>NC_060145.1:145767986-146482636 GCF_021461385.2 Schistocerca piceifrons
ATTCCAAACACTCCATTGATATCCCCACTGAGCTGTGTATTCATGCCAGTCGGTGTAGCTTTCTGTGCCAGCTGCCACAAATCATTCTGCTTGGGGGTTTGAGTCAGTGCCTCACCACTGGAGCAGCAATAACATCGCCTCACCCCAGCAGCTGTCCACTGCCCAAGGGGAAGCAACAGAACACCCATGACAAGACGCCACTTGCTGACTTAAAAATGATTCATCAACGAATTCCAGCCTGCATCTTGGGGGTATTGGCCACAACCTAGTACCACCACAACTGATGTATTTTGACATGGAATAAATGAATAATGGGGTGTTTAGACTACCGCCTGTTATCTATTCACCAACTGAATATCTTCCTGACGACTAGCAAACCAGCTCCACTACCTACTGTAGAGGTCTTTCACTCCCCAACCTCTACTATGTCGAATATGAACAACACTTGTTCTAACACACTCCACTGGGACCTATCAGATATTTCTTCACTGTCTGTAAATGATTTTCCATCCAATCACATACTCCAATACCACATTAACTCCTGCAATTTGGGGACAGACGTGAAGAGTGGCACCCATATTATTTGTGTGGCACATAGTTCTGTTTTCATCTGCAGCAGTTCCAGAGGTCCCAACAAACTTGTGTCATGGACAGCCATTGTTGCTCTACAGGAGATAAATTCCTGGCTCCTAGTGGGTGGACTGACAGTTTGGATATTTTTACTGAAACTTCTGTGTGATGACTATTGAATACAACTGTTTCCTCTCTTTCTGGACCTAAGCTTTGATTTGGAACTTGCATGGATGTGTGTTGCTGTTAAAGACAATCCTGTGCTTATTCTGTGGTACTGATTTGAGCTCACAGCTCAGGCTATTACATGAGACACACGGCAAACATCAGGAATGAAGGCTTTGGCAAGTAATCGTGTATACTGGCCTAGAATTAACACCAACACTGAGCACATAGTCCAGGCCTGCCACACATGTGAGTGAAGCCAGCCGGACCCAACATAATATTTCTCTCAATGGTCTACTTCGGATCAGCCTTGGGACCTTGACCAATTGACTTTGCACTTTTATGCAGGGTGGTTATTTGGTTACTTGTTGTGAACACTCTCTCTAATTTCTCTTATTTTGCCCAGATGTCATCAACACCAGCCACTACAATACTGTGTGAGGGTTCATGCCAAATAAGTGCAACTTCCTGCAGTTAGGCCCCAGCACTGCTCAGACAACAACCCTGCAAAGTCTCAAAAAAATTTTGTGATAGTTTCCAATCTACTGATGGAAATTCCATGTACTGGACAACAACTTGGCTTATTATCCACACATTCAATCTTAAAATATTGTAACAGTTAATTAAAAACTTGGATATACCTTTAAGGGTGCGTCAACTTCATGTCTGTATTAACAGAGACATTTCACATTGAAAACAGTTTCATGAAAAGAACCTGCTTTTAATATTTCAGCTACCCCTGAAAGACAAGATTCCGTGTTCGAGGTATGGGCTGGCACATAGTTCTGATCTTCCAGGAAGTTTCAAACTGTGATTAGCATGCATATTTCCCAAGAGCTCGTTCATCAGATGATAAATAAACACAGCAACATGATATCTCGTGTTAGTGTTTGACTCTGACATTCACTGATTGTTGTTAAAGGGATATCAGTCAATGTAGGTAATTGTCTAGTGTGAATGTCATTGTTGTTATTGAACTGTCATCCTATTTCTGTATAATTTCGGTTTTTCTTGTTAACATACATTTAAACTGCTTTTGTACTGCTTTAAATTTCATGACTTAAAATCTTTTGTCCCTTTTCACGAGTTCATATACTTCTATTACTTGAATTCTAAAAGCCACATGTCACATTTAATTAATTATTAAGGCTGATCACAGTATTATTTGAGGCATAAATAAAATTAAAATATTAATTAATTCAGCTATTTGTAATATTTATATTGTCCCAATGAAGGGATACTCACGTGAGCACTTTTTATCAATGCAGTATTTCTTCTTGTCAATGCCCAAAGCTTTCCCCAATTCGTCACCATACCACACAAGCAGCTCTACATTAGGTAGTACAAGACGAGTGGTGCGGTAGTATATTCTCCTCTTGTACTGAAACGCTAGAAGATTTTGCTCTCTCTCGTGACGTGAGCAGTTTACAAACCGCATCCAGTTGGAGATGCTGCTGTCACTGGCGTCTATGAATCCTGCAGGACGACCTTTCTCCTCGACCTGTTACATTTAAAAACAGAATCTATTTACAGTCTTACAAACAAAGAAAAGGAAAAAAAGATAATTTTATATCATTCAACATTTTCAAGAATCCAAAGCTTGGTCTCATATATAGCTAAAAATGAAATGATGAGGTCCTATACAGATGAGAGAATCTTGATGCTTGAATGATTGCAATTCACCAATTTTCCACACCCTTAAGGAAAATCAAGAAAAACAGAGTCACAGCTTAATTTCCAGAAAACAGAACAAAATTGAAACTTTTTAATTCTGTTGTAATGCTGCACAATCAGATCTAAGTTGAAGCAAGTGACACGAAATCAACAAATCTGAAACATCAATAGTTCATTATTCACTGATAGCAGGTTTTCTTAATATGTTGAGGGTACCCTTCAAAAAGTTAAAGGTCGTAGCATTCCTGTAGTGAAAGTAGTACATTTTTAGGATAGGGATGACACAAAGAGACCAACTAATAAAGGAGGTTAGGACTGAAACAAACTTTCAGTTGAGAAAGAAACTAAAGCATGAATTCTAGCACACAGCATCAGCACAAAACAGCTGTTAGTCAAAAAGTTTAGCCGTGCCGCCAGAAATTTGATCTCCACCCACTTACAGTGAAATGCCAACTATCTTTATTGCATCAGAATCAGGATTGTTGAATAAAATTAATGAGCTACTCATTTACATTGATGAATCAGTATTGTGAAACGTACTTGAAATACTTGCCACGTCAAATTTGGATAAAATCCCAAGCTTTCGATGACTACCTCCGTCATCTTCGTCAGGGGTAAAACTGACTGTCGTGGACCGGTGAGGCTTCCGCTTTTATAAGCAGTGGACGGCTTGTCATTGGCTGGATGACATCACGGTGAAACCGATGCGTACTGAGGTGGCGGCCTCTATATCCATAGATTTTGTTTGCGCACTTTATCCAGCATTGGTTGCAGCACCATCCATCGCAACAGGCGGAGAACTGCGAGGAATGTCAGAAGTCTCCCTCTGTGCTCTTTCTATATCAACTGCACACTTCCATGCATTGCTGAGTGCATAACCGGAATCTCCGTCGAAATTATTTTCACAGAGTCTAATTTCAACTGCTTCCCTGATGACAGAGTCCCAATAGTTTGAAGCGTGAGCAAGTAGTCTTATTTCATCGAATAAAATCTTATGTTTATTTAACAAGCTGTGCTCAGCCACCGCTGATTTTTCTAGATACCTGTATTTCAGGTGACGCTGATGTTCCACACTACGATCGGCGACAGTTCTTATAGACTGGCCCACATAACTTTTGCCACACTCTCAAGGAATGCTGTAAATTCCCGGTACTCTCAGGCCAAGATTATCTTTCACGGGTCGCAGCATTTCCTTAATCTTCCTGGGTGGACGGAAGACTGGTCTGATTCCTTGCCGGCTCAGGACTCTGCCAAACTTGCTGGTCGTTGCACCGCAGAATGGTAGCCACGCGATGTGTTGGTCCTCTTGATCTGTTCGAACAGCGTCCTTTCTTGGTTTCTTTGCCAGAGTAGATCTGATATCACGAACAGAATAACCATTTTTTATGAATACCGTCGTCAGATGGTTAATCTCGGAGCCGAGATGATCGTTGTCCGAAATAGTCCTTGCTCTGTGTACCAAGGTGTTCAGCATAGCTCTCTTCTGAGCTGGGTGGTGAAAACTACACGCGTTTAGATATAAATCTGTATGAACAGTCCTCCCTTACGTCCATCCTGCTTCTTCAGGTATGTTGACGATACATTTTTAATCTGGCCACATGGCAATGAGGCACTGCAGCAGTTTGTTGAACATTTGAATGGTATACATCAGAACATAAGATTTACAGTGGAGGTGGAGAAGGATGGAAAGTTAACCTTATTAGATGTACTGGTGGAGCGAAAATCAGATGGACGTCTCAGACATTCTGTGCACAGAAAACCGACGCATACAGATTTATATCTAAACGCGCGTAGTTTTCACCACCCAGCTCAGAAGAGAGCTACGCTGAGCACCTTGGTACACAGAGCAAGGCCTATTTCGGACAACGATCATCTCGGCTCCGAGATTAACCATCTGACGATGGTATTAATAAAAAATGGTTATTCTGATCGTGATATCAGATCTACTCTGGCAAAGAAACCAAGAAAGGATGCTGTTCGAACAGACCAAGAGGACCAACACATCGCGTGGCTACCATTCTGCGGTGCAACGACCAGCAAGATCGGCAGATTCCTGAGCCGGCAAGGAATCTGACCAGTCTTCCGTCCACCCAGGAAGATTAAGGAAACGCTGCGACCCGTGAAAGATAATCTTGGCCTGAGAGTACCGGGAATTTACAGCATTCCTTGAGAGTGTGGCAAAAGTTATGTGAGCCAGTCTATAAGAACTGTCGCCGATCGCAGTGTGGAACATCAGCGTCACCTGAAATACAGGTATCTAGAAAAATCAGCGGTGGTTGAGCATAGCTTGTTAAATAAACATAAGATTTTATTCGATGAAACAAGACTACTTGCTCACGCTTCAAACTATTGGGACTCTGTCATCAGGGAAGCAGTTGAAATTAGACTCTGTGAAAATAATTTCGACAGAGATTCCGGTTATGCACTCAGCAATGCATGGAAGCACGCAATTGATATAGAAAGAGCGCAGAGGGAGACTTCTGACATTCCTCGCAGTTCTCCGCCTGTTGCGATGGATGGCGCTGCAAGCAACGCTGGATAAAGCGGGCAAACAAAATCTATGGATATAGAGGCCGCCACCTCAGTACACATCAGTTTCACCCTGATGTCATCCAGCCAATGAGAAGCCGTCCACTGCTTATAAAAGCGGAAGCCTCACCGGTCCACGACAGTCAGTTTTACCCCTGATGAAGATGACGGAGGTAGTCATCAAAAGCTTGGGATTTTATCCAAATTTTACGCGGCAAGTAAACCGAGAACTTTTTATGCAAGGACTCCGTCGCGAAAGACTTCGTAGTCGTACTTGAAATAATTTGCCTCTCTGAAGATCATGCAACTACTGGAACAGATAGCTAAGCGTTACAGTCATCACGTTAACATATCACTTCCGTACAGCAGAAATGGAGGAGAGTTGTTGCCACACGAACTGGCATAAATTGTCACAAATTTAAGAACAGAGATATTAACAAGTACTGCCTGAAGCAGCATGGGGAAAAGAAGTAGATTTTCATAGGGCAAAAGGAATACAATTTCATAAAAAACTGTTTAAAGCTAAAGTTGTGGAGACATGGGCATGTTCAGTCGTAGTTATAAATAAGTCTGATATCAGAAACTTGAAACTGGTAAATTTACCATACCTCTGTACAGTTTCTCTATGTCTCATTGTCTTTGTTTCCAATCAATTGGTCTTGTGCTACAAAATGATAAAACTTCTTTTATCTGCATGTACATTCATCCAACATTTACAGCTTGGAAACACCTCATACAATGTGTGTGCTCCTTAGATATCTGACATTACAAGTGTTATGTACACCTGATTTGATAGATTATAGCAGACTAACTTCCATTTCTTTTTTAAGTCTTGTGATGTAATTGCTGATTGTCACAAACATCTTTATGCCATGGAGCATGGTGTAACTTTACGGTGGGGGATAGGAAGCAAGAAGGACCCACCAAACCAGCACTTGCCGCAAAATGTCAGTCACTGCCAATGGACCCTGTCTGTTATAAAAGCCATCTATCACTGCTCGATTGCATGCACAGACAGAAACTAATTCCCACACATAATATGCATGTCCAGCCTTACCAACTAGCTGATGATCATCATTCGTCAACACTATCGTCATATGCAGCATATCACTTTAGCAAAGTTATATGACATGCCACAATAATGAGCACCTGAAGGTAATTACCATCTGTTCATAAAGTGCCTTGAAGTTCTACTGACCTATTTAATAGTAAAAAGAAAACAAAGGAAATAGTGTTTCCTGGTGATTTTAATACAGTTTTTCTTACAATCTCATCAAATAAGAATCTGTGGTAGTCAGTAACATTATCATTCAACTTAATTCCTACCATAAACTTGCCCGCTACGGTCGCAGGTTCGAATCCTGCCTCGGGCATGGATGTTTGTGATGTCCTTAGGTTAGTTAGGTTTAACTAGTTCTAAGTTCTAGGGGACTAATGACCTCAGCAGTTGAGTCCCATAGTTCTCAGAGCCATTTGAACCATAAACTTGCCAACTAGGGTACCAAATTACTCACAAACACTCACTGATACTATTTTTATAGGCCCAATGAACAAAATCATGTAACAAAACCAATAGTCAACAGCCTCCAGTCCATGAAATGTAGCTCCACAAGTTATATGTTGATACTGATCAGGATACAAAACCACTAAATATGATTTCAAGAATGAATTTAGCACACAAAATGTTGACTATTATAGGAAATTCCCCACAGACATGAACTGTAGTTATGTATACAGTGCTCATGATATGAAAAGTACAACATGTTTATTAATCAAGTACTTATTTTGTCTAGAAACAAAGGGGATTAAAGGTATCTTCTAAGACAAAAAGGAAATTGTATCTGTCAAAAAGGCTCTGATGTTGATGCTAGAGCCCATTAAGTATTGAAGATAGTAATAAAGACATCAAAGAAAAATTATTACCAGAAAAATACAGTCAAATTAGGTAACGGAATAAATACAATAATGAAAACAGTGAAGGAGGAGACTGGGAACCAGAGTTGAGTAGAAGCAGTTAGCTTTAACAAAAAATTATGCATTACACCAGTCATTCCAAATATCTTAGGTAATACGAATATAACCTTCACTACACCAGGAGAACTAATGTGTGCCTTAAAATCTTTAAAACCATAAACCTGTAGTGGTTATGATAAGAACTGTTAAAATTAAAGACTGTTGTTCTGACTTTAGTAACCTACAATTTCTTTGTGTGATCAGTCATTTATTGCTAGAACATTTCCCAATAACGTTAAATATGCTAAAGTTTAGTCTATGTATAAGAAGGAGATGAAGAACTATCATCAAACTTCCATTTAATTTTACCTTTGCCACAAATGTCTTTTTAACATCTAGCTACACATTACATATTATGAAAGTCTCAATATGAGTTTCTAAAGGGTTCTTTTATTTGCAAGCCTACTTACATATAAGTGAAAATATACTTAAGTCATTACATAATAAATTACAGGCTATTAGTGTATTCAGACATGTCAATGGCATTTGACTGCACAAATCACTTTATCTTTTTGAGTAAATTAGAATATTACGGTGCACTGGGAACTGAAATGGTTCAAACCATATCTCTATGATAGTGAAAAGATGGCATTGACAGGAAAGAGTCCTGTATTAACCATGGTGGCCAAGTTTAAAAATTTAGCTATTTGGGCAATGGTTCCACCCTTGGCCCAAAACCCAATGAATATGCCCTCTTGGACGTCAGATAAATTTTTCCATTTCTGCATCCCCTCAACATGGTTTGTATACCTTCCACTCCTAGAGCTATCGTCAGCCGTTTGTGAGTGGTTATTGCACACTGATATCAAACATACATGGTGGTCACATTAAAGTCACTAGACCGTATACATGTGGTGTCCCACAATGTAAATCTTAGAGGCTTTACTTTTTCTTGCATATATTAATGAGCTTTCACCAGCAACATTACCATATGTCAAGTCTGTATTGTTTGCAGATGATAAAAATCTGGCAATAAATAGCAAATCAATTACACTTTTAAAAACATCACTTAATGTAATTTTTATAAACATTAATAAAGATTCCCATGTAATTCTTTATCACTAAATTTTGAAAAGATACACTATCACAGCTCAAAATTTATATTGATACCACCCCACGGGCATTGTTTCATTGGTAACAGAATTGAAGGGTTCTGTTAGATGCCAATAGAGGTCATATGGGATCAGGAAGACCCAATCAGGCACACCTTCTAAGCCACACCTCCAGTGGCTCCGTACCACGATCGCACTCTGCCGCTACAATATAGAACGTGCGGCAGCTCCACTCAGCCTACTTGCGCTTGGAGTCACGTTACCATGTGACACTATGCAATGGAGAGTTTTTTAAACCTCATGAAGGAACATGAGTGGCAGGATGATTATAGTGCCAATAACACAGATGACAAATATAATGCTTTCCTTAACAAACTTCTCATGCTCTTTGATAGTTGCTTTCCATTAGTGTGTTCTAAATGGGGTACAAGTAGTAAAAGGCAGCCTGGGTGGCTGACTAGTGGGATAAGGATATCATGTAGAACAAAGCTGGAATTATATCAAAATGTTAGAAGTAGTCACAATCAAGCTACAGTAGCTCATTACAAACAGTACTGAATTGTACTTAAAATGTTATTAGGAAGGCAAAGAGTATGTGGTATGCAAATAGAGTAGCTAATTTACAGGATAAAATTAAAAGCATATGTTAAGTTGTGAAGGAAGTGTCTGGTCAGCAGCAGAAGGTCGACGATATAAAGTCTGTTCGTAGTAAAAATATTTCTGTTACTGATAAATCAGATACGTGTTCAGTATATGTTGTTGTTGTTGTGGTCTTCAGTCCTGAGACTGGTTTGATGCAGCTCTCCACACTACTCTATCCTGTGCAAGCTTCTTCATCTCCCAGTAAGTACTGCAGCCTACATCCTTCTGAATCTGCTTGTGTATTCACCTCTTGGTCTCCCTCTACAATTTTTACCCTCCACGCTGCCCTCCAATACTAAATTTGTGATCCCCTGATGCCTCAGAATGTGTCCTACCAACCGATCCCTTCTTCTAGTCAAGTTGTGCCACAAACTCCTCTTCTCCTCATTAGTTATGTGATCTACCCATCTAATCTTCAGCATTCTTCTGTAGCACCACATTTTGAAATCTTCTATTCTCTTCTTGTCCAAACTAGTTATCGTCCATGTTTCACTTCCATACATGGCTACACTCCATACATATACTTTCAGAAACGACTTCCTGACACTTAAATCTATACTCGATGCTAACAAATTTCTCTTCTTCAGAAACGCTTTCCTTCCCATTGCCACTCTACATTTTATATCCTCTCTACTTCGACCATCATCAGTTCTTTTGCTCCCCAAATAGCAAAACACCTTTACTAATTTAAGTGTCTCATTTCCTAATCTAATTCCCTCAGCATCACCCGATTTAATTCGACTACATTCCATTATCCTCGTTTTGCTTTTGTTGATGTTCATCTTATATCCTCCTTTCAAGACACTATGCATTCCGTTCCTCTGCTCTTCCAAGTCCTTTGCTGTCTCTGACAGAATTACAATGTCATCGGCTAACCTCAAAGTTTTTATTACTTCTCCATGGATTTTAATACCTACTCCGAATTTTTCATTTGTTTCCTTTACTGCTTGCTCAATATACAGATTGAATAACATCGGGGAGAGGCTACAACCCTGTCTTACTCCATTCCCAACCACTGCTTCCCTTTCATGTCCCTCGACTCTTATAACTGCCATCTGGTTTCTGTACAAATTGTAAATAGCCTTTCGCTCCCTGTACTTTACCCCCGCCACCTTCAGAATTTGAAAGAGAGTATTCCAGTCAACATTGTCAAAAGCTTTCTCTAAGTCTACAAATGCTAGAAACTTACGTTTGCCTTTCCTTAATCTTTCTTCTAAGGTAAGTCGTAAGGTCAGTATTGCCTCACGTGTTCCAACATTTCTGCGGAATCCAAACTGATCTTCCTCGAGGTCGGCTTCTACTAGTTTTTCCATTCGTCTGTAAAGAATTCGTGTTAGCATCTTGCAGCTGTGGCTTATTAAACTGATTGTTTGGTAATTTTCACATCTGTCAACACCTGCTTTCTTTGGGATTGGAATTATTATATTCTTCTTGAAGTCTGAGGGTATTTCGCCTGTTTCATACATCTTGCTCACCAGATGGTAGAGTTTAGTCAGGACTGGCTGTCCCAAGGCCGTCAGTAGTTCCAATGGAATGTTGTCTACTCCGGGGGTCTTGTTTCGACTCAGGTCTTTCAGTGCTCTGTCAAACTCTTCACGCAGTATCGTATCTCCCATTTCATCTTCATCTACATCCTCTTCCATTTCCATAATATTGCCCTCAAGTACATTGCCCTTGTATAGATCCTCTATATACTCCTTCCACCTTTCTGCTTTCCCTTCTTTGCTTAGAACTGGGTTTCCATCTGAGCTCTTGATGTTCATACAAGTGGTTCTCTTATCTCCAAAAGTCTTTTTAATTTTCCTGTAGGCAGTATCTATCTTACCCCTAGTGAGATAAGCCTCTACATCCTTACATTTGTGCTCTAGCCATCCCTGCTTAGCCATTTTGCACTTCCTGTCTATCTCATTTTTGAGACATTTGTATTCCTTTTTGCCTGCTTCATTTACTGCATTTTTATATTTTCTCCTTTCATCAATTAAATTCAATATTTCTTCTGTTACCCAAGAATTTCTACTAGCCCTCATCTTTTTACGTACTAGATCCTCTGCTGCCTTCACTACTTCATCCCTCAAAGCTACCCATTCTTCTTCTACTGTATTTCTTTCCCCCATTCCTGTTAATTGTTCCCTTATGCTCTCCCTGAAACTCTGTACAACCTCTGGTTCTTTCAGTTTATCTAGGTCCCATCTCCTTAAATTCCCACCTTTTTGCAGTTTCTTCAGTTTTAATCTACAGGTCATAACCAATAGATTGTGGTCAAAGTCCACATCTGCCCCTGGAAATATCTTACAATTTAAAACCTGGTTCCTAAATCTCTGTCTTACCATTATATAATCTATCTGATACCTTTTAGTATCTCCAGGGTTCTTCCATTTATACAACCTTCTTTCATGATTCTTAAACCAAGTGTTAGCTATGATTAAGTTGTGCTCTGTGCAAAATTCTACCAGGCGGCTTCCTCTTTCATTTCTTAGCCCCAATCCATATTCACCTACTACGTTTCCTTCTCTCCCTTTTCCTACACTCGAATTCCAGTCACCCATGACTATTAAATTTTCGCCTCCCTTCACTATCTGAATAATTTCTTTTATTTCATCATACATTTCTTCAATTTCTTCGTCATCTGCAGAGCTAGTTGGCATATAAACTTGTACTACTGTAGTAGGTGTGGGTTTCGTATCTATCTTGGCCACAATAATGCGTTCACTATGCTATTTGTAGTAGCTTACCCGCATTCCTATTTTCCTATTCATTACTAAACCTACTACTGCATTACCCCTATTTCATTGTGTGTTTATAACCCTGTAGTCACCTGACCAGAAGTCTTGTTCCTCCTGCCACCGAACTTCACTAATTCCCACTATATCTGACTTTAACCTATCCATTTCCCTTTTTAAATTTTCTAACCTACCTGCCCGATTAAGGGATCTGACATTCCACACTCCGATCCGTAGAACGCCACTTTTCTTTCTCCTGATAACAACGTCCTCTTGAGTAGTCCCTGCCTGGAGATCCGAATGGGGGACTATTTCACCTCTGGAATATTTTATGCAAAAGGACACCATCATCATTTAACCATACAGTAAAGCTGCATGCCCCCGGGAAAAATTACGGCTGTAGTTTCCCCTTGCTTTCAGCCGTTCGCAGTACCAGCACAGCAAGGCCGTTTTGGTTATTGTTACAAGGCCAGATCAGTCAATCATCCAGACTGTTGCCCTTGCAACTACTGAAAAGGCTGCTGCCCCTCTTCAGGAACCACATGTTTGTCTGGCCTCTCAACAGATACCCCTCCGTTGTGGTTGTACCTTCGGTACAGCTATCTGTATCGCTGAGGCACGCAAGCCTCCCCACCAACGGCAATGTCCATGGATCATGGGGGGGGAGGGGGGGGGGGCAATCCATATTCACCTACTATGTTTCCTTCTCTTCCTTTTCCTATTACTGAATTCCAGTCACCCATGACCATTAAATTTTCGTCCCCCTTCACTATCTGAATAATTTCTTTTATTTCATCATACATTTCTTCAATTTCATCATCATCTTCAGAGCTAGTTGGCATATAGACTTTTACTACTGCCGTAGGCGTGGGCTTCGTGTCTATTTTGGCCACAACAATGTGTTCGCTGTGCTGTTTGTAGTAGCTTACCCGCAGTCCTATTCTTTTATTCATTATTAAACCTACTCCTGCATTACCCCTATTTGATTTTGTATTTTGTATTTATA
Source organism: Schistocerca piceifrons (assembly GCF_021461385.2). Taxonomy (NCBI): domain Eukaryota; kingdom Metazoa; phylum Arthropoda; class Insecta; order Orthoptera; family Acrididae; genus Schistocerca; species Schistocerca piceifrons. The sequence goes on from NC_060145.1 coordinate 145,780,358, forward strand.
ACCCCGTATTCACCTGACCAAAAGTCTTGTTCCTCCTCCCACCGAACCTCACTAATTCCCACTATATCCAACTTTAACCTATCCATTTCCCTTTTTAAATTTTCTAACCTACCTGCACGATTAAGGGACCTGACATTCCACGCTCCGATCCGTAGAATGCCAGTTTTCTTTCTCCTGATAACGACGTCCTCCTGAGTAGTCCCCGCCCGGAGATCCGAATGGGGGACTATTTTACCTCTGGAATATTTTACCCAAGAGGACGCCATCATCATTTGTCCATACACCAAAGCTGCATGCCCTCGGGAAAATATATAATGATCATTTTCTGAGCATTTCTGGTGAACTAAATAAAAATTTAGTTTCTACAGGGAATCCAATAACACTCTTATTGGCAAACGCCTTTCCGAGATTGATGTCTGAAATAATCCTCAGTGATACAGACAAGGGGGAGATTGAGTCAATAATCAAATCACTGAAGACTAAGGATTCTTATGGATATGTAGGAGTGCCTAGCATAATATTAAGGTACTGTGCTGCACAAGTTAGCCCTGTATTTAGCCACATTTGTAATTTTTCCTTTAGGAATGGTCAGTTTCCTGAACGATTAAAGTACTCAGTAGTAAACCTGCTTTATAAAATGGGCGAATAGGATAATGTAGACAATTTTAGACATATTTCTATGCCATCAGTGTTTGCTAAAGTTATCGAAAAGGCTGTGTATATAAGGATAATTGATCATTTTATATCACATGATTTTCTATCAAATGAACAGTTCAGTTTTAGAAGTCATTTAACAACTGAAAATGCTATGTTCTCTTTTCTCCGAGAGGCATTAGATGGGTTAAATGAAAGGTTTTGAACGCTAGGCATATTTTTTTATTTAACTAAGGTGTTTTATTGTGTAGATCACAAAATATTGCTCCAGAAGTTGGGCCATTAAGGAATACGGGGAGTACCTCACAATTGGTTCGCCTCTTATTTTGCAACAGACAGCAAAAAGTTATTATTCACAGTGTTGAGAATGGCTGTGATGTTGGGTCTGAGTGGAGTACGGTCAAGTGGGGGTGCCACAGGTATCAGTGTTGGGGCCACTCCTGTTCATTATTTATATAAATGATATGACCTCTAGTATTACAGGTAACTCTAAAATATTTGTTTGCTGATGACACTAGTTCTTGGTAGTAATGGATGTTGTGTGCAACATTTGCTCGGTTACAAATAGTGCAGTTCATGACATAAGTTCATGCTTTGTACAAAATAGCGTAATGCTAAATCATGGTAAGACTCAGTTTTCACAGTTTCTAACACACAATTCAACAGAACCCGACGTTTTAATTTCACAGAATGGGCACATGATTAGTGAAACTAAACAGTTCAAATTTCTAGGTGTTCAGATGGATAGTAAACTGTTGTGCAAAGCCCACGTTCAGGATCTTGTTCAAAGACCTAATGCTGCCATTTTTATTATTCAAATGGTATCTGAAGTAAGTGATCTTTAGACATGAAAATTAGTCTACTTTGCTTATTTTTATTCACTTATGTCATATGGTATTATATTTTGGGGTAACTCTTCCTATTCTGAAAGGATATTTTTGGCTCAGAGAGGGGCAGTTCAGGCAATAAGTGGTGTAAGTTCACGAACCTATTGTCTATCCCTGTTCACGAGTCTGGGTATTTTGACACTGGCCTCTCAATTTTTAGATTCCTTACTGTCATTTCTTGTTAACAATATTAGCATATTCCACAGAATAAGCAGCTTTCACTCAGTTAATACTCAGCAGAAATCAAACCTGCATTTGGATCGGACTTCCTTAACACTTGTGCAGAAAGGTGTGCAGTATACTGCTGTATCCATTTTCAATAAGATACCACTTGAATTCAAAAATCTTAGCAGTAATCCACGCGCTTTCACATCGAAACTGCAGAGTTCCATCATGGGCCACTCCTTCTTTTCTGTCAAGGAGTTCCTTGAAAAACTAAGCTGATGCTAGTTGTATTGCTGAGTGTGTTTACTTAAACTTATAGATTGACTTTTTTTCAGTTTCATAAACATATTTTTATCCATTATTACTTTTATGTTGTAATTTCATGTACTGACATGTTCCATGACCTTGGAGATTTGCTCCTCGATTAGGTCCTATGAAACTTTAAGTGTGTGTGTATGTACGTATAAATAAATAAATAACACCATCTGGCCGCAGTTCCAACACCATCATTTGTGCTTTAGAACCAAGATGTTCTTCCTAATTGGTGTTTTTTAGCTGAACTCTGCTGCATTATTTGTAACAAGCTTTTGTAGACTTAGAGTAATACAAGTTAAATAAATCTTCTGTTTATTGTGTTAACTTGTTCCCTAATCATCTCTGCTCCGGTCCAGCTTTCCTACGACAATAGTTGCTGCACCACTCTGTGGCCCAACTCTCCTTTCTGTTATATATGAAGCAGTACACAAAATTTCCAATACACATCTAAGATGTGACAGCAAATAGTCAGAGATGCTGATAGAGTTAAATTCTTGGGATCACAGTTTGTTAATAAACTCAACTGGGAGAAGCCTCCCACATAACTGATAGGGTGCCTGAAGAAATCTTTATATGCAATGTGGATGCTGTCAAACATTGCAACATAAAAACCAAAAAACCTGGACCAATCCCTTACTTTCATTCGATATATCCATATGGTTTTCTCACAGTAACTCATGAAGCCAATTCTCTGAGTCCAAGAATGTCCTGCAGAGGCTGCTGTGGAATTTAATATCTTAATTGCTGCTTCCCAACATTTTTATTACTTAATATACTTTTTTATATATCTCACTTCAAATCAACAGCTCAGTTCATGACATTGATATTGGAAATAAGTTTAATCTATTTCTGGATGTATTGGTCAAAAGGAGAGCAGATGGGACATTTGGTCACAATATGTATTGCAAGCCAATGCACACTGATTTATACCAGCACTTTAGCAGCTGTCATCATCCAGTGCAGGAAAATGGTGTTCTAAGGACATTGGTCCACAGGGCACACATTTTGTCACTCCAAGATAGTGTGACATCAGAAATAGAATATCTTCTGCAAAAATGGAGACATGGACAAACAAATTCAGAAGGTCTCTCAACCAGTCACTCTGCCACACAATAGAGAAAAAGAGGTAGCTGAAACAAATACTGTGGCTTATCTGCCCTATGTGGGATCTATTTCTGCTAAGATCAGCAGGAATTTAAGGAACCATGACATCAGATGTGTTTTGTGTCCATCTAACAAAATAAGAAGACTACTGGGAAAAGTAGAAGATGACCTTGGCTTACGAAAATCAATAATTTATAATATATCTAGCCAACGTGGTATGCCTTACATTGGCCAAAGAACTAGGACAGTGGATGTCAGATGCTAAGAACATCAGAGCCACATCCAGCTGAGACAGGCAACTAAATCAGCAATTGCCAATCACTCTCTGAAACTTTATCATGACATGAACTATGAAAAAACTAGGTTTCTGGCACAGATCCCCAGATACTGGAACAGTGAAATACAAGAGGCAATAGAGAAAAAGATGGCAGAAAGAGGATGTAGACACAAAGAACAAATCCCAGACAAAGCAACATGTGCACCACACTGAGAACAAAATGCCAGATCACTGTCAGGCTTACTGAACTGAAACCAGATTGCCAGCCCATAGCCAGGCACATCAAACTGAAAACCGAATGTGTCAGAACAATTCTACTGGAAATGGATCACTGACAGGGTGTCTAGAACTGATCATGGCAGAGATTGCCAGTCTCAAGTAGCACCTGATGAAGATGACAAGTCATGTTGTTGAAATATTGTGCACGGATGACACTGATATCTGGCAGAACACCTGTCACCTCAAGATGTCAACAGATTGCTAGGAAAGGCTGAAGAATTACATAAAGTAGGTATCTTTTCTGACTCTTAGAAGCCTATTTATAGCTGTTTAGGGTATGATCATGCGTACAGTTAATTTCTGACTATCACTGGAAGCAGCTAAGGAATTTCTTTGCTTCTTGTCAATTAATGATTGTGCATGCACTGTAAATTACACCCCTTGTAGTTTATGAGGGTGACACTAGCCCATCAGCAAATACAGTACTACCCTGGACTGATTTTGGGCACAAGGAAAGATACAAGATTGCGCTACCCCAAAATTCTTGTTATTTTTCTGTCATGTGTCATTTATATCAGTGAGGATAATATGCCTCATTCAATTATTTAGATGTTGCAGTGGATTAATGACAACTGTGAGCCTCTGCCACAGAAGAATCCATTTCCCACGTGAAGTTTGGCAGTTTTAAGGTGCTCTGTGCTTAAAGTAGAAATCCAATACATTCTTAACAGTCTTTCTACAAAACTACCCTAGCTAACAGTCATGGTAATGCTAGTGTAATACTCAGACATTACTTTGCCTCAATAGAGTACCATCTGTAAGGTCCTTCGAGTGTATGAAGTTACTTATACATACCTAAGTATGCTGACTCATACTGTACGACGTGGAGCAGAGGGTATATAATATACCAGCATAATTTTTTACCACTTTCCTAACGTCCTGTGGATGGGACGCGGAAAAGAGACTATCAAATACTTCACTGTGCGATCTGTCTTCCTCTAGAGTTTACTGTCATGAGCATTACAAGACACATACTTGAAACATGCTAATATGTTTTGTCTATACACTTTGCATCTTGCAACTGAAAATAAGCTTTTATATGATACACATGCCCCTACTGTATGCCTTACTTCTGGAATACTACAAAATTATGTGACCTAATTTCTGGCCAATTATCAGCTTCAGAGGATGAAATTTTTAGCACTGTCCATAGATAGAATAGTACACAAAATTATCTCAGATTTCGAAACTATTAGTTCCTTCCTTGGAAAGCAAACATGTTGTTTACCAATTAATATGTGCCCATTACACAGCAATTTGTGCAGGAATGACCATCACTAAATTAGCTGAACACATAAATGTTCATAGAAGATCAGAATGTCTTGGGAACATGCACTAGGCTATTTGGATCATAACATCTGATAAATATTCTTTCATCCTGAGGCCCTTCATTAACTGATGTGGGTATGGCCACATGACAGGAATTAACAGACTTTGTACACGGAATGATAGTCAGAGCTAGATGCATGGGATATTCCATTTCAGAAATGATACGGGAATTCAATATTCCGAGATCCACACTGTCAAGAGTATGCCAAGAATACTAAATTTCAGGCATTACCAGTCATCACAGACAATGCTGTGGATGATGGCCTTCCAATGACTGAAAGCAGCAGTGTTTTCATAGAGTTACCAGTGCTAACAGCCTATCAAGATGGCATGAAATAACTGCAGAAATCAATGTAGGACTTACAATGAATGTATCCACTAGGAAGTGCTGGGACATTTGGCATTAATAGTCCTTAGCAGCAGACTATCAATGTGAGTGCCTTTGCTAACAGCATAACATTGCCTGCAACATCTCTCCCGGGCTAGTGACCATATTGGTGGGTCCTAGATGACTGGAACACTGTGGTCTGATCAGATGAGGCCCAATTTCAGTTGGTAAGAGCTGGTAATAGGGATAAAGTGTGGCATAGACCCCACAAAGCCATGGACACATGTTGTTAACAAGGCACTGTGCAACCTGGTGGTAGCTCCATAATGGCATGGGCTGGGTTTACATGGAATGGACTGCATCCTCTGGTCCATCTGAGCCAGTCATTGACTGGAAACCATTATTTGCAGCCGCTCTGGGCTTCATGTTACTAAACAACACTAGACTTTTTATAGATGACAATGCACATGCCACTGGGCCACAACTGTTCGGAATTGATTTGGAGAACATTCTGGACAATTTGAGCAAATGAAGTGGCCATCCAGATCATGCAGAGTGAATTTCATCGAACATTTATGGACTAATCAAGAGGTCAGACCATACACAAAATCCTGTACCAGCAACACTTTCACGATTAGGGATGGCTATAGAAGAATTATGTCTCAGTATTTCTGCAGGGGACTTCCAACTATTTGTTGAGTCCATTCCATGTTGAGTTGCTGCACTATAAAGAGCAAAAGATGGTCCGACACAATAATAATTAAGAGGTACCACATGACCTGTGCCACCTCAGTGTATATACATAATTAACTCAGTGTACATATATAATTAAGATGCATAAAAATGTTGAGGACATAGGATATATGTGAGAATTCAACAGGTACTGATATCCAGTGGCATCAAGTTTAAGTACAGATGGGGGAGGGGGTGAGGGGGAAATCCTTGGAAGCCAACAGCAGTAACAACTCATTTGGAAGACAATAGAGTTATGTGAAGTGTTTACCTCCATTAGCTTATAACAAAACAGCTGTTTAATGACTTGTTGAAGTAACATTCTGCCAAAGTCTCATGTCTATTTATCTCGCTGAACTGCAAATGAACACAGAAGGGAAGAAAAAGCTTCTTTTTTTTTGCTTCATTTTTTAAAAAAATATTTAAATGAGTATAAAATAGTTTAAAAAGGAAGTCTACATCTACATCTACATCGATACTCCGCAAGCCACCCAACGGTGTGTGGCGGAGGGCACTTTACGTGCCACTGTCATTACCTCCCTTTCCTGTTCCAGTCGCGTATGGTTCGCGGGAAGAACGACTGTCTGAAAGCCTCCGTGCGCGCTCTAATCTCTCTAATTTTACATTCGTGATCTCCTCGGGAAGTATAAGTAGGGGGAAGCAATATATTCAATACCTCATCCAGAAACGCACCCTCTCGAAACCTGGCGAGCAAGCTACACCGCGATGCAGAGCGCCTCTCTTGCAGAGTCTGCCACTTGAGTTTATTAAACATCTCCGTAACGCTATCACGGTTACCAAATAACCCAGTGACGAAACGCGCCGCTCTTCTTTGGATCTTCTCTATCTCCTCCGTCAACCCGACCTGGTACGGATCCCACACTGATGAGCAATACTCAAGTATAGGTCGAACGAGTGTTTTGTAAGCCACCTCCTTTGTTGATGGACTACATTTTCTAAGCACTCTCCCAATGAATCTCAGCCTGGTACCCGCCTTACCAACAATTAGTTTTATATGATTATTCCACTTCAAATCGTTCCGTACGCATACTCCCAGATATTTTACAGAAGTAACTGCTACCAGTGTTTGTTCCGCTATCATATAATCATACAGTAAGGGATCCTTCTTTCTATGTATTCGCAATACATTACATTTGTCTATGTTAAGGGTCAGTTGCCACTCCCTGCACCAAGTGCCTATCCGCTGCAGATCTTCCTGTATTTCGCTACAATTTTCTAATGCAGCAACTTCTCTGTATACTACAGCATCATCCGCGAAAAGCCGCATGGAACTTCCGACACTATCTACTAAGTCATTTATATATATTGTGAAAAGCAATGGTCCCATAACACTCCCCTGTGGCACGCCAGAGGTTACTTTAACGTCTGTAGACGTCTCTCCATTGATAACAACATGCTGTGTTCTGTTTGCTAAAAACTCTTCAATCCAGCCACACAGCTGGTCTGATATTCCGTAGGCTCTTACTTTGTTTATCAGGCGACAGTGCGGAACTGTATCGAACGCCTTCCGGAAGTCAAGAAAAATAGCATCTACCTGGGAGCCTGTATCTAATATTTTCTGGGTCTCATGAACAAATAAGGCGAGTTGGGTCTCACACGATCGCTGTTTCCGGAATCCATGTTGATTCCTACATAGTAGATTCTGGGTTTCCAGAAATGACATGATACGCGAGCAAAAAACATGTTCTAAAATTCTACAAGAGATCGACGTAAGAGATATAGGTCTATAGTTTTGCGCATCTGCTCGACGACCCTTCTTGAAGACTGGGACTATCTGTGCTCTTTTCCAATCATTTGGAACCCTCCGTTCCTCTAGAGACTTGCGGTACACGGCTGTTAGAAGGGGGGCAAGTTCTTTCGCGTACTCTGTGTAGAATCGAATTGGTATCCCGTCAGGTCCAGTGGACTTTCCTCTATTGAGTGATTCCAGTTGCTTTTTTATTCCTTGGACACTTATTTCGATGTCAGCCATTTTTTCGTTTGTGCGAGGATTTAGAGAAGGAACTGCAGTGCGGTCTTCCTCTGTGAAACAGCTTTGGAAAAAGGTGTTTAGTATTTCAGCTTTACGCGTGTCATCCTCTGTTTCAATGCCATCATCATCCCGTAGTGTCTGGATATGCTGTTTCGAGCCACTTACTGATTTAACGTAAGACCAGAACTTCCTAGGATTTTCTGTCAAGTCGGTACATAGAATTTTACTTTCGAATTCAATGAACGCTTCACGCATAGCCCTCCTTACGCTAACTTTGACATCGTTTAGCTTCTGTTTGTCTGAGAGGTTTTGGCTGCGTTTAAACTTGGAGTGGAGCTCTCTTTGCTTTCGCAGTAGTTTCCTAACTTTGTTGTTGTACCACGGTGGGTTTTTCCCGTCCCTCACAGTTTTACTCGGCACGTACCTGTCTAAAACGCATTTTACGATTGCCTTGAACTTTTTCCATAAACACTCAACATTGTCAGTGTCGGAACAGAAATTTTCGTTTTGATCTGTTAGGTAGTCTGAAATCTGCCATCTATTACTCTTGCTAAACAGATAAACCTTCCTCCCTTTTTTTATATTCCTATTAACTTCCATATTCAGGGATGCTGCAACGGCCTTATGATCACTGATTCCCTGTTCTGTACATACAGAGTCGAAAAGTTCGGGTCTGTTTGTTATCAGTAGGTCCAATATGTTATCTCCACGAGTCGATTCTCTGTTTAATTGCTCGAGGTAATTTTCGGATAGTGCACTCAGTATAATGTCACTCGATGCTCTGTCCCTACCACCCGTCCTAAACATCTGAGTGTCCCAGTCTATATCTGGTAAATTGAAATCTCCACCTAAGACTATAACATGCTGAGAAAATTTATGTGAAATGTATTCCAAATTTTCTCTCAGTTGTTCTGCCACTAATGCTGCCGAGTCGGGAGGTCGGTAAGAGGAGCCAATTATTAACCTAGTTCGGTTGTTTAGTGTAACCTCCACCCATAATAATTCACAGGAACTATCCACTTCTACTTCACTACAGGATAAACTACTACTAACAGCGATGAACACTCCACCACCGGTTGCATGCAATCTATCCTTTCTAAACACCGTCTGTACCTTTGTAAAAATTTCGGCAGAATTTATCTCTGGCTTAAGCCAGCTTTCCGTACCTATAACGATTTCAGCTTAGGTGCTTTCTATCAGCGCTTGAAGTTCCGGTACTTTACCAACGCAGCTTCGACAGTTGACAATTACAATACCGATTGCTGCTTGGTCCCCGCATGTCCTGACTTTGCCCCGCACCCGTTGAGGCTGTTGCCCTTTCTGTACTTGCCCAAGGCCATCTAACCTAAAAAACCGCCCAGCCCACGCCACACAACCCCTGCTACCCGTGTAGCCGCTTGTTGCGTGTAGTGGACTCCTGACCTATCCAGCGGAACCTGAAACCCCACCATCCTATGGCGCAAGTCAAGGAATCTGCAGCCCACACGGTCGCAGAACCGTCTCAGCCTCTGATTCAGACCCTCCACTCGGCTCTGTACCAAAGGTCCGCAGTCAGTCCTGTCGACGATGCTGCAGATGGTGAGCTCTGCTTTCATCCCGCTAGCGAGACTGGCAGTCTTCACCAAATCAGATAGCCGCCGGAAGCCAGAGAGGATTTCCTCCGATCCATAGCGACACACATCATTGGTGCCAACATGAGCGACCACCTGCAGATGGGTGCACCCTGTACCCTTCACGGCATCCGGAAGGACCCTTTCCACATCTGGAATGACTCCCCCCGGTATGCACACGGAGTGCACATTGGTTTTCTTCCCCTCTCTTGCTGCCATTTCCCTAAGGGGCCCCATTACGCGCCTGACGTTGGAGCTCCCAACTACCAGTAAGCCCACCCTCTGCGACTGCCCGGATCTTGCAGACTGAGGGGCAACCTCTGGAACAGGACAAGCAGCCATGTCAGGCCGAAGATCAGTATCAGCCCGAGACAGAGCCTGAAACCGGTTCGTCAGACAAACTGGAGAGGCTTTCCGTTCAGCCCTCCGGAATGTCTTTCGCCCCCTGCCACACCTTGAAACGACCTCCCACTCTACCACAGGTGAGGGATCAGCCTCAATGCGGGCAGTATCCCGGGCAACCACAGTCGTAGTCCGATCAGGGGATGCGTGGGACGAGCTGGCCGTCCCCGACAAACCCCCATCCCGACCCCCACAGTGATGCCCATTGGCAACAGCCTCAAGCTGTGTGACCGAAGCCAACACTGCCTGAAGCTGGGAGCGAAGGGATGCCAACTCAGCCTGCATCCGAACACAGCAGTTGCAGTCCCTATCCATGCTAAAAACTGTTTTGCTAAGAACGTCTGAACTAATCTACAGAGAGCGCAAACAAATCGACAAAATTTAAATGGTTATTAAAATACAAGATTGCCTAGTAAATGCAGTAATGCTGCTACTTGCGCACTGCTGACACTGCTCGTCGGCGGAAGGAGACTAAGCGAAATTACACTATTCAGGTACTAAAACACGATGCTACACTCTCAAATACTATAATACGCCTGAAATTTATTAATTAAACAATGCAAGAACCAAAAACACGCAAAGAAATTAAGAATTAAACTATGTAACAAATGAGTGAGCTAGGAGTATACGACTTGCTGCTCAGCTGCTTATCCAACGGCGGCAGGGAGCACACTGACTGCGACCAACCGACACTGGCCGTTCAAAACAAAACAGTAGACAAACGACTACGCGAATTTACACTATTCAGGTACTAAAACGCGATGCTATGTATGATTGTTGCGATGAACATGACCTGTAGTTTGATGGTAAGTAATAACAATATTTTAAAGGGGACTTACAAAAATAACTTATTTAATTGATAGAACAATTTTCAATCTAATGTAAGATTATTGTTTATTTCCCAACAATGACAATGATCAAACACACGTACTTGATGATGAGGTATTAAATTAATCAAGAAGTAAATGAAGAAAATTGGATTTTGGCTTGGCTGGTACAACTGTTTAGGATGACAATAAGAACTACTAGTCAAAAGGGTAAACTAGTTACTATGACTACAACATGCTCATAAATTAAGGATAATGCTGATACATGGTGAAACAATGCTCTGGTGGGCAGTTTGCGGGTTTAAATCACCTCGGGGTACCATGCGGCGCATCTGACCTGCAGACATTGCACAGTGGTGCTGCCAGTGGTCCACATATGTAGAGGTGTGTTGGTGCATGTCAGAGTATGGTGCAGCGAGTAAGTGTGTAGACGTTTTCAGATGTGCTAATGGTAACTGTGTGTTGAAAATGGCTCAAAGAACACATACTGATGACGTAATGAGGGGTAGAATACTAGGGCGACTGGAGGCTGGTCAAACACAGCAGGTCGTAGTACGGGCCCTCCGTGTGCCACAAAGTGTGATCTCAAGATTATGGCAATGATTCCAGCAGACAGAAAACATGTTCAGGCACTACAGTATGGGACGTCCACAGTGTACAACACCACCAGAAGACCAATATCTCGCCATCAGTGCCTGCAGATGGCCATGGAGTACAGCAGGTAACCTTGCTTGGGACCTCACCGCAGCCACTGGAACAGTTGTCTCCAGACACACAGTCTACAGACAACTGAACAGATATTGCCTATTCACCCAGAGACCAGCAAGGCGCATTCCACTGACCCCTGGCCACAGGAGAGCCCGTAAACCCTGGTGTCAAGAACACAGTACATGGTCCCATTGGAACAGTGGTCCCATGTTATGTTCACGGACAACTCCAGGTATAGTATGTACAGCGATTCTCACCGGGTTTTCATCTGGCGTGAACCAAGACCCAGATACCAACCCCTTAATGTCCTTGAAAGGGACCTGTATGGAGGTCATGGTTTGATGGTGTGGGGTGGGATTATGAATGGTACACGTACACCCCTGCATGTCTTTGACAGAGGAACAGGTCAGGGGTATTTAGACGTCATTTTGCACCAGTATGTCTGCCTATTCAGGGGTGCAGTGTGTCCAACCTTCCTCCTGATGGATGATAATGCATGGCCCTACCGAGCTGCCATCATGGAGGTGTACCTTGAAACAGAAGACATCTGTTCTCCAGATCTAAACCCCATTGAGCATGTATCGCTGCACATCTTCAAACCCCTAGGACACTTCAGGAGCTCTGACAGGCACTGGGGCAAGAATGGGAGGCTATACCCCAGCAGCTGCTTGACCACCTGATCCAGAGTATGCCAACCCATTGTGCGACCTGTGTACGTGTGCATGGTGAACATATCCCATATTGATGTCGGGGTACATGCACAGAAAACAGTGGCGTTTTGTAGCACATGTGTTTCGGGACGGTTTTCTCAACTTATCACCAATACTGTGGACTTACAGATCTGTGTCGTGTGTGTTCCCTATGTGCCTATGCTATTAGCATTAGTTTTGTGTAGTGCAACGTTGTGTAGCACCACATTCTGCAGTTATCATGTGCGTATTAAGGTAACAAGAGTGAACTCAAGCTACCTGTTTTGTTTTATCACAGATTATTCGCCAACTGTCAATAAAGGGATGGTCAATGGAACCGCATCAAATGATGCTTATTCTTCCAAATCAAAAATATATCACTATTCCAGGACAAGACCCTCCAGCAAAAGTTCAGAAGCAAACACTCATGGAAGCAAACAAATGCACAACTAAATAGAAACTTTGGAAAAACAGTGCACCGACAGGAAAGGAAAGTTTCATGCACATAAAAATTATTCTCATTAATGTAGATTCAGGTGCACCATAAAAGTACTTCAAATGAAGTAGCATGAGATTTTTGGTGATTACTCGAAATTGAGCAAACATTATTTACAAACTTCTTTTAGATATTCTTCAGTCACATTGAAAGACCCATGGAGAATTAAAAAACGATACAAAGTAAAAGATAAAAAGGTTAAGTGCAGAGTACAGACTATGTAGTGATAACACTGGTGTTTCACCTAAAGATCAGTGAAGGAAGATAGACCCACCCACAAACTGCCACAGGAAAGAATTTATTTAGTGAAAGACTATGTCAACAGTTTCCTCAAATAGAGTCACTATACCAGAGCAAAACATCCAATCATGAATTAAATAGAGTCACTATACCAGAGAAAAACATCCAACCATAAAGTTTCTTTCTTTAAATTTAAATATCAGGAAACTTACTGACCTGTATAAAGAATTTTGCACAATGAGAAATGCTGAACATGTTGTGGCATAGAGCACCATAAATATCGATATTTGTTGAGTACGTAAGTGTGCTATCTTTGAGAGGAGGGCTTTGGGCAGGATGTTGGACGCTAACGGCAGTTAGCCTCCGAACTTGTATCTGTGTAGAAGCTACGTGTGAATAAATCTGTATCTGAGAGAATTCTAGTTGTTTACCTACAACTATTCCATATTCCCTCACTGGTGACCCCGTTTTTTGTGTAATACGCGTCCGAGTTGCCGCCCGAAGGTTATTTACGAGACTACCGCGTTTGGTTTCTCCGCAATCACGAGGGCCTTTGTTCAGCTCCAGACAATGGCGTTTCAGCACTCACCGCCGCCCGGATTTCAGCAACATCTCTCCAGCACTCCTGCCGTTGTAGTGGACATGCCCCAAGAATCTTCGGAATCCTCCAGCCAGAACATGCAGTGGAATTCATCGAGTGCTGCCAATTTCTTCCAACCGCCAACGGTCGTGGACTCTGGCTTTGTTAGCCTAGACCTTCCCACGTGTTCTCAGAGTGTTGGTCGGAACATTCCTACTCCTTTGTCGAACGCACAATTCAATACAGTTCGTGGCATCGAGTGAGGTTTTGCTACTTTGGAAAATCCAGTAGTAAATTCAAACTCGAATCAGTTCCCGTCACGTATGTATCCTTCCGCGCTGGCTAGTCAACAGGTGTTCAGTGCTCGCCAAACAGCAAATATCACACCGAGTGTGCATCCTAGTGGACGTGTGTGGGATCCTTGTGTTGCTTCTAATCAAGTCAACAATTCTGTGCTGGACAGTAATTACTCCGACATCTACAACCAGCCCCACCACTCACGATTGAGTGAATACTGTGTGCATAACGGACATTCACCGGCGTACTTAAGTACTTGTGGCTTCTCTCTGAGATACCACGTCAATGAGAATGCACATTTTGACTACGATCCTCACACCATTCGAGCGTCCGTCGCTGCTCAGCCCCCCCCCCCCCCCCCCCGGCTTCAAGTGAATTTCGCGATTCCCGCATTACGGGACGCCAATAATTCGGACTCACTATCTTCTGCATGCTCTACTTCCGTCCGAAGTAATAGGCGCACCTCCACAGTGACTGCAGTGCTGAATCTGCCGAAACTACCAGACTTCAAACCTGCTCACCCGGAGTTCTGGTTTAACCTGGTTGAGCAAACATTCAATGTCTGTGCTTTGGACGACGACGCACGTTTTGCCTGCCTCATGAACCATCTTCACGACCGCGTCGATGTAATTTACGATCTGGTCAAAGCACCCCCCACCCCTAGAAGGGAAGTATGCTGTGGCGAAACAGATGATACTGGAGCGTGTCTCTAAAACCAGGAGAGAAAATGTGCGACAGCTCATCTACGAAGAGCGTCTCGGCGACAGGTCTCAGTCCCAGCTGTGGCAGTGCATCCGTCTTCTCGTCGATGAGCAAGTTATGCCTGATGACACGCTCGCAGAAATCTGGACTGAAAAGCTGCCTTTGCCTGTCCAGACTGCAATCTCTGAGTATGAAGATAGGCCAGTAAATGAATGTTTACGCGCCGCCGACAGAGCATACTCCGCCAGGCAACGTGAGCTCCGTGCACTGCATTCTGGACGTGACCGCACTAAGACGCTTTCTGATGCCACGCCCTTGTCTGGTGCTGCTAATAACAAGTTTGTTAAACTAGCCGCCCTGCCTGCACCTTCAACTCCCCGCAACGACAGTGTATTGGCCTCTGTGGAAGACTCTGGGGCACATACTCCGTCACCTAGCAACTACCCACAAGAGCACAGGCCCGCCCAACCTTACTGTTTCTTCCACGCGAGATTCGGGGAGCAAGCTCGCAAATGCCAGTCACCGTGTTCTTACCCAAACTCCAACCGCAGGTAGGTTATGGTGCCACCTCCTGCTATGTAAACAACGGGCACCATCCCACGTTGCACTCCGTTTTGGACAACAACAGTAAGTGTGGTCGAGTCTATGTTCGTGATTTACGATCAGGTGTATGTTTTCTGGTAGACACTGGCGAAGACGTCTCTTTGCTGCCGGTTTGCCTAGCAACCAATGAAGTGCAACCACACAAAACAGTACTTCGTGCAGTGAACTTGTCTACCCTACAGTGTTCGGGTTCCACTTCGTATACAGTGAAACTTTTGCCCGAGTGCAAGCTGGAGTGGACGTTTCTAGTGTCAACAATTGAATAACCTATTCTCGGAATTGATCTCCTCAAGCACTATCAGTTGTCACTAGATTTTGTGCAAAATACTGTGTTTTAAACCCCCCCCCCCCCTTAACAAACATATTCCTTTCGCTCCGCTGAGTGACAGTTCGGCTAACACCAAACATGTGTGCTGTGCTAAGAAGTGTGTAAATCTATCCTTGGAGCTGCAATCTTGGACAAACAAGTGGCTAGAGGAGTGTGCCAAGTCGTCGAAGTTGCGGATGGAACGTACGGAAATGCTGCAGCATCTCCGCAACATACACCACGAGATGACCTCCACACAACAACGCCTCGTAGCACTACAAGCAGACGACTCGTCGGCTACAGACAAGGTCAGTCCATGCCAATCTGGTGTTCCCGTGCCCGCGCACGTTAACGACAATGTTGTGAACTCTGTAAACTGTGTCAACACCCCCTTTTGTAATGATAGTGTATGCCCGAGTGCTCATGCTCCTTGCGTTCCGAATGGACAATTAACTTGCCAAGCTCGTGGCAATGAACTATGGCCATCTGCTGTTCGGCCACCCCCACTCATGCCTACAGCGCTCGTAGTGGCACGGCCCGCTACCAAGAACCAGTGTACCAACCTTGCCCATGTTAACATGCATGCGGCCTTTACGCAGCCTACGAGCGGTTGGCACACCTGTACTTCCGTGCCCTCAGCGCCACAGCTTTGCCCGTCCGCCACTGCCTGCTCCGCTTCACGGACATCTGACTGTCGTGCCGCGCCACGTATTGCAGCAGTCACTAATGGCACAGTTCATCGGTTACGTCTAACCGATGGGCCGCCCATATCGCAACACCCACGCCGCCTCAAGCCGGAATTTATGAAAATTGCAAAAGAACAATTGGATGATCTGTTACAAAAGGGAATAATTGAACCTTCTTCCGGTTGCTGGGCTAGTCCTATCCTGTTTGACCAAAAGAAAGACGGTACTTAGCATATGGTCGGAGACTATAGGCGTTTAAATGCCCGCACCATCATTGATAAATATCCGGTCTCACACATTGCAGACTTCAATCATGCGCTCGCAGGTGCAAAGTACTTCTCTGTTTTGGACTGTAAGCACGCATTTCATCAGATTCCTATGGCTCCGGAGGATATTGAAAAGACTGCCAAACCACTCCCTTTGGGCTGTTCCAATACAAATTTATGCCATTTGGATTGAAGAACGCCCCCCCAAACGTGGCAGCATTTCATCAATCAAACTTTATCCCATCTAGACTTTTGTTTCGTATACATGGACGACATATTGGTTTTTGCTTCTACTTTGGAACAGAGTGAGGAGCGTGTTCAAGTCGTGACGGATATTTTAGCAGCCGCTGGTATTGAACTGAACAATAAAAAGACTCAGTTGCACCAGTCATCTGCCACATTCCTAAGTTATGTTGTGTCATCGGACGGTCTGACACCACCGCAGGACAAGATCAAGCCTGTTCTTGAGATGCTACGCCCTCAGACCTATAGGGAATTACGCAGGTTCATTGGAACAGTTAATTATTACTGAAAATATTTGCCAGCCGCTTCTGTGGTGCAGGATCCTCTCACAGATGCTCTCGCTGGCCCACAAACTTCTGGCACCCGCCAGGTACCATGGACACCAGACATGGACAAGGCATTTAATGAACTCAAACAGCTGTTGGCCTCCACTGTCATTATTGCTCACCCACGTGCAGATGCCACAATGCTTATCACTACGGACGCTAGTGACAATGCTATCGGCCCAGTACTGAGTCAGACATACAACGATGTTACGACCCCCCCTGCAGTTTTTCTCAAAAAAGCTAAACAACGCGCAGAAGAAATACTCAGCATTCGACAGAGAATTACTTGCAGTTTATGAGGCCATAAGACACTTCAGAACTGATGTTGAGGGACGAGATTTCTATGTGCTCACTGATCACAAGCCGTTGGTTCCTGCCATAAAAAATCCTGAGGCTGATCCGCCCCCACGGCGCTTTCATCACATCGATTACATCTTGCAATTTACAAATGACATTCACTACATCCGAGGAGCGGACAATGAGGTTGCTGATTTTCTCTCGTGTGTTGGTGCTGTCACAACCTTAATTGACTTAACGGACCTACCTCGGTTGCAATCGGCAGACCCCGATGCCATGCAGTTAATTTCGGACCACAGCTCCTCTCTCCAACTGGTATGCTCTACTTTCCCTGGCATATCTGACTTAGTGTGGTGTGATGAATCAACTGGTACATTGCGGCCATTCATTCCTAAGCCCCTTCAACGCCAGGTCTTTGACAAACTACACACATTAGCACACCCCAGTGTCAAAGCTTCCACCTGTCTGGTGGCTGAACGGTTTGTCTGGAGAGACATGTGCCGCGATTATCAGTCTTGGGCAAGAGCATGCATGGTGTGTCAACAGAACAAAGTTTCCAGGCACACTTCCCCACCCCTTGGCTGTTTTGCCCAACCGCCAGGCCGATTTCACCATGTTCATGTCGACCTCGTAGGCCCTTTGCCCCCCTCCGAGGGTTTCCGTTTCTGGTTTACAGCTATTGACAGGATGACTCGGTGGGCTGAGGCTGTGCCTATTCCGAACATTACCTCTGAGACAGTAAGTCGAGCATTCTTAGATTAGTGGACCTCTAGATTTGGCTCACCTGTTTACCTCACCACTGACCAGGGGCGACAATTCAAGTCTTCAGTTTTCTCTGACTTTTGTAAAATGTGTGGTATCGTCAAAATTCATACTTCTGCATACCACCCCCAAAGCAATGGGATTGTCGAGCGATGGCATCGCACCTTAAAGTCTGCCCTTCGTGCTTCTTGGCCTTCGTGCGACTTCCAAGGAAGACCTCAAGGGTTCCGTAGCCGAGTTTGTGTATGGCCAACCGTTGGTTTTGCCTGGAGAATTAGTCACTCCCACCCCACTTCCACGGCCCTCTGAACTCCCTTCACTTCTCAAGCGGGTGCACTTGCACTGCACCAAAATTCAGCCGCCACCTCCGGCGGCTCATACACCTCCGCGCGTGTACGTACCGCGCATGCTAGACTCTTGTGAGTACGTGTTTCTCAGAGACGACTCAATCAAAGTCCCGCTTCAGTCGCCCTACACAGGTCCTTACTAGGTCGTCAAACGCTCTGAGAATAACATGGATCTCCTCATAAAAGACTCTGTAACCACAGTCTCACTCAACCGAGTGAAACCAGCTTTCATTGAGCCTCAGGTGAACCTCCCTGATTCTGCCCCTATTTCTCCCATTCCTGCTCCGAGCGGCTATCCATCTTCCCATACCATACATTCTGGTATTGATTCTCCACAGCGTGCTTCTCTGCTGAGCACTGCTCCTTCTCTGCGTTCATCTAATTCGAGTGGCCAATCTTCTCGGGGCTTCACTCCTCACAGCCTTCGCAGTCAAACTGTCAACCACTCGGATTCTACCATTGTGTTACCATCTTTGTGTGACAGCTCTTTGTCACGCTGTTCAATCCACGCTGGCTCCTCATTGCCTTCGGTCACGCTCCCTCGTCTGTCAGCTGATCGCCCGAGGTTGTCTCCTGCACAGTCCAGTGCACCTGCCACCCCCCTCTTAGCAGATGCTTCCCCCTGCCATGGCATTCCCACACCTCCCTACCATTGCTCGTACAGGTGCCACCCAAAAATTCACAACACATGTGCACCCTGATGACATACATAAATTATCTGTTGTCGTAGATGGCAATACGGTGTGTGTGGTACTCGCGTGTGACAATGTTGAGAGAGGAAGTGCAGAATCTCGTGTGGTGCGCCGCTTTAAATTGAGCAGAAGTGCTGCATGTGGCAATTTGCGTGCCTTTTTTAGGCCTTCTGGCAAGGTGATTCTCCGCCTGCCGGCTGACGAGGTGCTACATCTCCACTCCAGACGGGACGTCGTCTTCAGCCACCGGCATAGCTTGCAGACTTCGCCGGCGACGTACCGGGTTTCACCCCCCGGGTCTCCTACCAGTCGACCCCTTCCCCCTGACGCAGAAGAACTGTACGTTACCTTCCTAACTTCTCACCCCCCCCCCCCCCCCCCCATTCACAGGGATGTACTCCATACTGTGCGGGGTGGGGTGGGGGTGGGGGGTGGGGGGGCTATGTGGCATAGAGCGCCATAAATATCGATATTTGTTGAGTGCGTAAGTGTGCTATCTTTGAGAGGAGGGCTTTGGGCAGGATGTTGGACACTAACGGCAGTTAGCCTCCGGACTTGTATCTGTGTAGAAGCTAAGTGTGAATAAATCTGTATCAGAGAGAATTCTAGTTGTTTACCTACAACTCTTCCATATTCCCTCAATGTAAAAGATCCCTTTTACACATATGAATTTGCAAACTACTTTAATCTCAAGTACAAAAAACCTTGCACTGATACCTATATGATATTAAGGACTGGAAAACCCGATAAAGCCTGACAATGAAAATGTTAACACTCTCAAAGTACAAAAGAAAGTTTGGCTGAGGAAAGCAGAAGTTGCAAAGCCTGTAAAAACTAAAGCAGTTGAGAATTTGAGAGATGATAAGACCACTGCAGGCATATGTCTTGATTTTGAGAAGACTCTCCCAACCCTGGTACTCACTTCTTGTAAGGTGTTTTATTGCAAATAGTTGTGGACATACAGTTTTTGTGTCCATGATTTAAAAACTTCTATGGCCACAATGCTCATATGGCACACAGGTCAAGCTGGGCGAGTTGTCGGAAACAGTATCCTGCAAACTAGAACATGCTGAGAACTTACCATCTACTGCCCAATGTATTGTTGCATTTAGCAGGCACTGTGGAGAACAAAATAAGAGTGCTGTAATCATTACATTTTTGGTCATACGTTGTACCTAATACCGCAGACTAAGGGTGTTTGTCAACGTACCACTCATGTAAAACTCAGTTTGCTCTTTTCTCATATGATATGCCTCAAACTATGGATGAAGGGCAACAGGAAGATTCCACATTTATAGATTGCCGAAAAGCATTTGACATGGTGCCCCATAACTGACTGTTAAGAGAGGTATGAGCAGTGAGTATCATTATCACTGTTTCACTGGACAGAGTCTATACGGAAACAGAGAACAACATCTACGTAGTAGTGAGCAGCATACCATTTTGAGATTGGCCAGACTTAAGTTAGGGTTTCCAGGATTTCATGTATCACATCATTCATCCAACTTAGCAAGTGATGTATTTGGTGTAACCAACTAGAGAGGTAGGGGCAGCCTTGGAAAGAAGTCCTGGAAAAGTGTTGTGCCATTTGTAGAACACTGGACAGGCATGTTTAAATAGCATCCGCACACAGAACTGTGCTCAAACTCAAAAACACGGCAAAGTAACCATAGTGTATTAACTGACCAATTCAGATACTGATACTCGACATCAGTATTGTAACTGTCATTTGTAGTCTATGCACGATGTACTGGTTGATCCCAGAAAACTCTTTTGACAATGGGGAAAAAGAAATCTTATGGTTATTTTATGCAGGATAATGCAAAGTACTCATTACCAATGTGTGTGTGACAGTATTACATGCGTTTTTGAAGATATGAACTATCCTTGGAAACTTTTATCCTAAGCAAGCTTGGGAAGACAGTCCTGATGCCATATCATTTGTTACATGTAGGGAGCACATACCATAATTCTTAAGGTATTTCTAGTATTTACAAGGTACTAGGAGTGAGGGAAGTTTTGAAGAGTCCTTCACCCTCTTAATACAGAAATACAGTAGGGATTAGATGACACAGTAATGGTGGTCTCCTTGTTGGAACATTAAATTCCACAGAGGCTGCACGCAGCCTAAATGATAGGAAAGTACCCAGTTACTGTAAATTCACAGTGGTCTGAATTCAACCAAAGGCGTAACAGTGTGTCATTGCACTGTAGTTATGGGTGTTTAAAAACTCAAATTTTACTAGGAGCCATCAAAATAAGGGACATTCTTCTCATATTCCCCATATAATGAAGGAAACACGGGTCACCTACAGACCAGAAATTACTTTTTTGTCACCCACTGCTCCAACATCATTTGGTCAGGCACAACAATGATCCAGTTTTTATGGAGAAATGAACAAATTAATAGTAACTGTTGAGGGTTGCAATTGAAATCTCTTAAATTAACTTTTTTCCACTATGTTCATTTTCTTTTCAACAGCCATTCTGTGGTACATAATTTTTTCATTCTGTTTGTTGATAAGTGGCCGCTGCATAATTCAGTTTCTTTCTGCTTATTTGGAAGTTGCTAAATGTAATCACGAGTTCATTAAATAAACTGTTATTATTACAAGTGACTTATAATCTGTATGCCTGAGGACTGCCCTAAGCTCTCTTAAATTTATGATGTTAAGGGCCCATAGCTGTGTTGATCTAAAGGACATGCAGTTTGTTGTATATTTTTTTCTTTTGACAATGAACACAATCTCACTATTGATCATGATTGAAGATGCAGAAAAATATAAAATTCTGCTGCTTGGTGGAAACAATTTCAGTAATTGGAATTTTTTAATTCTGCTACTTTTAAATGAGATGGGCCTGCTGGAATTTATTCAAATAACATATTCTGAGATATGTCATGTATGAAAAGGATGATATAGCACAAATGTATGCAGAGAAAACATGCAGTTACCAACTTTGAAGAATTGCAACAACAATTGCTGGTCTCAGATCATACACAGAATTGTGAATAATTATCTGGATTATGCCCAAAAAAAAGTTACCTCATCTGATGCAGTAGCTATTGCTGTGTAAAGTTTTTGAGTGAAGAGCAACAGCAAGTTAACTGTTAGTTAAGAAAACATTGTTAATGATGAAATATGTCTTGACAAGTACCTTGCTTATTGGTCATTTTCTGCAATTTGACAAATTAATTTAACAGTTTGATCATCTGGAGTGATATTAGAAGAAACTGATATAGTGTGTAATTGGCTGTTGAGAATGCTGCCGGATTATGATAACGTAGTCAAAGTACTAGAAACACTCTTTCCAAATATGTTAACTCTATATTTTGTGAAAAATCAACTCTTGGAAAAAGAGTTGAGGAGGAAAGATGCTATCAAGGAAGACCAAATTAAGTCATCAATTTTTTTTGATAGTATTAAATCAGATAACAGAGGTACTAATCATTTTATATTTATTTGTTGCAACTGGAGAAAGAACAGAAACCAAAACAAAATTCTGTGAGGGCAGCATGTGATGATCAAAATGGAAAAAAGAATAATTACTGTTTCCTTGCACCTAGTCATGAAAGTTCAGCAACATCAACTGGAATTAAATGGTTAGGAAGTGAGCCCACAAGGTTGTACAGGTACATCACATCCAGTTTAAGCCATTCCCTGAGGATTTGATCATGAAATTTCACCAAATTGTGTGGATGGTGGTGTTAACATTTTACCCGCTGTTCTAACATGTCCCTCAGATTTTCTATGGAATTCAAGTTACCTGATTTTGTAGGCTAATCATGATGTAATAGGATGGGGGAGTGCTCAGAAAACCACTCACATATTCTTCCAGTCCGATGAACTCTGCTGTTGCCAGCTTTATGTGCCTGCTTGAGAAACGGACTCGTGCGAAGTGACTGACTCCACACATTCATTACATGCAGTTGCCCTCGCAATGTTCTCTTGTTAACAGGTTGGGGTGGACATTCATTCACTGCCTGCAGGAATTTCAATTTTGATTCACAAGCTGTGAAACACATCTCTGGTCCCTCTCAGTCAGGATCTTTTTCTGACCACAATTATGGCATGTTTTGTGGCCATGTACGTTAACCACTGCTTGTTGACATGTTGAACAGTTTACAAAACATCGATAAACCCAGCAGATTTACACACTATATGGCCATGGGCATGGCCAAACACCATTGCCCCTTTCTGTCACATCCTTACATTTACCCACATTTACATACAATGTCCGCTTGAAAAATAAATGACCCGCTGATTGCTATTGCCTTATGCTCATTCAGAGGCAGCAGGCATGCAGCTGAGCACATGACTCTTGTTGTGCCATCTGTAAATGATTAATGATTCATCTATATGTGTAATTCTTTGTCCAGTGAGTTTAACATACAGCTGAAAAATGTGAAAAAGTTGCCCAAACCAATTAAAATTAATGTTATGAAGTCTCAAACATTTTTATATGCTAAATGTGTTGGTGACATTAAAGTTGTAAGATATTTAAATGATAAGAAAATTCTGATTCTAATTACAGATATTTCATCAGTTTTAAGCCTACAGATATTCTATAAGTTTCAGTCCTCAGCTACAACCTGCTGCCAGCAGTAAACTAGAATCAAAAGGTTTGTGAGTAGTTTTTGAGAACTGTAAAGGTATGATTCAAAAGAACATCATATAATCACAGGTACAGAAATGGTAAATGTAGGTGGATATTAGCTTTCTGCACATGTAAGTATAGACACTATGGAGAGAGTAGTAGTTATCATACATGTTAAAATCAATCACAGTGCAAAAAATTTGGAAACTAAAAAATTTTGCATAGAGGAACATATAGAAGCATGTGCGTGTGAGCTTAAACTAAATAATGGCACTTTTATAATTGTAGCCCTGTTTAGGTCCCCATTGGGAAATTTTTAACTATTTTTGAAAAACCTGGATTATTTGTTGTGCTATCTGTCAGACAGAGGTAAGCAAATTATTGTTTATGGGGACTTAAATGTAGATTTTCTGAAAGCGTCCAATAGAAGGCTTGACCTTACTTGGTTCTTTCAATTTGATGTCACTTACTGATTTTCCTATTCAGGTGGTACAGTAAAGCAGCATACTGATAGATAAACTTTTTGTAGACGAAAATAAATTTAATCAAATAAAAACTTTTCCTGTAAAGAATGGTCCATCTGATCATGATACACAGCTAATTACAGTATATGATATAGCTCCGTACAGTAATGCAAAACAGTCTTCCAAAACATTGCATTCAATTAATGATTTAACAGTTCAAAATTGTAGGGAAATCTTGCAACAGTTAGACTGGGATGAGGTGTACAGGGAACATTATCTAATTTAAAATTTCACCTACTTCATGGTACCTTCGTGAGTATATTTGAAAACAGTTCCCCTAATAAAACAGTAAAATATAATTGTAAGAAACCATGTAAAAAGCTGTGGCTTGCTAAAGGGATAAAAGTATCTTGTAAACAGAAAAGGGAAATGTAGCTCATAGCTAGGAGGAGTAATGATCCCGAAACAGTGAAACATTATAAAGACTATTTCACTGTATTAAGAAAAGTTATTAAAAATTCCAGAAGTATGTGCATTATGTCTCAGATTAACATTATGTCTTATAATAAATTTAAAACAATTTGGAATATTGTTAAAAGAAAATCAGGGCAACCTAGAGCACAGGAAGACTGTATTTCTATCAAACACAATGAAAATTTTGCTAACAAGAAGTCAGAAGTAGAAAACATTTTTAATGATCATTTTTTGAGTGTTGTAGAGAAAATAGAATGCACCTATTCATTAGAAAATGCAAGGCATTATATGGAAGAGGTAGTACCTACGCAATTTGATAAAATTGAAATTTAACCTATGTCTCCGACTGAAATTAGGAAAATAATAAATTCACTCAAGAGTAAAAGCTCACTTGGAATTGAGGGCAGTTCCAACGGAGTACTGAAAGATGTTCCCCACAAATAAGTAGGATTGTCAGCCACATATGCAGTAGCTCACTGAAACAGGGAATTTTTCCAGATAGACTGAAATATGCTACTGTTAAACCATTGCATAAAAAAGGGGACAGGTCTGATGCTAAAAACTACCGCCCAATCTCACTTCTGACAGCTTTATCCAAAATTCTCAAAAAAGTAATGTATTCAAGAGTAGCATCACACATTTGTAAAAAAGAAGTACTAAAAAAATGTCAGTTTGGTTTTCAGAAATGCTTTTCAACAGAAAATGCTGTATATACTTTCACTGATCAAATATTAAATGCATTGAATACCCGAACATCACCAATTGGGATATTTTTGTGATCAAAGACTTTTGACTGTGTGAATCATGAAATTCTTCTAGATAAGGTTAAGTATTGTGGTATGGGTGTGACAGTGCACAAATGGTTTAATTCGTACTTAACTGGAAGAATGCATAAGGTTGAAATTAACAGTACAGACAGTCTGCAGAAACCAGCAGAGTCCTCTAACTGGGGAGGTATCAAGAAAGGCGTGTCACAGGGTTCAGCCTTGGGCCCCTTATTGTTCTTAATATATATTAACGACTTGCCACTCTACATTCATAAAGATGCAAAGCTAGTTCTTTTTGCTGATGATACAAGTATAGTAATCACACCCAACAAGCAAGAATCAGCTGAGGAAATTGTAAATAATGTCCTTCAGAAAATTATTGAGTGGTTCTCTGCAAATGGACTCTCACTAAATTTTGAGAAAACACAGTTTATAAAATTCTGTCCAGTAAAGGGCGTAACACCATTGATAAATATAGACTATGAACAGAAGTTTGTGGCTAAGGCAGAATACTCTAAATTTCTGGGTGTGTGCATTGATGAGAAATTGAATTGGAAGAAACACAATGATGATATGCTGAAATCGTTACGTTCAGCTACTTATGTTATCAGAGTTATTGCAAATTTTGGAATGAACATATCAGTAAATTAGCCTACTATGCCTAATTTCATTCACTGCTTTCATATGGCATCATCATATTTTGGGGGAATTCATCATTAAGAGAGAAAGTATTCATTGCACAAAAGCTTGTAATCAGAAAGGGGAAGCTGGAGCCCATCCAAGATCACCTTGCAGACATTTATTTAAGGAACTAGGGATATATACAGTACCTTTGCAATATAGATATTCACTTATGAAATTTCTCATTAATAACCCATCCCAGTTCAAAAATAACAGTGAAGTGCATAGCTACACCACTAGAAGATAGGATGATCTTCACTGTTGTTGTTGTCATGATCTTCAGTAATGAGACTAGTTTGATGCAGCTCTCCATGCTGCTCTACCCTGTGCAAGCTTCTTCATCTCCCAGTACCTACTGCAACCTACATCCTTTTGAATCTGCTTAGTGTATTCATCTCTTGGTCTCCCTCTACGATTTTTACCCTCCACACTGCCCACCAATACTAAATTGGTGATCCCTTGATGCCTCAGAAACGTGTCCTACCAACCGATCCCTTCTTTTAGTCAACTTGTGCCACAAACTCCTCTTCTGCCCAATCCTATTCAATACCTCCTTATTAGTTACGTGATCTACCCATCTAATCTTCAGCATTCTTCTGTAGCACCACATTTCGAAAGCTTTTATTCTCATCTTGTCCAAACTATTTATCGTCCATGTTTCACTTCCATACATGGCTACACTCCATACAAATACTTTCAGAAACGACTTCCTGACACTTAAATCTATATTCGATGTTAACAAATTTCTCTTCTTCAGAAACGCTTTCCTTGCCACTGCCCGTCTACATTTTATACCCTCTCTACTTCGACCATCATCAGTTATTTTGCTCCCCAAATAGCAAAACTCCTTTACTACTGTAAGTGCCTCATTTCCTAATCTAATTCCCTCTGCATCACCCGACTTAATTCGACTACATTCCATTATCCACATTTTGCTTTTGTTGATGTTCATCTTATATCCCCCTTTCAAGACAGTATCCATTCTGTTCAACTGCTCTTCCAAGTCCTTTGCTGTCTCTGACAGAATTACAATGTCATCGGCGAACCTCAAAGTTTTTATTACTTCTCCATGGATTTTAATACCTACTCCGAATTTTTCTTTTGTTTCCTTCACTGCTTGCTCAATATAAAGATTGAATAACATCGGGGAAAGGCTACAACCCTGTCTCACTCCCTTCCCAACCACTGTTTCCAATTCATGCCCCTCGACTCTTATAACTGCCATCTGGTTTCTGTACAAATTGTAAATAGCCTTTTACTTCCTGTATTTTACCTCTGCCACTTTCAGAATTTGAAAGAGAGTATTCCAATCAACATTGTCAAATGCTTTCTCTGAGTCTACAAATGCTTAAATGTAGGTTTGCCTTTCCTTAATCTAGCTTCTAAGATAAGTCGTAGGGTCAGTATTGCCTCACGTGTTCCAATATTTCTATGGAATCCGAACTGATCTTCCCAGAGGTCGGCTTCTACTAGTTTTTCCATTCGCCTGTAAAGTATTTGCGTTAGTATTTTGCAGCTGGGGCTTATTAAACTGATTGTTCAGTAATTTTCACATCCGTCAACACCTGCTTTCTTTGGGATTGGAATTATTATATTCTTCTTGAAGTCTGAGGGTATTTCGCCTGTCTCATACATCTTGCTTACCAACCAGGTGGTAGTGTTTTGTCAGGGCTGGCTCTCCCAAGGCTATAAGTAGTTCTAATGAAAGAATGTTGTGTATTCCTGGGGCATTGTTTTGACTTAGACCTTTCAGTGCTCTGTCAAACTCTTCACGCAGTATCATATCTCCCATTTCATCTTCATCTACATCCTCTTCCATTTCCATAATATTGTCCTTGAGTACATCGCCCTTGTATAGACCCTCTATATACTCCTTCCACCTTTCTGCTTTCCCTTATTTGCATAGAACTGGGTTTCCATCTGAGCTCTTGATATTCATAGAAGTGGTTCTCTTTTCTCCACAGGTCTCTTTAATTTTCCTGTAGGCGGTATCTATCTTACCCCTAGTGAGATAAGCCTCTACATCCTTACATTCGTCCTCTACCCATTCCTGCTTAGCCATTTTGCACTTCCTGTCGACTCATTTTTGAGATGTTTGTATTCCTTTTTGCCCAAGGAGTTCTACTAGTCTTTGTCTTTTTACCTACTCGATCCTCTGCTGCCTTCACTACTTCATCCCTCACAGCTACCCATTCTCCTTCTACTGTATTTCTTTCCCCCATTCTCGTCAATTGTTCCCTTATGCTCTCCCTGAAACTCTGTACAACCTCTGGTTTAGTCAGTTTATCCAGGTCCCATCTCCTTAAATTCCCACCTTTTTGCAGTTTCTTCAGTTTTAAAGCCTCCAGAAGTGTGTAAAAAAAGGGATCTCAGTAAAAGTAAAATCGATTTATTCCGCAGTAAATTAAGTATAATAAGCTGGCCTGTAGACTACAATAGTTCAAGCTCAATAAACTATGACAAATTCTTAAATTGTTTCTTAGAGGTATTTAATGAATCATTTCCTCGTAGATATAAGCAAAAGAAAGTTAATGGTAAACTCAAATGGATTACAACAGGAATAAAAATCTCTAGTGCCAGAAAGAGAGAGCTCCAAAATGAGTTAAAATCAAACAGAAATCCAGATTTTGTTATTTATGTCAAACAGTATAAAGCTGTAATTAGGAAAGTTGTAGTGGCAGCTAAAAAAATGGCAAATAATAAATTCATACAAGAACACAGAAATAAGACAAAAGCAGTGCGGTCAGTTGTTCAGTCTGAAGTAGTAGCCAAAGTAAAAACTCATGAGATTTTGAAAATTAGACATGAAAATGAAATTATAGTAAACCCTGTTCAGATGTCAAGTTGTTTCAATGAATTCTTCCTAAATGTAGTAAGATCGGATGTGTATATGACATTCTATCAGGGCATCACAAATTAGGAAAACAGCCAGAACACATCTTTTAAAAAAATTGAAAAAAATATCACCCAAAGGGATGTCGAAATGGAAATATTGTCTCTAAAAAACCAAACCTCACATGGGTGGGATGAAATAACAACATCTGTAATCAAGTATGTGTTCGATATTATTTCCCAACCACTGTCAACTATTATAAATCAATCTTTTGAACAGGGATGCTTTCCAGAGGTATTGAAATATGACGAGATCAAACCTCTATTCAAGAAAGGATCGACCAAAGACATGGGGAATTACTGCCCTATCTCTCTGTTGCCGGTCTTCTCTAAAGTGTTTGAAAAGATTGCAGCAAAACAAATTAATAACTTTCTTACTGTAAATGATATAATTTCTAAAAACCAGTTCGGATTCCAACAGGGTAAAAGCACTGTGAATGCTATAAATGAGTTTATCCAAAAGATATGCTCTACGTGAGATAAAGGTAGAAAGGTCAGGTATATTCTGTGATCTGACTAAAGCTTTTGATTCAGTGAACCATGCATTACTCCTCCACAAATTACAGATGTATGAAATCAGAGACACTGCTTTAAAATTGTTTAGCTCTTACCTGTCAGGTAGAAAACAAAGAGTAATTTTAACTTCAAATGGAACCAATTATTCATCAGAATGGAAAACAGTTCCCCAAGGAGTCCCACAAGGTTCGATATTGGGTCCCTATCTGTTTCTTTTTTAGGTAAATGACCTACCACTTGCTATTGATGTTCATTCAGTCTTATTTGCTGATGATACATCAGTTCTAATTGAAAATGAGGTATCTGAAAATATTGCAGAAAAAGCCAAAAATACTTTAGAAAAACTTGAATCTTGGTTCTATCAAAATGGACTAAAACTAAATGTAACTAAAACTAAATGTAACTAAAACCAAAATGATGCAATTTGAAGCTAAATCAGTAGAAAGGAGTGAAATGAAGGTAACTTGCAATGATCAGGATATCACAGAAGCAAACCACATGAAGTTCTTAGGCCTAAATCTTGACAAAAATTTAAATTGGAAGGTACATATAGATTACTTAGCAAATAAACTGAACAACTTAGCATTTGCAATGTGTATTTTGTCAGGTGCCACAAACATGGATACCAGAAAGATAGTTTATCACTGCTACTTTGAGTCAGTTATTCGTTATGGCATAATCTTCTGGGGAAATTCAGCAAATGTCACTAGGCTCCTAGTATTACAAAAGAAAGTAATTAGAAACGTGTGTTGCAAAAAAAAAAAAAAAAAAAAAAAAAAAAAAAAAACGGGAATCCTGTCGACCACTGTTAAAAAATTTAAAAATACTATCTATCCCCTCACTTTACATATATGAGATGGTGTTGTTCCTATATAGAAATCAACATACACTAGACCCTTTCCATTTTGACCACAACTACAGCACTCGCCACAGAGATAACTTCCAACACATCGTTTAAAACTTTATGCCCAGACGCCAGAGTATATGGGGTTAAAAACTTTCAATAAAATAAAAGGCAGTAATATATTTAAAATGGAGATGGGTTCACTGAAAAGATTGCTCTTTACTCTTCTGGTGGAAAAGTGTTATTATTCTGTCAATGAATTCATTGAGGACAGCTTCACAATCTGAACACCGGGATTGTATTACATTTATTATTTTATGTACAGGTAACTTAGAAATGTAAAATATAATGTAAACTTTTGTATTTCTCTTTAAAAAGTGAAAAAAGTTTCTTTTGTAAACCTTGACATGTCTCCTGTACATCAAATCAAATGATTTGAAAATTGTACGTAATGAGATGAATAAACCACATATCACATAACACATAATCTACAGTTCATACCCAATAGATTGTGGTCAGAGTCCACATCTGCCCCTGGAAATGTCTTACAATTTAAAACCTGGTTCCTAAACCTTGGTCTTACCATTACATCATCTATATGAAACCTGTCAGTATCTCCAGGCTTCTTCCATGTATACAACCTTCTTTTATGATTCTTGAACCAAGTGTTAGCTATGATTAAGTTGTGCTCTGTGCAAAATTCTACCAGGCAGCTTCCTCTTTCATTTCTTAGCCCCAATCCATATTCACCTACTACGTTTCCTTCTCTCCCTTTTCCTACTAGGAAATTCCAGTCACCCATCACTATTAAATTTTCGTCCCCCTTCACTATCTGAATAATTTCTTTGATTTAATCATACATTTCTTCAATTTCTTCATCATCTGCAGAGCTAGTTGGCATATAAACTTGTACTACTGTAGTAGGTGTGGGCTGTGTGTCTATCGTGGCCACAATAATGCATTCACTATGCTGTTTGTAGTAGCTTACCCGCACTCCTATTTTTTTATTCATTATTAAACCTACTCCTGCATTACCCCTATTTGATTTTGTACTTATAATCCTGTATTCACCTAACCAAAAGTCTTGTTTCTCCTGCGACCGAACCTCACTAATTCCCACTATATCTAACTTTAACCTATCAATTTTCCTTTTTAAATTTTCTAACCTATCATCACTATTCTGGATTAAATCTCGCTTTGGCACAGAAAGGGGTGAATTATGCTGCCACAAAAATCTTTAGTCATTTGCCAAATAGTATTAAAAGTATGACAGATAGCCAACCAACATTTAAAAGCAAATTAAAATGATTGGATGAAGTTTGTTGTATACTTATCAGATCATAACTTGATAAGAGATTTCATATAGAAGCAGTGTTGGCTGCAGTCTGTATCACAAGTAAAAGTCCACCTACAGCCTTGAGGAGAAGTTCCAGTGTCTCCCTGGTATGGAAGAAAACTCAAGTTGGGGAAGAAAGTTTTCATTTTGTATCTTTTTTAAAAATTCCACAAGAACTTTTAGTTAGAAAGTTTGAGTCTCATTCACTTAGATGCATTTTTCTTGTCTGTTGTACAATTGGATACAGATTTTAATGTCCAGAGCTAAAAAAAGTAATTTCAGGAAAGGATGCAATTTCTGATGGGGCAACTAGTGAACACTGGCTTTCAGCAAAGAAGAAGAAAAACACTACAGAAGAATACAAGACCGACAAAAACCATCAAAAAGAAAAGAACATTTAAAAGAATTCGTTAAGACGCCTGACAAGATACGAACCCTTCAACAGAGCGACAGTAGTAGAAGGGTGCCTGCACGATTTGATAATTGTGCCGTGTTGGCCTTGCATGCTCAATCATTTGTTGATAATGTTTCTGGATATATGAAGCTATAAAAGGGAAACATGATGAACATGAATGAAGGGAAGCGATTAACAAAGAAGTACTAACATAATGAGACATGGGATTTGACAGAGTGCTGTCCAGAAAAGAAACCAATTAACAGCAAATGGGTCTGCAAAATTCAGCATAATCAAGATGATGAAGTTGAAAGATACACTCCTGGAAATGGAAAAAAGAACACATTGACACCGGTGTGTCAGACCCACCATACTTGCTCCGGACACTGCGAGAGGGCTGTACAAGCAATGATCACACGCACGGCACAGCGGACACACCAGGAACCGCGGTGTTGGCCATCGAATGGCGCTAGCTGCGCAGCATTTGTGCACCGCCGCCGTCAGTGTCAGCCTGTTTGCCGTGGCATACAGAGCTCCATCGCAGTCTTTAACACTGGTAGCATGCCGCGACAGCGTGGACGTGAACCGTATGTGCAGTTGACGGACTTTGAGCGAGGGCGTATAGTGGGCATGCGGGAGGCCGGGTGGACGTACCGCCGAATTGCTCAACACGTGGGGCGTGAGGTCTCCACAGTACATCGATGTTGTCGCCAGTGGTCGGTGGAAGGTGCACGTGCCCGTCGACCTGGGACCGGACCGCAGCGACGCACGGATGCACGCCAAGACCGTAGGATCCTACGCAGTGCCGTAGGGGACCACACCGCCACTTCCCAGCAAATTAGGGACACTGTTGCTCCTGGAGTATCGGTGAGGACCATTTGCAACCGTCTCCATGAAGTTGGGCTATGGTCCCGCACACCGTTAGCCCGTCTTCCGCTCACGCCCCAACATCGTGCAGCCCGCCTCCAGTGGTGTCGCGACAGGCGTGAATGGAGGGACGAATGGAGACGTGTCGTCTTCAGCGATGAGAGTCGCTTCTGCCTTGGTGCCAATGATGGTCGTATGCGTGTTTGGCGCCGTGCAGGTGAGCGCCACAGTCAGGACTGCATACGACCGAGGCACACAGGGCCAACACCCGGCATCATGGTGTGGGGAGCGATCTCCTACACTGGCCGTACACCACTGGTGATCGTCGAGGGGACACTGAATAGTGCACGGTACATCCAAACCATCATCGAACCCATCGTTCTACCATTCCTAGACCGGCAAGGGAACTTGCTGTTCCAACAGGACAATGCATGTCCGCATGTATCCTGTGCCACCCAACGTTCTCTAGAAGGTGTAAGTCAACTACCCTGGCCAGCAAGATCTCCGGATCTGTCCCCCATTGAGCATGCTTGGGACTGGATGAAGCGTCGTCTCACGCGGTCTGCACGTCCAGCACGAACGCTGGTCCAACTGAGGCGCCAGGTGGAAATGGCATGGCAAGCCGTTCCACAGGACTACATCCAGCATCTCTACGATCGTCTCCATGGGAGAATAGCAGCCTGCATTGCTGCGAAAGGTGGATATACACTGTACTAGTGCCGACATTGTGCATGCTCTGTTGCCTGTGTCTATGTGCCTGTGGTTCTGTCAGTGTGATCATATGATGTATCTGACCCCAGGAATGTGTCAATAAAGTTTCCCCTTCCTGGGACAATGAATTCACGGTGTTCTTATTTCAATTTCCAGGAGTGTATATGGCAAAGATTGTAATCAAAAGATGTACTCAGAGGAAAGGTTAAAATTATGATGAAACACACACCATTTTGATCCTGTATCATCCACGAGTCAGACACAGAGGAATTAGCTGTCAGCGTGCATTGACATATCAGTGAGGCAAGTTGAAAATTTATGCCAGACTGTGATTCGACTCTAGGTCTCCTGCTTACTAGGTAGATGCACCGACCACTATGCCATCCGGGCACAGGGGTCACCACAGCCACATGGACTAACTTCACATGCTTCCCATCAGACTCAAATTCTCAAATTATGCCACACACTATTGATGTAGCGGCCCTGCTGATTAGCCTCACTATTCATGGCATCTCACCAGTTTCCTCAAGAGTTCAAGGTTGTTGTGCATCTGCAATGAAGGTATCATTGGCTGTCATAGCATTAATTATATACATGGTGAGTGTTCTTTTGGACATGCCCAATAGAACGCAGAACACACACACAATTTAGGTGACGATGGCCAATTATTCCTTCAATGCAGATGCACACTCAGCTCAAACGCTTACAGGAATAGGTGACATGCTGTAAGTAACTAGGTTAATGATCAGGGGCACTACATTATTAGTGTATGGTATAAGTTGAGAATTTGGGTCTGACAGGAGGTGTGCTAAGGTAGTCCCATGTGGTTGTGGTGACCAATGTGTCCGGATGGCATAAGAGTCAGCGCATCTGCCTAGTAATCAGGAGAGCGAGGTTCAAATCATGGCCTGGCATAAATTTTCAGTTTGCCCCATTGATATAAATGCCCACTGGCAGCTAATATCTTTAATTCCTTTTTGCGTTGTGCTCTTCTATGGTTATATCAAAAACATTAATGTGAATCATCACTGAAGAGGACCTATACAGGGTGTTACAAAAAGGTACGGCCAAACATTCAGGAAACATTCCTCACACACAAATAAAGAAAAGATGTTATGTGGACATGTGTCCAGAAATGCTTAATTTCCATGTTAGAGCTCATTTTAGTTTCGTCAGTATGTACTGTACTTCCTCGATTCACCGCCATGATTTCATACGGGATACTCTACCTGTGCTGCTAGAACATGTGCCTTTAAAAGTACGACACAACATGTGGTTCATGCACGATGGAGCTCCTGCACATTTCAGTCGAAGTGTTCGTACGCTTCTCGACAACAGATTCGGTGACCGATGGATTGGTAGAGGCAGACCAATTCCATGGCCTCCACGCTCTCCTGACCTCAACCCTCTTGACTTTCATTTATGGGGGCATTTCAAAGCTCTTGTCTATGCAACCCCGGTACCAAATGTAGAGACTCTTCGTGCTCGTATTGTGGACGGCTGTGACAATACACCATTCTCCAGGGCTTCATCAGCGCATCAGGGATTCCATGCGATGGAGGGTGGATGCATGTATCTTCGCTAATGGAGGACATTTTGAACATTTCCTGTAATAAAGTGTTTGAAGTCACGCTGGTACGTTCTGTTCCTGTGTGTTTCCATTCCATGATTAATATGATTTGAAGAGAAGTAATAAAATGAGCTCTAACATGGAAAGTAAGCATTTCTGGGCACATGTCCACATAACATATTTTCTTTCTTTGTGTGTAAGGAATGTTTCCTGAAAGTTTGGCCGTACCTTTTTGTAACACCCTGTATGTACGTACAAAATGAATGTCAAAATTCTTTTGTAAGTGGTGAATTACGTGAAGATTTCTACATCAAGATCACTCAAGGTGTCACAGGTCAAAAGAATGCAATCTTAAAATTAAAAAAGGCCTTATGTGGACTGAAACAGGTTCCTGCACATAAGAAACACAAAATTCCTCCTACAGTATGCTAGTTGAAACAGGCTATTTAAATAACATTAAAATTCTGAAAGTCACAATCATCATTCATCGGTCAGGTAGTCAGGGGACAACACATAGCTTTCCCCAGAGTGGTATGTTACCCTACATACCCTACCAATGAGATAAATAATATCTTGATAGTTCTGTCAAAAACAAATAATATTTTTCCTAACCAATAATAAACCTTTTATACTCATACAGTGAATATGGACAATGCTTTTGTACCTTAAGCCACCCTCTTCTAATTCCATAAATCAAACCTATCAACATACTCACATATGAAACATTAATCATCATTTTACAGTACCTATTTCATTAACTCCTTAAACACCACAATTTAGAATCATCAGTTGTGCTTATGTGTGGATTATCTACATAAAGTGTCATACATCTATTTTTGCAATGGATTTGTCATTGAGTGATTTTGCTCAAATATACCTAAGTGCTTTATCATTTTTCATTCCTTCCTTATGGATTGCTCTGTGCGAGATAATTTATGATATAACAAATGTGATATTGTTTATATTTTAACCTACAAATGGACTGGCCACAAAGAAGGCTGTTAAAATTCTTAACCATGTGATAATTATACAAAACACTACAAAATATGTGAAGATATATTTGAATACTACGCCTACGTAGGGCACACTAAACAATCCACTTTTTCTTTATTATTGAACTGGCATTTTAACAGACATTTCCAGGATACACTA
Organism: Schistocerca piceifrons; assembly: GCF_021461385.2. NCBI lineage: Eukaryota > Metazoa > Arthropoda > Insecta > Orthoptera > Acrididae > Schistocerca > Schistocerca piceifrons. Next base: position 145,816,765 of record NC_060145.1, read on the forward strand.
TAGCATATCTATAGGTATTCGGTACCTTATTTGGTTATGACACTGTCATCCCCTCCGAGGAGTCATTTACTTTTAACAACTAGCAACCCTACGTTGCTCAGATTACTAAAATTATCCAATTTTTGTTCTCCTACAGCAACACCAGCTTACAAAGTCAGACACTCATGCTCATATTGGAAAACAGACTCCTAGCTCAGGAAAGGTAACCTGAATTGCAACTTAGGAGGAAGCTTCAAAGAACCTCTCTAAATAAGTCCTAATCTGGCCAGTGAAAGTGTCCCAATATATCTGTACATCAATACACTCCCTGTTTTGGTGTGAGTCATCTGCTCCTTGGCACACACAAACACCTAATCATTCCACTAATTTATACACAAAGGCACATTATCATGTCTAATATGAAGTGCCTTCCTACTTTTCTGTCTCTCAACACAAACTTCTGAGGTAATTTACTTCTTTTGAATCTAGAACCCATGCCTGAATGCTGAGTGTAAACACTGATTGTGTCCGAATGTACTACTCTGTACATGACTAACAATCACTGTCCCTTTTGTTAGCAATTTACCATGAGGCTGTAGCTTCAAACGTCTTTCTTTCTTTCTTTCATCAAACCAGGATCTAAAGCTGGCTTCCAGCATATGGACTTCCATAGCTATCTGTGGATACCTACCCATCTCTCTTCTCCCCATTCAATGTGGAGTCACTAATAACCATTGTTAGCTTGTAATCTGCTCACTGAATTTACATATGATGTATCAAACACAACATAGCTAATATATGTAATGTAAATTAAAATTAACTGGTTTCCTTAAACCTTAACCATTATTATTGTTTTCGCACCTGGGATGACATTCACCTAGGAATGCTCTTATCCTGTAAACAACAATTCTTTTGTCATCCTGGGCCTATATGGACTATCTTTTAAAAATTATATTGAAGGTGAGTTGTCCACCCTCTCGGGAAAGTTCATAACATTTATGTATTACTGAAACAACTTCCAAGCTTGCTCTATGTCACTTTGAAACAGTAGTTAATTGAGCTGTGCCAAAGATTGTTGTTGATATCACTTTAAGTTTGCTTATGAAATAACTGGAAGAGAATATGTTTTGAACCACTAACCACTTGCATGTTAGTGATACCCTTGACAGTCTCTTGTGATCGTAATTCTACTAATACCCCTTCCACTCATTTACACAATAATAACAATAATAATAATAATAATAACTATAATTATAATAATAACTATAATTATAATAATAACCCCCGTGGAGGCCTGGGAAAAGAATAGGCCTCCGGTATGTTCTGCCAGTCGTAAAGGCGATGAAAAGAACAAACCACTAATAGGGCTAACACCGCTTTTAGTGTGATTAGTTGGTTCAGGACAGAACTAATGAAGCCTCGGACAAGCGATGTCGTGGTCGGGGACAACGCTTGAACCCTATGCCTGTCCACAACGGTAACGACACTGCTAGCCACACGGCAAATCATTTAAATCCAAATAGAAGTGTTTTGCAACCACTCTAGAAGGAAAAAAAAGACAGAGGATGAGATGGTCAGATGAAGTTAACCGACACCTCATGTTCTGTTATTACCAAGCAACAAACTTAGGAACCAACACAACTGGGTACAGATCACAAGTATACGCAACATTTATTACCAGATACCCAGAATTAAAATTTTTAACAGAACAACGACTAGGTGATGAGATCCGTGTAATAATAAAAAATAACAGGATACCCCACTCAGAATTAGAAAACATCAAACAACAAGTACAACAAATACTGGAACAAAATAATGTGCAATCAGAAGAAGAAGAAAATACAGTAATGGACTCAAACATCCCAGAGCAAACAAACAAAGAACAACACGCATCAATTAAACAATCAGAGGAAAACGAAATCTTAAGACAGCCACCAGAACAAGCACAAATAGAACACGAAGTGACACACATGTTAGACATAGAAGAAAAATTTCAGCTGACATATGTAGAGTACAAAGACACAAATACAGACATTAGACCATTCTTGCATAGACCACCAAATAACCCACAAGTCGAAACAACAATAACAACTATCATCACAATCATACACAACAAAATAAATTAAAATACAACTATGGAACAGTAACAACTACTGGTTTATGTAGGAGCACTCACTACACCAAATATACACACTAGGCAGAGATCAGAAGCAACCAACACACAGAAGAAACCCACAAAAGCAGCATGACAACACATGCTACAAATCAGAATAGAAAAACTGAGAAAAGACATCGGACAGCTAACACAATTTATAAGAAATTAAATATCAGACAAAAAAGGAAAAAGGTTAGGTAAAATCTCTCAACAAGAAGCGATAGAACAATTAGATGAAAAGAAGCAGAAATTACAAGCACTGGCAAAACGACTAAGAAGATACAAAAAAAGTGAAAATAGAAGGAAGCAAAACCAAACATTCAACACAAACCAAAAGAAATTTTACCATACAATAGATAACACACACATTAAAATAGTCAAACCACCAAACATAACAGACATGAAACACTTCTGGAGCAACATATGGTCAAACCCGGTGCAACATAACAGACATGCACGGTGGATACAAGCAGAAACAGACACATACAAGATGATACCACAAATGCCTGAAGTGATAATTTTGCAATATGAAGTCACCCGAGCAATTAACTCTACGCACAATTGGAAAGCCCCTGGAAATGATAAAATAGCAAATTTCTGGCTAAAGAAGTTCACCTCAACACATTCACATCTAACTAAATTATTTAACAATTACATTGCAGACCCACACACAGTCCCTGATACACTTACACAAGGAATAACTTATCTGAAACCTAAACATCAAGCAGACACAGCAAACCCAGCAAAATATCGCTCCATAACATGCCTACCAACAATATACAAAATATTAACTTCAGTCATTACACAGAAATTAATGACACATACAACACAGAACAGAATTATAAATGAAGAACAAACAGGCTGCTGCAAAGGAGCACGAGGTGGTAAAGAGCAGCTGATAATAGATACAGAGGCGACATATCAAGCTAAAACTAAACAAAGGTCGCTACACTACGCATACACTGATTACCAAAAAGCTTTTGATAGTGTACCCCACTCATGGTTGCTACAGATATTGGAAATATACAAAGTAGATCCTAAATTGATACAGTTCCTAAACATAGTAATGAAAAATTAGAAAACCACACTAAATATCCAAACAAATTCAAGTAATATCACATCACAGCCAATACGGATTAAGTGTGGAATATACCAAGGAGACTCATGAAGTCCTTTCTGGTTCTGCCTTGCTCTGAACCCACTATCCAACATGCTAAGTAATACAAATTATGGATACAATATTACTGGAACATACCCACACAAAACCACACATTTGCTATACATGGATGATCTAAAACTACTCGCAGCAACAAATCACCAACTCAACCAATCACTAAAGATAACAGAAGAATTCATCAATGATATAAATATGGTTTTTGGAACATACAAATGTAAGAAAAATTGCATATTCAAGGGGAAACACACTAAACAAGAAGATTACATACTGGCTAATCACAGCGACTGCGTAGAAGTGATGGAAAAAACAGATGCCTATAAATATCTAGGATACAGACAAAAAATACGAATAGATAATAGAAATACAAAAAGAAGAACTAAAAGAAAAATATAGATGAAGACTAACAAAAATACTGAAAACAGAATTGACAGCAAGAAACAAGACAAAAGCTATAAATACTTATGCTATACCAATATTGACCTACTCATTTGGAGTAGTGAAATGGAGTAACACAGACCTAGAAGCACTCAATACACTTACACGTTCACAATGCCACAAATATAGAATACATCACATACATTCAGCAACAGAAAGATTCACATTAAGCAGAAAGAAAGGAGGAAGGGGATTTATCGACATAAAAAACCTACATTATGGACATGTAGACAATTTAAGAAAATTGTTTATAGAACGAGCAGAAACTAGCAAAATACACAAAGCAATCACTCATATAAATACATCGGCTACACCATTGCAATTTCATAACCACTTCTACAACCCTTTAGATCACATAACATCAACAGATACGAAGAAAGTAAATTGTAAAAAGAAAACACTACATGGCAAGCACCTGTATCATCTAACACAGCCACACATCGATCAAGACGCATCCAACACATGGCTAAGAAAAGGCAATATATACAGTGAGACAGAAGGATTCATGATTGCAATACAGGATCAAACAATAAACACCAGGTATTACAGCAAGCATATTATTAAAGATCCCAATACCACAACGGATAAATGCAGACTTTGTAAACAACAAATAGAAACAGTAGATCACATCACAAGCGGATGTACAATACTAGCAAATACAGAATACCCCAGAAGACATGACAATGTCGCAAAAATAATACATCAACAGCTTGCCTTACAACATAAACTTTTAAAACAACACATTCCTACATACAAGTATACACCACAAAATGTACTGGAGAATGATGAATACAAATTATACTGGAACAGAACCATTATAACAGATAAAACAACGCCTCATAACAAACCTGACATCATACTCACCAATAAAAAGAAGAAATTAACACAACTAATCGAAATATCCATACCCAATACAACAAATATACAAAAGAAAGAAAAAATTGAAAAATACATCCAACTGGCTGAGGAAGTCAAAGACATGTGGCATCAGGATAAAGTTGACATCATACCAATTATACTATCAACTACAGGAGTCATATCACACAATATCCACCAGTACATCAATGCAATACAGCTACATCCAAATATATATATACAGCTACAGAAATCCGTAATTATTGATACATGTTCAATTACCCGAAAGTTCCTAAATGCAATATAACACATACCGTACAGTTAAAAGTAAGTGACGCTTGATCAAGGTCTGCGTCACTCCATTTTTAACCGGACTTAATGTCTGAGAAAGTGAAGATAATAATAATAATAATAATCCTGGAGAAGCTGCCCAGAACAGATAATCACCTTGAAGTTAGTTATGGATGTCTACAAAAGAAGGCAAAAACAACTAGTCATAACCTTTATAGATTTCAAAAAGGCGTGTGATTGCATCCACAGATCTTCAATGATGAAAATATTAAGGAATTTTGGACTTCATCCTAAATTAATAAAAATGATACAGTTAACCTTAACAAACACCAAATCCAAAGTAAAATTTAGAGGAGAAATATCTGAACCATTTACGATTAAAACAGGGTTGAGACAGGGAGATTGTTTATCACCATTGCTATTTAATTGTGCTCTTGAATATGTAATGAGAGAATGGTACAAGGAAAATCCTATGAATATTAAAATTGGAACTAAGAAAGATAAAATAAACCTAAATTGCTTGGGATTTGCTGATGACCTAGCATTACTAGCTAATAATATTCAGGAAGCCATGAAACAAATAACAAGCTTACAAAATATAGCACAAAAATTAGGACTCCAGGTATCATTTGAAAAGACTGAAATAATGGTAACGGATCCACTTGTAATAGATCACATCACAGTGAACAATAGGGAAATTAAAATAGTGAAACAATTTAAATACCTGGGTGAAATTATAACACATAAATTGGACGAGAAACCTGCATGGCGAGCAAGAACTAATAAAATGATAAAAGCTCAAAACTAACATGGTCTACGTACAATAAAAAATGTCTATCAATTAAAACAAAATTAAAACATTACAAGACGGTGGTTCAACCAGAGGTTACATACGGAAGTGAAACTCTTTTTAAAGTCACCCAGAAAAACAGAATTGACGAAATTTTAAAAGTAGAGAGAAGAATTGCTAGAACATGCATAAATAAGAAATATCAAAAAGCTGGGCAATGGCGGATAGTTCCAAATGAAGTGGTATACAGAGAACTGGAGCCCATCACTGATACTATACGAAAGAAAAGGATCTCTTTTTGTGGTCACATTCTGAGGACACCAGAAACCAGATTATCAAGGAAAATTATTGAGAAACTCTGGAATTTGAAACAACAAGGAGGATGGCTTAAGGAAATAAGAGAGGATATGGAAGAACTGGAAATAACTCTGGATGGTTTGCAGAACAAAACGCCAAATTTAAAGAAGTTGAGGGACACAGAAATAAGATTTAAACCAAAAATTGACAAACGACATACAATGAAAAGGGTATTTACAGATAAGGAACGACGAAAAGCATCGGAACGAATGAAGAGATACTGGGCCACTCGGAAGGGGAAAATACCAAAGAAGAGGACCAGAAATGATTGACTGAAGTGGTCCAATGAGGCCGTAAAAGCAGAAGAAGAAGAAGAAGAAGAAGAATGTAGTTATAATGGGATAGTTGAAGGAAATATGTTTTTCACAGAACAGGATAGCAAGAGTGCAAGAAACTACAGAACTCAAAAGGATATATAATGTAGCAGCGGCAGCAGTAGCTAATTCTGAAAACAGAGTGCTTTACACCTGGTCTGCTCTCCCAGATTATGGCACTTACCTGTGATTCCTGTGTACCTGTAGCATCAGAAATGGCATGCAAGACACTATCATGGATATCTCTGTTGATACACACAGCTCAAGCCAAATAATACACTAACGAGGTGACCGACCCTCCATTTCAAACATGATTTTTCACCTACTTTTATCTCTAGCTCAGTAATTTACACCTGTATTTGCAAGACATGTAGTTTAAACTAAAACGTGTAGGTGAAGTTGACACCTTCTTTCCTATCAGCAGTCACCTTCACGAGCATTAATACTTAATTTGCAGTTACTCTTACAAAACTGTCAGTACCTAATCACATGCAAATATCAGCTACTTTAATCTTAAAAACTTCACTTGTTATAACAACAACAACAACAACTGTACCAATCACTTCGCAGTTGCTTACAAAAATCTGGCAAATTGGTGTCCCAACAACACAACTGTAAGCGTGCATCAAAATCAGAGAATGTCTCTGAAACAGTCTTATTGGCAATAATGCCTGAAAAAGATGGTGTGAAAATAACCAACTGAACACTAGGCTGAACCTTTAACTCTAATAATTCACTATTATCCTTCTACAAACTTGCCAGGGTACACCCTGTGATTTCAGTTACATCAGATTCTTTCCCTTGTTCTAAAATATTTAATTGAACTTCAGTATCTGAGTGTACTTCCAAAAACCCCTGTTCTGAGAAATACTTGATCTATTTCAAATCACTATTTACATCTCTGAATTGATTATTAACTTCATTTCTCATAAAATCAAATTATTTAGTTCCCTCTGTATGTAACTCTCCTTTAAAGTGGATAGCATTGTTTGTAACTTAGATAGTTTACTACTGATATCCTTTTCTTCTTCACAAATCTCTGCGAACCATTGCCAGAACTTGGCATTTATTTCGATTACTTTAACACTTAACTCCACAACTTAGGTTTCTAATCTGGTACTGATTTCAGTGCTTACCTTAGATCAGTATATGTGTAGTTCTTATTATAGTCCCAGTGTTTAAATTAGTGGTACATAATGACAAAGAAATTGAACTTATAATTAGTCTGGATCACTTGTGAATTTTCAGTGTGTACAAACACCACACAATAAATTTATAACTCTGATTTTTGCACCACTCTTAATTCCCAAACACACACACACACACACACACACACACACACACACACACACACACACACACACACTACTGATGCTGTAGACTGATGAGCCACAAACATGACTACAGTCAACCACTGGGGTTTTGTCACGATACTGATGACCCAGTAGTAGCCTTCCGTAGATGCAGTCGTTGACTTACATAAATCTTCTTCGGTATAATTGTTGTAGAAGAGTTAAATAATTTACCACCAACTAATGAATTTGTCTCAAAATTTCTTCTTTCTTTCCAGTGAGTCTAATTCTGGCTGATGATGTGGTTGCTAAGAACATTGGTTTATTTATTGAAATCGTCTTTCGAATTTATTATTTTCTTCAAAATTAGGATTAAATTCTTTAGTCTTATTAAAATTTCCGTGGTTTTCTAGCACAAAAGTGTACTGCGTCCATCACTTAGAGTCCCAGAATAAAATATTCTGTACTTCATTCAATATACAGTTTGTAAAATAAGTTTCCTGTCGCTGTTATTAATTTACTATGGCTGAATATACTGCAAATCCAAAATCATTATTAACCATTAATTTTATCATGTATTTCAGAGTCGGTCTCGGTTCCAACTTCCCCTCTCCTGTGCTAGTCATTTAAGAAACCAAGTTCTATCAAATGATATAGAGTTCTTCTTTGTTAAGTATGCATATATCGTGCTTCCCAATACAACATTTACAGAACTTTCTCTGATGAAGCCTGACTGTACACAAAACATATATCTCAATATATAGCTGGCAGACTAACTAAAAATTTTCATTTGTTCAGATAACAAAGCCATTACAATCTTCTCTTCTATGGTCCGCAGCGCACTTGCTAGGCTGGACAGTGGTGGTATGGTGTGAACCGCTTAACCAGCAAGTGCTGCAAATTGTGGAAAGACTGCCATAGTCGGCCGTCATGCATAAACATTGCTTCCATACCAACTAGTGCAGATGCACATGAGAAACACAGAATTCCTCCCACAGTTTGCTAGGTGAAATGGGCTACCTATCAAATACAAAAATTATTTCCAAAGTTCACAATCATCATTTGTCAGTCAGAAGGCCTTGGGGCAACGTAGCACTTTCCCTGAAGTGGCATGTTACACCACACTAGCTGTATTTTCAAGATTAAGGAGTGAATGGCAAATTCCCATTTCATTTCCTGTTTCTAATCAAGATAGCTCTTTAATGTCCCTAGTGTATGTCTGAGGATGTCATGTCATTGTAATGAAAATTTCTTTAAAAAGTCTGGAAGAAAAGTGGTGTAAGAATAGTAGTAGCTGAGTATAATTCTGTATCAGTCATAAATTTCCCTATTCAAACAGTAATGTGCCAAATAACATTTTCACCCAAAAAGTAGGAGTTAAGCAAACATTTGACTATCACGCAGTAAATGATTTATCAGCACTCAGTGCACAGTTATTTCTAGTTGTAGACCTATTTTCAGTTCAGAAACAAAGAAAACAGAGAAACTACCAATGATAAAACATCGGAAGACTGTTGTGTAAGCTTGAAAATGTTTACTCTAGGCAAAGCGTAAATGGGGCCAACGGTTGCACTAAATTGAAGAGATTTCTTATTCTAATTTCAACATTTTTAAACAGTTTTCCCAACAACAAAAGCTATGTGTAATAACAGCAATTCATAATGGGGTCTTGGCTTGTTAGAGGTATCAGAATGTACTCAGATGGAAAAACACACATAAACAAAATAGTCTGGAGAAGTAATAATCAGGAAATACTTGCACTTTATAGACAATACTCCAACAGTAAGAAAAACAGTAAGCATATGTTCCCTGAAATTTATAGCTTATCTAATACAGTAACATCAGTATGGAGCACTTTTACTAAAGAAATTGTAAAGGAGCCACAGAAAATTGCATTTAACTATTTCTGTTGTAGAGAATTTCACGTGTAGCAGATTTTAAAAATTCTTGTTCCAAAATATGTGACAAAATTGCTACACAGTTCACAAAGAAATCCAAACAGAAGGACAAAGAAATATTACATGAAAAATCTAATTAAATTAAAATTAATCTTGGTCCACGTTCCCAAATACAGAGAATCATCAAGACCCCAAAAAGAAAATATTTGTATGGACATGATCATAAAATTTGCAGTAAAGCACAAAAAAGCTGCTGCCCCATCATATAAAATGCTCTTACATTTGTAAAACATCATAAATTATGGGCACTTTCTATGTCAATAACTATAAGCTACTCAAGTGAAGACTTGTTTTTTGTATAGGAAATGAGTTGTCAAATACCAGTGTACAGATATTTCTAGTTGTTGACCTATTTCTGTTCAGAAACAAAGAAAACACAGAAACTAAGTAATGACAAAACATTGGAAGGCTGCTGTGTAAGCTTGAAAATGTTGACTCTACATGAAGATAATGTAGTTAGAGGCTAGCATCCACCTCTACAGTATTAGTCACTGGCCATCAAAACCGTTGCTTTACAGAGAGAGTGATTGAATATATTAAATTATGAATTAAAAAAGTATCACCAGTTATAATTTCTGAGAGTTATTAACGACAATTCTCTGTCAGTAATAATGTACAATTATGAAGATTTGTTTTAATCAAATATAAGGTTTGGCATTTGCCCAGTTTAGTTTCAATTTAATAGAAGGGATGCAAGAAAGCTTCTTGGATCATCATATCCATGGAGACTATTATGGGTGGGAAACTAGAATGAATCTCACAAGAAACTCAAGAACATCTCTATGAGTATCTCATAAAGCACGCTTATGCAGTTTTGAGAAATTTAGGAATACTTCTGACAGCACACTTCTGAGGGACTGACAACAATGACAGGTTTTGATCCCCGCAGAACTGAAGAGGAAACAGAATCATAAACTGAGTCCACTATTCACAGCAAATAATGTATAGGGTGTCCATAATTAAAGTTCCAGTTTCAAAATATTGTAGAAAGAGAACCACTGCTCAGAACGACGTCAAATTTGAAGAGCATATTACTGACGCAGAGGGAAACATCCTGGTTTGTGTGTGTGTGTGTGTGTGTGTGTGTGTGTGTGTGTGTGTGTGTGTGTGTGTGTGTGTGTGTGTGAAATGGGGTTAGCTACAAATACAAAGACAGATGAATCATAATGATGGCTATGGTTTGAAGTTTGAGTTGCTCATTACACCAGCCTTATTGTTCAATGTGCATGGTAGCAGAAGTTCAGCAGTCAACAGCTGTGGCTCTGTTTTTTAGGTAAGCCCACATACCACAGCAATGTTGTACCACATTGGATGGAAAAAATCAGTTTTTAATTGCCTCGGGGCCAAAACTGCATGAACAGCAGAATACATCAGTTTTTAATTGTACTGGGGCCAAAAACTGCATAAGAATCAAAATGACAATGGTTTCTAACTATCGTGAGACTGGCACAGGCCATGTTCAATATTCTGTCCACCATTTTCTGCCCTAAGTCAAATTTAGAAACACCATGTTCCGCAACAAGTTGAAGTGTCTCAGGGGCTAATGTTCAGAATGTGTTGCACACTGCATGCCTTCTTTCAGATAACCCAAGACCAGAAGTCACACAGATTAAGATGGGGTGATCTGGATGGTCCGGCTGTAGGGAAATAACAACTGATAATTCTAGTATTCCCGAAATGCCTCTGCAGTAGCCGGTTCACCAGTTGTGCAATAAACAGAGGAGTGCCATCTTGTATAAAAATGATTTTACCCACAGATCCATGCTACAAGACTCATTTCCTTGAAAAAATACAGCCCTATATTAAACGATGCCGTCAACCCACACCTTTGCAGAACCAAGTGCTACTGCTTGATCCAGATGTTGATTTTCCATAGTCCATATTCTGCAGTCCTGCTTATTGACATGTCCTTGGAGATGGAAATGGGCTTCATCTGAGCACAGAATGTTCCATGGCATTCATTGTCTACTTCAATGTTAGCAAGGAATTATAGGCTGGCAAGTCAGCAGGAAGCAACTCCTGAACATGGGTGATTTCGTATAGATACCAACGCAAGATATTTCGTAGGATTTTATACACCATACTCACAGGCTCTGTAGAGCTGCAGCAGCGCGGAGCAATTTCCACACCAGTTGGTGTTGCTCAAGCAGTGGAGGGCATTGAGGTGCTGCCAACACTTCCGTCGAAGCTGACGAAGATGAGTCAATCGAGCGTCGAAAACCAGACCTAAGAATCAATATGTCCCCATGACAGTTAGTGAATTGTCATTAAGGTAAAGTGCTGGTTCCGGATGAATGGTAAGATGCCAACAGAAATGCAAGACACATGTTCTCATGGCAGAAAACTGGAAGCCATGGGCTACAGCCCATGACTGCACCTTGTGGATGGTTCCCTGTAGGCGCAACTCAGCAACGCCAGTACTGGAGGAGCAGTACACAATGCAGAAGTCGTCTGCATACAGACAGGGTAAGATGGATGGCCCTACAGCTGCTGCGGCCACTAAAAGAGATGCTCAATACAGAGCCCTCCGGGACCCCATGCTCCTGGATATGGAGGTAACTATGGGAGGCACCAACTTGGACATGAAAGGACAGTGTGACAGGAAATTTTGGATAAAAATCGGGAGCGGGCCTAGGAGACCCCACTCACATAATGTGGCAAGGATACGATGTTGCCAGGTGGTGTCATACACTCTTCACAAATCAAAAAAGACGGCAACTAAGTGTTGGCGTCTGGAAAAGGCTGTTCAGATGGCAAACGCGAGGGACACAATATTATCAGTGGCAGAATGACCCTGACGGAAGCCGCCGTGACATCGAGCAAGTGAGCCACTTGAATCCAGGACCTGACCCAACCCAACCACCAACAATCATACGTTCCAGCAGCTTGCAAGGAACGTTGGTGAGGCTAATGGGCCGATGGCTATCCACATGAAGCGGGTTTTTACCGGGTTTGAGCAGAATGATGCTGCTCTCCTGCCATAGCAATGGAAAGACGTCATTGCACCAAATCCAGTTGAAGATGATGAGGAGATGTTGCATGTAGTGAAATGAGAGACGTTTAATCATCTGACTGTGGATCCGAACTGGCCCAGGAGCTGTGTCGAGGCAATGTGCAATGGCACTGACGAGCTCCCACTCTGTAAATGGCGCATTATAGGATTCATTGTGGTGTGTATTGAAAGAGAGAACTTTCCTTTCCAGCCCCCATTCAGGAATGCGAAAGGCTGGGGCGTAATTCTCCACTGCAGAGGCTCTAGCATAGTGCTCAGTAAAGTGCTCAGCAATCGTGTTTGCGTCAGTACATAGCGCACCATTGATGGTAATGCCAAGGACACTTGTTGGGGTCTGGTATCCAAAAAGACTTCTGATCTTTGTCCAGACTTGGGAAGGTGATGCACGGCACCCGATGGTCGATATGTATCTCTCCCAACACTCCTGCTTCTGCCGTTTGATAAGTTTGCGAACGCAGGCACGGAGCTGTTTAAAGCCTAAGAGGGGCTCCAGGGAAGGGTGCTGCTTACGCCACTGTAGAGCTCGCCGACACTCCTTAATTGCTTCAGTGACTTCTGGCGAGCACCAAGGGACAGCCTTTGGCCGGGGGTGCCCTAAACAGCAAGAGACCGCGATTTATGCCACAGGAACAATTGTTTTAATCATCTGCTCGTGCATAACATCGATGTTACCATGTGGGGAGATTCAACGGTGGTGGCAGAGGTGAAAGTTTCCCAGTCCGCCTTGTTTAATGCTCATCTGGGCAGGCGTCCATGGGCCTGACACCAGGGCAGTGACAGGAAGATGGGGAAGTCGCTACTACCAACACAAGTCATCATGTGCTCTCCAGTGGACAGGTGGGAGAAGTCCTGCGCTGCAAAGTGATAAATCAATGGCCGAGTAACTGCCATGAGCCACACTGAAGTGTGTGGCAGCCCCAGTATTTAAGAGGCAGAAGCCGAACCGAGACAGTAAAGTTTTGACATCTCTGCCTCGGCCAGTGAGCACGGTGCCACAAGGGATTATGAGCGTTAAGATCTCCCAAAAGTAGGAACGGTTTAGGGAGTTGAGAAATCAGTGCAGCCAATGCATTCAGGGGTACTGCACCATCTGGAGGAAGATATATGTTGCAGTTGCTGTAACTCAGCCAGGTGGTGGAAGAAACTGCCACAATTCCACTGGAGGATGATGTCATCGTGAGACTGGGAAGGCATGTAACATCCAATGAGGCAGTTTACGCATCAGGGCAAGATATAGGTCCTCAGTGGATGCCAAAATCTCCATCCCATCCTCAGACACAGAGCTTGTAGGTAGCGGTGGTGTGGGTGCCACCTCAATTTCATTGTTCTTGGGGGAGGTCGTCTTCTTTGATTTATTGCGCTCTTCCTTGAGTTTCTCTAGCTGGGATGGCTTCTTTGATTCAGTCTCCGGGACTGACAAAGACCCTCAAGCCCTACGACCAGCTACCCGTGGCTGCTCCAGCCACTGGCAGGTGTCCGCTTTGCCACTGGTAGGAACCTGGGAAGGGACTGACCCGAGGGACCTCCTCCTAGCGAGAGGAGCCAAAGAAGATTTATGCATCTCCAGCTTAGAAGTGGGGACTGATCCCACCAATGGTTGGGGGGGGGGGGGGCAGTTGCTGCTCCCAAAGTAGGTGGTGCAAGAACAACAGGAAGGGAAGTACCCCTGACCATCAAGGGGGCACGTGTAGTCTTATAGCTCTGAGAGCTGACTGCAATTGGTGCAATTGATGAGTCTGTAACAATAGTTATAGTGGCAGTGTAAGATGTTGTCACACGCACAGGATGGAGCCTTTCAAATTTACTTTTAGCCTCAGTGTAGATCAGTTGGCCCAGGGTCTTTTATTCCATTATTTTGCTTTCCTTTTGTAGAATCCTACAGTCCCACGACCAAGGGGAATGGTGCTCTCCGCAGCTGACAGATGGGAGGTGAGGCACATGGAGTATTGGGATGAGATGGACAACCACAATCTCGACATATGAGGCTGGAAGTACAGCGGGAAGACAGATGGCCAAACTTCCAACACTTAAAGCACCATTGGGGGAGTGATATATGGCTTGACATCACAGTGGTAGACCATCATCTTCACCTTCTCAGGTAATGTGTCACCCTTGAAAGGCAAGATGAAGGCACCGGTGGCAACCTAATAATCCCTCAGACTCCGGTGGTCGCGCCGGACAAAATGGACACCTTGTCGCTCTTAGTTGGTGCGCAGCTAATCATCAGACTATAACAGAAAATCCCTGTGGAAGATAATACCCTGGACCATATTTAAGCTCTTATGGGTCATGATAGTAACAGAAACATCCCCCAGCATGTCACAAGCGAGTAATGCCCGTGACTGGGCAGAGGAGGCTGTTTTTATCAGGACTCAGCCAGACAAGCCCTCCACCTCCCCAAATTTGTCCTCTACATACTCTACAAAGAACTGAGGCTTCATGGACACAAAGGATTCCCCCAGTGAGAATAAGACTTGCTGCCATCCTTAGCCTGGCATTCCTCCCATGGTAGGGCCAGGGAGGGGACGATTTGGGGTCGTGCTTCTGTGTGTTGAATTCAGCCCGTGAATGCTTAGAGACTGCTGGTGTTTGACCACCAACAAGAGATGATGTACTACGCTTCATCACGTGTCATCTGCCCTGGTGCCATCCACTCTGACCAGGGGGCCTCCCCACAGGCACAACCCAGCCGCAGCAAAGGCCACCTGGCAGGATGGCCATTGACTGGAGTCCCAATGCCCCAGGGGGATGGGCATCTACCCCTTGGCATACATGGGGAGTTAATGGTGCAGGCATTAGCACAGCAATCCCTTTGTGGTCAGGGGGCTACAGGCAACAGGGTACATGGCGGCCCCACCACAACGGACTAGCTACCGTGCTGGATATCAGGTGCAAAGAAGTCGATGGTCATCATCAGCACAGAAAGCAATAGCGCATAGTGCATGGTGGAAAATGCACCCAGGAAGGTATCCTCACCCACGAGACTGAGAATGGGTGGGACAGCAATGCAACATCGAGAAAGTGGGCTAAAGATCTCAATGCACGACGCACCATGTAAGGCGCCCTTCCCCAATTGGCTTGCTCTTCGGGAAAATTTAGAAGATGGGAGGTCAAACCCTACAGGCCAAAATGTGAGAGACTCCTTTTAGTTGCCTCTTACGGCAAGCAGGAATACCTCAGGCCTATTCTAACCCCCGGAGCCGAAGGGGGGAAAAATTCGGTCATTTCATTTTAGTGGTATCATTGATTTGGTGCAAATAGGTAAGTGTCGTATTAAACACAAGTGTGCTGATGGCAATGAAGAGGAAATCTTGGACTCGGCACACTTCACAGATATCATAGAAGACAAAGTCCAATGTCCTATTTGTTCTCAGTATATTAGATTCAAAGGTTGAATTACAATAGACATGATTATGCGTTTGAAGAGCCATGAAGTGATTCAAGGTAATCAGACACTGGTGAGTACACCACCTTATTTTCTTGTGTATTAGGGATAAAACTACTTGCATGAGTTGCTTTAACTATTGCAGTATGTTTTCATTTGGTATTTTATTGTGTAATCTTACATCACTAACATGAACTGAATTCTCCCACGTTAGACAGAACTTGACAAAAAAAGTGAAAAATGAAACATTTTCCTGATGTTCAGCTACTATTATTTATTTAATTACAAACTGGTTTTCAGAATGTCAAGCCATCTGAGGTGACAAATGAATTCCAAAACCAAAGACAATATGACATGACTTTTTACTGAGTCACAGACAGATTGGTTACAAAGAAAAGTATTTCACAATTTATTTTTATCATAAAGGAAATGGTAGGTTTAAAAGTAAATAATAAAGTTGATTTTACTATAGCAATCTAATATTTGCACAACTGAATATTAATGTAAGAGAGATGTGTAGGAAGGAAATTGTAACTGGTCATTTGAAACTAAGCTGCCATCTGTCATTTTTTCATCAGTTTAAAATATTTAAAGAGTTGTAAACTTTGTAACTTTATGTTTTTCATAATAGTATGTAAGATGAGACAATGTACACTGTGTTGGGGGGTTTCCTTTGCAGATCATCTTTTACCAGGAAGTAGCAAATTATTTTATCATAGTAAATAATTTTACCTGTGTCCGTCACAGCTGCCATCGCATAATGGTCTAAGCAGCTAAGAACCACTTTGTTATCAAATAAGTGAACACCAGCAAATCCCTGTGTGTGTGTGTGTGTGTGTGTGTGTGTGTGTGTGTGTGTGTGTGGGGGGGGGGGGGGGGGGGGAGGGGTAGGGTGTTAGCCCATCAACAATGAATAAACTTGTCATTGGTGGGAAGATAATAACAAACAGCGTGTTTCTACAGTACCTAAGGTCTACTTATGATGTCAAATATAGTACTGACAAAGATGGGAAGGTTAGATGCAAACCTACAATTTTACATACAAAATGTAAATTATTTTCTGAAGCATGTGAAGGTTATATATATTAAGAAAACAGAAAGTTGAAAAATGTGACCAATCAGAGTGTCCCTCAATGGGGGGAGTACAGCAGGACATGATGCCATGGTTGTCACTGATGACAAAATCTGTGGGGAGGTGCAGATGGACTGTTGACAGTAGTCGTAGTAGCATGTTACAACTCTAGCATCATGGGGTGGCGGCAGACACCTCAGAGGGCTACCACCATGCATCTCAGCCTCCAGCAATGTGGTGCGGCACACTGCCATCAGCACCACCATTAGAAAAATGTCAGTTATCAGATTGGGAGACTCCAGCTAGGAGTTATGGCTATGATGGAGTTTCTAGCAGAATATTAAAGTATTGTGCTGCACATGTTGGTCCTCTATTAAGCCATATTTGTAAATTTTCCTTTAGGAATGGTCAGTTTCCTGAACAATTAAAGTACTCAGTAGTAAAGCCACTTTATAAAAATGGAGAAAGGGATAATGTAGACAATTTTAGACCTATTTCTATGCCACAAGTGTTTGCTAAAATTATTGAAAAGGCTGCGTATGTAAGGATAATTTATCATCTTATCTCACATAATTTGCTATAAGATGTTGTAATGGTACTTGAATTATGTAACCATTACTGTACCTCACCTCAACCTCTTGATACCAGCAATATTCTACTGTGGTTCTGTAGAATAGTTAACATATTTCTATGACAACATTCAGATTTGATTTCATTAATGTAGAGGTACTTTGATACATTGATATGTTTATGTTGCAATGATATTATTCTTATGTGTTTTCTTTCTTTTGTCACTATGATCTTTGACGTACCCGTAACTCTGATTTTTGGGCGCGTAAGCGGTTATTATAGAGTCAAGTCTTGATCGTCATGTTGAAAAGACGCAAATTGTAGTCAGTTTATGAAATGTGAACTTTAACAGTGAGGAAGATATTTTCAAGTATGTTTTATATTGTGAAGTGATGTTGCAACAAAAGTAATAAAAAAGAAGTGTAACTTAAATTCGGAGTACTGATTACTTTTTTTACATCACCATTGTCATAATTTGCAAAAGTTTAATCTTCAAGAATGATTTATGAAACACATCTATAAGACTTCTGAATATCGCAGAATAATACCTAGGCCTCTTTGCATCCGAGCTTTGAATCATCACTACCCAGATTTTCGACGATTGAGCCACGAGTTCACAACGAGACCAGCGTGGGAAACACGAAAAGATGAGTGCCTAGTTTATCCATTATTTCAAGAAATGACTATTAACTGTGCTCTAATGACACCTGCCACATAATATAACTTTTGTTGTTGCCTGAAAATGCAATATTTAGCAGCGTGAGCAACACTACAATCATAATTAATTTTTGACCTTTGTTGTGGTAGGGTTGTTAGAATGTACAGTTCAGCTTCAGTAGTGGTTTAACAACTGAAAATGCTATGTTCTCTTTTCTCTGTGAGGTACTGGATGGGTTAAACAAAAGGTTTCAAATGCTAGGCATATTTTTATTTATTTAACTAAGGTGTTTGTGTTGATCACAAAATATTGCTCCAGAAGTTGGACTACTATGGAATACAGGGAGTAGCTCACAATTTGTTCACCTCTTACTATAGCAACAGACAGCTAAAAGTTATTATTCAGAGTGTTGAGAATGGCTGTGATGTGGGGTCTGAGTGGAGTACAGTCAAGTGGGGGTGCCCCAGGTATCAGTGTTGGTGCCACTCCTGTTTCTTATTTATATAAATGATATGCCCTCTAGCATTACGAGCAACTCTAAAATATTTCTGTTTGCTGATGACACTAGCTTAATAGTAAAGGATGTTGTGTGCAACATTGACTCGGTTTCAAATAGTGCAGTTCATGACATAAGTTCATGCCTTGTAGAAAATAACTTAATGCTAAATCACAGTAATACTCATCAGTTTTTAAAGTTTCTAACACACAATTCAACAAAACCCGACATTTTAATTTCACAGAATGGGTGCATGATTAGTGAAACTTAACATTTCAAATTTCTAAGTGTTCAGAGAGATAGTAAACTGTTGTGCAAAGCTCACATTCAGGATCTTGTTCAAAGACTTAATGCTGCCAGTTTTACTATTCAAATAGTAACTGAAGTAAGTGATCGTTAGACATAAAAATTTGTCTACTTTGCTTATTTTCATTCGCTTATGTCATATGGTATTATATTTTGGGGTAACTCTTCCCATTCTAAAAGGATATTTTTGGCTCAAAAAGGGGCAGTTCAGGCAATAAATGGTGTAAATTCATGAACCTCTTGTCTACCCCTGTTCACGAGTCAGGGTATTTTGACATTGGCCTCTCAATTTTTAGATTCCTTACTGTCATTTCTTGTTAACAATATTAGCATATTCCACAGAATAAGCAGCTTTCACTCAGTCAATACTCGGCAGAAATCAAACCCGCATTTGGATCGAACTTCCTTAACACTTGTGCAGAAAGGTGTGCAGTATACTGCTGCATCCATTTTCAATAAGATACCACTAGAATTCAAAATTTGTAGCAGAAATCCATGTGCTTTCATATCGAAACTACAGAGTTCCGTCATGGACCACTCCTTCTATTCCGTCAAGGAGTTCCTTGAAAAATTAAGCTGATGCTTGTTGTATTGCCGATTGCGTTTACTTAAACTTATAGAGTGACCTTTTTTTTCAGTTTCATAAACATTTTATTTTTATCTGTTATTAGTTTTATGTTGTAATTTCATGCAGTGATACGTTCCATGGCCTCGGAGATTTCCTCCTCGATTTGGTCCTACGGAACTTGACTTGTAAATAAATAAATAAATAACATGAAAGAAATCATCTCATGGCATTATGACTGTTCTGGTAGAGCCTCATCCATGAAGTTGTCGGTTATTTGTTGCCATATAATTTCTTGTCATAGGGAATTGGACAGTAGCTTCAGAGATTTGCTGGGACATCAACCAAGGGGGCAGTGACAGTGTAATGTATTGTTTCAAAACTGTACTGTCAACTAAAGCGCAATTTAGTGTTCAAAACTGGTTTCTTGGTGTTGACATATGTCACTGGAACCTTAAATATTCTTGACTCTGAATTTGAAAATATAATGTATCTGGATAGATAGCAAAAAGTCTACTCACCAAGCAGTGGTAGGAGAACGCACAAGGTGGTACTCAAAAGAAACTGAACCTTTTTTTTTTAAAAAAAAAAAAATACATTTTAAGCACAAACCTTCAATTCCCTTCAAAGTACTCTCCTCTTACACTGATAAACTTACCTAATCTTTTATTCCACTTTTCAAAACATTGTTTAAAATTTATCTTTTTGACAGCATCTCCGTTGTTTTTTTCTTCACCTCAGCAACATCAACAAAACGCTTTCCTTTTGTGTCTCTTTTCATTCTAAGGGGAAAAAAGTCACATGGTGCAAGGCTAGGTGAGTAAGGGTGGTCCAGAACAGGTGTCACACCATTTTTTATCAAGAATAATTTTACAGACAGGGCTGTAAGAACAGGGCATTGCAATGATGTAAAAACTAGTCACCAGACTGCCAAAAATCAGGTTCCTTCCACCGCATGTTATTGTGCAATTTTTCGAATCTTCCAAGTAGAAAGTCTGGTTAATTGTCTGACCTTGCAGAAGAAACTCTGAAAGGATGACTCCTCTCACATGGAAAAACCCTATCAGCATTGCTTTAATGTTTGATTTCACCTGACAAGATTTCTTGGGGCGAAGCAAACTTTAAGTCTTCCACTGACTTGATTGTTGCTTTGATTGTTGCATCAAAAGCGCAGCAAAAGTTTCATCATCAGTGATAATTTTTAAAAAATAGTTTGGCTCAATTTGGGCCTCTTCTTTCAAAGTGCAGCATGCTTCCACACAACCCTGATTTTGTTCAACAGTCAGTAGTCGTGGCAGCCGCCCTTTTCATTGCCAAATCTTTTTTCACAATTCACTGCACTGAATTCCGACCACTCCCAACAGCTCCACAATTTCTTCAATTGTCCATTGTAAATCTTTGTTGATGATTGTATAAATGTTTTCAACATTTTCATGTGTTTGGGCTGTGGAAGGATGACCAGGTTTGTCATGAACTGACATTTCACTACTTTTGGAATGGGAAAACCACTCAAACACTTGAGTTTTCCACACAGAATCATCCTTAAAAGCTGTTTTTAACATTTCAGTAGTTTCTGCTGCACTTTTTCTGAGCAAAAAGCAGAATTTCACCACCAAAGCTGTTCACAAAAATCAGGCATGGCAAATCGACAATCTCATAAAACTGTTGTCATGCTAACTCTGCCAAAACTAGTCCTGAGCTCCTTCAGCAATGTCATTCAGCTGACTGACTGTGGAATGTTTGCTCTATATGCTCCTAGCAGCAGAATACAGTATTATAAAAGATCTGCCCATCAATAAATTAGTTATAGAGGTTAAGGAATATATGTGTGTATGTTGTTCTGCTTGCGCTTGGTGAGTACGTTTTTTGAAACTTCTTGGCAGATTAAAACTGTGTGCTGGACCGAGATTCAAACTCAAGACCTTTCGCGAGCAAGTGCTCTACCATCACTACTACCTTATCTCCTACTTTCCAAACTTCACAGAAGCTCTCCTGCAAACCTGCAGAACTAGCACTCCCGGAAGAAAGGAAATTGCGCAGACATGGCTTAGCCACAGCCTGGGGGATGTTTCCAGAACAAGATTTTCACTCTGCAGCAGAGTGTGCACTGATATTGAACTTCCTCAGTTCGAGTCTTGGTCCGGCACACAGTTTTAATCTGCCAGCAAGTTCCATATCAGCACACACACTCCTCCCCTCCTTTGGAGGTGAGGAGACTAGTAGAAGCTTGCCATCGGCAAGGCGACCAACTGTTAGTTGGATGTGATGGCAATGCCCACAACCTAGTGTAGGGCAGCAAGGACACCAACAGTAGAGGTGAGTACCTTCTTGAATTTGTCTTAGCTAACAACTTGGAGATCTTGAATAGGGGCAATGAACCCACATCCAGGAATAGCAGAAGGGAACAAGTAATTGACATAACCTTTGGTTTCCTGATGATGGACAGCTATGTCAAACAATGGCATGTGGCATTAGAGCCATCCTCATCAGACCACACATATATTAAATTCAAGATGGAAACGGGAATCAGACAGACCATGACCTATAGGAATCCCAGGAAAACAGACTGGGAGACCTACAGGAGGGACCTTGACTTAAGCTTAAGGGAAACTAAAACCTTAATAAGGAATCCAATCAACTGCACAATCAACATGATGTGCACAAATAGGAGCATGCCTTGGTGGAATAACAACTTGGAAATGCAAAGAAAACAGGTACGAAGACTGTTTAACCTTGTGAGACGTAAAGGACATTGGGCAAAATATTGTGAGGCCCTTGTAAACTACAACCTTGCAATTAGACAAGCAAAAAAGGCATCTGGAAGGCATTCTGTGAGGAAGTGGAGAGCATGGCTGCTCAAGCCAAACTTCACAGGATTCTCACTATAATACCAACCAATCCAGGAGGTACATTGAGGTAGGAGGATGGGGAATATACAAAGACAGCACATGAGACACTGGAACTGCTCCTCAAAACTCACTTTCCTCACTATGCTCTGCCGGACAACACAGACCAGAATGTGATCCCGGAGAGGCACTCGAAGAGAGGACTGGGAATTGGCCATGGAGTGTGTGGACTTCAATGAAGTCCAATGGATGGTGGGAACATTCCAACTGTTCAAGTCACCTGTCCCAGATGGAATCTTTCCAGCTCTTCTGCAACAGGCGGGAGAGAATCTCATGAGAGTCCTGTGCAGGTTATTCAGTGTTAGCCTAGCACTAGGAATCGTTCCCAATGCTTGGAGGGTAGTGAAGGTTGTCTTCATTACGAAGCCATGGAGAATTGACCATACCAAGGCCAAGGATAAGAGACCAATCAGACTGTTGTTGTTGTTGTTGTTGTTGTGGTCTTCAGTCCTGAGACTGGTTTGATGCAGCTCTCCATGCTACTCTATCCTGTGCAAGCTTTTTCATCTCCCAGTACCTACTGCAACCTACATCCTTCTCAATCTGCTTTCCCTTCTTTGCCACAAACTTCTCTTCTCCCCAATCCTATTCAATACTTCCTCATTAGTTATGTGATCTACCCATCTAATCTTCAGCATTCTTCGGTAGCACCACATTTCGAAAGCTTCTATTCTCTTCTTGTCCAAACTATTTATCGTCCATGTTTCACTTCCATACATGGCTACACTCCATATGAATACTTTCAGAAATGACTTCCTGACACTTAAATCAATACTGCATTACCCCTATTGGATAATTAGGGCCCCTCCGCATTACAACCAGGTAAATCATGTGAGACAGCTCTCCATCACCTCATTGAGAGGTTGGAGAAAACACTTCCCTTCCAAGACATAGCCCTCTGCATCTCCCTGGACATCAAGGGTGCCTTAAGTAATATGACCTTTGATTCCACGGTAAGAGCAGCAGAGGTGCATGACCTAGGGACCACTTTATGTAAGTGGACCATGGCCATGCTTAGTGGAAGGAAGGTAGAGGCTACCATGAGGAGGAGCTCTGTCCCCTTTATAGTGGAATCTAGTGGTGAACAAACTCATTAAGGAACTAAATTCCAGACTATGCTTCTGCCAAGGATATGCAGATGACCTTGTCATAGTAATACTTGGCAAATTTACTGACACAGTTAGAAATATGGCACAAGGTGCAAGACTGGTGCATTGGACAGGATTCTAAGTGTTAATCCTAAGAAGACTGTTGTGGTGCCATTCACGAGGAGGCATATCCAACACTCAAGTTGCAATCTAAAGCTCTTCAATGAAACTCTACCTGTGAAGGGGATAGTGAAATATCTAGGGGTAACCTTAGATGAGAAACTAACATGGATCCCTCACATGAAGAGTACCTGCACCTGGTACTCTAGTGTGTACCAGGAGGGCTTGAGGTAAAAACTGGGGTTAAGTCCCTGAGATACACACTGGATATACATCACGGTGGTTAGACCTAGGATTTCCTATAGGGCGATAGTGTGGTGGAAGAAGGTAGAAGAGCAGGTTGCAGCTAAGGAGCTTGCTAAGGTGCAGAGACCTGCCCACTTAGCCATAACAGGTGGAATCAGCAGCGCACCAACAGCTGGGATGGAAGCCATGCTGGCTGGACATGTCTCCACTACACCTTTGGTTGAAGATGGAGGCAGCAGCTGGGGCATACAGACTTAAAACTGGTAAAAACTGTATCTCACTGGGATATCCAGAATCACACACTAAGATAGTGAGGGAGGTAAATATAGGAATGGCTGGGCAAATGCCGGCCAACTATATAACAACTCCCAACTGCTTCAACAAGCCTTACAATATAATAACTGGAAGCAGGGAGCAGTGGGAAAAAAAAGTTCAACACCATACGGCGGACATTGTTTGATTCACCAATGGATCAAAATCAGACCAAGGCGTTGGGGCAGGGGTGTAAGGGGTTCAGCCAAGACTGGAGGGATTTCATCTCTCTAAGAAAACTGGCCTCGGTATTCCGAGCTGAAATTACTGCAATCAGGGCATGTGTTGAGGAGAATATGCACAGGTGCTATAAGGTCTGTAGCATCTAGATCTATTCAGACAGCCAGGCAGTTCTGAAATCACTGGCACTGGCAGCTCCTGCAACGAGATCTAAGAATGCCACAGGGCTCTGGTGGAGCAAGGAGGAAGCAACAGAGTAAACTTAGTGTGGGTCCCTGGCCACTCAGGGATCTGTGGCAATGAACAAGCCGACAGATTGGACAGGATGGGGGCAATGACTCAATTTATTGGACCGAAACCTGTCCTGACAATCACCAAGGCTATGATCAAACTAGAACGGAACTGGCTTATGAAACAGCATGCAGAATATAGGACCAAGGTCCATAAACAAAAACATGGTAAGGTAATGATGCCTAAGCCGCGTTTTAAAAGAAGCTCTGTAATCCTGGGACTGAACAGGAAAGAGATTAATCTCATGACTGGACTGATGACCAGCCATGGGAATTTCAAAACAACACCTACACACAGTAGGTATAATGGAAGAAGACCCTAAATGTAGGACCTGTGATGAGGGTGAAGAACTTGCATCACACCTAATCTTCGAATGCATGTAATTGGAGAGAAAAAAAGATACAGAATCTTTGGGACAACTAGAGCTGAAGAAAATGTGACTCACAAAAAACTGGTAATGAGGCTCCTTGCACTATTTAAGGGCATTGGTTAGCTTTCCTAGATATACAGGGAGCGATACTGAACAATAAACTCGGTTTCGGTGCAGGCAGTGTTTTAGCTTCCCTGTCAAAATCAGATTAAATCAAATCAAATGGTGGGGGTGGCGGGCAATGAAGTGCTGCGCTTTAGACGAAGGGCAATGGAGCAGTGAGGGACTGGGGGGGGGGGGGGGGGAGGGGGGGTGGAAAAGAAGAGAAGTAAAAAGACTGAGTGTAATGGTGGAATGATGGGATGACAGTTGTGTAGTGCTGCAATGGGAACAGGAAAGGGGGCTGGATGGGTGAGGACAGTGACTAACGAAGGTTGAGGCCAGGAGGGTTACGGGAACGTAGGATGTATTGCACGGAGAGTTCCTTTCTGCGAAATTCAGAAAAACTGGTGTTGGTGGGAAGGATCCATATGGTACAGGCTGTGAAGCAGTCATTGAAATGTAAGATGTGTTTGGCAGCATGTTCAGCAACAGGGTGGTCCACTTGTTTCTTGGCCATAGTTTGTTGGTGGCCATTCATGAGGACAGACAGCTTGTTGGTTGTCATGCACACATAGAATGCAGCACAGTGGTTGCAGCTTAGCTTGTAGATGACATGACTGATTTCACAGAGAGGATGGATGAGTATATTGTGTAGGTTTAGTGGACGGCGGAATACCACTGTGGGAGGGGTGGGACCTGGATTTTCCATTGTTAGATTAACAATAAAGGTCATATTAGTGTAATGAACACTGATTTTGACCAGTTTCTGAGTGGAGTAAATGAAGCAGATATGTGGCAGTACAGTATAGAATAAAGCCACTGTTTCAGTGAAGGAGTGAGACTTATAGATGGAAGATAGGATAACTCTTTTGGAATGTAATCTTTTCAGATGCAGAGAGCATAGTACAGGAATGAGAGGGAGAAGTAGTCAAGGACATTACAGAGGTGGATATAATTTTAAGGTGGATATAATCAGAGCGATAGAGAACAAAAAGCAGAAAATGCCCCTCTGTATCAGTAAGGGGCAGAAAATGAGCAGTGGTCCAATAATGATAATGGTAATGTGTACTGATGAGGAGGAAGAGGAAGACTGAATCAAATAGGAAGCATAATACACAGGATTGGGGTGAGTCAAATATTTGTGAATCAGATGAAAGGAGGACTCAATTACGCAAGCTTCATTCAGGCAATTTACAAGACGAAGGAATAAGGGTAGATGAAAATGAAGAATATGAGTTGTTAATGTGTCAGGAAGCAGTTGAGTAGAGTTGTCGAGATGGTAGCTTGAAGAGTAATGAAGGAAATTATGAAATTAAGAAACAATCATAAGTCTCATTTGAAAAGAAGAATGATGAAACAGACCTACTTAACAAGAGAAGAGAGGAAGTACTATTGGATTTCTATTTGATGGTAGGCCAAAAGGAGAAGGAAGTCAGTAATGACCCTGTAAATGATATGTTGGGTAATGGGTCTCAGAAACAATATGCAAATAACTTTCACACGGTGGCTAGATCAGAAGAGCAGCGCCCAGGGGAAAAATAGGACAATGAGCTAATTGATATAGGGGACAATTTTTGGAAAATAAAGAGGAAAATGGCGAGCGATACACAAGCATATATGGCAGAATGAAAGAAAAAGGGAGTTAACAGTTGAAAAAGATGAAGATGAATGAAACAGAAAGTGATCAATGGACAAATATTCCTGTGGGGGAGCACAAAAAAGGCAAATACGCTCCTGTTTAAAAGACTGATTGAAAAATGGGGTAGCTGTTGCCTCATTCTATCTTCTTGAGGACCTTTAAAAATTTTGCCAACAATTTTTATGCCCTTTTTAACATGCAACTCACCTCTCACTCTCACAAGCTCATCTAAGTGGAACTTGGCCCATGTCCACTAGTCCATCACTATTAAGTAGCTCGTACATATTCTCTCCCACTTTGCCATTCTCACTCACCCATTTAGCACAATTAATTTTCATTATCTCTTTGTGTCTCCCTAAATGTCACTGCCTCCTGTCTCACAGCCACAGACTCCTACTGTCTTCTCTCACTGTCACTATCTCCCTCTTGCTCTCTTACTATTCCTGTCTCATTCATTCCTTCCCACTGCTTCTGTATTTTCTCACTGTCTTGCTCTTCCTCACTGTCATCATCATAGACTCTGTCTTTCATTATTACAGGCTCTCACCCCTTCCATATTCTCCTGCTCTTTATTCCTTTCCACTGGCACTGTCTCCTTCACTCTTTCCCTAGCAGTTTTGTTACTGTCAATTATGTTCCACTGCCACTGGTTCCCTCCCTTTCCTTCACACTGCCATTATATCCTTCACTCT
Organism: Schistocerca piceifrons; assembly: GCF_021461385.2. Classification (NCBI taxonomy): domain Eukaryota; kingdom Metazoa; phylum Arthropoda; class Insecta; order Orthoptera; family Acrididae; genus Schistocerca; species Schistocerca piceifrons. The sequence goes on from NC_060145.1 coordinate 145,844,379, forward strand.
TTCCACACCTCAACCACAGTCTACTGTTGTTGTTTTTGTGGTCGTCAGTCCAGAGACTGGTTTGATGCAGCTCTCCATGCTACTCTATCCTGTGCAAGCTTCTTCATCTCCAGTACCTACTGCAACCTACATCCTTCTGAAGCCGTTTCCTGTACTCATCTCTTGGTCTCCCTCTATGATTTTTACCCTCCGCGCTGCCTCAGAATATGTCCAACCAACCGATCCCTTTTTACAGTCAAGTTGTGCCAGAAATTTCTCTTCTACCCAATTCTGTTCAATACCTCCTCATTAGTTGTGTGATCTACCCATCTAATTTTCAGCATCCTTTTGTAGCATCACATTTCGAAAGCTTCTATTCTCTTTTTGTCTAAACTATTTATCGTCCATGTTTCACTTCCATTATTGCATACACTCCATACAAATACTTTCAGAAAAGACTTCCTGGCACTTAAATTTCTCTTCTTCAGAAACGCTTTCCTTACCATTTCCAGACTATATTTTATATCCTCTCTACTTCGACTATCATCATCAGTTATTTTGCTCCCCAAATAGCAAAACTCAATTACTACTTTCAGCATCTCATTTCCTAATCTAATACCCTCAGTATCACCTGATTTAATTCGACTACATTCCATTATCCTCATTTTGTTTTTGTTGATGTTCATCTTATAGCCTCCTTTCAAGACACTGTCCATTCCGTTCAGCTGCTCTTCCAGGTCCTTTGTTGTCTCTGACAGAATTACAGTGTCATCAGCGAACATCCAAGTTTTAATTTCTTCCCCATGGATTTTAATTCCTACTCCAAATTTTTCTTTTATTTCCTTTTCTGCTTGCTCAATATACAGATTGAATAACATCAGAGATAGTCTACAATCCCGTCTCATTCCCATCCCAACCACTGCTTCCCTTTCATGCCCCTTGATTCTAGTAACTGCTATGTGGTTTCTGTACAAATTGTAAACAGCCTTTCGCTCCCTGTATTTTACCCCTGTCACCTTCAGAATTGTATTCCAGGCAACATTGTCAAAAGCTTTCTCTAAGTCTACAAATGCTAGGAATGTAGGTTTGCCTTTCCTTAATCTATTTTCTAAGATAAATCGTACAGTCAGTATTGCCTCACGTGTTCCAATATTTCTACAGAATCCAAACTGATCTTCCCCGAGGTCGGCTTCTACCAGTTTCTCCAGTTGTCAGTAAAGAATTCGTGTTAGCATTTTGCATCCTTGGCTTATTAAACTGAGAGTTCGGTAATTTTCACATCTGTCAACACCTGCTTTCTTTGGGATTGGAATTATTATATTCTTCTTGAAGTCTGAGGGTATTTTGCCTGTCTCATACGTCTTGCTCACCTACCAGGCTATCAGTAGTTCTAATGAAAGAATGTTGTGTATTCCTGTGGCCTTGTTTTGACTTAAACCTTTCAGTGCTCTGTCAAACTCTTCACACAGTATCATATCTCCTATATCATCTTCATCTACATCCTCTTCCACTTCCATAATATTGTCCTCAAGAACGTCGCCCTTGTATAGACCTTCTATATACTTCTTCCACCTTTTGCTTTCCCTTCCTTGCTTAAAACTGGGTTTCCATATGAGCTCTTGATATTCATCCAAATGGTCTCTTTTCTCCTAAGGTCTCTTTAATTTTCCTGTAGGCAGTATCTATCTTACCCCCTAGTGATATACGCCTCTACATCCTTACAACTGTCCTCTAGCCATCCCTGCTTAGCCATTTTACACTTCTCGTTGATCACATGTTTGAGACGTTTATATTCATTTTTGCCTGCTTCATTTACTGCATTTTTCTATTCTCTCCTTTCATCAATTAAATTCAGTATCTCTTCTGTTACCCTCAGTCAACTATCAGCCAGTATTAATTACTTTTCTATACCTTTCCCACTGTTGCCAACTCCCCTCTCATTATGACAGAGAGTGAATAGGTTTTCAAGCTAAAATTTTTTGGAAAATTTTTAAATGTGCTGAGGAAGGTAGATTGCGGCAGCTGATACTCCATTTTTCAGTCTTAGTCTTTTAAACAGGAGTATATTCGACTTTTTTTGTGCTTTGATAGTATCATTTTTCCACTGGTTCCCATCTTTTTCCTGCCACTGCAAGGTATGTCACTCATCTGAAAAGAACTTTATGGGTTAGTAAAATTTTGATATTTGATTTATGTGATACTGAAATAACTTAAAATTAATTTTACACATCAGACTAGATTTTACAAGCATAAAAATTTTGCATGTGCTTCAGTACTACAACATGGAGTTCCCAGAACGATTCTAAAGGTAAAGGAGGCATTTTACAGCATATTTCTTCATGCCACATCACTTTTCAAACTACATTTTTGTCCCATAACGGATTTTATGTGCGCATTTTACATGCACAAGCAGGATAACTTTGAATTTCTATATCTCGGAAACAGATAAAGATTTTAAGAAAATTTTCAAGGATGTTCGAGATTGGGGTCTTAGGAATATATTACAAAAATTTCAGCCATTTGCTATGCATAGTTGGCTTTGAATCAGCAGCTTCAGTTCTGGTGCAAAAAAAAAAAAATTTTAAGAAGCCCTGTTTGGAGTTTCATAAGAAGCCACCATCAACTAATGGTGCCTCCATGAGCCCCTAAGGCCCATTGTAGACCACATCAAATGCAAAAAGAACCAACCAATGGGCTCCATTTGCCTAAGCAGCCGGAAGTGTGTAATACTTACACTCTGATCCCATACTGCAGAACAGTGACATTAGACAATTCTTTTTTTGAGAAAACAAATGATCCATAGCCCAGGGCTATACAAAACACTTGAACCTACCTTGCTGTTACGAATGGAACCCGAGGTATCAGCCCCAGGAGTATCCCATTTTCCCATGCAGCATTTTCGAACATATTACATAGCTCATGCTGTCTTATGCATACTGATATAGACTATGAAGAGGGTTCAGATGAATTAGATTTCGAGGAGGAATTGGAAGATGACTCAAAGGATGAAATGCTACATGGTGAGAACACAGATAATATCAAGCAAAGTAGTGAAAATGGAAGTAAAGGGCGAAGACAACGAAATTAAGGTGATACTGACACACACACACACACACACACACACACACACACACACACACACACACACACACACAGATAGATACAGGATTAACTAAAAGCAGTGAGAAAAACTTGAGACACTTAATCGCATGAAAGAGTGATGAGAAAATGTCTCTAGGGGAGAGTGAAGTGGAAGTAAATCCATGTAAGATGTTAGTGACAGATCTAGTAGAAGAGGAAATTATGGAGGAAAAGATAAGGATTCAGAAAGAACAATCTGATAAAAGGAAATAGGGTTTCTTTGGGTTTCGGTGCAAAACTTAAAAAAATAGATTACGAGATATTAAAATTCTGTAACATCTATCAAGGACCATACAAGACTACCAGTATTTTTTAGGTTTACACAAAGTCCAAGAAAGTATCTGGGAATCAGAGTGTGGTGGAATTGGAACAGTACAATGTAAGAGTCAAGAATTAACAAGACCTGATGGAAAGAACAGCCACTGCTCCAATCAACACAAACACTGGCGACAGAAAACTTAATAAACATTGTAGTTTGTCCTAAGGAGGTAGTGGCCAATTCTATACTTGAAAAATATTGTCTTCTGTAAGTTAGAATATCCATGAATTAATATTAATACTGTTGTGATAGTCGAACCACTGACTGGTGGGACATAAAACCACCACCCCAATCCACTGTGGAGATCTTAACCACTGATAAAGGGGAGATAATTAAAATTTCATGTTAAATTATCTTGTTCCACAAACCCAAAAACTTAATTCCTCTGTTTGTCGAAACTAAGATACAGGATTCGAATCAGCTGTAAGTGAGAGACTAATTTTACCACTATGTAGTAAGTGGCAGTGAGTGGACAGATTTACCAAGTGTGCTAGAGTAATAATACTAATGGGTAAGTGGATGCCTGAAAAGTGTTACCAAAAACTGAGGAAAACAAAATGTTTATCTTAATTATGATGTTACTCCAAATTATGAGGAGAAAGTTTTTTACATGTTAATGTTTAGTACTTGCTGGGTGTAATTAAAGTCCATTTGTCTTTCCAGTTTTTTGGGGTCTAATTAAAGCTGATACTTAATATCAAGTTTTATTTTCATTTTTAATGGTCTAGTCAACACAAGTTTTTTCTGAGATTATTTTATGATTAGATATATTTTTTCTGGGTTTAATTAACACCTGTGGTTTTTAATAATTTGTGTATAAAAGGTGCAAAGAAATTGTGTACATCTACATCTACATGGACACACTGCAAGTATTCACAAAGTAGTAATTTTGAAAATAGTGCATTGCTGGTAGGAAAATGTTGCAGCACAAAACTAGGTACAGGGCCTAAATACATTCCACCTTCCCAAGTTTTTATAACAGGATGGAGGAATGTGACGGTAAATAGTAATGTTTTGTGAGCAAAGAAAATTTTCCAAAAATTTCAGTGATGTTGAGCAATAAGATGTCTAGCGAGCAAAAATAGACATCTTAGTTTCTGGAGATGTCAACCAAGGCAAGGGGGGTAAGTGGCCCCACAACAAACAAGAAGCCTATCATTGGTGGAATGGTCATGAGGGAGTTTCAACTAGCATGTTTCTGAAGTGACATCAGCATACTTTAAATGTCAAATTTATACTGACAGACAGAGGAATGGGTGATTTCATTAATTTATTTAATTATTTATTTATTTCATTAACACTACAGAGTAACCCACCGCCTTAAAATGTAAGGTGGGTCAGATACTTCTGAATCTAACAGCAATGACTTCCCATTGTTACAATCTTACTGGTACACAGTTGTTAATGCTTTTTTAAAATAATATAAAGAACATAAAATATAAAGATTTCTCAGAGATTACAGCGAATTGAATGTTCAACAATTGTTTTGATTCCATATACTTTGTTACTACCTAGTTGATGAGAATATATTTTATATAATGCAAATTTAAAAGAAAAATAAAAAAAGGTAAATTGCAGTTTTTTCAAAGAAAATGCCTTTTCCATGCTGTATATAAAGTTTCGTATTTTAATTTATTCACCCAGACACATTTCACCTGTTTTACAAAGCATCTTCAGGGGGTGTCCTGAAATATTACACGATTCATTTTTTTACACATAGGTTATGGTTTCACATCAAGGTTATAGATTTAAAACAGTTCCTTAACATTTTTTTTAGGAAATGGAAAGGTACTTACAGGTAACTTTTAATTCACTGCATCTAAGCAAACTGCTTGCTTTTCCTCATCTGGCAACCAGGTGGACATCTTACAGTTCACTGTTTTCGTACACATCACTGTAACTGCCATCTTTTTAATACAGACATTCATTTGTTTTTCTAAGTATTACCAACTGTTTTGTATATACATAATAGAGGGAAACATTCCATGTGGGAAAAATATATCTAAAAACAAAGATGATGGAACTTACCACATGAAAGCGTTGGTATGTTGATACACACACAAACAAAAACACACACACACATTAAATTCAAGCTTTCGCAACCCACGGTTACTTCATCAGAAAAGAGGGAAGGAGAGGGAAAGACGTAAGGATGTGGGTTTTAAGGGAGAGGGTAAGGAGTCATTCCAATCCCGGGAGCGGAAAGACTTACCTTAGGGGGAGCTTGTGTCTGTATATGTGCGAATGGATGTGGGTGTGTGTGTGCGCGCGCTAGTGTATACCTGTCCTTTTTTCCCCTCTAAGGTAAGTCTTTCCGCTCCCGGGATTGGAATGACTTCTTACCCTCTCCCTTAAAACCCACATCCTTTCGTCTTTCCCTTATTTTGTGTGTATGTTTGTGATTGATTGTGTGTCTATCAACCTGCCAGCGCTTTCGTTTGGTAAGTCACATCATCTTTGTTTTTAGATATATTTTTCCCACGTGGATTGTTTGGGTTTCTGTCTATTATGCGATCAATCAGTGTAAACAGTGAGTTGCTGGTCATATTTACTTGGTCATTTAGTAGTTGTTTCTTTTCAGCCTTTGTTTTGTATATATGATAATTTTCCTGTAATGTTAGGAGATGTCTTTCATTATTTATTCTAATTATTTTCATATCATTTTCTCTTTAGTAGGTTTGTGGTTGTTTTCTCTCAAATGTTCTGCAAAAGTTAAGTGGCTCGTTCCATATTTCCATGCTCCGATATGTTGTGTGTACTGGGTGTCAAATGTTCCGCTGGTTTGTCCTATATATATTCCATGGCATGTGTTGCGCTTTAGTTGGTATATTCCTGATTTTTTATAGATATCTGTGTTTTTTTGTTATTTTTGGAATGTGCCTTTCGATTGAACTGTCTGTTTTGAATGCTATGTTTATCCCTTGTCTTTTGAAAATGTTTGTTATTTTATGTGTGAGTTTGTGCTTGTATGTCATTGTGTCCCATCTTGAGTCTTGTTTTTTGTTTTCCTGTATTCTTTGTGCCGTTATTGTTCTGTCACTGTTTGTGTAATGTTTTGTTGTACTGTTGTTTGTGGGTGTTTATGTACTGTGTTCACAGACTGTATTTGTTTTCTAATTTTTTTGTTTAATTTGGTGACTAGTTCCCTATTGTACCCGTTGTTTGTTGCTATTTGTGTGATGATGTCTAGTTCTTTCTGGTAATTTTCTGTGTTGAGTGGTACTGTGTTGAGTCTACGAAGCAAGTACCTGAGTGCTGATTGTTTCTGTGAGTGTGGGTGATCAGAAGTCTGATGTAGGATTGTGTCACTTGTTGTAGGTTTACACTAGATTTCAAAGCTATGCTGATTGTTTTCTTTTTTAATTGTTGTATCTAAAAAGTTTATTTGGTTGTTCTGTTCTTTTTCCATTGTGAATCTTATCTTTCTGTATATTGTGTTTATATCTGTATGCGACTGGTCAATTTTTGCCTGAGGTTCATCTATTAAACAAAGGATGTCATCCATGTATATGATCCAATAAAGTATATGTTGTAATTCTTTTTGATAACATTTTTGAAAATTAAGTTTTCTACATGGCTTATGAAAATGTTTGCTAGGGCACCTGATACTGGGGATCCCACTGATAACCCATTTCCTGTAAATAGTATCCATTATTGAAATGAAAGTAGTTCTGTTCAGTTATCAGTTCCAGCAACTTGTGTATTTCTAAGATGTGTTCATCTGGTAGCTGGCTTTTGTCCATGTTTTGCTCTATGATATTTATTGTTTCTGCTATTGGCATGCTAGAGTACATGTTTTCTATGTCAAAAGAGAGTAGATTAGCTGTATCTGGGATTTTTACTTCTTTTATAAGTTGTATTAACTGTGACGTGTTCCTCACAGTTCTGTCATCTTCTATTTTATAAGTCTGTTAGTAATTTCAACATGTGTCCTGCAAGTTTGTAAGTGGGTGCTTTTTCCAAGTTTACAATTAGTCTTACTGGGATTTTTGGTTGGCATTGGAGGATGGGTGCTGAAGGATTGTTCTGTATTAATTTACCTTTTTCTCTGTCATCCAGTGTGTAGTCTATATTTTTTAACCTATCTTTACCTTGATCTGAAATCTGTCTGTTGGGTCTGATTTCGATTTTTTAATATTATTTTGTGAAATGAACTCTTGTGTTTTGTCAATGTATTGCTGATTGGGAATAGGAACTACTGTATTTACTTTGTCTGCTTTAGTAATAATGATGTTTTCATTTTGGAGTTTCTTTCTGAATTTTTCGAGCGTTTCGGATTCCGTGTTTTTACTGTTTCTGTCAGTCTGCTTTTTTGTATCTGTAATAATTTTATGTATTTCTTTTTTTATCAATTTCCCTGTTAGCCCAGTGTTTGCATTGATGTTTTCACTTTTCTCCTTTTGCTTTAGAATGGCTTCTGATTGTATTATGAGGTATTCTTCATCTACTTTTGTATTTATGTTGTATTTCAGTCCTTTTTCTAAGAGTTCTTTTTCTTCACTGTTTAATAGTGTGTCTGTGAGATTTATCAACCGTGGATAAAATTGGTGTGTGTGTGTTTAGGTTGTTTATTGTTTATGTTTATGTTTCTGTTTCTTTGTTGTGTTTGTTGTCTCATGAGTTGGGTTACCTTTTTCTTATGTTTTTCTTCAATTTCTTTCAAGACAGTGTGTGTAACTTTCAACCTTTTTGACCAGATCAGAAAAAACAGCAGGATTGTTAATGTTATTTGCAAATTGTACATGTGTTTTATATAGTTTTCGAGATAAAGTTTGTTTTTTCAAGTGTAGTGCTTTGATTTCGTATTTTAGCCAAACTTTCTGAGCTGTTTCTTTCACTTTTTTTTAGCACTAGACAAACTGTTTTTAATCTTTACATTGACGTAGTTAGGTACAAGGTTATTGGATTGACAAATATTGTTGCACTTTGTGTGTTCCATGGTTTTATGGATGCTGAGATGTAGTCTTCTGAATCTGTGGTAGAGGCCAACTGGAAATGCCTGGCAGGGCTTATATAACACGTTTCTTGTAGTGGCCAATATACAGCTGCTGCAAAAATAGCAACAAACAACGGGTACAGTAGGGAACTAGTCACCAAATTAAATAAAACATTAAAAAACAAATTCAGTCTGTGAACACAGTACATAAACACCCACAAACAACAGTACAACAAAACACTACACAAACAGGCACAAACAGTGACAGAACAATAACGACACAAAGAATACAGGAAAACAAAAAACAAGATTCAAGATGGGACACAATGACATACAAGCATAAACTCACACATAAAATAACAAACATTTTCAAAAGACAAGGGATAAACATAGCATTCAAATCAGACAGTTCAATCTAAAGGCAAATTCCAAAAATAACAAAAAACACAGATATCTACGAAAAAGCAGGAATATACCAACTACAATGCAACCCATGTCATGAAAGGTATGTAGGAAAAACCAGCGGAACATTTGACACCCGGTACAAAGAACATATCAGAGCATGGAAATATGGAACGAGCCACTCAACTTTTGCAGAACATTTGAGAGAAAACAACCACAAACCTACTAAAGAGAAAATGATATGACAATAATTAGAATAAATAATGAAAGACATCTCCTAACATTACAGGAAAATTATTATATATACAAAACAAAGGCTGAAAAGAAACAACTACTAAATAACCAAGTAAATATGATTAACAACTCACCTACTGATTGATCATATAATAGACGGAAACCCCAACAAATGATTACACATCTGATTCCTCTCATAATTATTATTATTATTATTATTATTATTATTATTAAAAAAATATATCTCTCTTCCTCTCTAATACACACATATATAAATTCACAAAACAGTTGGCAATACTTAGAAAAACAAATGAATGTCTGTATTAAGAAGATGGCAGTTACAGTGATGTGCAACGAAAACAGTGAACTAAAAGTGAACTGTATGATGTCCGCCTGGTTGCCAGATGAGGAAAAGCAAGCAGTTTGTTTAGATGCAGTGAATTAAAAATTACCTGTAAGTACCTTTCCATTTCATAAAAAAACGTTAAGGAACTGTTTTTAAATCTAGAACCTAGATGTGAAACCATAACCTATGTGTAAAAAGGACAAATCATGTATTATTTCAGGACACCACTCAAGATGCCTTGTAAAAAGAGCAAAATGCGTCTGGGAGAATAAATTAAAATACAAAATTTTATGTGCAGCATGCAAAGGCATTTTTTAAAAAAAAGAACTGCAATTTATATACAGCTGCTGCGAAAATAGCCACTACAAGAAACGTGTTTAAAAAAAAGTAATACAATGAGTGTGGTGAAAATAATTTGCAGTAGGTAGAGGGAAGTGATATGCTGTATTTGGATGTGTAATATAGTCTAAGTAGCCTGTTGATTGATAATGGCCCATTTCTACCTATTTCAGATGAGAAGGTCTCAGTACAACCTCGAGCTATTCTAATCTGAAATGGTTTGTGCTAATGTATGTTTACACAGTTTATACACATTAAATACTGATTGAACACTTCATACATGGAATACATGAATTTTAGCTTTACATGAGAAACACACTTATGTTTGTAATTTGTTAGTAGAAATAGAATATAGTTCGTTGCTACTTGAATGCATTATTCCTTAAATAACTTAATACATTACTGATATATAAAATTCAATGATTGTAGCTTTGCATAGAAAAGAGAATACAATACGATGCACAATGCTTGTGTGCATTATACTTTAAACACTATGCAGTATGTCCTTGGGGAGGAGGAGCCTCGGAATGAAAGTTCTTCGAGCCTTCTCCTCCCAAGCAACATTACCTTATTACTACAGTCTTAGTATGTGGTGCCGGTGTTTATTTGTTTTATGATTGTTGTGTTGTTTGTGACTGCGTTGTGGTGTGGAACATCATGCATTGTTGGTTTTGGTCCCTTACATGTTGATCCCTTCTGAGTCATGTTCACTTAGTGTTCCTTCCTTGGTTTCGGAATCTGTGGTTCTGGTTACGTCCTCCCATGTGGTTTGTTCTGTTCGTGCTTTGTCTATGTCTCCTCCCATATGGGTTTTGGTGCTTGTGTTCTTCGTGCAGAGAGTTCGATGCAATATTGGCTATGCTATTTATTGTGTTCCTGTCATCGGGATTATGTATTATTCTGGCAATGTCATTGTCATTCTGTATAGATCTCACTAGTGCTAGAGTGTTGCACACAGTGTGACATGTTCTGGTGTCCCAGTTTCTCCGCATATGAATACTTCATCATTAGTTAGTCCCATAGGATTTAAATGTACCGAATACAGCCCGTGGCCTGTCAGGAAATGGACCATCCCCTGGCTTGGGCCAACATGTAGTCTTTTATATACATCAGGAAACAAAGTGTGTACTCAGCATCCCTTGTTGGATGCATCCTACCTTCTCTACCATGTTTGAGTCTGCCACTGTTTCATCTGTGTTTTGTTCATAATGTTGGTTTCTGTAATTTCGGTGACTTTATTGAGCCTGTCCCTCTTAAGCCAGTAAAGTGCAGCTCTAGAACGTATTGTTATGTCTACAAGATAGTTCCCCATCACAACGCAAAGTGCCTCTAGTGATGTGGTGGTGAAGGCTCCGCTCATTATCAGGAGTACACTACATTGACCTCATCTTGCAATTGTCTTGTTAGTCTGTATGTTCAGTCAAAGCTCAAGCACTTGCAGCAAAGAAAGTGACGGATTCAAATATCGCAATGTGGTACGTCCTTATTGTCTTAATAGGTAATTTGTACTGAGTTGTGTTTAGTCTTGTTAGTCTGTGCATAATTTTGGAGGCTTTTTCAATTGTCAATTTTACATGATGGGTGAAAGTCTGGTTTTTCCTCCGAGATGTGTGTGGCTTGCTTCCTCTGTATGCTTGCATTGTCTAATTTTAGAATTGGATTCCTCTGTAGTGTCCCTCTGAGCAGTTTTGTTGGGAGCTATTTTTAATTTATTTTCTTTGCACCAACTGTTAGTTTTCTGAAGGAGTTGCGTGCCTTTTGTCTCTAGTGCTGCTCTCGAGTTGACTGACACCGCTATGTATTATTCTGCGTAAGCCACCACACCTCTTACCCTGTCGTCACTGTCCAGGGTGTTCAGCAAGGGCTCGATTGCAATGTCCCAGACAAAATTGAGCCCTGTGGACATCCCTTTGTTATTCACTTGATAATCTTCCGTGTACCTGCCCTCCACTCCGCCACTCTGCCTCTGCAGTAGTCGAGGAGGCTATTGTAGAGAGAAGCTGATAGCCTCATTTCCCTTAACCTGGCAAGTTGTCAAAAGGCCCGGCTATGTCGATTAGTATGGCGGCCACATATTTGTCGCTGATGCTATTTGTAACTGCCCGTGCTTGGTTAACGGCGTCTTCTATAAACTACCTTCCCTGAAACTCTTGCAATTTCCTGATTATTACTACATTAGCAGTTTTCCAGAGGTTTGGAATTCCGTCTGTTAGTAGTGCCTTGCTGAACATACTAGTAAGAAAAGGTGTGATTTGTGTTACTGTTTGTTTTAATGTTTCTGAAAGTATTTTGTCTGGGCTGGGTGCTTTTTGGTTTTTAAGCCTGCTGAATGCCGTCATGACTACTTCTTTCGTGAATGGTATGGTTACACTGTCACTGATGTATGGTTGCCTCATGCGCTCTGTTAGGTCAGCATGGAGTCGCTCGTCTTGTGTGGGGTCGTCATCTGCGAGGAGCCTGTTCAGAAGATATTCTGCTGTGCTTCTCCATTCTCTGGTCATTGTGCCATCAGCTTGTTTTAGTGTTGACAGAACTGTCGGTGTCTTAACTCGTTCTGTTTCTATCGTGAATGATTGTCCCCAGATGTCATTCTGTAGCTGTGTTTTTACAAAATTGGTCCAGTAGTCTTGCCTTGTCGTCTTTAGTTGTTTTTGGTATTTCTGTTTACCTTCTTTAGTCTTACCAGATCTGTCGATCAACATTGTTTCTATGGCCAATGCGGAGCTGGCAGAGGGCAACTGATTCCCTGCAAGAGGCCTGCATCGAAGCCTTCCACACATTCATAGTCTCCTTAATGACACGCAGTTTGTAGTGGGTGTTGTTATGCCATTCCGTCTCCCAAAGCCGGAAAACCCAGCAGTGTAAGACAGAACACAGGTCAGCTTCGGAGATACCTATCTCCAGATGCGGTTTCCGCGTTGCTTGTTTGGCCAGCCTGTCAGCAAGTTCGTTGCCGGGGATCCCAACATGCCATGGGGTCCACACGAACACCACAGAATGGCGCGACTTTTCCAGAAAATAGATGGACTCCTGAATGGATGCTACAAGAGGGTGGCGAGGGTAGCACTGATCTATAGCTTGTAGGCTGCTCAATGAGTTAGTACACAGGAGAAATGACTCGCCAAGGCATGAGCGGATGTACTCAAGAGCACGAGATATGGCTGCCAGCTCTGCAGTGAAAACACTGCAGCCAACTGGCAAGGAGTGCTGCTTAATATGTCCTCCATGAACAAATGCGAACCTTATGTGACCATCAGCCATTGAGCCATTAGTGTAAGCCACTTCAGAGCACCAGAAAACGTCAAAAATCGAGAGGAAGTGACAGCGGAGAGCGGCGGGATTAACAGAGTCCTTAGAGCCATGCAAAAGGTCCAGACAAAGCAGCGGCTGAGGCGTACACCACGGAGGTGTATGTGAATGGACCTCGTGGAGAGGTTGTAAAGGTAAGAACTCCAGTTTGGAGAGATCGGACTGCACATGAACCGCAATTGTTAGCCCCAATCTGAGCCACCGATGCGGGAGATCGACCACCGCAGGCCGGAAAATGAGAAGGTAATTCGGATGCTCAGGGGAAATATGAATGTGTGCAGCAAAAACTTGCGAGCAGTTGCGCACGTCTGATCTGCAGTGGAGGGACACTAGCCTCCTCCAGTACACTGGTCACAGGACTTGTCCTAAAAGCTCCTGTCGCTAATCGAACCCCACAATGGTGCACAGGGTCGAGTAAATGCAATGCTGAAGGCGCTGCCAAACCATAAAACGCACTCCCATACTCAATTTGGGATTGGGCAATGGATCTGTAGAGCTGCAGCAGCATAGAGCGATCTGCACCCCAATTGGTGTTGCTCGGCAATGGAGGGCACTGAGGTGCTGCCAGCACTTCTGCTTAAGCTGACAAAGATGAGGAAGCCAAGTCAATTGAGTGTCGAAAACCAGTCCTAGGAATTGATACGTCTCCACTACAGTGAGTGGATCATCATCAAGGTAAAGTGCGAGTTCCAGACGCCGACAGAAGTGCATGACACACGACCTTGCAACTGAAAACTGGAAGCCGTGGGCTACAGCCCATGACTGCACTTTGTGGATGGCTCCCTGGAAGCGCCGCTCAGCAACAACAGTACTGGAGCAGCAGTACAAAATGCAGAAGTCGTCTGCATACAGAGAAGGTGAGACAGAGGGGCCAACAGCTCCTGCTAGACCGTTAATGACCACTAAAAATAGAGAGACACTCAATACAGAGCCCTGCAGGACTCCATTTTCCTGGATATGGATGGAACTATTGGTGTCACCAACTTGGACACGGAAAGTACGCAGCAATAGAAAGTTTTGGATAAAAATCAGGAATGGTCCCAGAGACCCAACTCACACAATGTGGGAAGGATATGATGTCTCCAAGTCGTGCCATATGCTTTACGTAAGGCAAAAAAGATGCCAATCAGGTGTTGCCGTCTGGAAAAGATTATTTGGATGGCAGACTTGATGGACACAAGATTATCAGTGGTTGAGCGATTCTGGCGGAAGCCGCCCTGACATGGAGCCAGCAAGCTACATGACTCCAGGACCCAACCCAACGGCCGACATACCGTACATTCCAGTAGCTTACAAAGAATGTTGAGGCTGATAGCTATCCACATCAAGCTGGTTTTTACCGTGTTTGAGGACCAGAACGATGGTGCTCTTCTGCCATTGCGATGGAAAGACGCCATCACACCAGATCCAGTTGAAGATGATGAAAAGATGTCACTTGTAGTCAGGTGAGAGATGTTTAATCATCTGGCTGTGGATGCGATCAGGCCCAGCAACTGTGTCGGGGCAATGTGCAAGGAAACTGAGGAGCTCCCACTCTGTAAATGGGGCATTATAGCATTCACTGCAGTGTGTAGTGAATGAGAGGACGTTCCCTTCCAGCCGCCAATTGAGTGTGCGAAAGGCTGGGGGGTAATTCTCTGATGCAGAGGCTTGAGCAAAGTGCTCGGCAATCGCATTTGTGTCGGTACATAACTCGCCATTTATGGTAACAATGGGGTCAGCTGTTGGGGCCTGGTACCAGAAAAGACGTTTGACCTTTGCCTATACTTGGGCACACAATGGTGGAGACGTATCTCTCCCAACACTCCTACTTCAGTTGTTTGATAAGGTAGTGAACACGGGCAGGGAACCGTTTAGAGGATGTCAAGTGCTTCAGGGGAGGGAGCTGCTTATGCCGCTGTAGAGCTCTCCGACACGACTTAATTGCTTCAGCGACTACCAGCGACCACTAAGGGACTGCCTTACGCCTCGGGCACCCTAAAGAGCGAGGGTTTCTGCAGCAGAAACAATTGTGCTAGCCACCTGCTCAACCATCACATTGATGTTACCGTGTGGGGAGATTCAGCAGCGACAGCAGAGGTGAAAGTTCCCCAGTCCGCCTTGTTCAAAGCCCACCTGGGCAGGCCCCCGTGTGCCTGACACTGGGGCAGTGACAGGAAGATGGGGAAGTGGTCTCTACCACACAGGTCATCATGTGCACCCCAGTAGATAGACGGGAGAAGTACTGGGCTGCAAATGATAAATGAATGGCCGAGTAACTACCTCGAGCCACACTGAAATGTGTGGTGGCCCCAGTATTTAAGAGGCAGAGGTTGAATTGGGACAGTCAAGTTTCGACATCTCTGCCTCGGCCAGTAAGCATGGGACCACCCCACAAGGGGTTATGGGCATTAAAATCTCCCAGAAGTAGGAAAGGTTTAGGGAGTTGATCAATCAGTAGAGCTAATACATTCGGGGTACTGCACCATCTGGAGGAAGATATACATTGCAGACAGTTATTTCCTGTGTCGTCCTTATTCTGACAGCCACAGCTTCAAGAGGGGTTTGAAGGGGCACTGTTCACTACAGACCAAGTTTAGGACATAAACGCAAACTCCACCTGACACTTGATTGTAGTCGCTACGGTTCCTGTAATATCCCTTATAGCCGCGGAGGGCAGGGGTCAGCATTGCTGGGAACCAGGTTTCCTGGAGGACAATGATAGCAGGTGTAAAGCTGAACAGTTGACGTAGCTCAGACAGGCGGTGGAAAAAACCGCCTCAATTCCACTGGAGGACGACATTGTGAGACTAGGAAGACATGGAACATTCAATGAGGCGGTCTATGCTTCAGAACCACCTGCTGCCACCGATTTATTGCCTGAGCAGTCTATATCCATTGTGTCTGAGGGTCTGGCGAGATATAGGTCCTCAGCGGATGCCAAAATCTCCACCCCATCCTCAGCTGCAGAGCTTGTAGGTAGTGGTGGTGTGTGTGCCACTGAAATTTCCTTCGTCTAAGGGGTTTTCTTTTTGGATATCTCTCCCTGTTCCTGGGGTGTCCTTGGGTTTCTTGGGCTGGGAGGACTTCACTGGCTCTGTCTCCGGGACTGAGGATAAGCGTGAAGCCCTATGACCAGCTGCTTTTAGGCTCTACAGCCACTGGCGGGTGTCATCTTTCCCACTAGAAGAAACCTGGGAAGGGAATGACCCAAGGGACCCCTTCCTAGTGAGAGAAGATGAAGACTTATGCTTCTCCAGTTTAAAAGTGGAGACGGTTGTTGCCAATGGTTGGGGGGGGGGGGGGGGGGTTTGCTCCCGAAGTAGGTGGTGCAGGGAGGGAAATGCCCCTCACATCAAGGGGGCAGGTGTCGTCTTCCGGCTCTGAGATGTGACCTGGGTTTACGGAGCTGATGGTGAAGAACTCTTGTAGCGGCGGCATAAAACGATGTCATACACACAGAATGCAGGCGTTCAAATTTCCTCTTAGCCTCAGTGTAGGTCAGTCTATCCAGGGTCTTGTACTCCATGATTCTCCTTTCTTTCTGGAGAATCCTGCAGTCAGCTGAGCAAGGTGAAAGGTGCTCTCTGCAGTTGACACAGATGGGAGGCGGGGCACATGAAGTATTGGGATGTGATAGGCGTCCGCAATCTCGACATGTGGCGCTGGAAGTACAGCGGGAAGACATATGGTTGAACTTCCAGTACTTAAAGCACCACATCGGGGGAGGGATATAGGGATTTACATCACACCGGTAGACCATCACCTTCTCGGGCAATGTATCACCCTCCAAGGCCAAGATGTAGGCACCGGTGGCAACCTGATTATCCTTCAGACCCCAGTACATGCCAGACGAAATGTACACCTCGCCGCTCTAAATTGGCGCACAGCTCATCGTCGAGCAGCAAAAGAAAGTCTCTGTGAAATACGATACTCTGGACCATATTTAAGCTCTTATGGGGCCTGATGGTTACAGAAACATCACCCAGCTTGTCACAAGTGAGTAACTCCTGTGACTGGGCAGAGGATGCTATTTAGATCAAGACTGAAACAGATCTCATATTGGATACGCCCTACGCCTCCCCAAACTTGTCCTCTGAATGCTCAACAAAAAACTGAGACTTCATTGTCATGAAAGATTCCCCATCAGCTCTCGAACTTACATGATACCCGGGCAAATAAGATCCTCTGCCATCCTTAGACTGACATCTCCCATGGTGTGGCCAGTGAGGAGAATGATTTGGGGTCGTACTTTTGTGCATCGAATGGAGCTCATGATCACTTAGAGACTGCTGGTGTTTCACCACCAGCAAGAGATGATGGACTAAGCTTCATCGTGTGTTATCCGCCCTGATGCCAACCACTCTGAGCAGTGGGCCTCCCCACGGGTGCCACCCAGCCACAGCAAAGCCCACCTGGCAGGATGGCCATTGCCGAGAGTCCCAATGCCCCAGGGAGATGGGCATCTACCCCTTGGCATACCTGGGGAGTTAACGGCGTAGGCATCAGCAGAGAGACCCCCCGAGTGGTAAGGGGGCTACAACCAACAGGGTACATGGCAGCCCCGCCACAACGGACTGGCTACCGTGCTGCACGTCAGGTGTAAAGAAGTCCATGGTCATCGTTGACACAGAAAGCGACACTGCATAGTGCATGATGGAAAACGCACCCAAGAAGCTGTCCTCGCCCAAGAAATGGAGAATGGGCAGAACAGCAATGCGACGACGAGAAAGTGGGCTAAAGATCTCAATGCATGACGGACACGCGGCACGTTGTAAGGCGCCATTCCCCAGTTGGCTCGCTCTTCAGGAAAATTTTGAAGAATGGAGGTAAAACCCTACAGGGGACCATCACATAAAGGCCAAAACGTGTGAAACTCCTTTTAGTCGCCTCATACGACAGGCAGGAATACCTCGGACCTATTCTAACCTCGAACTCACAGGTGGGCGTGGGGGGGGGGGGGGGGGGGGGGCTTTCGTTTGTTGAATGTGTTCCTGCACTTTGCTTTTTGGTTTTGCAATCGGACCAGCAGCCACACCTGGTGCAAATGAGAGTGAGAGGAGTTTATTTTCTCACATTAGTCTCTGATTTTCGGATTTGAGTTTCGCTATTTCTTGTTCCAGGCACAGAATGCTTTCCTGGGCATCTCGTGCATTTTCAACTGCTAGTTCTTTACCAAGTCTGACGTTTTCAGTTCTGAGCTCTTCATTTTGTCCATAAAGCCTTGCTTGACCTAGTGCTAGTGCCCAGATTTTCTCTCTAACCTGCAATGTAATTGTGGTTGATGCCCTTTTTTGTTTTAGTTCATTCTGGAACTCTGCTAAGGTCTCATCTACAGTGCTTATCAGTATAGTTTCCATTTTCTTTCTTTTGGGAATTAACTATTCGCTGGATACCACTAGTTTCATTGCCCCCGTGCTCCTGCCCGTTGGAGTTGCATCACTGTTTCAACATCCTCCAACTGATCTGTAGATCACATTGATTCTGGGAGGACGTTCAGCATTTTCGAAAGTAGCAGTGGCTGCCGCCAGTGTGAACCAGGTTGTATGCTCCAGTGTCCGCATATACTCGCGGACGTGGAACTTAACTTAGTCAACAGCTCATGCACACATCCCAAATGCTTCACAGAGTGAGGCAAAGAGCAAATGCACTGGATGAAATTTGCTGTACGGCAGCCGATTTCCAAATTCTTGATCCGTTGCGCATGCAGTTCATCTCTAAACCGAGTGCCACGAGTTCCGTTAAGCGCAATACCTGCAGCCAGCTTTCTGTAGACGGCATCCGCTGCTGTTTGGGACGCCTGATGCAATGAACAGCTGTGGCTCACAATATCAGCCTGCCACAACCCGGGCTGTCAGCACCGTTCGCGTCTGACGTCACTGCAACCCGCTGCACTCCGCGCCATCAGCAGAAAGCGCTAAGCATTGCAGCCCACAGAGAAGACAACAGCCTCCCGTTCTGCTGAAGAAACTTGCAACGTGCCACGCAAGAATACATTCACTATCATGGAAAAACGACCTCTCAAGGTCGAACTACAGTCTCCAAACTAGTCTTTAATGCGTAACATGATAGATTACACCTTTAGCTATCCACGCTGAAACTTGCACTGCACTCTGACCATTCTTTCCCACCACAAACGCGAAAACAAGTGGAGCACACCACACCACACCACTCAGTAGACACTAACAAAAAACTGCAAATACAGAAGGTAAATTATTTTCTGAACCAGTAGAAGGTTAAATATATTTTTAAAAAACAGGAGGCAGAAAAAAAATGACTAATGGGAATGCAAGAACTGCAGCATAGCTGGTACATGATGGGACTGCTTTCACAGGTGGCCCTGCCTCTGATATGATAGTAACAATCCTGTGAAAGTTGGGTGGATGTATCAGCCATGTTGCAACTGGTTGTCCCACAGGGGTGTGACTATATGGGAAGGGGGCTGTGTGGGTCTTTCAGATCGGTCAAGACATTTCAAAGGCTGGATGGGTTGCGGAAGGCCACTTTAGGAGGTGGTAAGGATTGTGGATAGGGCATCCCTCATTTCCAGGCATAATGATAGGACAGTCTACGCCCTGGGAAAGGACCTGGTTCCAATCTGGAATGATGGTGGATAATAAAGGCGGTGCTCCTTTGCACCTGGTTCTTACAGGTGGTGGGAGTATTAGGAGTGCGAGAGCAAATGGTGCGAGAAATCTGTCTGCGGACTAGGTTTGGGGGATAATGCCTAACTGTGAAGGTCTTAGTAAGACCTTCAGCATACTGGTCAAGAGAATTCTAATTGTTATAGATGTGTCACCCACTGGTGGCACTGATTTTTTGGTGTGGAAGGAATGATGGCTGTCAGAATGCAGATACTGTTGATAGTTAGTGGGGTTAATATGGATGTAAGTATGAATGGAGCCACCAGAGAGGTGGAGATCACAGTTGAACAAGGTAACACATTGGGCTGAGGAGGACCAAGTGAAGGAAATGGGAGAGAACGTATTGAGGCTGTAGGGAAATGAGAAAAGAGTGTCTTGGCTATGCGTCAAGATCATGAAGTTATCATCAACAAACCTCAACCAGACAAGCTTCCCAAAATCCCAGATGCTAACCTTATATCTGAGCATACATTGCTGCCAGACCCGCATGCTTCTGTAAACAACAGTATAAAATAAATCAAAGTGTGCCTGTGTGCAATAGAATTGGATAGCATGAACTGCAAGAAAAAGACAAGAGAGACTACATAAATAAGCTGTCACTTAAAGTGGATACAGAACTATTTAAGTTTTCGTAAAAATTATGTCCCCAAGGAATACAGCACACTTCATCCTGGAAGGACTTCTGACAGAATTGTTAATCTCATATTTAACTAAATTCCTTGTGATGATGTTAACACAAAAGCCTGTGTAACATGATTATTTCTCTATTTTGCTGAACTAGCATTAGGTTGATCATCAAGGATGGCTAAAGAGCCAAAATTTAGTAAGCTGCAGATATGCTAAGGGCCTGCGAAATTCTAATGATACAAGTTTTGTTGCTTATGGTAAACTTACTTCATATAAACAGAACAGTGACGGATTTAAAAATTTTGGCCCCTACACACTCCATATTATATGCTTTAAATAATAACATGTCTTAAATAATAACTATTACCCGATCACTTCACAGCTGCCATTTTGGGTGGGAGTGCTGTGAGCTGTTTCCGTACTCTGCTATTCGTTGTTCTGAAGGACAAGTCAGCGGTCTCGTCGCGCTCAATCAAAATGTAATATGGTTCCTGAACTGCTGAACTGTACTTTGTGTACGGCAGCTGATAAAACAAACTTAAAACTGCATTGTGTTACCGCACTCTTCTGTCGAAAGACAACAGACAAGAACACAAGGTAAATAATTTTTCTTTTATGGCCTAAAAATTCAGCGGAGCATGTAGGACACAATGGATTTTTGTTATACATTCACTTTTATTATGTCCTTTTACACAAAACCGTCGCAAATAAAAATAAAAACGTTGTGTTATGATCTAAAAATTGAAGCCAACATGTCACACATTAGAAATTAATAAGTACTTTTACAGAGATGCGTTCAAAATTTGAAATTAAACTCTCGTTTTATGAGAAAATACCTAGAATGTGTAGCAGATAAAAAAAAACACAGTCAGTATTAATACGTAAATCTATAGGAAAGTGTAAAAATGAAAATGAGATAGAGTTTTTGGTGTACGAACTAATAACTAAATACAGATGAACAAACACAGAACTGGATTTGCTATTACATAATTTTACAGACTAGGGTGGAAAAATCATATTTTATTTATAATCTAATACTTAACGTGTATAGGATTCGGGTCTGTGTAGCTAGATGCTGCATAGTAAGTGCACACAATACCTTTTATCCATGTAAGGGCTGAACAGTTTTGTATTGCAGCTGCTGCTCTCACCATAGCTCTTTCTAATGGTATTAGCATAGCTTTTACGTATTTATCAACAGAACTGAACTATGTTATTTATTAACACTTTTTCACCTGAGCGTACTCTCCAATAACGTATATTTTCTTACATTTCAAATCGCCAAGAATACGCATCAGTTGTAATATACTACAGTATGACTTGACAGTACAGCCCCGAGCGGCCTGGGTCATTCGGGTATTGTTTAGTATTCCCGGGCGCCTTCGGTCATGTCCGCACGTAAACTAGGTTTAGTTCTGCGTTCTGCCATCGGCAATCATAAAATAAACAGGTAGTATGTAGTTTGTAAATCCAATGAATGTGCTCCAAGTTATAATAAAGATCATATTATAATCTCAAATTTTTAAAACTAATATGAATAAACAAACTCGCCAATCAGCAGAGTTTGCTTCTGGGCTGACGGCAGTAAACTCGTTCATCATATCCTCACAGTTCACACGGTTATCAGTTAGGGGGTCGTCTTCGATGTGAAGAATGGAAAAGGCGTTCAATCTCTCCTCAGACAACGTAAAATGCACGAACGATTTCAGTCTTTTAAGAGCCAAAAACGAGCGTTTTGCTGAACAATTTTTAAGTGCCATACATAGAAATATTCTAAGAGCAATGTCAACATTCGGAAACACGGACTGTAACCTCTTTTTTCGTAAAAATTTACTCATTTCGACTGGTACATCATTAATCTCAGAAGATTTCAAAAGTTCCGCGAAATGTACACAGTCACTAGGAAAGGAAGGCTATAAATCTGTATTATATGATGCTTGAAGTTTTTCTGCACATTCGGCAATATCGTCATGTGAACTGTTCTTAAGGTTACTGAAAACTGTGAAGGAGTGCAACAGTGTTCTATAGCTTTCCTTCCTCCTCACTAATTCAGCGTACAAATTGTCAAGTACTGGGAGAAATGTTTCAACTCTAAATTTTTCCCTTCCAGTCAGAAAAACTTCTTCAGTCCGCTTCTTCATCATCATGAAGTATGCGTTTTCGTGATCTTTTATAGGTGCATTCATAGTCTAAATCAGTCACAATCTCCATGGGTTTATTTTCATAATAGCCAAACATATCATGAAGAGATGCAATAAAACGTACAAGTGATTCATATAATTCATGCACTATTTTAGTACCGTATCTCGCAGCTAAGGCAGAGGTAGCAGCTAACAGAGGTGATAACAAGACACTATACATCACAAGAAAACTATCAAATAAGAAGTTTAGGAGTGATATGCTAGTCAAGGACAAGCAAAGAAAACTATTCGCAAATTGAGAAGATCAAGTGCAGAGATGAAGAGAACATTTTGAGAACATTCTGAACCGCGAAAGTGTAACTCTGCTGAATGTGGATGGGGAAGGACTCCTACAAGATATGCCAATTAACATACCATATTTACTCGAATCCAAGCCGCACTTTTTTTCTGGTTTTTGTAATCCAAAAAACCGCCTGCGGCGGCTTAGAATCGAGTGCAAAGCACGCGGAAGTTCTGAAAAATGTTCGTGGGTGCCGCCACAACTTACTTCTGCTGTCAAATATATGTAGCGCTACACAGGCATGCTTTGTAGGCACGAAGATAAATACTGGCGCCAACACCTCTGCGTCAGGAATTTTTTTAAAAAAAGGTGGAAGACCAGCTTTTTTCTCCGTCCCGAGTTTCGACCACTGCATTTTCATACATTATCCAATGAAGTAAACACAAATTCCGTATTGTTCATCTTCGAATGTAGCAGCATTTCAATGTACTATGAAAATCTGACTGGCAAGACTGCTTAGAATGTTTTTCAATATGGCCAACTCTACATTCTGAATTTTTTTCCTATCTGTGAGAAGAGATGGTTGCTAATAGGAACTTTTATAAATTGTGAATCACATGCAGTATTCTCGTCACCATAAGAATAATACGAATATAAACATTTTGCCATGTTTGCTGCTATCTCATTTAAATCCTGTCTGCCTAATAAACTGCGAAACTAGAGTGAGACAACAGCAAACGCGGAACAATATACATATCATGTCATGTTTATAGTCGTATTATTCTTATGCTTAATAGTGATAAAGTCAGAAATGAAGCACGGCAATTGACTAGATTTTTAAATCTAAGATGACTAATTTCTGTGTAGAATGTAATGTACTAAAGAGGGTCCTGCAAAGATTTTCAAACGGGGAAAAATTTTCGATAAACTCTCGTTCAGAACATCATCTATCATACGCAGTCTATTATTTGATTCTTGTTGATCATTATCAAATAAAGCAGCAGTGTAAGTAACAACAAATGCAGTTTCTTGCCATTGTTTCGCTAATGAGATGATTCCTCTCTCTTTTTTTTATTGTAAGCAGCAGTAGCGCACAACAAAGCAAGCCATGCCGCGAGCGGCGACAGGCCATAAACACGCACTATCAGAATGTGACAAACAATGCATGACACAGTACAGTAATGCATTTTCAGCTTAGAGTGACGTAAACACCTATAACAAAGAAAACTGCGCTTATCAGATCAAAGAAAAATAAGCAATCAATTCAAACCAGACGAAGCACGTGGAAAAGGAAGGGTACCCGTATAAATATGGATGGAGCACCAGGTAAAGCTTAACTGCTAAGCTTACGACTCGAACCAAACTACTGTAGCTGTATCGTCATTCATTCGACCTAAATTGTGCCTCATATTACAACGGACCAACTTTTTGGAGATGCGGCCTATAACTTTTCTCTCCCCTTGAATTTCGAGACTCAAATTTCAGGTGCGGCTTAGATTCGGGAAAATTTTTTTTCCTCGATTTCGAGTCTCATTTTTCAGGTGCGGCTTAGATTTGAGTAAATACGGTAGATGAGCCATCAAGAGCCAAATCGCCAAAGCTGTCCAACAAATAAAAAACGGAAAAGCTCCCGGCTGGGACAACATCAACCCAGAGTTACTTAAAGCAGATCCCTCTGTAACAGCAGAAATTTTACATCCATTCCTGACAGCCATATGGATGAATGAACAAGTACCAAATGATTGGAACAGAGGCTTGCTCATCCACCAAGGTCTGCTTTCAGATCCAACAGCAGTGAAAACAGGAGTTAAGATAGGCTGCATGGTCTCACCAATACTTTTTAACATAGTACTTAATCTTGTAATGGCACAAGCAATAGATAAAGTGAGAGGAATAAAATGTAGCAATGGGACACATCTAGAAGTCCTAGGTTTTGCAGATGACCTTTGCCTTCTATCCCACAGCCTCAATGACACGAAAAAGAAGCTAGAAGATCTAAAATCGGCAGCGAAGGAAGTTGGCTTGAAAATTAACGCCCAAAAAACTAAAGACATGCGGGCAAATGATAACAGCACTTCAGAGCTTAAGATTGGGAACCAGATAATTGAAAAGGTGGGTAAGTTTTGCTACCTTGGAAGCACGATTACACCAGATGGCAGTGCAACAGAGGACATTAACAGCCGCATCAACAAAGCAAGGGGAGCTTTTACAACTCTACATTCTATCTGCAAATCGAAGGAAATATCACTGAGGACCAAACTGCGGATATTTGAAAGTAACGTAAAATCTGTGCTCCTTTATGGATGTGAAACATGGAAAGTGACAAAACAGTTAATTCACAAGCTGCAGACATCCAAGAACAGATGCCTGAGGAACATCCTGGGGGATACGGTGGCCAAATGTCATCTCTAACTAAACTCTTTGGGAAAGAACAAACCAGAAGCCAACTGAGCTGCAAATCAGAAGCAAGAAGTGGAGATGGTTAGTACATACTCTTAGAAGATCAAATGAACATATTGCGAGAGAAGCACTTGACTGGATCCCGCAAGGACAAGCCCATCAGCAAGGAATAGGATGGGAAGAAATGAAGATTCTCGCAGAAGGCAGAACAAGATGGCAATCCTTTGTCGCAGCCCTGTGCTCCACATAAGGAGTTAAAGGAATTAATAATAATAATAATAATAATAATAATAATAATAATAATAATAAATATTTACACTTTGCAATTTCAGATTTACACTATTAAATCTCTGGAGTATGTCCTTCCAAATGAAATGGAACCACTTTCCCATTTCTACCCTTCCAATTACTATGTGCAGATCCTAGTGTCTACTTTGTTTTATGCCAATTGTTAATCAAATCTTAATTATGCATCTTCTAGTGTGACAGAGTTATTGATATTAATTTTAGTGGAATTATTGGTATTAATTTTAGTGGTTAAATCATTAATCTTCCAAAGTTGTTAACGTTTTGTAAATATTTTGTTCTTTGGGGGAGATGTGTTTTGGATGGAAGTTGGAACAGCAGTTGAATGCACGTGGCTGGTGTCGATGGAACGATTGGACTTTGAAAATGTTCTGTATTTTTCATGAATAAATGAAGATGACTCAAAATTCTGCAGATTATTATTATTGCAACATACACATATAGGAAGACCAGATGCAGCAACCTACATCCAAAGGAATTTAGGTTAAGCATTCCTTAACCAGCAACAAAGAAACATGTGCTTAGTTCTGGTAAGTGCCGATATTACTATTCGATGCAATCTTTAACATCAATAGTAATTACGATGCTTCCCAAGGTAGTGGGAACATTTCACAAACTGTCGCCGTGAATACTGTTTCTGGTCTACTGAGTAGATTCAATTAAGCTGAAGCCTCATTTCGCACAAGTGGTTTTTCAAACGTATTATTGGCAATATACGTGAGGGCACTGATAATGCACTCCCAGTTTTCATATAGACAGACACGCTTTCTCTCTTGCTGACCAATGTGTTTTTGATAAACTGTTTTGCTTTCTGGTTTCACGGAAGAAAAAAAAGTTTATCCCAGCGCTGTGCAGAAGCAGAGACAAAATTATAAAGGTTTTGCACTATACTGAAAAATGAACATGTTTCCTGACAAAAGCTTTCAGCACTAGTGCTGACTAAATTCAGAGAATGTGCTGCACAAGGCACATAATGCACTTTCAGATTTCGTTCTCTAATGCGTGCCTGCAAACCAGTGTAGGTTCCTGACATATTGCTTTCGTTGTCATATGACTGGTCTTTACAGTCAGTAATACAATAGAATTTGTAGGCAGGACTTTTAGTACGGCCTCAGCTAGCTTTCGGACTTCTGTCCCGGGTTTGGTAAAAACAGAAGGAAACGTTCAACAGATTCACCATACTCGTTCATATATATTAATATGAAAGATAACTGATCATTATGTGAAATGTCCGCAGTAGAATCTACTATTATAGAGAAATATTTAGCCTGTTTTATTTCACTTATGACAATTCTTTTTATTTGCTCAGTAAGAAGCTCTATTATTTCATCATCACATATTGTTGAAGAAAGATAACTTGTGTGTCCCTGCCCTGGATTTCTATATCGATCAATGTGCTCTGCGAGAAAAGGATCAAACTTGGCTATAAATTCAAGAGATGTCATAAATTGACGATTATGGAAATGTTTCAACGTGTCCACGTGGGAAGTCCACGACTTGTTAGCTTCTCTCACTACTGCAAACATCCTTTTCAACTGAATGCGCCAGTACATTTTTTCTGTCTCAACATACGACTTGAAATGGCTATCTATTGTTCCAAGTCACTTTTTTTCTTGTTAAGAGTGATAACTCAGAATTTTTGTGTTCAAGTGAATTCTCATTATGAGATAAAATATTAGAAATATTTTTTCCAATCTGCAATACCATTAGTAGCAATAGCTGCCTTACCTCCGATCAATTTACACAGTGCACAAAAAACAGCACCGGTGCTACAGGATCATACTAGAAAATCACGCAAAGTTGATTCACCATTTAAACGTTTACAGTAAAATACATTTTTGTTCAAATACCTGGTTTTATCGCCTACTGATCATCTTTAATTAGAAAAATCACCGTTACAGTATTAATGCCACGTTGTAAGAGAATGTCGATTGTTGATTCATTGACACACCATTCTGCAGGATCATCACTAACGATGTTATTTCTTTTTGTAATGTGTGACTCGACACTTAGTTTTTCGTGAAACTCGAAATCAGGAACAATTTGCTCTTCTTCATTTTTAACTTTTGTTTCGTCTGTATTTACCGTACTTCTTTTACAACAGCTGCAGTGCCAGAAATACCATCCGTACTACTTGAAGTTGAACCAGCAACATTTTTTGGGAAAAATTCATCTACTCTGCCAAGCGCTTTTAGAACATTGGCTTCTTGTTCTCACCTTTCCTTCGATAATTTCCGAAATTCCGCCACACTTAATTTTGCATGTTTGCTTTTTTCACTGTTATTCATGTTACGGCACTTACAAATTGTAAACCAACAGTCAAAACAATAGAAAAAATTGTAAAAGGAAAGAAAGAAAGACTGTATCCAGTTCCAATCGTACTACATCACACATGAACACACAGCTTTTTACTTTAAATAACACGAGAACACAGATTTTTCCTTTAACCCTCCAGTGGTCACGCCTCAAAAACTTACACAATATATCGTGTGGATGACTATATTCATCCACTGAGTTTCGTCCCATACTCTGAGGTGTGTAGGGAACGATGCAGGAGACCCGCACTGCCGACTAGGCAAGGTCGTAGTGGAAGTGGTTTGCCATTGCATTCCTCCGACCGTAATGAGGATGAATGATGATGAAGACAACGTTCACTCAGTCAGTGCAGGAAGCGAGAACGCTACCGCAAGACAGTGAGCTGCAGACTGGGCATACCCAATTTAGAAACTTTGAGCACAATCTTCTCGTAGTTTTATTTTTCGCTCGAGCACAGATGTGGCATCTTCCCCTTGAACTTGTAGGTCAGTGTGAATTTTGATACTTTTGTATTGAGTAAAAGAGCACCTCTTTTCCTAATTTCGACTGGCACCTGAGGATTTTCGGCGTCATCGTATTTGGGGTGAAATCTGCTCCCAGCAAAATAATTCTATAAAATCATCTCGTTTGACTGCACTGTACGTTCATCCCAAACAAGTTCAGAAGATCGAAGAAAATAATGGCAGGTCATCCCCTTGTGTCCCTTGCCACCGAATTGTTTGCACAAAGCTGACCCACTAAATCAGCACCAACATTTGTATTATTGTAAAAAGTGACTATTTCGGGTTCTCTTTTTGTCTCCAGTAGATACATCAATTGAATAATCCTCTTGCATCGTAGATACAAGAATTATAGATTTTTTTTTTTTTTTTTTTTTTTTTTTTTTTTTTTTTTTTTAATCAAAAACAGAAGTATTTAGTTGCTTCTTTTTATTTGGTAGGAACTATTTTGGCAGCACCCTTTTTTTTTCAGGGTACCAATATAAGTAATATTTTTTTCAAGTAATGCTTTCACCAGAGGAATACTGGAAAACCTATTGTTGCTGTTGTTGTTGTTGTTGTTGTTGTTGAGGTCTTCAGTCCTGAGACTGGTTTGATGCAGCTCTCCATGCTACTCTATCCTGTGCAAGATTCTTCATCTCCCAGTACCTACTGCAACCTACATCCTTCTGAATCTGCTTAGTGTATTCATCTCTTGGTCTCCCTCTACGATTTTTAGCCTCCACGCTGCCCTCCAATACTAAATTGGTGATCCCTTGATGCCTCAGAAAATGTCCTACCAACCGATCCCTTCTTCTAGTCAAGTTGTGCCACAAACTCCTCTTCTCCCCAATCCTATTCAATACTTCCTCATTAGTTATGTAATCTACCGATCTAATCTTCAGCATTCTTCTGTAGCACCACATTTTAAATGCTTCTATTCTCTTCTTGTCCAAACTGTTTATCGTCCATGTTTCACTTCCATACATGGCTACACTCCATACAAATACTTTCAGAAATGACTTCCTGACACTTAAATCTATACTCGATATTAACAAATTTCTCTTCTTCAGAAAGGCTTTCCTTGCCATTGCCAGTCTACATTTTATATCCTCTCTACTTCGACCATCATCAGTTGTTTTGCTCCCCAAATAGCAAAACTCTTTTACTACTTTAAGTGTCATTTTCTAATCTAATTGCTACCGCATCACCCGACTTAATTCGACTACATTCCATTATCCTCGTTTTACTTTTGTTGATGTTCATCTTATACTCTCCTTTCAAGACACTGTCCATTCCATTCAACTGCCCTTCCAAGTCCTTTGCTGTCTCTGACAGAAATTCAATGTCGCCGGCGAACCTCAAAGTTTTTATTTCTTCTCCAAGGATTTTAGTTCTTACTCCGAACTTTTCTCTTTTGTTTCCTTTACTGCTTGCTCAATATACAGATTGAGTAGCATCAGGGAGAGGCTACAACCCTGTCTCACTCCCTTCCCAACCACTGCTTCCCTTTCATGTCCCTCGACCCTTAAAACTGCCATCTGCTTTCTGTACAAATTGTAAATAGCCTTTCGCTCCCTGTATTTTATCCCTGCCACCTTCAGAATTTTAAAGAGAGTATTCAAGTCAACATTGTCAAAAGCTTTCTCTAAATCTACAAATGCTAGAAACGTAGGTTTGCCTTTCCTTAACCTTTCTTCTAAGATAAGTCGTCGGGTCAGTATTCCCTCACATGTTCCAACATTTCTACAGAATCCAAACTGATCTCCCCCTAGGTCGGCTTCTACTAGTTTTTCCATTCGTCTGTAAAGAATCCGCGTTAGTATTTTGCAGCCCTCGTCTTTTTATCTACTTGATCCTCTGCTGCCTTCACTATTTCATTTCTCAAAGCTACCCATTCTTCTTCTGCTGTATTTCTTTCCCCCCATTCCTGTCAATTGTTCCCTTATGCTCTCCCTGAAACACTGTACAACCTGTGGTTTAGTCAGTTTATCCAGGTCCCATCTCCTTAAATTCCCACCTTTTTGCAGTTTGTTCAGTTTTAATCTTCAGTTCATAACCAATAGATTGTGGTCAGAGTCCACATCTGCCCCTGGAAATGTCTTACAATTTAAAACCTGATTCCTAAATCTCTGTCTTAACATTACATAATCTGAAACCTGTCAGTATCTCCAGGCTTCTTCCATGTATACAACCTTCTTTTATGATTCTTGAACCAAGTGTTAGCTATGATTAAGTTGTGCTCTGTGCAAAATTCTACCAGGTGGCTTCCTCTTTCATTTCTTAGCCCCATTCCATATTCACCTACTACGTTTCCTTCTCTTCCTTTTCCTACTGTCAAATTCCAGCCACCCATCACTATTAAATTTTCATCTCCCTTCACTATCTGAATATAATATATATATATACACACACATATAAAAAAAAACAAAGATGAGGTGACTTACCGAACGAAAGCGCTGGCAGGTCGATAGACACACAAACAAACACAAACATACACACAAAATTCAAGCTTTCGCAACAAACTGTTGCCTCATCATGAAAGAGGGAAGGAGAGGGGAAGACGAAAGGAGTGGGTTTTAAGGGAGAGGGTAAGGAGTCATTCCAATCCCGGGAGCGGAAAGACTTACCTTAGGGGGAATAAAGGACAGGTATACACTCGCACACACGCACATATCCATCCACAGACACAAGCAGACATATTTAAAGACAAAGAGTTTGGGCAGAGATGTCAGTTGAGGCAGAAGTGTAGAGGCAAAGAAGTTGTTGAAAGACAGGTGAGGTATGAGTGGCGGCAACTTGAAATTAGCGGAGATTGAGGCCTGGCGGATGACGAGAAGAGAGGATATACTGAAGGGCAAGTTCCCATCTCCGGAGTTCGGATAGGTTGGTGTTGGTGGGAAGTATCCAGATAACCCGGACGGTGTAACACTGTGCCAAGATGTGCTGGCTGTGCACCAAGGCATGTTTAGCCACAGGGTGATCCTCATTACCAACAAACATTGTCTGCCTGTGTCCATTCATGCGAATGGACAGTTTGTTGCTGGTCATTCCCACATAGAATGCATCACAGTGTAGGCAGGTCAGTTGGTAAATCACGTGGGTGCTTTCACACGTGGCTCTGCCTTTGATTGTGTACACCTTCCGGGTTACAGGACTGGAGTAGGTGGTGGTGGGAGGGTGCATGGGACACGTTTTGCATCGGGGGCGGTTACAAGGATAGGAGCCAGAGGGTAGGGAAGGTGGTTTGGGGATTTCATAGGGATGAACTAACAGGTTACGAAGGTTAGGTGGACGGCGGAAAGACACTCTTGGCGGAGTGGGGAGGATTTCATGAAGGATGGATCTCATTTCAGGGCAGGATTTGAGGAAGTCATATCCCTGCTGGAGAGCCACATTCAGAGTCTGGTCCAGTCCCGGAAAGTATCCTGTCACAAGTGGGGCACTTTTGTGGTTCTTCTGTGGGGGATTCTGGGTTTGAGGGGACGAGGAAGTGGCTCTGGTTATTTGCTTCTGTACCAGGTCAGGAGGGTAGTTGCGGGATGCGAAAGCTGTTTTCAGGTTGTTGGTGTAATGATTCAGGGACTCCGGACTGGAGCAGATTCGTTTGCCACGAAGACCTAGGCTGTAGGGAAGGGACCGTTTGATGTGGAATGGGTGGCAGCTGTCATAATGGAGGTACTGTTGCTTGTTGGTGGGTTTGATGTGGACGGACGTGTGAAGTTGGCCATTGGACAGGTGGAGGTCAACGTCAAGGAAAGTGGCATGGGATTTGGAGTAGGACCAGGTGAATCTGATGGAACCAAAGGAGTTGAGGTTGGAGAGGAAATTCTGGAGTTCTTCTTCACTGTGAGTCCAGATCATGAAGATGTCATCAATAAATCTGTACCAAACTTTGGGTTGGCAGACTTGGGTAACCAAGAAGGCTTCCTCTAAGCGACCCATGAATAGGTTGGCGTACGAGGGGGCCATCCTGGTACCCATGGCTGTGCCCTTTAATTGTTGGTATGTCTGGCCTTCAAAAGTGAAGAAGTTGTGGGTCAGGATGAAGCTGGCTAAGGTAATGAGGAAAGAGGTTTTAGGTAGGGTGGCAGGTGATCGGCGTGAAAGGAAATGCTCCATCGCAGCGAGGCCCTGGACGTGCGGAATATTTGTGTATAAGGACGTGGCATCAATGGTTACAAGGATGGTTTCCGGGGGTAACAGATTGGGTAAGGATTCCAGGCGTTCAAGGAAGTGGTTGGTGTCTTTGATGAAGGATGGGAGACTGCATGTAATGGGTTGAAGGTGTTGATCTACGTAGGCAGAGATACGTTCTGTGGGGGCTTGGTAACCAGCTACAATGGGGCGGCCGGGATGATTGGGTTTGTGGATTTTAGGAAGAAGGTAGAAGGTCGGGGTGCGGGGTGTCGGTGGGGTCAGGAGGTTGATGGAGTCAGGTGAAAGGTTTTGCAGGGGGCCTAAGGTTCTGAGGATTCCTTGAAGCTCCGCCTGGACATCGGGAATGGGGTTACCTTGGCAAACTTTGTATGTGGTGTTGTCTGAAAGCTGACGCAGTCCCTCAGCCACATACTCCCGACGATCAAGTACCACGGTCGTGGAACCCTTGTCCGCCGGAAGAATGACGATGGATCGGTCAGCCTTCAGATCACGGATAGCCTGGGCTTCAGCAGTGGTGATGTTGGGTGTAGGATTAAGGTTTTTTAAGAAGGATTGAGATGCAAGGCTGGAAGTCAGAAATTCCTGGAAGGTTTGGAGAGGGTGATTTTGAGGAAGAGGAGGTGGGTCCCGCTGTGACGGAGGACGGAACTGTTCCAGGCAGGGTTCAATTTGGATGGTGTCTTGAGGAGTCAGATCATTAGGAGTAGGATTAGGATCATTTTTCTTCATGGCAAAGTGATACTTCCAGCAGAGAGTACGAGTGTAGGACAGTAAATCTTTGACGAGGGCTGTTTGGTTGAATCTGGGAGTGGGGCTGAAGGTGAGGCCTTTGGATAGGACAGAGGTTTCGGATTGGGAGAGAGGTTTGGAGGAAAGGTTAACTACTGAATTAGGGTGTTGTGGTTCCAGATTGTGTTGATCGGAATTTTGAGGTTTTGGAGGGAGTGGAGCTGGAAGTGGGAGATTGAGTAGATGGGAGAGACTGGGTTTGTGTGCAATGAGAGGAGGTTGAGGTTTGCTGGAAAGGTTGTGAAGGGTGAGTGAGTTGCCTTTCCGGAGGTGGGAAACCAGGAGATTGGATAGTTTTTTGAGGTGGAGGGTGGCATGCTGTTCTAATTTACGGTTGGCCTGTAGGAGGATGCTCTGAACAGCCGGTGTGGATGTGGGAGAGGAAAGATTAAGGACTTTTATTAAGGATAGGAGTTGACGGGTGTGTTCATTGGCTGAGTTGATGTGTAGGTGAAGGATTAGGTGGGTGAGGGCAATGGATTGTTCAGTTTGGAACTCGTATAGGGACTGATGGAAGGAAGGGTTGCAGCCAGAGATGGGAACTTTGAGTGTGAGGCCTTTGGGGGTAATGCCAAATGTCAGACAAGCCTGAGAAAATAAAATATGCGAGCGTAATCTGGCTAGGGCGAAGGCATGTTTGCGGAGGGAATGTAAATAAAACTTAATGAGGTCATTGTGGGGGTGTTGTGAGGGTGACATGGTATTAGAAGGTGGAAAGTGTAACATGAGGTGAAATCATGTATCAACATGTTTTGTTAAACGGGTGTCATTAAATCAAAGCTTAGATACTGAAGACCACAGAGCTTTCACATTAATTACAGTAATGGAGGGTTGACTTGATACTTCCTCGTAATTTCTACAAGAAATTTAAGGAGAGTCGTGTTTTACATACTGAGGACCATACATGTTACAGTATTTAAGAAACTGCTGATTGGTTTATCACAGCTTTTCAAGGGGTTCCAGTATTTTCATGGGGAAAATATGGTACAGTTAAGTAGAAGCCAACAACATTCTTGGAATAATAACGTTTCAAACTTTGTATTGTAGTTTACTGTCCTGACAGCTTACTTCAAAATATTTTGAACAATCATGAAGATAATACCAGACAGAAATCTAATGTTCAATTTCCATTCAGTTACCAAGGTTGTATTTTCAAATTTTGTTCTTAAGGCTTATTTAAACTAGCATGCTGTTTAATAATATTAAAAAATTTTGTCGTTGGAAGTGCAGTTATTTTAAAACTGCAAAGGTTAAAATGAGTACAGAGCAAAAAATGCCACTCCCCTTAAGGTGCCGCCCTAGGCCCGTGCTCAGTGGGCCTATATGTAAATCTGCCCCTGAATCTGATGACATTTAAGACAGAAATACTTCTTTCAATAATTAAGCCTGCAGTTTAAAATGATCAATTAATTGTCATATTAGTTACAGTAGTTGTACTATATACATACCAACCAACAATAACTTTCGTCATTAGGAGTATCAGTAAGAGATCCTTCAAAAGGTCCTAATACTGTACGTGGCGAAAGTGAAGTAGTTGTCCACACACCCAAACCTGCTTTTCGTATTGAAGATGGTCCTATTCGGAAGATACTAGGTAACGTTTTTGCTGCTCTTTCTGGGTCTAAGGGGTACATTGGAACCTGAAATATTACAAAAATTTTACACATAAATAACCAATAACTAACCATTTTTATCAAGGCAAATGTGAAATGTGTAAATTTTACTGGCAAGGCATTGAGCAATTGAGTCTAGTTTTCACCTTACAATATTTGGAATTTTGAGAAATAGGTAAAACGTAATATATGTTTTGCTTAACATATTATAGCACTGATACAGAACGTATGCCATAGACCACATTTTATGCAAAATATTTTATCACAAACAGATCATATAATAGAAATATTCCTTAGAACTGGCAAAAACTTCTGCAAGGGAGAAATGAGGCTCTATCAAACTGCTCTCAATCCGTTAATGAAGTACCATAAAACAACATTATCTCACGGAAGTGTTAAGGGAAACTAATCCAGCCCATTTAAGCAGGCTACAGACAGAAGAATATGACTATTGTAGGGTTGTATCATGCTGAAAATATACGGTAGATGAGCAAAGAAAATGTCTGACAATATGGGAGAGCATTGGAGATGTTCTCATTTAACTCTTGAGTTACTACATAAAAATGGCACATCCAGTTGTACACAGAAATATAAATAGGAATTTTGTACATGAAGGATAGAAGGAAGATTAGGGTTTAATTTTCCATCAAAATTGAGGTCATCCAAGACAGAGCACAGGCTTGGATTGTTTCACAGATGGGTATGGAAATTGGTCATGCCCTTTCAAAAGAACCATCCCAGCACTTACCTGGAGCAATTTATGGAAACCACAGAAAATCTATATCTAGAGGGCTGGATATGACTCTGAACAGTCATTCCCCAAAATGCGAGTTTTATCTGCTACCCACTGCACAACCTTGCTCGGTCATAACATACAGTATGAAGGCAAGAGATGAATTTAGAATACCATCTGTCAGATACCAAATAAAGAAACAGTAAATAAGCCACGATTGTTGGGAGGGGGGGGGAGGGGGAGGAGGGAGAGAGAGAGAGAGAGAGAGAGAGAGAGAGAGAGAGAGAGAGAGAGAGAGAGAGAGAGAGAATGCAACAGGTGACAAAATCGTTACAGCTGAACACAGTATGGAAACAGATCCTATCATTCATTCATTCATTGATTCATTCATTCATTCATTCATTCACACATGCTATTCTGTAAATTGCATCATTACACAGAACCTTCAGGGATGTAGAATAAGAAAAGTTACACACGAATAGATAAAGCAGCTGTTGCAAGCTACTTCCGTAATTTACATTACCAGTTACAAATAACACTAATCTACTCACATCCTAAACTACAATTACTTCTAAATCAGCTTATCCTTTTTTAATGTAAATAGAACATTGTGCATACTACCAGAAATGCAAAACTGACGAAATAAGGAAAGAAAAGCAAAGGAGAGGTCCAAATGCAGTCACCAACACCCTTAATGAGGATGACATGTAAGTAACATACAAACTTAAAAGACACAATAATCAAGAAGCATACAGCTCGAATGCAAAGCAAACTGGGAGTATATCTTGAATTATAAAAATGCCTGCATGTAAAGCAACCTGGAACACAATAAAAAGTTAAACAAACATGATTA
This sequence comes from Schistocerca piceifrons, assembly GCF_021461385.2. Classification (NCBI taxonomy): domain Eukaryota; kingdom Metazoa; phylum Arthropoda; class Insecta; order Orthoptera; family Acrididae; genus Schistocerca; species Schistocerca piceifrons. The sequence goes on from NC_060145.1 coordinate 145,880,705, forward strand.
CTGCAAGATACATCATCCCAAACAACTGTCATGCTCTCATTGAGTATTTCGTAAACTCTGCAAGCTCTCTTGCACCACACAGTAATGACAACTAATATGCTGAAACGCTGCCTCCAAGGTAGAGTGTGGAAGGGACATTTGAGGGGTGGGGGGAGACGGAAAGGGAGGGAGGAATCATCGGGGTGTGAAGCACACAAAACAATACTGATGAAAGTGAAATACAGTAAGCTATGGTTTCAGCAACTAAACAAATCTTTCCCAGAATACCTTAAAATAACTTTTACATTTCCAGTACAGACAGAGTGACAGAGACATACCAAATTAACTACAAGTCCATATCAAACATCCCAGCTACATCAAGAATAGAGAACTGTGTACATTAATAGGTTTGCAGCCTTTGTAAAGAAATACGTTACTAATCGAAATCAATTTGGCTTTGTATCGAAATCAACTACAAAGCAGTTGAGAGCCTGCTAATTGCAATCAATAAGAGTTATGAAAAGAACACTTAATTGAACCCTTTGGCTTTGTGTTACATAACACCAGGTGTTTCAAATTGAATATTGGGGTTTTAGAGATTTGTAGCATTTATCACATTCAACTTACAAATGCAGACAGCACATCAAATGAAAGACTAACTCAAACTGTTGTTTGTACGCCTTATCATTTGCAAAGTTGGCACGTAAACCACAGTCTGTAGGCTTTAGAACTTCTAACAGCTGCAAACAAAATGTTGCTACATGATGAAGATTTTCTGGGTCGTATTGTCTTTGGTGATAAATCAACATTTTAAGTAAGTGGAAATGTGAACACACACAATGTGTGTATCTGGGGGTCAGCAAATCCCCACAAGATGGCACAGTTGCAACAATACTTCCCTAAATTGAATGGTTTTTGTGTCCTTCTCTGGGGAAAGTTTATGGGCCTCACTTTTTCTGCGAAGCAACTATAACTGGCATTTCTTATCTTGATGCACTAGAACTATGGTTATTTCTTCAATTGGAAGAAACTGAGGCACCATATTTTATTTGGAAGTAGGATGGTGCACTGCATCACTGGCATAACTCAGTACCCGACTGGTTAAGCAGAGTTGTAACTGACTGCTTGACTGGCTGCAAGGGGCCATGTCACAGAACTGTTTTAGCATGACCTTCACACTCATGCAGTCTGACAAAATATGATTTTTACATCTGGGGTTTCATGCAGAATCACATTTATGTGCGTCTAGTACCAGCTGGTATACCAGACTTCAGAAACAGGACTGAAGCAGTTGTTGCAACAATCACATCAGACATGTTGATTAATGTTTGGGAGACCCGATGTGTGTCATACGACTGATGAATGGTGCTCCCATTGAACACTTGTAAGAAAAACAAAATTGTCTTGCTTATTCATTTGATGTATTGTTTATAATCACAAGTTGGATGTGATAAATGCTACAAAGCCTTGAAAGCTCAATATTCATTCTGAAACACCATAGGACAGATTACATGTTACAAGAAGTATTGTGTCATCAGATATTACAAAATTTGAATGACAAATTATCGCCAACTGGTGTTTTCCATGACTTGTCATAAGCATTTGACTTTGTAGCTCACTGTATTCTCCTGGAGAAGCTCAAATTCATGGTAACTGGGTGTTGCCGACAACTAGCTTTCATCCTACATAACCTAAAGGATGCACGGTGCTACATTAAGAAACTCAGGAAATGTACACAATCAAACAGCATCCTCAGGATGGAGCATAATCACTACAGGTATAACACAGGAATAAATAATGGATCCACTATTATTCTTTTTTTTTTTTAATCTGCCATCATATATCCAAGGAGCAGAATTAGTTCTCCTTGCTGACGATGGAAGTATTATAAACAAACCTAATGCAGTAACTTCAACACATAATGTAACTAACATTTTCCTGAAAATTGATAACTGTTCTCTGCAAGTCACTGAATTTATATAAAACACAGCATATGCAGTTCAGTGCTGCACAATGCCTTACCACACCATTACAAATAAAGTACGAGGGTAAATTATTAAATGAACACAACAGTCTAAATTTGTAGGAGTGAACTGGAAGTAACATATTACATATCACCTTAAACGTACAAGTGCTGTTACTTTTGTGTTACACACATCACCCGATCTTGGAGATGAAAATGTAAAAAAGCTGACTTATTTTTCCTTAGAATCATATAATCAGGTAAGTCGTCATCGAGGAAAAAAGAATAAGTTGCACAGAAGTGTGCAATAAACATAATGTGTGGTATCTCCTGTAGACAATTCTTCAAATAGTTGGGTCTGGCAACAATGTGACAGTACATTTACTCTCTTATGAAGTCAGTTGTCAATAAACAATCAGCCACAGCAATAGTCGTAAATACATCGTCATGTCATATTAACGTGACCACCGCCTATGTTCAACATCAATGTGCAATAACCACTCACACGCGGCTAGTAGCAGCACTAGCAATGTACGGTATATATAGCATGTCTGGGTGAAATGACAACCAGCAAGGTCATTGTCATAAGGCAGAAATGGAGCAATTTATCTGATATCCTAAAGGTCATGATCATTGGCTTTTGGGCCAAGTCGGGAAACACTTCTGAAATGGCGAAGTTTGTAAACTGTTTTTGTATGATGGCATGGTTAAAATACACTGTGGACGGCAAAATGGCACTATCTAAAACCAGTACTGAGACAATTGTGGTGCACCACAGGCCACAGACGACAGGAGTGAAGGATGGCTGTGGCGATGTGTACAGGTGAATAGACATGCAACTGTTAAGCAACTAATTGCCCAGATGAACCTAGGGGCCACCAGCAGTATCTCCTAAATAACTGTTCAGCAAACTTGGTTGCACCTGGTCCTCACAGCAGACGCCTGGTTCATGCACCAATGCTGAGAGCTGTTCATCGGCAATGTAGGCTGCAATTTCCATGGCAATACCACAATTCAGGGTTCTACAAGTGGCAACAGGTGACCTTTTCAGATGAATTGCATTTTATGCTCCGTTAGACAGATGGCCATTGGTGTGTATGGCCGTGCAACAATATTCAGAAGGGTGCAGGCTGAAGGACAGTGTGTTTCGGTATGTGGAATGTTTTAATGGCATCCCCTGGGTGATATAGTCATCCTTGAAGGCACAATGGATAAACACAAGTATGTGTCTAGCATTGGTGACCATTTCCACCACTACATGCAGTTTGTTTTTCCTCAGCACACTGGCATGTACCAGAAGGACAATGCAATGTGCCACAAAGCTCGCAGTGTGTGTGCATGGTTTAAAAAGCACCAGTATGAGTTTACTGTAGTCCCCTGGTCACGAAACTCCCCAAATTTCAGTCCAATTAAGAATCTGTGGGACTATCTCAATCAGACTGTTCGCATCACGCATTCTCAACTGAGAAACCTAGTGCAGCTGCTCACAGCACTGCAATGAACATTGCTCTACATCCGGAAGTGTCTTCCAGAACCTCATCAATACTCTCATGGTGGTCCACACTGCAAAGCATGGTTATTCAGGGTTCTGACGAGTGGTCACATTAATGTGACTGGACAGTGTATAATAACAGAAGGAGAAATGATTAACACTATCAGTCACTGACTTAATGTAGCTCAGGAAGGTACCAGGTAAGCTGCCATAAGATCCTTTGATTATTTATCTAGTAGCTTAAATAATTTAATGGATAATAAAATTAACTTCAACTGCAAACTGAAATCATTTTGTGCCCTATATGCCAAAAGAATGAATGCATATTATATTTGTTTTGAGATAAAGATGATTGAATGTTCCACAGAGACTTAAAAAATCAACTATGGTAATTTATGGAATGAACTAGCATTCGATTGACTGTTACTGCATTTACAAATTTTAGGACATAGACTAGATCATACATACTGGATAATAAATCAAATGTTATTGCTTCAAAATAAACATTATAAACTACAAACAAAATATTGGATGAACAATAAAACAGTAAACAACCAATCCACAGAAATCTTCAAGCTAAGCAAAGTCCTCCTCTTTTCTCTCAGATGAGCTATATACCAGTCATAATCAGTAGTTCAACCAGTTTTCATACATCGATAATTCACAAGGAATAATATTCATATTGTCGCAGCAGAAGGCATGAAGGGTCGTGAGTTCAAAACTCACCTGGACTGTACAATTTTAATTTCTATATTCGGTTCAAGTACATTCTAGAAGTATCCAAAAATGTCAAGAATCATTGTACTGGAATGTTCTGTAGCTGTATATATATACTGTATGTGTTCTGGCCGGAGGCAGTTCGCTCCACACACTTGTATGTGCAAGTGCTGAATAAACCTTTGTTAAGTGAAGTTAGTGTTTGTCATTCATCTAATTACACCTTCTTCTACATGAAATTATTCTGGTGGAGATGCTGGGTATTGGAAATTGTGATAGCGCACATTATTGACAACGCAGTGGCTCCCATCAGGCCATGACAGAGCCACCATATACGTAGCGAGAAACCTGAGTTCGAGCCATGTTCAACAGATCGCAACCTATCAGAGACAGAAGAAGATGAGGATGTTACGATGACAGCAACTGTGTGCCACCACATGTGACATCCTTCTGAGTTTTCTGGTGACGATTGCCAGGATACAAAAAAATGGCTGAAGGTATATAAGTATATAGCCAAATTTAACAAATGGGATGACACCGTGTGTTTGGCTAACATATTTTTCTACTTGGAGGGCACTGTCAAGCAATGGTACGAGACGAGGAGACATTCACAAGCTGGGAAGTATTCCAGGCAGAACTGCGCAAGTATTTCGGTGACACACAACAACAGAAGTGCAAGCGTCCAGGAGAAACTACAGCATCCTACATTCAAGACATTTTGGAGCTGGGCAAAATAGTGGATCCTAGAATGAAGGAGGAAGATAAGGTTGCACATCTCAGGAACGGTGTTGCTGAGGACATATATCAAGCCCTACTCCTGAAGGAAGTTTCGACAGCAGACGACATAAAATGGTGCCAGTATGTCGAGGCAATGCATCAAAAAAGAATTACACACAAGAAGTTTGAATGGTTTCCAAACGTCGTATAGATGTCTGTGACAGAGGAAGCAACTTATTTCACAAGTGTTCTTCATCAGATACTCTGAGAGGAAGTTCAGAAGGCACTTGGATTTCACGGCGAGCAAAAAACCCAGACGCTTCAAGAGGTCATAAGAGAGGAAGTGGAACAGACATTGAACTCAACCTCACGTCCTTCATTTCCCTATAAAACAGTGAAAAAGTTGTGACCCAGGCGGAGTTACATTCCTACAATGCCGCATGAGGAACCTGTTTGGGCACCAAGAAAGACTGACATCTGGGTGATGCAGGATAACCAAACAGGATGTTTCCACTGCAGACAATCTGAATATGTGGTGTGCTATTGCCGAGAAAGGCAGTGGATATTTGATGACGCCCATGCCAGAAGACAGCAGACCGATCTTAGCCGATGACAACTCCAGGATGATGAAGATGAACGAGAAGGTGTGGGTGCAGGACAACGTAGGTCACCATCGCTGCAAGCTAGCCACTGGAAAGGACGCTCTCCAACACATCGATCAAGGTCTCCATTGCCGGGGTAGAGGGTGACAGCCTCGACGTGGCCTACCCCCCCAGTATCGTGCCGCACAACGATCGCATTGCGAGAAGAAAATCGAAATGCTCAGAACGAGCTGCGACACGAGAAGCAAATGTCACCACCAAACGGCGGCTGGACGTAGTAATACCTCCCGGCCCTCACAGGCGAAGTTACGCAAGAGAGCGAGACAAATGCCTCAGTTTCCCCCCCGGAGCCAAGTGCGTGGACGAATACGTATATGCCAAGTTAACATAGAAGGATACACGAGGACAAAAGAAGACATCCTCACAAAGCTACTAACAGAAGAAAAAATTGATGTGCTGACCTTGCAGGAAACACATCTATCAGAAGAAAATATCTCGAGACTTCTAATACCAGGCTATGAAATTGTGGGCTATAAAGCCCATAATAAACACGGTATTGCAACACTGATCAAGAAAGAACTGGTTGATAATATTGAGGAAACTATGCACCACGAATTTGCCATGGGAATCAAACTAAACGATATGACTGTGTATAACGTGTACAAGCCACCTTCAGAAAAATGGGAACAACCTGTTTTACCTAACCCACAACACCCTGCAGTCATAATTGGCGATTTTAACTCCCACCACCCCAGATGGGGCTATCAGTCTTGCGACAAAGAAGGACTCATGCTGGCAGATTGGGCAGATATAAATAATTATACATTAATATACGATGCAAAAGATACCTCCACCTTCTGTTCAGGAGTGTGGGGCACAACATCAACGCCCGATCTTTGTTTTGTCTCATCTGGAGAAACTGGAATAGCACTTCCGTCCAAGAGAACTGTACTGAGCCGTATTCCTCGGAGCCAACACAGACCAGTTATTATAAACCTTGGGATCCAAATACCAGTAATAAAGAGCCCCCCTATAGCCCGCTGGAACCTCAGGAAGGCTAACTGGGTTAAGTTTAAAGATACCATTGAAAATAATGTAAACAGAATTCCCCCAATTCCAGAAAATTACGACAGATTTACGAAGTTAATTATTAAAGCGGCACATAACTCAGTGCCAAGAGGAGCGCGGAAAGAATACATCCCATGCTGGACAAAGGAGTGCGAACAACTACTCGATGAATATAACGAAACAGAGAATCCAGAACTAGGAGAACAGCTCATAAGAGCTATGGACGAGGAACGCAAACAGAGATGGCAAAAGCGGATGGAACAAATGGACTTTACGCACTCCTCACAGAAGAGCTGGAGTCTACTGAGGAAACTTGGCGGAGCACAATTCAAGGGACGGAACATCAATAATAAAATGACCCCTAACAAGATATGCTCTTCTATACTAGAAACATCCAGAATCCATGCCTCCGCCTCGAAGAAAAAAGAACTGCACCAACTGATGAACGAAGAGCTAGATGCAAGCGAGGAGGAAGCAGGTTTAGCGAACTGGGTAACACAAGAAGAGATAAATATAGCACTAAAGAAAATGTCACCTGGTAAAGCAGCTGGCTGTGACGGCCTTCTTCCAGAATTCTTGAAGAACCTCGGGCCAAAGGGAAGAGCACGGCTGTCTTCTCTTTTCTCTAATATCATAGATACCAGCCGATTACCAAAGCAATGGAAAAACGCACAAGTCATAGCCATCCAGAAACCAGGGAAAACAGGAGAGAATGCTAAAGATTATAGACCGATATCTTTATTGTGCACCACTTACAAGCTGTTTGAACGAGTCATCCTAGGCAGAATAGAAAGTAAAATAGAAGCTGCTCTTCCCCCAGAGCAAGGCGGTTTTCGAAAAGGAAGAGATTGTTGCGACCAAGTTCTCGCCCTAACCACTTTCATTGAAAGAGGTTACCAAAACAAAAAGAAAACGGGCATGGTATTATTAGATCTCACCTCAGCATACGACACCGTATGGACAAAAGGGATACTGTATAAACTGTCAAAAGTCGTGAAATGCAAGAAGATCATAGATCTAGTCAGAAATATGTTGATAAACAGGAGATTCAAGGTATCTCTGAATGGGAAAACAAGCAGCTACAGGACACTACAAAATGGTCTCCCCCAAGGGTCTGTGCTGGCTCCATGCCTTTTCAATTTATACATAGCGGACATCCCAAACCTGGAATCTCGTTCTTTTATGTATGCAGATGACATCGCTATCGCGGCTCACGCCAACACTTTCGAAGAACTGGAAGAAATTTTAAACAGGGATCTGGAACGACTACAACAATATTATGACAACTCGCACCTCAAAGTAAATCCGACTAAATCCGTGGCATCAATAATGCACTTGGGTAACAAAGATGCAAATTGTGAGCTAAAAGTGCAAATAAAAGGTAAATTGTTGAAAAACGATAGAACGCCAAAATATCTGGGTGTTAAGCTAGATCGCACTCTCACATATAAGAGCCACCTGTACGAAGTCGCCCAAAAAATGAAAACAAGAAACAACATCATAATGAAACTGGCAGGAACAACCTGGGGATGTTCCACTGAAACTCTACGCACATCAGCACTGGCACGTCTGTATAGTGTAGCGGAATATTTCTCACCCGTCTGGGCCCGCAGTAGGCATGTCAGATATATTGATGTGCAACTTAACGAGACAATGAGGCTCATAACAGGAACAGTAAGACCCACCCCGAAACCTTGGCTGCCCGTCCTTGCCAATATCGAACCACCCTCAATTAGACGTGAAAGAGCAATCCAGAGGTACAAAGAAAAGTTCAGGGACCTACCTCCTCCCCCTGACAGATTGATGTCAAGAAATCCCTTCTGGAAAGAACTCAAACAACAGATTGATATCGATAACCTGTGGAAACAGCAATGGCAGGAAAGCAAAGTGAATAACAGTTTCCTTATTGAGGACCCATCTCAACGAGTTCCAGGCTTCCAACTCCAACGTAGAGTGTGGGTAACTCTAAATCGCCTGCGGACAGGTGTTGGTCGGTGCGGATATTTGTTGAAAAAGTGGGGATTCTCCCAGGACCCCAATTGTGAGTGCGGAGAGAGTCAAACCATGCAGCATATAGTTGAGTGCGACGTACACGGACTTAAGGGAGGAAATCTGATGGACATACATGTGATAAGTGACCAAGCACTTTTGTGGCTGGAAACCCTGAAAATTTTATTGTAAATCATTGTTAATGTTAATTTAAATTTTTATGTTGATGTTTGTAAGTGTATCACGCTTTGCCTGTAGCTGAACGAGAAATAATAAATCCATTGCCGTTTAGAAGCTCCAACCGATCACCCAGCTGCTGCAACCTGGAAAACTAAAGGGTGCAACCTTCCTTGGAGGTGGGGTTGCCAAAGAGAAACCACTGCAAAAATGATAGGAAACTATGTCGATATCCTAATGCATGGCAGACCAGCCCAAGCTCTTGTGGAGTCTGGAGCATCATATTCAGTAATTTCGGAGAAGTACTGTCGCCAGTTGCAGAAAACCGTATTCGTCGACAACAAAACACCTCTGCTGAAGGTAGCTGATGGGAAATATTTAAAACCTACAGGAAGGTGTGTCATTCATGTGGGTATAAGTGGCCATACACAGCTATTAGAATTCAAAGTCTTACAAGAGTGTAGTCATGATGTCATTCTCCAATGGAACTTTTTGAAAGCTTCTCAGGCAATTATAGATTGTGGTCACTTGAAGATTATGCTAGATGAGATGAGATACTGTGGACAGGAAGGTGCGCACCTGAGCGTGTGGAGACTGTGTGTGCTGGATGAAGTGATCATTCCTGGAATCAGCGCTATGAAGATAACTGTCACGTGTCATGCCATGCATCAACGCATGGATCTTGTAGTGGAATGTAAGAGAAGCATACCACTAAAGAATAACTTGGTCATCCCAGCCTCTGCCATCTTTTTTAAGAAAGGATTCGGTGAATTGTGGATAGTTAACTGTTGCCGAGAACCGCAGATCCTTTCAAGACGCATGTGCATAGCAAACGCTGAGCCATTAACTGCGGAACAGCTGAGCATCATAGAAATCTCCCATGCTGAGTCTGTGGGCGAAATTAGCGCTACCACTACGAGACAAGATCTTCTAACTCGACTATCACCAGATCTCACCGAGGAACAACAGAAGAAGCTACTTGCCATTCTTCAAGAGTTCTCTGAATGCTTCAGTCCACAGGTGAGGAGCAAATTAGACAAATCGATGGAGAAGCACCAATTAGTACTGGAGACCATCAACCAATAAGCCAGAGAGCATGCTGTGTGTCAGCAACAGAATATTGAATAATTTGCGATGAGGTAGAGAAAATGATGATGAATGACATCATTCAGCCTTTGCAGAGCCTATTGTCATCACCAGTGGACCTCATCATCAGGAAGAAGGATGGCAGTTGGCACTTTCCTGTTGATTACAGAAAGCTTAATAACATAACTAAAAAGGATGTTTACCCTCTTCCACGAATTGACAACACACTAGATTGTCTGAAGGGGGCTAAGTTTTTCTCAACCGTGGACATGTACTCGGGATACTGGCAAACAGAAGTAGATGAGGCTGATCATGAGAAAACTGCATTCTTCACCCCTGAGGGCCTGTATGAGTTTAAGGTAATGCCGTTTGGTTTATGTAATGCACCAGCAACTTTTGAATGGATGATGGATAATCTTCTAAGTCATCTGAAGTGGACAATGTGGGCAGAGACATTTAATAAACATATTAAAAAAATACCGGGGCTGTTCTTAAGTGTCTCCAACAAGGTGGACTAAAATTTAATCCCAGAAAGTGTCTCTTTGGAGCAAAAGAAATCTGAATACTTGGACACCCTGTGTCAAACAAAGGTGTGCAGCCAGACACAGGAAAGGTGAGATCTATAATGAAATTTCCTATTCCTAAAAGTAACAATACCAGGTAAGGGAAGTTGCTATTCACCATATAGTGGAGATGCTTTGTCAGGTGACAAAGGCCTTAATGGCCAAAAGATATGAGTGTGTAAATCTTTTTATTGTGCCTATCACGACTCAGCATATCCACTACAGTAGCAACTTTCCTTCTCTGGTATTGTTACAGACCATTCTGGATTTTCTTTCCCTGAAAGTATTAGAGATGTGAGAAGCTTCCTTGGATTATCTTCTTATTACCGTCGTTTTATCAAAGACTTTTGTGTCAAAGCCAGGCCGCTCCAGAGTTGTTAAAAGATGATGCTAAATTTATCTGGAGTGGTGCTCAACACGATTCTTTCGATGTGCTGCAAAAAGCTCTGGTGACTGACCCTTTACTTGGTCTCTATGATGAGGGAGCACCTACAGAACTACACACAGATGCCAATGGGTATGGGATCGGTGCTGTTCTGGTGCAAATTTTGGATGGAAAAAGAGAAGGTTATGGCCTACGCTTCTCGGACACTTACAAAAGCTGAGAGAAACTACACAACTACAGAAAAAGAATGTCTTGTTGTGATCTTGGCCATGTGCAAGTTTCTACAGTATCTCTATGGAAGGCCATTCACAGTTGTTACAGACCATCATTCACTTTGTTGGTTGACTGGTCTTAAGAATCCAACAGGACGACTTGCCAGGCGGGCACTACACCTTCAAGTGTATGACATTACCATAATGTACAAAAGTGGAAGAAAACACCAAGATGACGACTATCTCTCAAGGAACCCTGTGCAAGACCATCAAGACTTTGATGAAGATAGTGACTGTCTCGCTGCACTCCAGGGTCTCTCAGCTGAGCAGGAGGATGACGCCAAATTATGCTTGCCTTAAATTGTTCAGAGGTGGTTAATGTATTACTTTGTAAGAAAAACTTTTATCCATTTGGAAAGAGGTGGCTATCAGTGATTCCTAAACACATGCACTTAGATGTTCTACAGAAATTCCATGACACACCTGAGGTCGGACATTTACGATTTATTAAGACATACGATAGAATCCGCATGCGATTTTTCTGGCCACGTTTATTTAGGAGCATCCGTCACTATGTGTCGCACTGTTGAGAGTGCCAGAGGAGAAAGGCAGTTCCCCAGAAACCACCTGGCTGACTCATACCAACTCCACCAGCCGAAACGCCATTCCAGAATGTTGGGATTGACCTCCTTGGACGATTTCCAATGTCTGCTAGTGGCAATAGACGGATTATTGTTTGCACTGATTATCTGACATGCTATGCCATTACAACAGCCGTGAAAACAGTCAAAGCATCCAAGGTAGCCAAATTTATTGTGGAAGACATTGTATTAAAGCACGGTGCCCCAAGATCATTAATTACAGATCGAGGGAAAGATTTTAAATCGAACCTTGTGACAGAGATGAACTGTTGGCGCAACATTACTCATCACATGACAACTGCCTACCATCTGCAAATTAACGGGCTTGCTGAACACTTTAATAAGACCTTGATCGACATGCTATCAATGTTGAGCAGAGCAACTGGGATGAGGTGCTACCTTTCATGACGTTTGCCTACAACACTGCCAAACAAGACACAACAGGATTTACACCATTTTTCCTGGTGCATGGGCGTGAGGCAACGACGACGATGGACACTGAGTTTTCGTTACATCCTGGTGACATGGATGACGACTACATCAGCCAGGTGTTAACCAGAGCTGAGGAAGCTTGGAAGTTACCTTAACTCCGCACGCTGCAGGCTCAAGAAAATGATCGCCGAAGGTATGACGCAACCCACTGTCCTGTTTTCTACCAACCAGGTGACCTTGTCTGGATCTTCACTCCTGTTAGGAAGGTGAATCTCTCTGAGAAGCTCCTCAGGCGCTAATTTCGACATCATAAGGTTGTAAGACAGTTGCCTGATGTTACTTATGAAGCTGAAGATTTAGACCCCAACACATGACAAAAGATCAGAGGTACAGTCCATGTCCTTTGAATGAAGCCCTATAAGGATCCTGTAACCCAGCGCAATTTCGAAGCTCCAGCAACAGGCAACAAGCAGAAAGGTGATGAAGAGCACAGCGGCAAAAAAAGTTCTAAGAAGATCATCGCCAGGGCAAGAATCAGTCATCGGGAGTCGGAGTATGCAGGACCGGTGACTCGTTACAGGACTAGGAGGACATAACACCAAGATGCTGTTCTTTTAAGGAGGGAGCAATGTCGCACCAGAAGCCGAGTAGCGCCGTGGTTTAGTAGTTATGATACTGAACTATTGCACAAAGGGTTGTGAGTTCAAAACTTACCTGGACTGTACAATTTTAATTTCTATATTCGGTTCGAGTACATTCTAGAAGTATCCACAAATGTCAAGAATCATTGTACTGGAATGTTCTGTAGCTGTGAATACACTGTATGTGTTCTGGCCGGAGGCAGTTCGCTCCGTGCTCTTCTATGTGCAAGTGCTGAATAAACCTTTGTTAAGTTAGTGTCCGTCATTCATCTAATTACACCTTCTTCTAAATGACAATATAATTAACATACTTTGAGATGTTAAGTATTTTAAAAGTTTTAATTTATAAAACTCAATTAATTTCAATTTCAAGGCTACGCTAAAAACGCAAAATGCCATGAGGTTTTACGAAATCCCGAGAGAGTTCCTTGATTTTTTCAGGTAAAATGTAATTCCCTGAAAATTCCAGGTTTTCCAGAAGAACAGCCACCCTGAGCTCAGGCACAGCACCACATAGTCTCATTGCTCAATGAACTATGATAGTATCCATAAGGGCAGATTAAAACTGTGTGCTGGACCAGTGCTCAAACCTGGGACCTTCACCTCTCATGGGCACGTAATCCACCTACTGAGCTATTCAACTAAGACACATGACCTGACTTCACACCTTTACTTCTACCAGTACCACTCCTCCTATTCTCCAGACTTCAAAGAATTTCTCCTGTATATCTCTGGGACTAGCACAATGGGAAGGAAGAATATTATGGAGACATGTCTTTTAGCCACAGCCTGTGCGGGGATTGTTCCCAGAATGAATTTTCACTCTGCAGCGAGTGTACACTGATTTAAGAGGCAAAGATTCCAGGTTTGAGTCCCAGTCTGGCACACAGTTTTCATCTGTCAATAAGTTTCAAATCAGCTCACACTTCACTGCAGAGCAAAAACTCATTCTGCAATATATATGATGATCTGCATAACTGGCTGTTTCTTATATGTTGTGGGCAGATCCTTAAGTATTCCTGCTGCTATTGGAAGTTTTTTTTGTGTGTGCCCTGGAAACGGATATACGTATTTGTTGCAGGTTCTGCTTATTTTGTTTTTTGTATTTTTTATGGCACTTCACTAAAGGCCCCTTCAAATTCTGTCTTGTAAAACACTTTATTGTAAATAATGTCTTCCAGAAAATTATTAAGCGGTTCTCTACAAATGGACTCTCATTAAATTTTGATAAAAGACAGTATATACAGTTCTGTACAGGAAACGACACAACATTATTAATAAAAACAGAACTGGAATAGAAGTCTATAACTAATGCAGAATATTCCAAATTTTTGGTTGTCTGCGTTGGTGAGAGATTGAAGTGGAAGAAACACATTGATGATCTGCTAAAATGTTTAGTTCAGCTACTTATGCTATTAGCGTTATTGTCAATATATATTCCCTTATGAAATTTGTTATTAATAACCATCGCAATCCAAAAGCAACATGTGAATAGCTTCAGTACTGGGAGAAAGGCTGATCTTCACTACTTTGGGTTAAATCTGACTTTAGCACAGAAAGGGTGAATTATGCTGCAACAAAAATCTTTGGCCACTTACCAAATTGCGTCAAAAGTCTGATAGATAGTCAACTAAAATTTAAACACAAATTAAAAGAATTTCCAAATGACAACTACTCCTACTCAACAGATGAATTTTTAGATATAAATTCGTAACTTTTAAATAAAACAAAACCTTTTGTTAAACTGACACATTCCACATCATTACAAAAGTGTTACATTCATGATCTATGGATCAAGTATTAATCTAATGTCCAAACGTATGTGAATTCCCATGGGACCAAACTGCGAAGGTCATCAATCCCTAGACTTACTCACTACTTAAACTACCTTATTCTAAGAACAACAGATACACCCATGCCCGAGGGAGGACTCGAACCTCCAGCAGGAGGGGCCACGCAAACAGTGACATGGTGCCTCAAGCTGCGCGGCCACTCCACATGGTAATCTAATGTAATCTGAAAGAGATTTGTTTCTTTTGTGGAGTAGTAGACAAAGACTGTGCATTCTACTCATTTTTGAAGTTTAGAAAACTGTTGTACAGCATAGTATGGCTGACAAAATGATAAGGATTCCTCCTGAAGTTTCAAATGATTTGTACCTATCCTTCAGAGTGGTACAATTTCACATATGCCTTGCAGTGCATAGAGTAACGGTCCATTTCTGTGGGACCTGTTAGAAATAATGCACGGTCAACTGACTGCAAGTTTGCATTGTTATTGTACAGAGTCATACAAACTGATACAACTGTAGAGTTGTTCTGCTGGCATGCATCTGTAGTTTTTCCATAAAAAAGAACACAAATAATGACAATCACAGATGCAAGATGCATATAAATCAAAATCACCATTTTTTGCATGTTCATTATTTTGGCATAAGAGGGATAATATCTGCTTGTCAACTACTCCTATTTCACAGAAAAATTTCTTACTGTGTAATAGTATTATCTGTGTGTGTGTGTGTGTGTGTGTGTGTGTGTGTGTGTGTGTGTGTGTGTGTGTGTGTGTGTGTGAGAGAGAGAGAGAGAGAGAGAGAGAGAGAGAGAGAGAGAGAGAGAGAGAGAGAGAGAGAGAGAGAGAAAATCACAGAAGAAAATCATGTGAAAATTCTTAGACCTATAAAAAAATTTAAACCAGAAGATACATACTCACCACTTAGCAAAATAACTGAATAGCTTAGCGCATTTCAATGTGCATTTTGTCACACACCACAAACACAAACAGAAGAAAGATAGTCTATCCAGCTACTTTGAGTTGGTTATCTATTATGGCATACTATTGTATGGAAACTCAGCAACGGTCTCCATATTACAGAAGAAAATATTTAGGAACATGTGTGTTGCCAGTCAATTTATATCCCGTCCACCAATATTAATTCAGTTTAACAATGCTATCATTTTCTCACTGTTTATTCTTATACAAAAACCTACACACACTTGATACTGTCTGCTTCCACCATTTACAGCATTTGCCACAAATGTAAGTTTAAACTTCCAACACACCATTTAAAACTCCTTGCCTGAACACGAGAGCACATGGGGTTAAAATTTTACAATAATTTAAAAGGCAGTAAGTAATATATTCAACATGGTGCTTGGTTCACTGAAAAGATCTCTTTTTACTCTTCTGTTGTAAAAGCGCTGTTATTGTACTGATGAATTCATTCTGGAAAGTTTCACAGTCTGAACAAGGGAATTATACATTTTATTTTAATTTTATGTTTTCTTGTGCACTGTAAACAATGGTAGGTATTTGTAGCTGTGTCTCTGAAGTGTTTATAAGATAATGCTAACTTTGCATTTCTCTTAAGAATGTTCTTACTATAGAACTTGAAAGTTCTCCCATGTAATGAGATGAACAAACTACATTTCACTAAAAAAGTCAATTAGCAAAAATTTAATGATTCTGCATTACAATGACTTCTTTCATTAACAGTTGCAATATGGAGTTCTATTATAGCAAAATTCACCATCACACTGTGTATTCTGAGAATTTGTACCATTTATTTCTAACATTATTTTTTTTCAGGGATGATGAATCAAATCTCAGTTCATCACAACTGCTATCTACAATTCCTCCTCAGGTGCCTGTTACAAAACATGCTTACTCTGTAGAACTCTTCCCATTAGCGACACTTGCTTCATAAACACAAGGCACCCCCATTTTAAATCAACCAAGTTAAATGTGTGCATAATAATTAGCTTAATGTATGGAAATCACCTGGTTGCTGGACACACTGCTTCTGAACTTGCAGAAATTGAAAGACTACTGGCTGCCAATGTTGTGTGTCTGACCGCTCTCACTAATAAGTATATTGATGATGATAATAATAATAATAATAATAATAGATCATCAAAATCCAAAGCTGGTTGGATGGGTCTCCCATAATACTCCAAACATTCTCAATTGAGGATAAATCTGGTGGCTTTGCTGGCGAAGGTAGGGTTTGGCAAGCATGAAGACAACTAGTAGAAACACTCACTGTGTGGGGGTGGGCATTATCTTGCTGAAATATAAGACAAGAATTGGTTGCCATGAAGGGCAACAAAATAGGGCTGTGTTGTAAGGGTGCTATGGATGACAATCAAAGGCATCCTGCTATGTAAAGAAATGGCACCCACAGGCCATTGGTCCTGGCTGTCAGGCCATATGGCTGATCTCCGTCAGGATGGTATCCCGTCACTGTCCGGGGCATCTCAAGACTCATCTTCACTGGTCATCATGGCTCAGTTTGAGATAGGACTCATCATTGAAGACAATTCTACTCTGACCAATGAGATTCCAAACCAAAGATTTTTTTTAAAATGCAGTGTAATGACACACACACACACACACACACACACACACACACACACAAAAGTAAGAAAACGTGTAAGCTTACAAAGTCAGTTGCTCCTCCTCCTGGAAGAAGAGTTGAAGGGGAAGGAACAGGGATGAAGGACAAGGAGTGGCGAGGTTTAGGAAGTGGGAAAGATTATGGAACAGTCATCCACAATGCCGATCAGGGGTTATTCACCAGACAGGCAGAGAAAATTTGAAAATTTTATAATTGATTATTTTTGTTGTTGTATCAGTTGATAGGATACATCCTGAGGCATCAGTTTTTGAACAAGATCCTGAATGTGAGATTTCCATGACAGTTTACTATCTATCTGAACACCTAAAAATTTGAATTGTTTCTACTCGCTAATCATCTACCCAGTTTGCATAATCAGAATTTCAGTTTTAGTTTAATTGTGTGTTAAAATCTGTAAAAACTAAGTATTACTGTGATTTAGCATCTGTTTACGAGGATGTGCTGAAAAATAATGGCTCCGAATTTTTTGTGACAACTTTTGAAATCTTTTTAAATAAAAAGAACTTTACTAACATTCTATATCTTTGTTCTTCATATCTACAGTCTGTTGATGCCATCACTGTAGAATGTTTGACTTTGTTCACAGAGCCAGACTATAAAACGTCATGTTCTGTGCTACAATTTGGAGCACTCTATCGACAGAAGATTGCAACATGCGGCAGCGAAGCGGGATAGTCGACCAAGTAATATGCATGACATGTAATACATCAAACAATACTGAGAATAGAATAAAAAATTCAGACACATTACTTTTCAGCACATTCTTCCATTTTACCAGGCCCAACAATACAAGAGAAAACAATTGTGAGCTACTCCTCTTATTCCAAAATGGTCCGACTTCTGTAATAATATTTTGTGACCCACACAATCAGATGCCTCAGTTAAATCAAAGAAGATGCCTAGTGTTTCCATCTTTTTGTTTAATCCTTCCAGTACATTACCAAGGAAAGAGAATACAGTGTTTTCAGTTGTTAAGCCTCTTCTGAAACAACTTTACATTTGACAGCAAGTTACTTGAACTAAAATGATTAATTACCCTTTGCAAATACAAATGGCACAGACGTAGGCCTAAAATTGTCTGCAAAAATGAAAATTAATGGTTTGATATGGTAAGTGATATTATAGCAGTGATCACAATATCAAATCAAATTTACAAAGAACTTAGCAGTATGAGGACAGTTATCAGTATTATGCCACACTCCTCCTGGCTGGGATGCATGCAGTGACACAGTTGGAAAGCCTGTCAGAAAATTATTGTGTCCTCCCCAGAGGAAAGCTGACCCACAAATGTTGTAACTGGTCCTTATCTGGGAATCTTACTCACTACAGGAGTACCTCTAATATCACACAGACAGTTCATTGAGACAAGTACCATGTGTTGAGAGACATTGTTCTGTCGAAAAATGTCACTACAATAATGTCACATGAAATAATACATGAGGATACAGGATGTTTGTGACATACCATTGGGTCATCAAAGTTACCTGTCATAACCGGAAGCCATATCCAATGGCTCCTCACACCACAATGCAAGGAGAACACTGCTGTGCCTCTCCAAAACACTGGAAGAATGCGAATACTCGCCAGGTTGCCACAATATTTGCCAACTATGCTCAACCGAGGTAGTGCAAATCTGTGATTCATCACTGAACATAATGCAATGCCATCCGTCAGCAACTCATGCTCCCTGAACACAGCACCGCTCTAAATGCAGCCTTTTGTGGTGGTGTGTAATGGAAGCCATAGTCCAGCCACTGGTGGTCTCCATCCAATGATGCAGGATGGCACAAAACATTATAAAGAGCCCATTACTTGTACTCTGACAGCTGGTGCAAATGTGAAGAGGTTGCAACGCGCTTGGTGCACAATATGGTGATCCTCTCCTGTGGGTCGGATATGGTCATCTGGAATCTTGATTGCAAATAGTATGCCTACCCTCACATTACCATGCATTCCAACACTCAGCCACTATCCCATCCAAATGCCCCACAAATCTGGATATTGCACAATTCGACCAGTTGGCCAAATGGAGACCCCCAATGAGGCCCCTTTCAAATTGTGTCAGGTGCCAATAAAAATGGCTCATACAAATATGGAGCACCTCTGAGTCCTTCACAGTGATTATTCAATATCTGATGCAGTTCCTGGTCATTACACACATGCTAAACACAAACAATACTGATCCACTCTTGTGGTCATTCTGTCACAGATAATTGCAATGCTTATCATTTACATAATGGCTACTGGCGTGTACATGTATAAAGTTACACTGAAATCTGGCAAAGTCTTCTGGATGGTTCACCTTTTTTTGTCAGGCAGTTTGATAAATGGTACTTCTCCTTTTCCCTTTTCTTTTCCGTATTACACTGCTTCGAGTCTGTCATTTATGGCTTATCCTATAACTGGTAGTGTTCAGTATGGCTTGATTTTGAAGCATCATTTCTGCAGCCCTTACAGTAGATACTAGTCTTGTTGTAACACCAAACATGGAAGACATACAAATTTCTACCTACCACTTATAGCTGGAATGCATTGCCCAGTTACAGAATCACAGTACGTGAAATCTGTCCCTCATTTCTTCACAAAATGGGTAATACTCGACAATGGAAAATCCAGGATGGAATGCAACAATATTATGAAAAGAGTAGTAACTACTAACCATATAGCAGAGATGCTGAGACGCAGATAGGCACAACAACAAGACTGTCAGAAAAAAATGAGCTTTTCGCCAACAAGGCCTTTCTTCAGAGATAGAAGAAACACACACGCACGCGCACAGAGAGAGAGAGGGGGGGGGGGGGGGGGGGGAGGGGGGGGGGGGGGGGAGTGTCTCCGGCTGCTGAGGCCACAGTAGTGAGTGTGCTTTTTTTCCAGATTAAATTAGTTCAAGAAATTTTTTCTCTGGATTTCCGTTCAGTCAGTGACTGCAAATAAATATCCATAGATGATTGATTCCAGACAACGAAGTCAATTTTTGATTCTGTTTACTCCTAAGTTATGCTATTCAACAGCCTACAGTTATTACCTGTGTATCCATTATATGAATAAGTGGTCCATGAGAAGGACAATCACCAAACCATTCTCTGTTGCACTCATCACAAACTGCAACAAAAGATTTTTTACGATAGTGAAGTTATGTTGCACATTTTTCAAAAACTGCATAAAATTCTGGAACCCATAAAAAAAGAATTTTAAAATGCCAGTAATTTATCATCATCACTATTACTACTTCTACTAACAATATTTCTCTTCTATACTAAATAATGTAAAACATATTATTTATTTATTGTTGTTAAGTAATATAGTTGATTCTGTTTTATATCAACACATACAACAACTTGGACCAAAACTTTGTGTCACCAAACAATTCATAAAAATACTTTTCCTTATGCCTAATCATCAACTGGTATTCAAGACCAACAACCGTGTTGTAACACTACATTATGAGAACATATTTCAATTATAACGCAAACAAATATTCTTTTTAAAGCCTGAACATGTTTCAACACATTTGTGCCATTGTCATTGTGTACTCTGGGTAAAGGTAAACAACAAAGATGACTTAAATGTAATGAGATGCTTTTATAGACCACCTGCATCAGGAGCTGTAGCAGCACAGCACTTCAGAGAGAACTTACAGAAAAACAAAGAAGTTTTGTGATTGTGTTATTATAGTAGGAGGAGACTTCAACTTGCCAATGTTCTACAGAATGGGGCATTCACTATATTAGAACTGGTTTAAGACAGAAGGATTCATGTGACATCTTTCTGAATGCCTTGTCTGAAAATTGCTTTAAGCAGACAGTTGAAGTACTGAAGTGTGAGGACAATATCTTAGACCATTTACATCTACATCTACACGATTACTCTGCAATTCACATTTAAGTGCTTGGCAGAGGGTTCATCGAACCACAATCATACTGTCTCTCTACCATTCCACTCCCGAACATCACGCGGGAAAAACGAACACCTAAACCTTTCTGTTCGAGCTCTGATTTCTCTTATTTTATTTTGATGATCATTCCTACCTATGTTGGTTGGGCTCAACAAAATATTTTCGCATTCAGAAGAGAAAGTTGGTGACTGAAATTTCGTAAATAGATCTCACCGCGACGAAAAAGTTTTGCTTTAATGACTTCCATCCCAACTCATGCATCACATCTGCCACACTCTCTCCCCTATTATGTGATAATACAAAACGAGCTGCCCTTTTTTGCACCCTTTCGATGTCCTCCGTCAGTTACACCTGGTAAGGATCCCACACTGCGCAGCAATATTCTAACAGAGGACGAACGAGTGTAGTGTAAGCTGTGTCTTTAGTGGACTTGTTGCATCTTCTAAGTGTCCTGCCAATGAAATGCAACCTTTGGCTCGCCTTCCCCACGATATTATCTATGTGGTCTTTCCAACTGAAGTTGTTCGTAATTTTAACACCCAGGTACTTAGTTGAATTGACAGTCTTGAGAATTGTACTATTTATTGAGTAATCGAATTCCAACAGATTTCTTTTGGAACTCATGTGGATCACCTCACACTTTTCGTTATTTAGCGTCAACTGCCACCTGCCACACCATGCAGCAATCTTTTCTAAATCGCTTTGCAACTGATACTGGTCTTTGGATGACCTTACTAGACGGTAAATTACAGCATCATCTGCGAACAACCTAAGAGAACTGCTCAGATTGTCACCCAGGTCATTTATATAGATCAGGAACAGCAGAGGTCCCAGGATGCTTTCCTGGGGAACCCCTGATATCACTTCAGTTTTACTCGATGATTTGCCGTCTATTACTATGAACTGCGACCTTCCTGACAGGAAATCATGAATCCAGTTGCACAACTGACACGATACCCCATAGGCCCGCAGCTTGATTAGAAGTCACTTGTGAGAAACGGTGTCAAAAGCTTTCCGCAAATCTAGAAATACGGAATCAACTTGAGATCCCCTGTCGATAGCGGCCATTACTTTGTGCGAATAAAGAGCTAGCTGCATTGCACAAGAACGATGTTTTCTGAAACCATGCTGATTACGTATCAATAGATCATTCCCTTCGAGGTGATTCATAATGTTTGAATACAATATATGCTCCAAAACCTTACTGCAAACCTACTAACTAACATGATCATCATTAGTGTTGTGCCAGAAGGCAGGTTTTCACATGATAGTTCTCCAGGCTGTCCGGTCTTCTGCCATCTTCTTCAGGTCTGCACAATTTCCTCTTCCTTTTATGTTGTCTATCATCTTGTATCAGCTAAAGTGACAAAGACAACACAGACTAACAAACAAACATCAACTCTTTGAATCAGTTGATGTGTGGTGGCAATCAGTGATCATAAGGCTGTGAAAGCATCAATGACTGCAATATCACAAACAATGTTAAAAAACCCATGAAAATATTTTTGCGTACAACAGTGTCAGGATACAAATTGCAGAGTATTTAAGAAGTCAACATAAAATATTTAGCTCTCAGGATGAAGATGTGCACCAAAAATACGTAAAACTAAAAAGCATTGTATAATATCCCTTAGACAAGTATGTTCCAGGCACGTTTTTGAGGGATGGGATAGCCCACTGTTCAATAGCCATACTAGAGGGTTCTACAAAAGCATAGATGATTCACCCACAATCTAAGAGAAGTGAAAACCTGACAGACAAACAGAATGTGGCTAGATATCCGAAGAAGTTTTGGTGTCATGTAAAGCAGATTGAAATTATGTTCAATCGTATAATAACCTTACTTGCACCAAAATGGAAGACAACGGAAAGAAGGTCAAAATACTGAATTCAGCGTTCCACAATGTTTCATCAGGGATGATTGTAATACAGTTCCTCTTTTTGTTTATCACAGAAATGCCAAAATGGCAGATACTGAGCTAAGCATTTGTGAAATTTCCAGAGGCAGATGTGAACTCTGGTCATGATTTACTGGTTATGAACTGTAGATTAAAACTGAAGAAGTTGTAAAAAGGCAGGAATTAAGGAGATGGGACTGGGAGAAGAACCACATGATGTTGAGAGTTTCAGTGGGAGAATTAAGCAATTATTGACTGAAGCACAGGAAAGGAACACAGAAGAAGATGAATGTGTAGCTTTGAGAGATGAAATAGTGGTGGCAGGAGAGGATAAAATGAGTAGAAAGACAAGGCCTAGTGTAAATACTTGGATAGCAAAGGAGATACTCAGTTTAATTAATGTAAGGAGAAAAGATAAAAAATACAGCAAATAAAATGAAATTGACTAGGCAGGAATGGCTAGCATATATAACTACAGATAATACAGGTACTGCCTACAGGAAAACCGAAGAAAGAGGAAGCAGCTATATGAATATAGTATATATATATAACTGGGGGTAATGGAAGGGTCTACAGGTTGCACGCAGCCATACAGTACATAACAAGTGCTTGCCAGCCAACCTATCTGGAATGCTGACAGTTTGCTTGGTCAGTGCACATCCGTCCAGCCGCAGTGCAACGCAGAGAGTAAGCGACTGGCAGCAGTCCACAGTGCGCCGTATTAACTAGTGTGGCCTTGGGTGCGAATATGTCTCATTTCTTAGCTCCCCATGGAGCCTTTCGATACGACCTTAATTAGGATGTCAGACACAGTGATGATGGATGCGTGTAGCGTGCATTTTATAATCTGCCTTTGTTAATAAAACTTTTTAAACTTAGTTCTCGGTGTTTGCGTACTGCCATACCTCGAGGACCCACCGCTTACAAAATATTCATGTAATCATCATCCGGGGCAACAACACAAACTACCCCCTTATAGAAGTGATGTCAGCATGGGGATAATTATGGAAAATCTACATTCCTGAAGAGGTACAGCACAACGTTAACTTTGAGCAGCAGCAGCAGCACGAACATCTTCCGAGTATGCGGGGACATCCAACGCTGGAATTCAGGTTGGTTGGAGAAGGAATCAAACTACGTGGTCACCATTCCCTCTGACCTGAGATTAACTAAAACCGATAAAATCCCACATTAAAAGAGGGAACTACAACATCCATAAAATGATAAACTATTGACAGGGAAGGAAGGAAAAGGACAGAAGACGAGTTGAGGGAAAGAAAGTGACTAATAAGAAAGAAGCCCAGGAGACAAGAGAGATGCTCAGGACATAACAGACCCCATGAAGAAAGGAGTGGGAAGGCAGAGGGCCAGGGTGAACCACAAAGACCAGTTGATGCCAAACCAGTGAGGGTGAAGGGGGGAGCATGAAAGCCTACCATCCCCTCCATTCACCAATATGGTGGAAGGCTCCTCCCTTAAATAAAGCGATAAATACCCCCATCATGAATAAAATGTAAAATGAGATCCGCCGCTGAGGCATCATCAGCCAACACCAGGGGCAGTGATTCTGGAAAGCTAAAAGTCCGTCTTGGGGTGGATAAGTTAGGGCAGTCCAATAAGATGTGAGCCACAGTCAACATCGATCCACAACGGCAGAGAGGGGGTCATCACGATGGAGGAGATAACTGAGTCAAAAAAGTATGGCCGATGTGGAGCCGGCAGAGGACCTTTAGTCCTCTGCCGGCTCCACATCGGCCATACTTTTTTACGAGAGGCCTGTTAGGAAGATCACCATCGAGTTGTAGAATCCTTAATTGGCCTGAGCTTGTTCGGTGAAGAAAGAGTGCTCCATTCTGCATCCCAAAGACCCAAAACCTGACGACGTAATGCGGAGCACAGGTCTATTTCTGGAATGCCAATAGTGAGAGATGGCCTGGTAGTAGCTAATTTAGCCAGTCGATCAGCAAGTTCATTGCCAGGAGTCCCAACATGGCCTGGGGTCCAAATGAAAACGACCGTGCATCCACATTGAGCGAGGAGAGAAAGGGAGTCCTGGATATTGATGACCAATGGGTGGCGATGGAAGCACTGGCTGATAGCGTGCAAACCGCTCAATAAGTCACTACAGATAGTGAAGGATAGACCTGAGTAGGAGCAGATATGGTCATGTGTGCGCAAATGGCTACCAATTCTGCAGTAAAAACACTACAGCCCTCTGGCAAGGAGTGAATTTCCGTGCACTGCGCATAGGTGTGAGCAAAACCAGTGCGGCCAGCAACCATGGAGCCATCATATCACTTCTGAACCCTAAAAGGAACTGAGGAGACAGGAGAACTGGTGGCGAAGAGCCATCAGAGGGACAGAATCCTTTGAATCGATTGAGAGATCAAGACAGAGTTGCAGCCGAGAGACGCACCATGGAGGGGTATGTGCGTGAGCGGAGAAGAGAGGTGGTAAAGGCAATTGCTGGAGCTCAGAAAAGAGCGACTGAATGCGGACAGACATGGTAAGCCCACATCGTGGCTGTCACTGTGGCAGGGTGATCTCCGTGTCTGGATAAAGGAGACCATAATTAGAGTGCTCTGAGGTGCAGCGAATGCAGAGTGAATAAGATATCAGCTGTTGCTGGGGTAAAACTCACAGTGGCAAAATCCCCGCTGCTGTGAGAAGGCTACATATGAGGCTAGTCCGGAAGGCACCAGTCGCAAGTCAGACCCCACAGTGATGGATGGGGTCTAGTATCTGCAGTGTCGAAGCCAACGCAGAATCATAGACAGGACATACATAGTCTAAACGAGACTGGACTAATGCTTGATACAATCGCAGGAGAACAGAGCAGTCTGCACCCCAGGTGGTATTGCACAGACACCTAAGAACATTGAGATGGGACCAGTACATCCTCTTCAGCTGGCAAAGGTGAGGGAGCCATGTCAACTGGGCATCGAAGACCAGACCCGGGAAGTGATGGGTATCCGCCACCTCGAGGGGCTGGCCATCGAGGAACAATTTTGGATGGGGATGGACTGTAAGGTGATGGCAGAAATGCATGACAAGTCTTGGCCACTGAAAACTGAAAGCCATGGTAGAGAACCCTTGAGTGGGCCCGACAGATTGCCCCCTGTAGACGGCATTCTGCAGCACCCATTACGGAGGCAAGGTAGATACAAAAATTGTCAACAGACAAAGAGGGGGACACTGTCGGCCCAACAGCTGTCACTAGACCATTAATGGCTATGAGAAAGAGAGGGACACTCGGAACCGAACCCTGTGGAACCTCATTTTTTTGCCGATGGGAAGAGCTGTAGGAGGAGCCAACCTGGACCCGAGAAAGAGTGACAAAAAAGAAAATTATGGATAAAAATGGGCAGAGTGTCACGAAGGCCACATTTGTGAAGGGTGGTGAGGATGTGG
This sequence comes from Schistocerca piceifrons, assembly GCF_021461385.2. Classification (NCBI taxonomy): domain Eukaryota; kingdom Metazoa; phylum Arthropoda; class Insecta; order Orthoptera; family Acrididae; genus Schistocerca; species Schistocerca piceifrons. The sequence continues at coordinate 145,906,987 of NC_060145.1, forward strand.
TGGCGCCAGGTGGTGTCATAGGCTTTATGCAACACAAAGAAGACTGCAAGGAGGTGTTGCCAATGGGCAAAAGCCGACCGGATAGCAGACTCTAGGGGCACTAAGTTATCCACCATAGAGCGGCCACAGCAAAAACCACTTTGAGTCAATGACAAAAGGCCGTGAGATTCAAGGATGCAAAACAGCCGTTGGCTCTCATGCGTGCAAGGAGCTTGCAGAGGGTGTTAGTAAAGCTAATTGGACGGTAGCTATCCAACTAAAGAGGCGGCTTCCCCGGCTTTAACACAGGAACAACAATGCTTTCCTGCCACTAGATAGGAAATACTCCCTCACCCCACAGATGGTTGAAGAGGGTCAATATACGATGGTGGCCAGCCACCGATAAGTGTTGGAGCATTTGGTTATGTATCCAATACGGTCCAGGAGTCGTGTCAGGACAAAGGCCGAGGGCACTGGCAAATTCCCACTCGCTAAATGGGGCATTATACGGTTCTGAGCAGTGAGAAAAAAAACACAAAGGCAGTTGTTCTGAATGCTCTTTCAGGAGAAGGAACATGGGCGGATACTGAACCGATGCCGAAGCTTGATCAAAGTGTTGAGCAAAATTTTCTACGACAAAGTACGGATTGGTAATGACGACACCATGTACAGAAATTCCTGCAACCCCGGTGGGAGGATGGTGGCCAGAAATTCGCCGGAGTTTCGCCCATACTTGTGAAGAGGGGGTGGGGGTCCTATGGCAACTACATATCATTCCCAGCAAATCCATTTCTGAAATTTGATTAGGTAGCGGGCCCGGTCACGGAGTTGCTTAAAGACCAGAAGAAGAGCAATGGAAGGTCGCCAAAGTCCCAGTTACAATAACGAATATGAGCAGTGAGGATGTTGTTTTGCCATGAGGAACGAAAGTTGCTGGAGTGTCGAGTGTAAGTAACAGCGACATAATACAGATTCCAGATGAGGTAACAAATGCTGCAGTTACAACCACAGATTTTTGTAACAGTACCGCAACATTGCAACGAGGAGACAAAGTTAATATTGAACTGAAGCGCAAGATTTGGAAGAAGATAAAACATTTGGCAGCTGATGAACAGAAGATTTTAGCACCTGTTTTGTTGGAGTATGCAGATTTATTCCAAGAACGTGCAAATTTACCTGTCACTCATTTGGTTCAGCATCATATTCATACAGGGAATGCAGCTCCAATCACACAGAAACCTTACCAAATACCATTCAGTCAAAGAGAGTTCATAGAAGACATGGTGAAAGAACAATTAAAAGCCGGAATTATAAAACCGAGAGATCCTTCAGACCCACCATGGTGTTTGCCTGTTGTAATTGTAAAGAAGAAATCAATTTCTGGAGAACCACAGTTCCGTTTTTGTGTTGATTATCTTTGAATGCTGTGACCACACCCGACATTCACCCCTTACCAAATTTAGTGGAAACCTTGGATAACTTGGACAGATGTTGAATTTTTTCAGTATGTGATTTAACAAGTGGTTATCACAAGTTAACAGTTCATTCAGATGATCTAGCAAAAATTCATTTGTAACTGCAACAGGAGTATACAAGTATCTTCATATGCCATTTGGACTTTGTAATGCTCCAGCTACATTTTCACGCCTGATGGCTTCAGTTTTAGGAGGGCTCACCCCAACTCAAGCACTTGTTTACCTTGATGATGTAATAATTTTTGGTGAAAACATGAAGCAGCATACTGAGAGTCTAAAGCTCTTTTTGGGCGATAATAAGCGCAAACCCGTCTTCGTCAATAGATAAATGTCATTTTGCACAAAGTGAACTATCTTGGTCATGCTATAACCAGTGAAGATGTTTGACCTGATCCAAAATTAAGTGAAGATGCAAAGAATTTTCCCGAGCCACAGAATTTGAAAGAACTACAATCATTCTTGGGATTGTCAAATTTCTACAGACGCTTTATATCCGGTTATGTGAATAAAGCTACCGAAAAAAGGAGCCACATATCATTGGTCAACAGAATGGAAAAAGGCAATGGAAGAACTTAAAACTGCTCTAACCACGGTCCCAATGCTAGCCTATCCAGATTTCAGTAAAACTTTTATTAGATGCATACAATTTTGCCATAGGTGCAATCTTGTCTCAAGAAGCTGATAGTCATGAACATCCAATCTCATTTGCTTCCAGACAAATGAACAAATCAGAATGTAATCATACTACTACTGAGAAGGAGCCTTGTGCTTTGGCTTTGATACAACACATAACAGATGTTTCTTAACAGGAAGAGAATTTACAGTTATTACAGGTCATGCCACACTTAAATGGTTATTGAGCTTAAAGAATCCAAGTTCCAGATTAACAAGATGGGCATTAAGACTGAGTGAGTACCAATTTAAGGTTATTCACCAACCTGGTGAACAACATGTGAACGTTGATGCAACGAGCTGAAAAGACAATGTTTGTGTTACAATAAGTCAAGAATAAGAGTTAAAGGCAGCTCAAGAAGAAGATCCACATTTCAAATTATGGAAAAATGATCAACATTTTGTTGAAATAGATGGATTATTGTAAAAAATCACTAGTAAAGGAAACCCCATAGTTATTCCAGAAAGCATGAAAGAGCAAATCATGAGAGAACAACACGATTCTTTATTGTCAGGACATTGCGGTAAAAAAGGAACAAACATTAACATAGCCCAAATGTTTAGGTGGCCGAGCCGCAAAGATGACGTTTTCGAGTATGTTTTACAATGTGATTCCTGTAACAGATGAAATAATGTAGGAAAAAGTAGAGCGCCATTGCAAGAACTGCCAGAGACAAGTGAACCATTTGAACAAGTAAGACTAGATGTCGTAGGACCGTTGCCCAAGACTACAGATGGAAACGAATACATATTGACAATGTTACATCATTTATCTAGATACCGTCTCATGATGCCAATACCTGATCAGAGCACTGAGACTATTGCTAAAGTTTTTGTAAAAGAATGGGTTATTAAGTTTGGATCACCATTAAGTATAATTAGTGATCAAGGAACAAATTTTATGAGTGAATTACTTAAACAGACTTGTAAGCTCATGCAAATAACTCAGTTAAGGACTACACCAGCACACCCTGAAGGAAATGAAAGAGTCGAGTGAGTCCACAGAACAATTATTAAAATGGTTAGCCATTATGTCAGTAGCAAACACAACAATTGGCATGTCTGTTTACCGTACTTGGTAAGTTGTTTCAATGCCAAAATGCACAGCTCAACTGGCCTAAATCCACATGAGATTGTCTGTGGAAGAAGAATGCATTCACCCTTGGACTTTGCACAATCGACTGCCGGAATCAGCAATGAACACGTAAGTGATCTTGCATGTAAGCTAAAGGAAGCATGGAGGGGAGCGAAACAGAGAAATCATCAATTCTTTCTTTAGAAAGCAAGACAACATGACTGCCAAGCAGCAATGCCATAGTATCATATTGGAGATCTTGTGTAACTGAGCAGCGTGGTGTTAAAGAAGAGTCAAGTCAAAAAGTTTAAGAAGTTCTGAAAAGGACCATATCTTGGAGGTGTTCTTGCCACTCACTCTTAAGCTCCAATTGTCCTTTCATTCAATTGTCATTCATGCCAATTGTGTAAAGCCATTTCTGGGTAGATTTCGTGTAATATCACAAGACGACGAGGACCGACCGAATCAGACCTGCTGTTCTCAAACCCAGGAAGCAAGAATCGCGAGGTCGCAGTCCAGACTTCGAGGCCGAGACATCGCCACGTTCTGAGCGAACCTGTTCCAGACACCACTACAATCTGCATAAACATGTGTAGAGTGCGAGAGTGCAATTTGTGTTTTTATTTCAGCCATGTGCTTATGTGAATGTGTTGTGAAAATTTAGTACTGAAGCTATTGCACGAGTGCACAAGTGAAACTAAACCTTTTATTCCACAGGTTACCACAAGAAACTCATTTATTTTATGTTCATTGTTAACTCTACTATTTAGAATTAATTAACCATGTTCATTTTTATTCTAATGTTTGCTAAGATAGAGTATTCTACTAATGCTGTAGTAATAGTACCACAGAGTACAGATGTTTTGTTGGAACCATGATCAGACATGGTAGTTTCAACAAGTAAAGCGAAACTTGTACTCAAGTACAATCTGAGTGAAATCCAGCAACAGTTCGATTCTGTAAAGAAGCAAATTGATGTAATTCGTTCTGTTAAGGGTAATGATACAATTTTGGAAATGGTATATCTTGGTATAATAACTGAATCACAGCCAAAATGCATTTGCTAATTATGAACAAGAGATTTACTGTTTTTTAAAGCTTTTGCCACACAAAACTTTAATTAGGCATAAACGTGCCTGGTTTGATTTTGGAGGGAGTATCCTTCATACTGTATTTGGTACTTTGACTAGTCGTGATCTACTGGAACTTAAAGGCAACATATTAGCTCTTGAACAACAATCCAGTATAGATTCAACGAACCTCTCTAATGAAATTATCGTATTAAAGAATATGCAAAGAACCATTACTAACCACACAGTTTTCATTGAACAGATTGTGCGTCCGTCCTCAGTGCACCATATTAACTAGCATGGCCTCGGGTGCGAATATGTCTCTTTTCTTAGTTCATCATGGAGCCTTTCAATACAACCGTAGTTAGGATGTCAGACACAGTGATGATGGATGTGTGTAGCGAGCATGTTTTATAATCCGCCTTTGTTAATAAAACTGTTTAAACTTATTACTTGGTGTTAACATATTGCCGTACCTCAATGACCCACCACTTACAAATCTGACAAAATATTCGTGTAATCATCAGCCGGGGCAACAACACAAACTAACCCTTTATAGAAGTGGTGTCAGCATGGGGATAATTATGGAAAATCTACAGTCCTGAAGAGGTGCAGCACAATGTTAACTTCGAGCAGCAGCAACAGCATGAACATCTTCTCACTATGCGGGGACATCCAATGCTGGAATTCAGGTTGGTTTACTCCAGTTTGGCTAGAATACGAAAGGCAATGATGGATTTTTATTTTACATTTGAGTGACTTGTTGGCGTTAAATTAGACGAAATGTCACAATTCAGTCAGAGTAATGTTGTCTATCTACAAACTGTTATTAATGAACTGCAAGAAGAGATTCGGCAGTTAAAAGCAGAAAGAAGCAAACATAACATGCCAAAAGACTTGTCAAATGATAGTTCATGCAGTACAGGTACAACTACAATAAAGAATTTTTATTATTCCATCAGTACCAGTCTTCAGCGGGAAACCCGAAGATGATGTGAAGGTGCCGCCCTGTTAGGGTGATGAACTGATTCCGATAAGCTAGTAGTTGCCAAACTAAGAATTCAGGGAGCAGCACAAGATTTCATTAGCGCGGAGCCTACTTGCATGAAAACAGACATTACAATGAGTTTAGAACAATTGTTGTTCAGAGATTTAAATGTAAAAACGTGATCAAATTTTACAGAGAGCAGCTTTACAGTTTGCGAGTGCAACGAGATGAATCTATCGAGCAGTTTGCCAACAGAATTTGAAACATCAACGTTCAAACGTACGAGTTACTACAAGATGAAAATGAAAATCACATTCAGTTGTTCGAAGCCAACCAGAGAGCCTCGCATACATTCATTCATGGGCTGCACAGAGAGGAAGTAAGCAAAGCTGTTAGATTGGCACAACGAAAAACATTTCAGGAAGCAGTAGAGTCAGCTGTTGGTTACGTTGAAGCACTAAAATGACCAAATGAGATGCAGAAACACGAACACAGTGTTTTAAACACAACAGTACAATGCAACAGATGCAATAAGCTGGGTCACAAGCAAAAGGATTGTAAAGAAAATCGAATCTGCTATCATTGCGGGATGCAGGGCCATGTTTTGAGAGATTGTCGCAACAACAAGAAAGGAAATGCGAACAACAGAAAATCTGCCAGATCTTTAAGCATGTACGAGGACGTACAGGCCACCACTCCATCTGCCCCTTGCCACGGACAGTGATTCCTGTTAGTTCCAGTGAAAATCAGACCGAAAATGACTTCACAGTAGGTGCTGTATATCGTGGGAGACACATCAAACTACTTATTGACACAGGAGCACAGATCAGCTATACAAAAATTGAAGACATGTTAGAGAAAGGAGCAGCAGCTGAATGAGTATTCAAATCTCAGATGGAAAGAAGGGAAAACTCAAAGGTGGAAGGAGTACACAGAGAGACGGTACAGCGGAAATGAACTGAAGGCAGTGTTATAGGAAGGGAAAAGGACACAGACAAAGATGAGGTGGGAGATATGATACTTCAAGAAGACACAGACAGAGCACTGAAAGACTTAAGTTGAAACGAGGCTCCTGGAATAGACAATAATCAGTCAGAACTACTGAAACCTTTGGAAGACAGCCATGAAAAAACTATTACACCTAGTATGTAAGATACATGAGACAGGTGAAATACTCTCAGCCTCAGGAAGAATGTTATAATTCAAATTATGAAAAAAGCAAGTGCTGACAGGTGTGAATACAAGTTGATATCCAAAATTTTCAGGACTGGTGCTGCCATCTGTTGAAAACCTTACGTTTGGACTAATGGTCACAATCACGCTCAAAGTAGCTCCAATGTGTACGCACACACCGGTCCCAGCGCTTCTGTCACTGGTCGAACGTTTTCTGCAAGTCCTGTTCTTTGAGGGTGTTTATCACCACCAGCGATGTTTCTTGAATTCTTGAATCCTCTAGTTTTGGGAATAGCGCTAAGTTGCAAGGTGCCAAATCTGTTGAGTACGGTGGGTGGGGTACAACCACCAAGTTGTTTTTTTGCCAAAAAGGTCCTAGTGAGCAAGGACTTGTGACAGGGCGCACTGTGGTGATGCAGCAGCCAGTTCACTTGACGCCAAAGTTCGGGCCATCGTTGCTGCACATTTTCAAAGAGCCATCACAAAATGTCAGATTAGTATGTGGAATTCACTGTTTTATTGGGTGGGATGACTTCTTTGTGCACAATTCCCTTGGTATCAAAGAAAATTATCATCACGCTGTTCACTTTGCTCTTCACCTGTCTCGCTTTTATGGGTCTTGGAGAGATCGGGCTCTTCCACAAGGATGATTGTGGCTTTGACTCTGGGTCATAACTGTAAATCCAGCTCTCATCGCTGGTGATAACCCGTGACAAGAAGGTTGGATCATCAGACGTACTCTGACAACGGTCCGTGCACATTTCAAAAATGAGAAATGTAGTACCCATTATCCCTCCCACCCTTCTCACAGGAGTATTCTGCAACCTACCAGCCCTACAAAATATCCTAATCCACCTCTACTCAAGCCTTGCTCCCAATACCTTGCCTCAGGGCTCATATCCTTGTAACAGACCCAGTTGCAAGGCCTGTCACATGCATCCTCCCACCATGACCTACTCCAGTCTGGTCACAAGCATCACCTATCCCATGATCATCGGCAGTCCAGATCCTTGGCGCAAATTTTACGGCGACAGGATACAGGCCCAATTCATCAGTCAACATCCGTTGACATGTCCCATAACCAATACTCACATCATCCGCAAGGTCTTGCATGGTTCGACGTTGATCTGCACGAACCAATTGTTCAAGTTTGGCAACAATGTCTGGCGTTGTGCAGCTAACGGGCCGTCCAGTGTGAGGATCATCTTCAATGTCTGTACAGCCGGCCTTGAACCGAGCACGCCACTCAAACACACACATACGGCTCACGCTCTGTCCCCCACACACTTGTTGAATCATTGCAAGGGTCTCCGTAGCACTATTCCCGAGATTCGCACAGAATTTGATACACATGCGCTGTTCTGTTCGCAGATCCGTTATAAAATCACCACAAACCAAACACAGGGTATTACGGAAATCACTGTGGACATGCAACACATCCTCCCAGCTGAATGCCACTCTGCACACTGACGCATCAGATATGCAGCTCTCGCCACCTAGTGGTGCAAAGACCTACTACTCCTACTTTCCAGATGGCAGCACCAGTCCCGAAAATTTTGGATTCCAACTCATATTACTGAACTATCAGTTTAACAAGTCATGGCTGCCAAATACCAACACAGCAGAGTGGAGAAAACATGAAGAGCCAATTTTGGGCTATATCAGTTCGGGTTCAGAAATGTAGGTACATGCAAGACAACACTGATCCTTTGACTGCTCTTCGAAGGCAGGTTAAGGAAAGGCAAGTCTACACTGTTCGAAATGCTGAATGTAGAAGGGAGTAAAAAGGAGTGAAAGGTTATTTACAACTTATTCAGAAACCAGATGGCAGTTATAAGAGTTGAGAGGCATGGAAAGAAAGCTTGGTTGAGAAGGGACTGAGACAGAGTGGTAGCCTATCCCTGATTTTATTCAATTTGTAAAGAAACCCAAAAGAAGATTTAGAGAAGAAGTTAAAGTTAAAGGAGAAAAAATAATAGCTTTGGGGTTTGGCAATGATATTTTAATTCTGTCAGAGAGAGCAAAGTACTTGGAAGAGCATTCTAATGGAATAAACAGCATCATAGGAGGAGGATATAAGATGAATAGTGACAAAAGCAAAACGAGGATAAAAATCATGCAATGCTGAGGAAAAGAGATTAGGAAAAGACATACTTAAAGTTGTAGATGAGTTTTACTATTTGGACAGTTTTATAACTGATGAGGGCCAAAATTGGGAGGATATAAAAGGAAGACTGGCAATGGCAAGAAAGCAGTTCTGAACACAAGAATTTCATTAACACTGAATATGGATTTAGGTTTTAGGAAGTCCCTTCTGAATATATTTGTCTGGAGCATAACCTTGTTGTAGAAGTGAAACATGACCAATAAAGAATTCACACAAGAAGAGAATAGAAGATTAGATGGGTACATCACATTAGTAATGAGGAGGTACTGAACTTAACTGGGGAGAGAAGAAATTTGTGTCACAGCTTGGTACAGCTTAGGAAAGTTCATCTGCAATGGAGACGATATATAGGGCACTGGTGCGACCTATTCTTGAATACAGCTTGAGTGTTTGGAACCCGTATCAGGTTGGACTGAAGGAGGACATCGAAGCAATTCAGAGGCAGGCTGCTAGATTTGTTACTGGTAGGTTCAAACAACACTTGTTACGAAGATGCTTCAGGAACTCAAATGGGAATCACTAGAAGGAAGGTGACATTCTTTTTGAGGAACACTACTGGGTAAATTTAGAGAATTGGCATTTGAAGCTGAATGCACAACGATTCTGCTGTGGCCAACATACATTGTGCTTAAGGACCACAGAGGCATATACATAGCATTTTCCCCCCTCACTCTATTTGCAAGTGGAATAGAACAGCAAATGAGTAGTAGTACAGCGTACCCTTCACCATGGACTGTACAGTGGCTTGTGGAGTATCTACATAGACGTACACGTAGAATAAAAGAAGGGATCAATTGATAGGACACCTTTTGAAATATCAATGGACCACCACTTCAGTACTGATGCAGAACGCGAGTGGTAAAAATTGTAGTTGGATACGAAGAGATGACTACAGTAACCACGTTTAAATGGATGTACATTGCAGTAATTATTTGGAGGTGAAAAGGTTTGCACAGGCTAGAGTAGCATGGAAAACTGCATCAAACCAGTCTTCGGACTGAAGCCCACAACAGTAACAACAACAGTCCGTAAGTACCATAACCCATGTGGTGGAGGGTACATAGTGTACCTAAATAAAATTTCCATTTCCTATTCCATCCACAGAGTTGGTACTTGGGAAAGCACTGTAAAAATCTTTATGTACAACTTCAAAATTCTCTATTTTTTCATCATGGTCTTTGTGTGAGTTGTACATACACGAAGTAGTACTTTTTGATTAATTCTGACGTGTTGGCTCTAATTATTTTGTGACTATGCTATGAGAAAAAGTTTTACAGGTATTTCTTGAATATTTCACTCCAGTTTGTTGACAGTTTTTGGGATCCAGAATGAGATTTTCACTCTGCAGCGGAGTGTGCGCTGATAAGAAACTTACTGGCAGATTAAAACTGTGTGCCGGACCGAGACTCGAACTCAGGACCTTTGCCTTTCGCGGGCAAGTGCTCTATCAACTGAGCTACCCATGCACGACTCACGCCCCGTCCTCACAGCTTTACTTCTGCTAGTATCTCGTCTCCTACCTTCAAACTTTACAGAAGCTCTCCTGCGAACCTTGCAGAACTAGCACTCCTGAAAGAAAGGATATTGCAGAGACATGGCTTAGCACAGCCTGGGGGATGTTTCCAGAATGAGATTTTCACTCTGCAGCATTCGAGTCTCGGTCCGACACACAGTTTTAATCTGCCACAAAGTTTCATATTAATGCACACTCCGCTGCAGAGTGGAAATCTCATTCTGGAAACATCCCCCAGCCTGTGCCTAAGCCATGTCTCCGCAATATCCTTTCTTTGAGGAGTGCTAGTTCTGCAAGGTTCGCAGGAGAGCTCCTGTAAAGTTTGGAAGGTAGGAGATGAGGTACTGGCAGAAGTAAAGCTGTGAGGACGGGTCGTGAGTCATGCTTAGGTAGCTCAGTTGGTAGAGCACTTGCCCACGAACGGCAAAGGTCCCAAGTTTGAGTTTCGGTCAGGCACACAGTTTTAATCTGCTAGGAAGTTTCAATTTTTGGTCTGTTCAAAAATGATTGGCACTACAATTTTTGTGTGTTCAGAGGAACCATTTACTGAACACACACATACAGATTATTTTAGTTATTCCCTGACAATGTGTATGTACTTTTGCCATCATTCTAGGAGTTTCAGTATTTGTGTAGCAACCATTCTTTGGGGGTTCCCCAATGCCACTGGTGGAAAACAATATGAGATTTGTCACTGGTGGTAAAGTTCTGAACTATGTACCCCTACATGACCTCTTTAACTCATCAAATTCAGCATAGTCACTAGGAGCCACATCCAGTGGAAATGGAGGCTGTGGCAGCACAGTAAACCCTAGTTCATGCACAGTGGCAATGGTCTGTTGATTGGTATATGGCTGCACATTATCTTATTCGAGCGGAACATCATGGCCCGATTTTCCATGGTGGCTTTGTTGAATGTGTCGGCAGAGAGAGCACAATGAAATGCATTACCGATCACTGTTGAATGTGATATTGGAAGGGAGCCAGTCCACCTGCAGTATCCCTTCCTAATCAGAGAACACATTTGCCATTTGTTTCAGCACAATTAGTCAGAGCTGTGACTCCTTGGGATGAGGGCTCCCAGTATGCTTCCAGGAAATGGACTGGTATTTCTTTTCTGGAGTCTCCTGGAAAAACCATGACTCATCGATGTTGACCAAACATTCAAAGAACCTTGCTAGGTCTGCACTGTACTGTTGTACCAACTGTTGGCAATCTCAACGCACTTCCCCTTCTGCACCATGGTGAGGGAGTGGGTCACCCACTGAGCACATATCTACTTCATCTTCAAATCCTCATGGATGATGGTGTTCAGGGTTCCCTGTGATAGTCCTGTTGGTTCCTCTAGATCATCAAACATAATTGGCTTGTGCACCATTAGCAAGTCATTGGCATGCTGGGCAGTGTCTGGTTTGCATGTAGCTGCTGGATGCTCACTGCTTTTGCATTCTTCTGCTCAGTCCCTGCTCTCTCTGAACTCTGATACCAACGAAACAGAGATCTGTGACTAGGTGCTGTTTCCCCACATATGGCTACTAACTTCTTGTGCTGTCATTTTCTCCCTTTGGAGTAACCATGCCGTCCATCACCACCTATGCTTGTCGGCTTCTATGTTATCTTGTCGGTGTCTGTCAGTGTACCTGCAAGCCAGAACAAGTGCTGCTGCAATGTGCCACCTAGGAGAAGCAGAAGTGCCATCTGGTGGTGGTAGACACTACGAGGTGCATTCAAGTTCTAAGGCCTCCGATTTTTTTTCTCCAGACTGGAAAGAGATAGAAACATGCGCATTGTTTTAAAATGAGGCCGCATTCATTGTCAATACGTCCCAGAGATAGCAGCACCGTACAGCAGAATGAGAACTGTTTTAAATACTTAAAATGGCGACGTTTTCCTTACTTGAACAGCGTGCAATCATTCGTTTTCTGAATTTGCGTGGTGTGAAACCTATTGAAACTCATCGACAGTTGAAGGAGACATGTGGTGATGGAGTTATGGATGTGTCGAAAGTGCATTCGTGGGTGCGACAGTTTAATGAAGGCAGAACATCATGTGACAACAAACCGAAACAACCTCGGGCTCGCACAAGCCGGTCTGACGACATGATCGAGAAAGTGGAGAGAATTGTTTTGGGGAATCGCCGAATGACTGTTGAACAGTTATCGCCTCCAGAGTTGGCATTTCTGTGGGTTCTGTGCACACAATCCTGCATGACGACCTGAAAATGCGAGAAGTGTCATCCAGGTGGGTGCCACGAATGCTGATGGACGACCACATCGCTGCCCATGTGGCATGTTGCCAAGCAATGTTGACGTGCAACGACAGCATGAATGGGACTTTCTTTTCGTCGGTTGTGACAACGGATGAGACGTGGATGCCATTTTTCAATCCAGAAACAAAGCGTCAGTCAGCTCAATGGAAGCACACAGATTCACCACCACCAAAAAATTTTTGGGGTAACCGCCAGTGCTGAAAAAATGATGGTGTCCATGTTCTGGGACAGTGAGGGCCTAATCCTTACCCATTGTGTTCCAAAGGGCACTACGGTAACAGGTGCATCCTACGAAAATGTTTTGAAGAACAAATTCCTTCCTGCACTGCAACAAAAACGTCCGGGAAGGGCTGCGCGTGTGCTGTTTCACCAAGACAACGCACCCGCACATCGAGCTAACGTTACGCAACAGTTTCTTCGTGATAACAACTTTGAAGTGATTTCTCATGCTCCCTACTCACCTGACCTGGCTCCTAGTGACTTTTGGCTTTTTCCAACAATGAAAGACACTCTCCGTGGCCGCACATTCACCAGCCGTGCTGCTATTGCCTCAGCGATTTTCCAGTGGTCAAAACAGACTCCTAAAGAAGCCTTCACTGCTGCCATGGAATCATGGCGTCAGCGTTGTGAAAACTGAGTACGTCTGCAGGGCGATTACGTCGAGAAGTAACGCCAGTTTCATTGATTTCGGGTGAGTAGTTAATTAGAAAAAAAATCGGAGGCCTTAGAACTTGAATGCACCTCATACAATAGTGTAGCTTCACACATGAAATGACACATTTCAAACTGCTACTTAGCACAAGTTGTTATGGGAATGCCAACCGATACTGAACAAACTAAATAAAACCAGTATCTGAAGCAGTTCAAAAGGGAGCCTGCTGAAGCTCTTTGTGGATAGTCAAACTGCGTAAAACCAAGGCAACCAGGGCATTCTGAATTGCAGTGCCTCAGTTATGAATCCAGTATCTACATGAGGGACTTACAGATTTTACTAAATTTACAGTCAACAAAGACTGACCACACTAAAAAGGGATTGTCATACTGCGCATAATGAAACATGAAACTTGTTACTTCTGCACCTATCATTCTAATACAATACTGCAGAGATTTTTCTACTCTGTAATATCACATTCTAAACCAGTTGTCCAACTACAGTCTTAACATATAATACCTAAGTTGCCATTACCACCACAGCATAAATGGTTGGCCGATTGCCATAACTGGAAGAAATGAAAGATCACACTTTTTCATTTTTTATTTTACAATGAAGCTCAGGTCACTTTTACTGTTGATGATAACTGCATGTGAATAAAGTGCCACTGAATTTGATGATTTTTTCACTGATGATTTGAAGCAACACACACTGATTCTGGCATTACAGTTTAACAAGCCATTGGATACTTCAATAACTCAGTGGTGTATCACTATATTTTCTCTCTTCTGAGACAATGTCACACCACACACTTCCAAAATGACTAGGCCTGTTAACATATAACACTGCAGTCCATAACAGCCTGCATAAGGCTGAAATATTTCTCTGACTGTTACACTCTGCAATTACAATGGGCATTTATAAAATGCATGTCTTTGGAGGGAGGGAGGGAGGGAGAGAGAGAGTGGGGTAGAAATTTTTCCTTACTGCAGCAATAAATTCATCATCACTGGTGAAATAATAGGAAGATTTAGTGGTGAGCTGGTCTGCCATTTTCTTGAATAGTCACTGGCAATCCCAAAAGACAGACAGCATTGGCTTCCCAGAAGATGACTGCATTTTTGTCTTCTTTGGTGAACAGCAGTCTTTGTGGTTCCACTGTTTGTTCCTTTCCTTCGTTTCTGCATATTGATGGTGAAACCAATATTTGTCCATTGTGACCAGATGGCTAAAAGAACCGTACTTCTTATCCTCATACATTCTTAACATTTTTACTGCTGGTCTCATCTGCTGCTTCCTTTGTGTGGGTATTAACAAATGGAGGATCCCATTGTGGTCACCTTTCTGGCAAGTGCAGTACATCATGGAGGATCTTGTATACTGTTCTCAAACTAGTAACAACACCTCTGAAATTATTTGACTGGTAATACACTTATCACACACTACAAAACCTTCTACCTTTGTGATGATCCTTGGTTCCTCCATCAGCAATGGCTCATTGCTCCTTGGAGCCCTGTCGAGATCTGTGTGACTACATTGAAGCCATTTTTTCCACTCTTTAGTCTCCATATATTGGCATTTTATCCATTACACAACACAAAAGCCATCTTGCTCCCTTTCTTTGCAGCAATACCGTCCAGTGCTTGAACTCAAAAAGAATCTCATGGACAACAATAAACAAATGTACTTCCAATGCACACTTTCAAAGATTCACACTATTTCTAAAAGGTATGAACTTTATGAACTACCTTTGTATGTCCCCAATATCAAACATTATACAGATAAGCACAGTTGGCAACATGGGAATTAGCCTTGGGTTCCCATTCTGTGATGTTTCAGAGCTTACATCCTCTGACAGCATAAATTCAGCGCACATTGAATAACTACCATGTGATGCTATGGTAAAAATGCTCTAAAAAATGTGACCAAGTATTATGATGGCCGCTCATTACATGCCACACCTTGAGCATATGTTGTATGCCTGCTATATTAGACAGACACATTAGAATGCAGACTTAGAAGCACAAGAAGAAATATCAAAATAACCTTCATGCAATTTATGGATGTGTAATGGTGAAGTGGTTTGGAATATTGAGAAGACTGACAATGAGGAACAAATACACAAAGTAATCTCTAATGACTGAACGGAAATAATACATGGGAGAACTCAAGAAATAAAAGTTTGAAACTTTCTGGCAGATTAATACTTTGTGTTGGACCCGAACTTGAACCCATGCCTTCCATGTGCAGTGCTCTTATTGACTGAGCTAGCATGCACAGATCATAACCCACCCTCGTAATTGTTGTTACATACCTGAGTATAAAGGGAAGTTTGTACACTGAAATACAGAGATAAGTAAACAGGGAGAATACGGCACAGTGGTCGGCAATGCCTATATAAGACAACAATGTCTGGTGCAGTTGTTAGATTGGTTACTCCTGCTACAATGGCAGGTTATCAAGATTTAAACGAGTTTGAACATGGTCTTATAGTTGGCACAGGAGAGATGGGATACAGCATCTCTGAGGTAGTGATAAAGTGGGTACTGATGACCTCAGATGTTAAGTCCCATAGTGCTCAGAGCCATTTTTGATGAAGTGGGGATTTTACCATATGACCATTTTACCGTGAATATCAGAAATCTGGTAAAACATCAAATCTGACATTTCTGCAGCCCAAAAAATGTCCTGCAAGAACGGAACCAGTGACGACTGAAGAGAATCTTTCAACATGACACGAGTGTAACCCTTCCACAAATTGCAGCAGATTTCAATTCTGGGCCTTTAACAAGTGTCAGCATGTGAACCATTCAACCTCTGCAAGAGAGGAGCTCTGCATCGCGGTGTAGCTTGCTCGCCAGGTTTCGAGAAGGTGCGTTTCTGTATGAGGTATCAAATATATTACTTCCCCCTACTTATACCTCCCGAGGAGATCACAAATGTAAAATTAGAGAGATTCGAGCGTGCACAGAGGCTTTCAGACAGTCTTTCTTCCCGCGAACCATACGCGACTCGAACAGAAAAGGGAGGTAATGACAGTGGCACGTAAAGTGCCCTCCGCCACACACCGTTGGGTGGCTTGCGGAGTATAAATGTACATGTAGATGTAGATGAACATCATTGATATGAGCTATCTGAGCTGAAGGCCCACTCGTGTACCCTTGATGACTGCACAACACAAAGCTTTACATCTCGTTTGGGCCGGTCAATACAGACATTGGACTGTTGATGACTGGAAACATGTTGCTTGGTCGGTTGAGTCTTGTTTGAAATTGTATCAAGCAGACAGACGTGTACGGGTATGGAGACAACCTCATGATTCCATGGACCCTGCATGTCAGCAGGGGGCTGTTCAAGCTGGTGGAGGCTCTGTAATGGTGTGGGATGTGTGCAGTTGCAGTGATATTGGACCCCTGATGTGTCTAGATACAAATATGTAAACAACCTGTCTGATCACCTGCTCCATTTGTGTCCATTGTGCATTCCAACTGAGTTGGGCAATTCCAGCAGGACAGTACGATACCCTGTGTCCAGAATTGCTACAGAGTGGCTCGAGGAACTCTCTTCTGAGTTTAAACACTTCTACTGGATACCAAACTCCCTGGACATGAACATTATTGAGCATATCTCGGATGCCTTGCAAAGTGCTGTTCAGAAGAGAGCTTCACCCTCTCGTACTCTTACAAATTTATGGACAGCCCTGAAGCATTCAGTGGTCTCAGTTCCCGCCAGCACTACGTCATGTTGGGGCACTTCTGCGTGCTCGCAGGGGACTCACACAACATTAGGCAGCGGTGTACTAGTTTCTTTGGCTCTTCAGTGTATATTTCATCGTAGGGTATTACAACTGCTCATAAGTGCTTAAATTAAAACGTTTCAGAAAAGCAAAATTTTAAGCAGTCCTTTGACACACAGCACTGGTAGCAGGAGGATTACGTAATAGCAGCAATTACAGTACGAACTCCTCAATAACTATGGAAAAATTGAGCTAAATTTAGTATCAGAAAATGAGCTACCATAAGACCACCTCACTACATGAAACACTTACAGTATTATAAAGTTATATCATTCTTAGTAGAATAATACAATGTTGATACTTACATAGATAATCATCATCATTTTCAGATGAACTGTCTTCTCTGTAACTTCTAGATTTATGTTGCCGGAGTTCATATGTAACAGGCTTGTAACCTGGAAAAGATATTTTTGGATTTAAACAATCACATAACTGTCTCAACTATATTTTTGCTGCAATTGCGATCCTGTCCATGTGGAGTTCACATAGCTGTGGTTTGCAAGAGAGGAGGCAAATACACTACGCACAGCTTGGTAGAAGTTATCAAAGATGACAGATACTATCTTGTCTAATGATTACAGCTGCACAGATAGCACATTGATGTGTGCAGGCCATGTGCTGCATTGTGATGTAGCTAATTATCACATTTCATTACCTGTGTGGATAGGTCGAGACAGATCCAAAGATGTGGTATAGATCATGGGGGTGCATACGATTACTCCCTGACCAAAAAAAACCATAATGTTCCTGCCTGACACAGTCACATCATTTAAATATCTGGATGTAATTTTGCAAAGCTATGTGAACTGGAACAAGCATGTGAGGATTGTGGTAGGAAAGGCGAATGGTTGACGTCTGTTTATTTGAAGAATTTTGGGAAACTGTGATTCATCTGTAAAGACAATATATAGGATACTAGTGCAACCCATGCTTGGCTAGCACAACCTATTCTTGTATGTAGATGTAGATATGCCACACTGAAGTGTGTGGGAACACCAGTATTCAAAAGGCAAAGATCAAGCTCTGAATGTAAGTTTTCAACAGCTTTACCATGGCCACTCGTTACAGTTTCACAATGGGTTGTGGGTATTCAAGTTACCCAATATAAGGCAGGGTGGGGGATCTAAGATAATAGTGCAGTCAATGTGTTCTGGTCACTTCATCATCGGAAGGAAGACACAAACACTACAGACGGTAAATTCTAGAGATGTCTAAAACAACCGCAGCCTACAAAACCATATTGAACGGCATGTGTTTACTGTAGGCAGAGTCTAGAATGTGCACGCAAACACCGCCCAATGCTCTTTAACAGACAGTGTAATTCTTAAAATAGCGCTGAGAGCCACAGAAGGAAGGGGCCCACATTGCTGGGAAACAAGTTTTCTGGAGGGTGATGCAAAAAGCAGGGAAATTGCGCAACAGACATCGTAGCTCTGGCAGGTGGCAGAAAAAAATGTTACAGTTCCAATGGAGGATCAGACTATCAGTATCCTGTAGGGGCATCTACATCGGCATCTACATGATTACTCTGCTATTCACAATTAAGTGCCTGGCAGTGGATTCAATGAACTTAAATTTTTCTGTGTGAGCCCGGATTTCTCTTATTTTATCATGATGATCATTTCCCCCTATGTAGGTGGGTGCGAACAGAATGTTTCTACAACTGGGGGAGAAAACTGGTGATTGAAATTTCACGAGAAGATCCTGCCGCAACAAAAAACGCCTTTGTTTTAATGATTGTCACTCCAATTCATGTATCATGTCTGTGGCACTATCTCACCTATTTCGCGATAATACAAAATGAGCTGCCCTTCTTTGTACTTTTTCAATGCCATCTGTCAGTCCCACCTGATGCGGATCCCACACCACACAGCTATACTCCAGAAAAGGGCGGGCAAGCATGGTGTAAGCAGTCTCTTTAGTAGACCTGTTGCATCTTCTAAGTGTTCCGCCAATGAATCACAGTCTTTGGTTTGCTCTGCCCGCAACATTATGTGTGCAATCGTTCCAATTTAGATTATTTGTAACTGTAATCCCTAAGAATTTATTTAAATTTACAGCCTTCAGAATTTGTGTGACTTGTTGCGCAATCTAAATTTAGTAGATTTCTTTCAGTACTCATGTGAATAGCTTCACACTTTTCTTTATTCAGGGTCAATTGCCACTTTTTGCACCATACAGATATCTTGTCTAAATCATTTTGCAAGTCATTTTGATCATCTGATGACTTTACAAGAAGGTAAATAATAGCATCATCTGCAAATAATTTAAGACAGCTACTCAGATTATCCCCTATGTCGCTAATATAGGTCAGGAACAATAGAGGGCCTGTAACATTTCCTTGGGGAACACCGGATATTACTTCTGTTTTACTCGATGACTTTCAGTCCATCACTACAAACTGCGACCTTCCTGAAAGGAAATCACAAATTCAGTCAGACAACTGAGGTGATATTCCATAGTCACACAGTTTGGTTAGAAGACACTTGTGAGGAATGGTGTCAAAAGCCTTCTGGAAATCTAAAAATATGGAGTCAATTTGACATCCCCTGTTGATAGCACTCATTACTTCATGAGTATAAATACACTCCTGGAAATTGAAATAAGAACACCGTGAATTCATTGTCCCAGGAAGGGGAAACTTTATTGACACATTCCTGGGGTCAGATACATCACATGATCACACTGACAGAACCACAGGCACATAGACACAGGCAACAGAGCATGCACAATGTCGGCACTAGTACAGTGCATATCCACCTTTCGCAGCAATTCAGGCTGCTATTCTCCCATGGAGACGATCGTAGAGATGCTGGATGTAGTCCTGTGGAACGGCTTGCCATGCCATTTCCACCTGGCGCCTCAGTTGGACCAGCGTTCGTGCTGGACGTGCAGACCGCATGAGGCGACGCTTCATCCAGTCCCAAACATGCTCAATGGGGGACAGATCCGGAGATCTTGCTGGCCAGGGTAGTTGACTTACACCTTCTAGAGCACGTTGGGTGGCACGGGATACATGCGGACGTGCATTGTCCTGTTGGAACAGCAAGTTCCCTTGCCGGTCTAGGAATGGTAGAACGATGGGTTCGATGACGGTTTGGATGTACCGTGCACTATTCAGTGTCCCCTCGACGATCACCAGTGGTGTACGGCCAGTGTAGGAGATCGCTCCCCACACCATGATGCCGGGTATTGGCCCTGTGTGCCTCGGTCGTATGCAGTCCTGATTGTGGCGCTCACCTGCACGGCGCCAAACACGCATACGACCATCATTGGCACCAAGGCAGATGCGACTCTCATCGCTGAAGACGACACGTCTCCATTCGTCCCTCCATTCACGCCTGTCGCGACACCACTAGAGGCGGGCTGCACGATGTTGGGGCGTGAGTGGAAGACGGCCTAACGGTGTGCGGGACCGTAGCCCAGCTTCATGGAGACGGTTGCGAATGGACCTCGCCGATACCCCAGGAGCAACAGTGTCCCTAATTTGCTGGGAAGTGGCGGTGCGGTCCCCTACGGCACTGCGTAGGATCCTACGGTCTTGGCGTGCATCCGTGCGTCGCTGCGGTCCGGTCCCAGGTCGACGGGCACGTGCACCTTCCGCTGACCACTGGCGACAACATCGATGTACTGTGGAGACCTCACGTCCCACGTGTTGAGCAATTCGGCGGTACGTCCACCCGGCCTCCCGCATGCCCACTATACGCCCTCGCTCAAAGTCCGTCAACTGCACATACGGTTCATGTCCACGCTGTCGAGGCATGCTACCAGTGTTAAAGACTGCGATGGAGCTTCGTATGCCACGGCAAACTGGCTGACACTGACGGCGGCGGTGCACAAATGCTGCGCAGCTAGCGCCATTCGACGGCCAACACCGCGGTTCCTGGTGTGTCCGCTGTGCCGTGCGTGTGATCATTGCTTGTACAGCCCTCTCGCAGTGTCCGGAGCAAGTATGGTGGGTCTGACACACCGGTGTCAATGTGTTCTTTTTTCCATTTCCAGGAGTGTAGCTAGTTATGTTTCACAAGAATGATATATGTGTGAATAAATCGTTTTCTTCGAGGTACTTCATAATGTTCGGATACAGTATGTTTCAAAACCCTACTGCAAATCAATGTTAGTGATATGGGCCTGTAATACAGCAGATTACACCTACTTCCCTCTTTGGGTATTGGTGTGACTTGAGCAATTTTCCAGCCTTTAGGTACAAATCTTTCTGTGAGCAAGCAGTTGTATATAATTGCTAAATATGGAGCTATTGTATCAACATACTCTGAGAGGAACCTGACCAGTATACAATCTGGACTGGAGGCCTTGGCTTTATTAAGTGATTTAAGCTGCTTTGTTACAGTGAGGATATCTACTTCTATGTTCCTCATCTTGGCAGTTCTTGATTGGGATGCAGGAATATTTATTTCGTCTTCTTTGGTGAAGGAGTTTCTGAAAAGGGACTAGGGAGGCTGGTCAGGCCTCAGGGCCACCCGCTGCCACATATTGTGAGGATACGGCACCAATACACATTTGTTCCAAATCATGGTGCATGGACGCATCCTTGGATACAGGGCATACCAGAATACCACTTCAGATACAGAGGCTGCACATGTTGAGTCCAGCAGCACAAGGGACACAGAATCTCCTTCTTGGACTACTACTTATTACAGTATTCAGACAAGAACCTTCTGTGTACAGTGTATCATGGACTTTTCGAACCATACTTACAGTATGGAGTGACTGTGTGGAGAAACTCAAACAAACAAGAGACAAAACGAGTGTTCACAAAAAAGGAATTAGGACCATTTTAAGAAGAAAGACCTCTGAAACATGCAGAAACTGTTTCAAGAATTTAGGTATCTTAACTATTTCATCATTGTATATACACAAAACAATAATGTACATCACAAAAGGTAGTGAGGACTGGATTACAAATGCTAGTGTACAATACAAGAAAGAAGAATGAAGTACGGAGCATACCCCACCGACTGGCAATGCTAGAAAAAGGACCCCAGTACTCTGGTATCAGACTACTAAGAAGTCTGCCCAAAAACCTGCAAGATAGTGTACTTCAGAATGACTTTCCAAAGAAACTTAAAGACTATCTCATTGAAAAAGAGTTTTGTAGTGTTGCAGAATACTTATGCCAGTAAATTTGTATATATTGTTACTCATTATCAGTGATGTAAAAATGTAAGCTAAAGGTGTAGAAAAATAAGTGATAAAGAATGTTAATACTTTGACATGTCCTATATTACACGTACATTTACTGTACACAATGTCATCTTACAGGATCAAATAAAATTCAATTCAATAAAATTCAATTCAATTCAATTCAACTTCATGTCATCCTCCTCCTCAGATGATTTTGACATCTGCGAGGGCTTGTTCTGCCCCACATTCTGGGATAGAGGAAGACCTATGACTCACAACCTGTGGCTCCTTCAGGCACTGTCTGGTATCCGGTTGCAGGCCAGCAGAAGTCTTGGAAGGGAGCATCTCAAGGGATGCCTGATAGAAGATGCCAAAGGAAAGCATTGCTTCTCTGACGGGGTTGGAAACTGACACCCCCGTTCGGTAGAAAGTTGATGCTCTGAAGGTGGTATGGGTAATGAGTAAGAGGAAGGCTCACTACCACCAGGGAGTGTGTGTAGTTGAGCAACTCCCTGAGAGCCCAGTTTAGAAGACACAGAGGAAAATGGCACAGACACTAGAGTGGATAACACTGTCACAGCCATAGCATATGTCACTGTCATACAAGTAGGACGTAAGTGATCATTTTTCTTTTTGGCCTCTTGATATGTGAATTTGTCAAGGGCCTCATATTCTCAGATTTTCTTTCTGCATTGGTAAATGGTGTGCAGTCCAGTGAACAAGAGGATTGGTGCTTCATGAATTTTTATACAGATGGAGAGTAGGGAACAAGGAACATTCATGTGAAACTTATTTTCACAATCTCTACACACTGAGCTGGCATTGGAACACAAAAAGGTGTCCAAATCGCCTGAATTTGTAGCATAGCATAGGGGGAGAAACATACAGCTTAACATCACAGTAATACACCATCACCTTGACCTTGACCTTCTCAGTCAACAAGTAACCTTCAAAGGCCAAGATGAAGGCTCCAGTATCCTCTGTTATTCTATGGTCCCTGCTGGACAGGACAGATTAAATGCACACACCATCATTCCAAATTTCAAATTGGCATGCAACTGTCATCCATCCACAGAAGGAGATCACAGTGAAAGATTATACCCTCACTATATTGAGAATGGTATGGGAGTTATAGTGACAGCAATGTCACCCGGATTGTCACATGTGAGCAGTGTCCATGACCGAGCAGAGGAGACCATTTTAATCCCCAAAACTTTCCTCAAGGTATTGAACAAAGAACAGTGGTTTTGTACCCAAAAAGGAAATCCCTGTTGGTCCTAGTACAAACTAAAAATTCCCCTTGTCTCTGAGCCCTACGTCCCTCCCAAACCACAGCCAGAGATGGAAACATTGTGGGGTCATATCTCTCCGCATTATAGTAAGTCTTACCAACAGAAGAAATTGCCGGGGCCATGCAGTCATCAGTGAAAGAAAGTTTAATTCACTTCATGTACCAGTCTTCTGCCATGGTGCCACCCACTCTGAATGAGAGTTGTCTCCGTCGGTGTCACCCATGCTCAGCAACAGTGACCTGCCCAGAGTCCCTGTGCCCCACCCACGACAGCCACAAACTCCTTGGCATGGGTGGGGAGTTTCCAGCTCAGGCATTGACAGTGCGATTCCTGTGTGGTCAGGGGACTACCATCTTGTAGGTACTTGATGACTGCTGCCATCCTCCACTCCAACCCATACTGGAACAGTTACTGTGTTGGGTCTTGGGCGAAGTACCTATGGAAGAAAGGAAGGGTGCAAAGAGAGAAAGGAATGAGAGGTGGAATACATGCCATGTTGGATGATCTTCCCTTAATGATCCCCACTTCTGTAAAATTTGGTAAAGAGGTAGCAAGTCAAACCCAACAATGGGGACCATATAGTTAAGAATCAAAGATTTGAGAATGCCAGAAAGGAAGAAAACAAGTGCTCAAAACCACAAACCAGATCCAAGCACAGTTGTCATCAAGAAGACAAACCAATGGAAAGGTCAACGAAAAAAAGTGACTAATAGGATAGACTGGCAGCATGGTAAGGAAAGTAGCCTCACAAGGGTTGGAACCCATGGGTGGACAAGAACTTACTCACAAAAGAGTTGAGCCCCTGGGAGTTCAGCAAGGCTTGTGTCTTTCAGGCAGTACGTGGACGAGCACTGTCGTGCCGCTGAACAATTCCATGTTAGAGCTTGCCTCTTTGCCACTTCTGGATAGCATGATGAAGATGTTCGAAAGCAGCTCAGTATGCATCACTACTGACCGTTGTATTGCAGAGCATGAAGTAAATGAGAGGACCCGTTCACTATCCCACAACGCAGAAGCTATCAGTTTTTAAGTTGATACAATCTGTTCGAACTTGTGTAACTTTTACAGTGTCTGAAGATGACACCACTTCATACACTGTCCCTTCATTGTGGGGCTTTATGAGAA
Organism: Schistocerca piceifrons; assembly: GCF_021461385.2. Lineage (NCBI taxonomy): Eukaryota > Metazoa > Arthropoda > Insecta > Orthoptera > Acrididae > Schistocerca > Schistocerca piceifrons. The sequence continues at coordinate 145,931,378 of NC_060145.1, forward strand.
ATCTATGCTTTATCTCTTGTAACAATCTGATCAATGAGCATGTCCCAACACTTTTGTAACACTCCAAGGAGCTAACACAGCACTCATTCTCGCAGCTTTCTGGTCATCCATGCACATTCATGGGTCACACAGTATACAGATTTTGTGGTTCCCTAAGAGCTGAGTGACAATTTTGCGCACAACTGGATGAAACACTTGGTTATGCTCATCACCAATTGTGAGTTGTCTCTCTTGAATGATACAATTGACCTTTTGTTTCAGCACATCTGTGATTACAGAGGGTCCCCCTGGTCTCTCTTTGTCGTGAACATCTGTTCTCCCATTCTTGAACATTATGCACCACTTTCAGACACTGACTGCATTCATTACACCTTAGCCATAATGTCTGCACTGAAGGTCACAAGGTCTAACATTTTATGCCTGCAGAAAACAAATAACACCTCTCACTTCAGAGTCAGCATTATTTGCAGTCAGCACAGCCACGGTCACAGGACTTACCATGTGACAAGGTCTGATTTACAACTGCACATGGCAATTGTCCGCATCATACTGAACACAAGAAACCAATAGCAGCTGTTGTAAGACAGGTGAGGTGCATGGACTGTATGCACCAACATTTTTTACTTTCTGGCTGGTCCTCCTAGTTTTGTGTGTCTTCCTGATCACTGCTTACCTCTAATTTAAAGTAATGAGATGAATACACAGCATAATTGGGTGAAGTTCAAATATTCTTTCATAGTATGCTCTGTTTAAATTGAAACTGATATTCTTGCAGCAAAATTATGCCATGAAACTTAAAGTTTTATTTAAGTTTCAAAAATAGTTCAGCCTTTGACAATACTTTCTACTTGCGAAATTACTATTCGGTATAATTAATGGCATTTGTCAGAATAGTTTCTGCTCAAAATGTGACTACAAATACGAGTGCTCCACTCAGCTGTCAATACATTTCATGATACCATTAAACTGCTATGCTGGCACATGCTCAAACCTTAGCCTCACCAGGACTCACTGTTGAGCCTTGAGATGCTGAATCATTCATCGCAACTCATAGTCATCGTAGTTATTATATTGCTCATACATCACTGAGTACATTGAGATTCACCAACGGTAACCTCACATTGTGGAGATGAATATATCTGCCAACCACAGCTTCTGTGACCTCCAAGACATTAAATTATTGTATTAATTATGTTTTTAATTAGATTGGTGACAGAATAAGCAGTAAATGCACAGTAAGCTTAACATCTGTTAATATCCTGGATTGAAGTGCTAAAATTACAAAACCTGAGATGCTGATGAATTATCAGTCAAACTGAATGCTAAGACTTATAGCCACTTTGTATTTCTGAAGATTGTAAGATCAAATGCAGCTCAAGCTTTATTTCTGAATCAATAATTTATTTCGCATAGTGGTGTTTGCGAGTTTTGAACTTCCTTACAGATTAAAACTTTGATTGAGATAAGGATTTGGACCAAGAACCCTACCTTTTTCAGGCAATGCTCTTACTAACTAATCTCTCTAGACAACTTATGAATCAACCTCGCAATAGCTCACAACTATGAAGATTGTCTTGAGTCAGGCATAGATAGCTCATTTGGCAAGAGCATTGCTTCCAAAATAGAGCAAAAGGGCATAACCTTTTTTAAGCTGTCAGGATTTTTCACAAATTTTTATTTGTGTGTACTCCATGTCTGATCAATAATAATGTCATTACAAATGAAGCACTCATTTCATACTGAAAAGATAGAGGATACCACCTTAAGGTACTGTCCTAGTACTCAACTGTGATCGTAAAAAAAAGAGAGAAATCTAAATCTGAATGATCAAACCAGTATCTGAATACAGTTTCCTGATGGAACAACCTAGTGCCTCATCTACATTTACATCTACATACGTAACATCAAAAGCCACCATATGGTGCATGGCAGAAGGTACCTTGTAATACTGTAGTCACTGCCTTTTCTGCTCCATTCCCAAATGGAGTGAGGAAAAAACAACTGTATTTGCTTCTGTATGAGCCCGGATTTCTCTTATCACATCTTCAGAGTCCTTAAGTGAGAACTAGGTTGCAGCTTTAGGCTGGTATTGCAGTCTGTTTTAAAAGCCAGTTCTCCAAACTTTTTCAACAGTGTTTTGCGCTAAGAACGTCTTCTTCCCTCCAGGAATTCCCATCTGAGTTCATGTAGCATTTGTAATACATGTTTATCAAATCTACTGATCAAGTGAGGTGGCGTAGTAGTTAGTATAATGGACTTGCGTTTGGGAGGATGATGGTTCAAATCCACATCCCATCATCCAGACTTTGGTTTTTCGTGAGTTCCCTGAATCGCTTCATGCAAATGCTGGGATAGTACCTTTCAAACAGCACAGCTGATTACCTTCCTCACTCTTGACACAATTCAAGCTTGTGCTTCATCTCTAATGACCTTGATATCAACGAGACACCAAACCCTCATTTCCCTTCCTCACTTTGATCCTACTGGTAACAAATCTAGCAGTACACATCTGAACTGCTTCAATGTCTCCCTTTAACTCATCCTCAAGAATATGTCATGCACGTCTTTTGTACATAGTATCCTTTGTAGATGAACAACACTGCACCTACCGTACAACCAAACTTACATGATCATTCCGTCACTTTGAAACACCATGCCTTGCATTAATTTACATTATTCTGCATTTAGAGAAAGCTGACATTCACCACACCAATAAAAATATTGTCCAAGTCACCCTGAATCATCATACAGTCACAGGCACTGCCCAATACACTAAAATATTACCAATGAATAGTACCAGATTGCTGCTCACTCTGCCCATCATATCGTCAACATATATGGCGAGTAAGAATAGTCTTATCACACCTCCCTGGTGAACTCCTGATGATATCCTAGTCTCTGATGAACACTTATAATCCAGGACAATGTGTTGGGTTCTATTACCTAAGAAGCCTTCGAGCCACAGACACAACTGATAACCAATTCCGTATGCTCAGACGTAACAGTTTGCAGTAGGGCACTGTCTAAAAACTTTTTACAGAAATCTAGTAATATGGAATCTGCCTGTTGCCCTTCATCCAAGGTTTGCAGGATTTCATGCAAGAAAAGGGTATGCCAAGTTTCATACAAGCAATGCTTTCTAGATCCTTGTTGATAGATACTTTTGTCTATCAAGGAAATTTGTTACATTCGAGCTTAGATTATGTTTACGAATTCTGAAGTAAACTGACATTAAGGATATTGGTGTGAACTGAGTCCACTCCTTTACCCTTCTTATGTGCAGGAGTCAACTGAATTTTTTCCCAGTCGTTTCGGACTTTACACTGGACTTTTCATGATAAATTCAAGTTACACATCTCTGCTTGTGTCTGTATATGTGCCGATGTGCGTGTGGGCGTGCGTGCGTGCGTGTGCGCACGTGCGCGAGTGTGTACCTGTCCGTTTTCCCCCTAAGGTAAGTCTTTCCGCTCCTGGGATTGGAATGACTCCTTACCCTCTCCCTTAAAACCCACATCCTTTCGTCTTTCCCTCTCCTTCCCTCTTTCCTGATGAAGCAACTGTGGGTTGCGAAAGCTTGAAATTTGTGTGTGTGTGTGTGTGTGTGTGTGTGTGTGTGTGTGTGTGTGTGTGTGTGTGTGTGTGTGTGTGTGTCTTTTATTGTCTCCTATCAACATACCAACACTTTCATTTGGTAAGTTACAGCATCTTTGTTTTTAGATATTTTTTTCCTACGTGGAATGTTTCCCTCTAAAATATAGGGCTACAAACTCCGATTTCCGTACATTTTCTGAATTTTGTCGACAAATCACAAAGATCCTTTCTGCCCTTAATCCACAATATTTCTCATGAGCATGATTTACAAACAGTTTAAACTGTCCATATTTCCTTACATTATATTGAAACTAAATGATCTCCTTATTGTCAAAGTAGTATGCTAACAACAACTTATATGCTCTTTCCAGCATAAAAACACCCCTACCCTTCTTGATGATTTATGAATTTTAGTAAGCATCGTCTCTATGATGACCTCAGAATCACTAATCCATGTTTCTATACTCACACAGCTGGTAAGGTCAGGCCAGTTCCTAGCTATCGGGTCTAAAGTATTTCTTACGCGTGGGTTGTCGCACTGGATGTTCAACACAGTTTTCAGAGAAACCATTCAGAACTACTTCTTAAGACTGTAAAACTATATTTAATAAAGTTGTGAAGACAACCAAACAATTGGCGAACAATAAGGTCATTGCACAACATAAAAGTAAAAGAGCAGTGTGACCCACTGTCAAGTCAGAGTTAGGTGTTAGTAGTAATGAAATATCTAGGATTAAAATAGATGATAGTGTTATTGCAAACACAGTTCAAATACTCGAGTGTTTAAATTAATTCTTCAAAAATGTGCAAAGTCAGGTGTTAATGTAGCAGAGTACCAGAGTAAAGTGAACCCCTTTGGACTCCCCCAAGATGCAGAGTATGTTAAGGAATTTTTTTAAAGTCACAAGGGCTGCGACAAATGTTAGATTATCATTTAATAATAAAAACTCTTATGGGTGGGATGAGATACCCACCAAAGTGGTTAAAACCGTGTGTGACATAGTAGCATGTCCTCTAACTAAAATATTCAACCAATCTTTTGGAAAGGGATGATTTCCTGATGTTTTGAAGTATGTCAAAGTCAAACTTCCGTTCAAGAAAGGGCCAAGGGAAGACATGGGAAACTGCCACCTTATTTCTATTCTTCCAGTTCTGTCAAAAGTGTTAGAGAAAATAGCTGCAAATCAGATAAAAAATTTTATGTAAAAAATGATGATGATATAAGCAACCAATCAGGATTTAAACCAGGGAAAAACACTCTGGATGCAGTGAATAACTTTACTGAAAAGATATGCAAATCACTGGATCAGAGGATTAAAGTTGCTGGTATCTTCTCCGATCTCTGAAAATCATCTGACGCCATGAACCATGACTTTCTTATCTACAGAATAGACAAATATAGGATTAAGGACAATGCCCTAAATTGACAATACTTCTGTTTTAATTGAAGATGATGAAACAGAAAAAAATTATGAGCTTCATTGTAGGCACACTGGATACCTTAGAAAACTGGTTCCAGTTAAATGAGTTCAAACTGAACATTGCAAAACTCCATATGGTACATTTCATTTCAAAACTAAACATTCAAAATGCATGGAACTTAAAATACACCATAATAATCAACTTATGAAAGAAGCTGACATGATTAAATTCCTGGGACTAAATGTGAACAAGTACTGACTTCCTAATAAATAAACTATGCAGTTTTGCTTTTGCAATGCAAATACTAGTAAACTCCATTGACTTGAGTACATGAAAAATTGCTTATCATAGTTATACTGAATCCATATGGTATAATTTTCTGGGGAAATTGAAGAATGTATCTTTAACACTGAAACGGCAAAAGAAAATTGTCAGATACATGTGTACTGCACACATTATTTCAGAAACTACAAATCCTAACTGTTCCCTCCCTATACATTTATGAAATTATAATCTTCCCACACAGCAGACAAAAATTATTTGAGGAGAATCATTTTAGCCACACACTTAACATGAGAAATAAAAATAATTTTATACCATCCACACACCACTTGAAATTACACTATGTGATCAAAAGTATCCGGACACCTGGCTGAAAATGACTTACAACTTCATGGCATCCTTTATCGGCAATACTGGAATTCAGTATGGTGTTGGCCCACCCTTAGCCTTGATGACAGCTTCCACTCTTGCAGGCATAAGTTCAATCAGATTCTGGAAGGTTTCTTGGGGAAACGCATCAATTAAACAATCAGAGGAAAATGAAATCTTAAGACAGCCACCAGAACAAGCACAAATAGAACACAAAGTGACACACATGTTAGATATAGAAGAAAAATGTCAGCTGACATATGTAGAGTACAAAGACACAAATATAGACATTAGACCACTCTTGCATAGACCACAAAATAACCCGCAAGTCGAAACAACAATAACAACTATCAACACAATCATACACAACAAAATAAATGAAAATACAACTATGGAACAGTTACAACTACTGGTTTATGTAGGAGCACTCACTACACCAAATATACACACTAGGCAGAGATCAGAACCAACCAACACACAGAAGAAACCCACAAAACCAGCATGGCAACACAGGCTACAGATCAGAATAGAAAAACTGAGAAAAGACATCGGACAGCTAACACAATTTATAAGAAATGAAATATCAGACAAAAAACGAAAAAGGTTGGGTAAAATCTCACAACAAGAAGCGATAGAGCAGTTAGATGAAAAGAAGCAGAAATTACAAGCATTGGCCAAACGACTAAGAAGATACAAAAAAAGTGAAAATAGAAGGAAGCAAAACCAAACATTCAACACATACCAAAAGAAATTTTACCAGACAATAGATAACACACACATTAAAATAGACAAACCACCAAACATAACAGACACGGAACACATCTGGAGCAACATATGGTCAAACCCGGTACAACATAACAGGCATGCATGGTGGATACAAGCAGAAACAGACACATACAAAATGATACCACAAATGCCTGAAGTGATAATTTTGCAACATGAAGTCACCCGAGCAATTAATTCTACTCACAATTGGAAAGCCCCCTGGAAAAGAAAATAGCAAATTTCTAGCTAAAGAAGTTCACCTCAACACATTCCCTGATACACTTACACACGGAATAACTTCTCTGAAACCTAAAGATCAAGCAGACACAGCAAACCCAGCTAAATATCGCCCCATAACATGCCTACCAACAATATGCAAAATATTAACTTCAGTCATTACACAGAAATTAATGACACATACAACACAGAACAAAATTATAAATGAAGAACAAAAAGGCTGCTGCAAAGGAGCACGAGGATGTAAAGAGCAACTGATAATAGATGCAGGGGTGACATACCAAGCTAAAACTAAACAAAGGTCGCTACACTATGCATACATTGATTACCAAAAAGCTTTTGATAGAGTACCCCACTCATGGTTACTAAGCCGGCTGCGGTGGTCTCGCGGTTCTAGTTTTGTAGTGTTGCAGAATACTTATGCCAGTAAATTTGTATATATTGTTACTCATTATCAGTGATGTAAAAATGTAAGCTAAAGGTGTAGAAAAATAAGTGATAAAGAATGTTAATACTTTGACATGTCCTATATTACACGTACATTTACTGTACACAATGTCATCTTACAGGATCAAATAAAATTCAATTCAATAAAATTCAATTCAATTCAATTCAACTTCATGTCATCCTCCTCCTCAGATGATTTTGACATCTGCGAGGGCTTGTTCTGCCCCACATTCTGGGATAGAGGAAGACCTATGACTCACAACCTGTGGCTCCTTCAGGCACTGTCTGGTATCCGGTTGCAGGCCAGCAGAAGTCTTGGAAGGGAGCATCTCAAGGGATGCCTGATAGAAGATGCCAAAGGAAAGCATTGCTTCTCTGACGGGGTTGGAAACTGACACCCCCGTTCGGTAGAAAGTTGATGCTCTGAAGGTGGTATGGGTAATGAGTAAGAGGAAGGCTCACTACCACCAGGGAGTGTGTGTAGTTGAGCAACTCCCTGAGAGCCCAGTTTAGAAGACACAGAGGAAAATGGCACAGACACTAGAGTGGATAACACTGTCACAGCCATAGCATATGTCACTGTCATACAAGTAGGACGTAAGTGATCATTTTTCTTTTTGGCCTCTTGATATGTGAATTTGTCAAGGGCCTCATATTCTCAGATTTTCTTTCTGCATTGGTAAATGGTGTGCAGTCCAGTGAACAAGAGGATTGGTGCTTCATGAATTTTTATACAGATGGAGAGTAGGGAACAAGGAACATTCATGTGAAACTTATTTTCACAATCTCTACACACTGAGCTGGCATTGGAACACAAAAAGGTGTCCAAATCGCCTGAATTTGTAGCATAGCATAGGGGGAGAAACATACAGCTTAACATCACAGTAATACACCATCACCTTGACCTTGACCTTCTCAGTCAACAAGTAACCTTCAAAGGCCAAGATGAAGGCTCCAGTATCCTCTGTTATTCTATGGTCCCTGCTGGACAGGACAGATTAAATGCACACACCATCATTCCAAATTTCAAATTGGCATGCAACTGTCATCCATCCACAGAAGGAGATCACAGTGAAAGATTATACCCTCACTATATTGAGAATGGTATGGGAGTTATAGTGACAGCAATGTCACCCGGATTGTCACATGTGAGCAGTGTCCATGACCGAGCAGAGGAGACCATTTTAATCCCCAAAACTTTCCTCAAGGTATTGAACAAAGAACAGTGGTTTTGTACCCAAAAAGGAAATCCCTGTTGGTCCTAGTACAAACTAAAAATTCCCCTTGTCTCTGAGCCCTACGTCCCTCCCAAACCACAGCCAGAGACGGAAACATTGTGGGGTCATATCTCTCCGCATTATAGTAAGTCTTACCAACAGAAGAAATTGCCGGGGCCATGCAGTCATCAGTGAAAGAAAGTTTAATTCACTTCATGTACCAGTCTTCTGCCATGGTGCCACCCACTCTGAATGAGAGTTGTCTCCGTCGGTGTCACCCATGCTCAGCAACAGTGACCTGCCCAGAGTCCCTGTGCCCCACCCACGACAGCCACAAACTCCTTGGCATGGGTGGGGAGTTTCCAGCTCAGGCATTGACAGTGCGATTCCTGTGTGGTCAGGGGACTACCATCTTGTAGGTACTTGACGACTGCCGCCATCCTCCACTCCAACCCATACTGGAACAGTTACTGTGTTGGGTCTTGGGCGAAGTACCTATGGAAGAAAGGAAGGGTGCAAAGAGAGAAAGGAATGAGAGGTGGAATACATGCCATGTTGGATGATCTTCCCTTAATGATCCCCACTTCTGTAAAATTTGGTAAAGAGGTAGCAAGTCAAACCCAACAATGGGGACCATATAGTTAAGAATCAAAGATTTGAGAATGCCAGAAAGGAAGAAAACAAGTGCTCAAAACCACAAACCAGATCCAAGCACAGTTGTCATCAAGAAGACAAACCAATGGAAAGGTCAACGAAAAAAAGTGACTAATAGGATAGACTGGCAGCATGGTAAGGAAAGTAGCCTCACAAGGGTTGGAACCCATGGGTGGACAAGAACTTACTCACAAAAGAGTTGAGCCCCTGGGAGTTCAGCAAGGCTTGTGTCTTTCAGGCAGTACGTGGACGAGCACTGTCGTGCCGCTGAACAATTCCATGCTAGAGCTTGCCTCTTTGCCACTTCTGGATAGCATGATGAAGATGTTCGAAAGCAGCTCAGTATGCATCACTACTGACCGTTGTATTGCAGAGCATGAAATAAATGAGAGGACCCGTTCACTATCCCACAACGCAGAAGCTATCAGTTTTTAAGTTGATACAATCTGTTCGAACATGTGACTTCATACACTGTCCCTTCATTGTGGGGCTTTATGAGAAATCTATGCTTTATCTCTTGTAACAATCTGATCAATGAGCATGTCCCAACACTTTTGTAACACTCCAAGGAGCTAACACAGCACTCATTCTCGCAGCTTTCTGGTCATCCATGCACATTCATGGGTCACACAGTATACAGATTTTGTGGTTCCCTAAGAGCTGAGTGACAATTTTGCGCACAACTGGATGAAACACTTGGTTATGCTCATCACCAATTGTGAGTTGTCTCTCTTGAATGATACAATTGACCTTTTGTTTCAGCACATCTGTGATTACAGAGGGTCCCCCTGGTCTCTCTTTGTCGTGAACATCTGTTCTCCCATTCTTGAACATTATGCACCACTTTCAGACACTGACTGCATTCATTACACCTTAGCCATAATGTCTGCACTGAAGGTCACAAGGTCTAACATTTTATGCCTGCAGAAAACAAATAACACCTCTCACTTCAGAGTCAGCATTATTTGCAGTCAGCACAGCCACGGTCACAGGACTTACCATGTGACAAGGTCTGATTTACAACTGCACATGGCAATTGTCCGCATCATACTGAACACAAGAAACCAATAGCAGCTGTTGTAAGACAGGTGAGGTGCATGGACTGTATGCACCAACATTTTTTACTTTCTGGCTGGTCCTCCTAGTTTTGTGTGTCTTCCTGATCACTGCTTACCTCTAATTTAAAGTAATGAGATGAATACACAGCATAATTGGGTGAAGTTCAAATATTCTTTCATAGTATGCTCTGTTTAAATTGAAACTGATATTCTTGCAGCAAAATTATGCCATGAAACTTAAAGTTTTATTTAAGTTTCAAAAATAGTTCAGCCTTTGACAATACTTTCTACTTGCGAAATTACTATTCGGTATAATTAATGGCATTTGTCAGAATAGTTTCTGCTCAAAATGTGACTACAAATACGAGTGCTCCACTCAGCTGTCAATACATTTCATGATACCATTAAACTGCTATGCTGGCACATGCTCAAACCTTAGCCTCACCAGGACTCACTGTTGAGCCTTGAGATGCTGAATCATTCATCGCAACTCATAGTCATCGTAGTTATTATATTGCTCATACATCACTGAGTACATTGAGATTCACCAACGGTAACCTCACATTGTGGAGATGAATATATCTGCCAACCACAGCTTCTGTGACCTCCAAGACATTAAATTATTGTATTAATTATGTTTTTAATTAGATTGGTGACAGAATAAGCAGTAAATGCACAGTAAGCTTAACATCTGTTAATATCCTGGATTGAAGTGCTAAAATTACAAAACCTGAGATGCTGATGAATTATCAGTCAAACTGAATGCTAAGACTTATAGCCACTTTGTATTTCTGAAGATTGTAAGATCAAATGCAGCTCAAGCTTTATTTCTGAATCAATAATTTATTTCGCATAGTGGTGTTTGCGAGTTTTGAACTTCCTTACAGATTAAAACTTTGATTGAGATAAGGATTTGGACCAAGAACCCTACCTTTTTCAGGCAATGCTCTTACTAACTAATCTCTCTAGACAACTTATGAATCAACCTCGCAATAGCTCACAACTATGAAGATTGTCTTGAGTCAGGCATAGATAGCTCATTTGGCAAGAGCATTGCTTCCAAAATAGAGCAAAAGGGCATAACCTTTTTTAAGCTGTCAGGATTTTTCACAAATTTTTATTTGTGTGTACTCCATGTCTGATCAATAATAATGTCATTACAAATGAAGCACTCATTTCATACTGAAAAGATAGAGGATACCACCTTAAGGTACTGTCCTAGTACTCAACTGTGATCGTAAAAAAAAGAGAGAAATCTAAATCTGAATGATCAAACCAGTATCTGAATACAGTTTCCTGATGGAACAACCTAGTGCCTCATCTACATTTACATCTACATACGTAACATCAAAAGCCACCATATGGTGCATGGCAGAAGGTACCTTGTAATACTGTAGTCACTGCCTTTTCTGCTCCATTCCCAAATGGAGTGAGGAAAAAACAACTGTATTTGCTTCTGTATGAGCCCGGATTTCTCTTATCACATCTTCAGAGTCCTTAAGCGAGAACTAGGTTGCAGCTTTAGGCTGGTATTGCAGTCTGTTTTAAAAGCCAGTTCTCCAAACTTTTTCAACAGTGTTTTGCGCTAAGAGCGTCTTCTTCCCTCCAGGAATTCCCATCTGAGTTCATGTAGCATTTGTAATACATGTTTATCAAATCTACTGATCAAGTGAGGTGGCGTAGTAGTTAGTATAATGGACTTGCGTTTGGGAGGATGATGGTTCAAATCCACATCCCATCATCCAGACTTTGGTTTTTCGTGAGTTCCCTGAATCGCTTCATGCAAATGCTGGGATAGTACCTTTCAAACAGCACAGCTGATTACCTTCCTCACTCTTGACACAATTCAAGCTTGTGCTTCATCTCTAATGACCTTGATATCAACGAGACACCAAACCCTCATTTCCCTTCCTCACTTTGATCCTACTGGTAACAAATCTAGCAGTACACATCTGAACTGCTTCAATGTCTCCCTTTAACTCATCCTCAAGAATATGTCATGCACGTCTTTTGTACATAGTATCCTTTGTAGATGAACAATACTGCACCTACCGTACAACCAAACTTACATGATCATTCCGTCACTTTGAAACACCATGCCTTGCATTAATTTACATTATTCTGCATTTAGAGAAAGCTGACATTCACCACACCAATAAAAATATTGTCCAAGTCACCCTGAATCATCATACAGTCACAGGCACTGCCCAATACACTAAAATATTACCAATGAATAGTACCAGATTGCTGCTCACTCTGCCCATCATATCGTCAACATATATGGCGAGTAAGAATAGTCTTATCACACCTCCCTGGTGAACTCCTGATGATATCCTAGTCTCTGATGAACACTTATAATCCAGGACAATGTGTTGGGTTCTATTACCTAAGAAGCCTTCGAGCCACAGACACAACTGATAACCAATTCCGTATGCTCAGACGTAACAGTTTGCAGTAGGGCACTGTCTAAAAACTTTTTACAGAAATCTAGTAATATGGAATCTGCCTGTTGCCCTTCATCCAAGGTTTGCAGGATTTCATGCAAGAAAAGGGTATGCCAAGTTTCATACAAGCAATGCTTTCTAGATCCTTGTTGATAGATACTTTTGTCTATCAAGGAAATTTGTTACATTCGAGCTTAGATTATGTTTACGAATTCTGAAGTAAACTGACATTAAGGATATTGGTGTGAACTGAGTCCACTCCTTTACCCTTCTTATGTGCAGGAGTCAACTGAATTTTTTCCCAGTCGTTTCGGACTTTACACTGGACTTTTCATGATAAATTCAAGTTACACATCTCTGCTTGTGTCTGTATATGTGCCGATGTGCGTGTGGGCGTGCGTGCGCGTGCGTGCGTGCGTGCGTGTGCGCACGTGCGCGAGTGTGTACCTGTCCGTTTTCCCCCTAAGGTAAGTCTTTCCGCTCCTGGGATTGGAATGACTCCTTACCCTCTCCCTTAAAACCCACATCCTTTCGTCTTTCCCTCTCCTTCCCTCTTTCCTGATGAAGCAACTGTGGGTTGCGAAAGCTTGAAATTTGTGTGTGTGTGTGTGTGTGTGTGTGTGTGTGTGTGTGTGTGTGTGTGTGTGTGTGTGTGTCTTTTATTGTCTCCTATCAACATACCAACACTTTCATTTGGTAAGTTACAGCATCTTTGTTTTTAGATATTTTTTTCCTACGTGGAATGTTTCCCTCTAAAATATAGGGCTACAAACTCCGATTTCCGTACATTTTCTGAATTTTGTCGACAAATCACAAAGATCCTTTCTGCCCTTAATCCACAATATTTCTCAAGAGCATGATTTACAAACAGTTTAAACTGTCCATATTTCCTTACATTATATTGAAACTAAATGATCTCCTTATTGTCAAAGTAGTATGCTAATAACAACTTATATGCTCTTTCCAGCATAAAAACACCCCTACCCTTCTTGATGATTTATGAATTTTAGTAAGCATCGTCTCTATGATGACCTCAGAATCACTAATCCATGTTTCTATACTCACACAGCTGGTAAGGTCAGGCCAGTTCCTAGCTATCGGGTCTAAAGTATTTCTTATGCGTGGGTTGTCGCACTGGATGTTCAACACAGTTTTCAGAGAAACCATTCAGAACTACTTCTTAAGACTGTAAAACTATATTTAATAAAGTTGTGAAGACAACCAAACAATTGGCGAACAATAAGGTCATTGCACAACATAAAAGTAAAAGAGCAGTGTGACCCACTGTCAAGTCAGAGTTAGGTGTTAGTAGTAATGAAATATCTAGGATTAAAATAGATGATAGTGTTATTGCAAACACAGTTCAAATACTCGAGTGTTTAAATTAATTCTTCAAAAATGTGCAAAGTCAGGTGTTAATGTAGCAGAGTACCAGAGTAAAGTGAACCCCTTTGGACTCCCCCAAGATGCAGAGTATGTTAAGGAATTTTTTTAAAGTCACAAGGGCTGCGACAAATGTTAGATTATCATTTAATAATAAAAACTCTTATGGGTGGGATGAGATACCCACCAAAGTGGTTAAAACCGTGTGTGACATAGTAGCATGTCCTCTAACTAAAATATTCAACCAATCTTTTGGAAAGGGATGATTTCCTGATGTTTTGAAGTATGTCAAAGTCAAACTTCCGTTCAAGAAAGGGCCAAGGGAAGACATGGGAAACTGCCACCTTATTTCTATTCTTCCAGTTCTGTCAAAAGTGTTAGAGAAAATAGCTGCAAATCAGATAAAAAATTTTATGTAAAAAATGATGATGATATAAGCAACCAATCAGGATTTAAACCAGGGAAAAACACTCTGGATGCAGTGAATAACTTTACTGAAAAGATATGCAAATCACTGGATCAGAGGATTAAAGTTGCTGGTATCTTCTCCGATCTCTGAAAATCATCTGACGCCATGAACCATGACTTTCTTATCTACAGAATAGACAAATATAGGATTAAGGACAATGCCCTAAATTGACAATACTTCTGTTTTAATTGAAGATGATGAAACAGAAAAAAATTATGAGCTTCATTGTAGGCACACTGGATACCTTAGAAAACTGGTTCCAGTTAAATGAGTTCAAACTGAACATTGCAAAACTCCATATGGTACATTTCATTTCAAAACTAAACATTCAAAATGCATGGAACTTAAAATACACCATAATAATCAACTTATGAAAGAAGCTGACATGATTAAATTCCTGGGACTAAATGTGAACAAGTACTGACTTCCTAATAAATAAACTATGCAGTTTTGCTTTTGCAATGCAAATACTAGTAAACTCCATTGACTTGAGTACATGAAAAATTGCTTATCATAGTTATACTGAATCCATATGGTATAATTTTCTGGGGAAATTGAAGAATGTATCTTTAACACTGAAACGGCAAAAGAAAATTGTCAGATACATGTGTACTGCACACATTATTTCAGAAACTACAAATCCTAACTGTTCCCTCCCTATACATTTATGAAATTATAATCTTCCCACACAGCAGACAAAAATTATTTGAGGAGAATCATTTTAGCCACACACTTAACATGAGAAATAAAAATAATTTTATACCATCCACACACCACTTGAAATTACACTATGTGATCAAAAGTATCCGGACACCTAGCTGAAAATGACTTACAACTTCATGGCATCCTTTATCGGCAATACTGGAATTCAGTATGGTGTTGGCCCACCCTTAGCCTTGATGACAGCTTCCACTCTTGCAGGCATAAGTTCAATCAGATTCTGGAAGGTTTCTTGGGGAATGGCAGCCCATTTTTCATGGAATGCTGCACTGAGGAGACGTATCGATGTCAGTTGGTGAGGCTTGGCACGAAGTCGGCATTCCAAAACATCCCAAAGGTGTTCTATAGGATTCAATTCAGGACTCTGTACAGGTCAGTCCATTACAGGGATGTTATTATTGTGTAACCACTCCACCACAGGCCATGCATTACGAACAGGTGCTTGATTGCGCTGAAAGATGCAATCGCCATCCCCGAATTGCTCTTCAACAGTGGGAAGCAAGAAGGTGCTTAAAACACCAATGTAGGGCTGTGCTGTGATAGTGCCACGTGAAACAACAAGGAGTGTGAGCCCCCTCCATGAAAAACACGACCACACCATAACCACATCGACTCCAAATTTTACTGTTGGTGCAACACACGCTAGCAGATGACGCTCACCGAGCATTCGCCATACTCACACCCTGCCATCTGATCGCCACATTGTGTACCATGGTTCTTCACTCCATTTTTCCACTGATCAATCATCCAATGTTTATGCTCCTTACACCAAGCGAGGCATGATTTGGCATTTACCAGTGTATGTGTGGCTTATGAGCAGCCGCTCGACCATGAAATCCACATTTTCTCACCTCCCACCTAACTATCATAGTACTTGCGATGGATCCTGATGCAGTTTGGAATTCTTGTGTGATGCCCTGGATAGATGTCTGCCTATTACACATTACGACCCTCTTCAACTGTCAGCAGTCTCTGTCAGTCAACAGACAAGGTCAGCCTGTACCCTTTTGTTCCGTATGTGTCCCTTCATGTTTCCACCTCACTATCACATTGGAAACAGTGGACCTAGGGATGTTGAGGAGTGTGGAAATCTTGCGTACAGACGTATGACACAAGTGACACCCAATCACCTGACCACGTTCAAAGTCTTTGAGTTCCTCGGAGTGTCCCATTCTGCTCTCTGATTATGTATAATGACTACTGAGGTCGCTGATATGGAGTACCTGTCAGTAGGTGGCAGCACAATGCACCTAATATCAAAAACATATGTTTTTGGGGGTGTCTGGATACTTTTGAGCACATAGTGTATATGCATTGACTCCAGGGTATAAGAGTACGGCAAAATGTAGAAAGTTAATGGGCAAAAACATATTTAATATGAAGCTAGAAATTACAGAAACAAGGCTACAGCAGATTCTTTGATGCTACTATTCAGTAGAAGAATTCATAGAGGATGAAATGATAATTTGAGGAAGGGGTAATTAAGTGTTAGATTTTATTGTATGTATACGTTACAAGTTGTACTATTATTATGATGCTGTCTGTTAACACCAGCTGTTCTGTATTTATGATTAAATTTTACTGTGATTTTGACACATCTCCTGTACCTGAATCAAATGATTTAGATTACATACATCATGAGACAAAAAAAAAAAAAAAAAACACAAGTCCAAATTCCATACTACCTGCAAAGAACCTATAAACATCCTTATCTATACTCTGTAGGTTAAAGTAATCTCCAACTAATACCACATGATCAGGTTACTTAAGTGCCACTGAGCGTAGACTTACTTTAAAAGATGCTACAACTGTTATGGTGGCATTGGTTGGCCGGTAAAAACATCTAATGATTAACTTTAGTTCACCTAGGCTGGATACTTGTGCCCAGATATTAATTTCAATCTCTATAGACATGGTATTTTAATCAATTGCAATGAACTCTCCTCCATATGTTATGTGCCTCAATAAATATTTCAGTGCCTTCTACTTTGGGTTTTGTCCAGCTCTCAGGTCTCAGTATAATTTGAACATGACAGCTTACCTGGAGGACAGTAAATTCGGGGACTTTTACAAATACTACAGCAATTTACTGTTAACAGTCTTTAAATTCAAATTGCCTCTCCTTTGTATGCACTCTGATTTCACTGCCTTCAAATGCACCGGTGAGCATTCATGAGTTCATAAGAGGACTTCAAACTATCGCTTAGTCTTTTAAAAAACGGAGCCTATGGTTGATTGTCTCCAGTTCGCTCCAGGTCAAGGACACTATCACACTGCTTACACCTATGAACAAGTCTAGCAGTCATCACCACTTCTACCTGTCACCTGTAGCAACTGAGGCTGGCCTGAGAACCCAAGTGACAGAAGTCATTGGTGCCGCCAGGAACCACAACTTGAAAATGACTGCACCCTGCACAGCTGCAGACCGAGCCACCTCCACATCTCAGATAAACTCCCCTCCCCTGCCCTAGCCATACAGACATACAAAGTGCTATTTCCTTACATAATGCTGTACCTAATATTAAAGCCCCATAACACCCCCCCCCCCCACCCCCCGCCCTCCCCCTTTCGTGTGCCTGTCTGGACCATGCTGCAAGGGCAGCCACTTGCCTATTCACAATCCATGAATCCATGAGCACGGACAGGCAGCCCGTCCCCACATTCACCCTCTACCTTGAACAATGCAAATGGGTTACAACCTGACACTGAGCCTGGGGTGAGTGCACTTCCACCCTGTTGGGTGTGCTGAAAGGTGTCTCGGCAAAAGAGTCCATGGGTGAAACAAGGGACATCTGATGTTTTCCATGTGAAGTGCTAGTTTCTCTACTGCAATTAGCTGGCAGCAGTCAAAAGCATCTTTAGCTGTTGAACAACTGTGAGCAGCACTGCATCTGCACACAGAAAGCACACTCCCTATCTATTCTAATACAGAAATGTAAAAGAAAACAGCAAATAAAAATGATCCCTGTAGTGTTTTGGTTATGGATTTACACTGCCAAACTTCTCATTTCATCCAGAGGTTACAAGTTTCTTTTTAATATCTTATTTGGTTTCAATCAAACTTAGCATGCAATGAATATGTAGTGACAACTGAAATGTTGTACAAGATTGAGATCTGAACCAGGATTTCCTGCGTATCACAGGCAGTTGTCTTAATCATTAGGCTATTTTGACATGTCTCTGGTCCTTATTTGAAATTTCACTGTCACTGACATTTCCATCTTAATTTCTAATGACTACTACCAGAGGTTCTCACATGTGGTATACAAAAATAGCACCACAAGGAGAATAAAGACAGTCAAAAACAGTGGTCTACCCTACAACAAGTATCACACGTGGTTTCAGTTATATTAAACTCAACTTCACTACTTGCTACACGTTCATAATCTTGCTGGTTCAGTATTTCTGAATTATTTTCATGAATATCATTTCATATAACTGCAATCTCAAGGATTTCATCCTTATTGGTCCATTCACTTGATTTCAGTGTGTTTGATCCGTATGATGTATATTCCTAGTGGCTGTACACACCACATTTCTTGACCAAATCCATACCCTCAGTAGTGCTATTCTCTTTCATTCCCCAAGGGAGAACTTCCAGCAGTTGTGTTCAGAAACCATAGGTGGAAACATCAGTGGCTATGAGATATTGAATGAGGCCTGGCAGCATGCCCAGATAGACTAATGGTTAATGCAATTGCTGACAACATAGGGGATATCCAAGACTGGCTCCCAGCCCGACACAAATTTTCTGCTGTCACTACATATTCAGCATCTCTAAGCAGTTCACACTTATATCATTTACTGTCACTGCATCAATACAGATTTCTTCTTCATCGATCAATCAATTTCTTTTCAGTCATTCAATTCATTTTATATTCTTTACAAGAATTACTAGCACTATTCAGACACACATGTAATGCAATGTGCACAAAATGGAGAATACCAATGAAAATGTACCTAAGTGAAGACTTCATGAATGTGGAATGTGCAGATTTACAGAGTGGTGTTCAAAGCCCCAAATGCCAATTCTGATTTTTTTTTTTCTTCCATATTTTGCATAATCAACTTTGGAAGAATGTGGTTATTTCAAGTTAACCAGTCTCACCTTCTTAACTGCCTAAGTTGGAATTCTTTCTTCAATTGATTCAGTGCCAAATGAACATGATAATCATATGACGAATATAAATTCACAAACGTTCAGCACCTTAGGACGAGAGAGCTCTTTAGATATAATGTGTATTTTCTTATCTGCATTTTAGATTCATGCCTTTCCCAAAAACCAAATGGTTCACATTTCACCAATCTATCAGATGAACTAAAGATTCACTTTTGTGTCCCTATAGTCTTAATATAAGAAAGAAGTTTAGGGGCCCAATATCCTGTCAATGACTGGTCATTAGAGACAGAGTACAAGCACAAGTTGGTATAAGATGAGGAAGAAAAATCAGCCCTGTGCTTTTTAAAGGAACTGTCCTGGCATTTGCTTCAAGAAATTTACAGAAACCTTGGAAAACCTAAATCTGGACGACTGAACCGAAATCTGGATCTCCATCTCTGTGGGTGAGATTCTAGTATCTTTACCCCTGCACCACCTTGCTCAGCAATCAAACAACAGCTACACAAAAATGAAATGACATGAATGGTTCTGCATGCTGAGCATTTGTTGGTTTGCAAAACAGCTTGGAAAGCATAATAGCAACCAGACCCTGCTCTAAGTAACATCAGCAATAAAAACCTTCAATCATTCTCATATTAAAATATAGCCTCAATATCTCTGCACAGCAACAGAATGCTAGCAGGTATTGATTGCCCTCTTGACGTACTGGATGGTTGAAATTAAACTTTCCAAATTTAACATGATATGACACGGAAACTAATTATGATATGACTACCAAACTTGGTAACATTAATGTCAAGGACATGAGAAAGAGATAATGCTGAATCAATTCAATTGAAACAGTTTCAATGTGCTGCTATGGTACATCATACCGTTATATACCAGTACCATTACTGCTACAAAAGGGGCTCAATATGGTGCCTATCTGGGTCCAGAAGTGTCCAAAAATGCAGGATTGCATTCTGCACAGCAGAACAAAGCATGTCTGTAGATATTCTGGCTACTTCTCTTGATGTACTGCACTTCAGATCAGCACATGTGTGAATGTTCCCCTGGCAAAATCGGTCCTTCAGGTAGCCCCACAACCAGAAATCTCAAGGAGTGAGCTCATGCGATCACGCCGGCCAAGCAATTGCAAATGATCGGCTGATAATTCGATCATTTCCACATTTGTTTTGCAGAAGCAGGTGAACTTCACAAGCAATGTGCGGTGTGGCCCCTCTTGCATGAAAACTGTTGAGTTCAATGCACCTTTCTCTTGTAGGATGGGTATGACATGTGAAGTGTACTGCAGTAACACTGGCCAGTAACACTGCACGTCTTTGGTCCTTTAGCACCAACCGGTTCAAAAAAGAATGGGCCAATGATGAATGTAGCCATGAGCCACACCATAGTGATGCGTTTGCCATACAGAGGAACTTCATGCACAGTGACTGGAGACAAAGATCCCCACACTCGGCAATTCTGTGTGTTTAACTTAATCGTCAGAGAAAAACGAGCTTCCTCTGTCCATAAATTGGTCACATCATACTTACAAAACACACACACACACACACACACACACACACACACACACACACACACACACATGGTAACTATCACCTCAGTTGCAGTGAATAATTATTCTAGATGGAGTACAGTATCACGAGGTGTGCCTCAAGGCTCTATTTTGGGCCAGTCCTGTTCCTATTCTACATGAATGACTTCCCAATAAATATGAATTCTTCATCAGTTCATTAACTTCAATCCTTGCAAGAAAGCGGAGAGTGAAGTCAACATGTCAGTGTGTGCCTTGTGGTGCAAGCTGCTGTAAGATATGGATCTTGTACGGATACTTTTGAGAATGGTTCAAAGCACCTTCTGCACAGTGGACCATGGGATGTTCAACTGTCGTGACACAGCACGCGCACTGCCTGACAATTGAGAATGTGCACAGCGTTGTCTGCCATAGCAACAGCAATTTCATCAACCACCTATGGTGCAACCAGTCATCAACCTCTTCCCGGACCATCACCCAGTTCTCCAGTTGATTCGAACTACTACTTCATGCATTGCACAGCAGCTAGAGAGAGGACCCTTCCGCACTTCTTTCAGCCGGCAATATTCTTGAGGTGCAGCTGCATCATTACTGTTGCAGGGTGTATACGGGGACAAGGAAAAAAAATCGCGGATTTTTCCCGGATTTCCCGGTTAAAAATACACTTTCTCCCGGGTGAAAAGGCGCGTTCGAAAATCTTCTAAATGGCTCGTCATCAAAGAGTTGATTTTTAAATGAGAGTCAAAAGCTCTTTGATTTAATAAATTCATGGTACATTCTCGCGCGTAGTTCAACTTGCGTAAAAGGACACTTACTTTGAAAGTAACGTTTTTCAAACCAATATTCGCAATATTTTCCCGCGACTTGTTAGAAATAGGTTCGTTTCAGCAGTAGCCAGAGAGCGCAGATAACAGGCGACACCGCGCTTGGTGTGGTTCTTTATTATGGCACAATGCCATATGTGCTATACGATGAAAACGTGCACTTGAAATGCAGCGAACAGTTGAAACTAGCCAGTACTGTGGAATTAAACGTTTCGTTTCAAATACATTAGCTGCCTCGGCGGAAAAAGTTTATAAATGTCAAATTTCTATAGCAAACACACAAAAATAACTTCATTGTTCCGCAAGGTGATAAATGTTTGACTGTCAGAAATGTGGAAATAAAATCAAATCTGAAACTAATGACATATTTTAGCCTTCCGTAATTATGTGAATGCATTTTAATTCCCTTTATAGCTCCCGGCCACAGATATCCGTGTTTTCATGTGACGTGAGAGTAAACGAGGGGGAAACAGCAAAATCACTAAAGTAAATAACTCAGAATGCTCTGCGCATTAGCACCGGATCTACAATATTTGCGAACCGGGTTAATACTAAAAAAATCGAATTTTCAAAAATATGTTCAGCTTGTAGCGCATATCTTTCTGAAAAGTCTGAAACATAAACCATATGTGTTCGAGGAAATGTTAAGTCATATTATTTGGTCTTAGTGTGCCAAACTGCAGTGCCACGCCTCTTCATAAAGCATTCTTGTACCGTACATCACTGTATTTCGCTCTGTGGAATTGAAACATGTATATTTTGTAATGGACGCCATCAAACTATATTAAGGACAGTAGAAATATTGAAATGCCCTATGGTGCCTCTCCTGCTCCCAGTCGAACCGTTTGACAGCCTGCCCCTCTTTTTAAAAAATCTCGCAATTAATAGCGGATGGGATTACTTGTAATCGGGAGGACAAGAACTCTTCAGAAAATTTGCAGTCTTTATTGCCTATTAGCTAATAACTTGCTGTTTTGTATGATATACAATTAAATATAGGATACATAAAACCAATAAAGACAAGAGATAAGTAAGAAATTACACATTTCTTCAATCCTTAGTTCCTAGCATTTTTCTCTCTCTAATCTTGCTACTGCTTTACATGTCGTGCTATCTTTTATGCGAAAGAATCTATTACCTCATAAAAGTCCGTCAAACGTTTTGCTACATGAGAAATCAAAATGTCGTTATCTAATACTGAAAAAGTTGTTAACACAAATAATACCCAAGACTGGAGTGGTTTCTCGATCTGATTAAGTCTATTTCGTCACTATCTGTTAGATAAAACAAAATAGGCCTCTCTAATATTGCAGCAATTTTGTAACACACACCAAGTAAACGAGACTGTTTTGGCACAAATGGCCATTTTTATAACAAGACAGAATATAATTTACGAAGTACCAATATAAAATGCCTATAATGCCTACTTCAAGCAAAAAGCTTTATGTTAGGAAATAGTTTCACATTTCATCTCAAGCATGATATGGAAAAGTAGTATTACGAAATTTTTATATAAATTCAGAATCGTCTTACTCCTCCATAATTTGTGAGATGTTCCTGTTTCTTTTCCTTCCTTGTTCTAACAATCTTCTCACCACCAATTCTGTAGCTACTCCTGCCATTGTCAAAATTTGTTCGTCGACTAACTTCACAAACCCTGCCACAATCACAGGTTTAGTTATTCCATGATTATTTTCCGGCTAGGCGCTATTACGTGTTCGTACAACACGTTTTCCGCGTTACTTCCAAAATAGAACTTAAGCGGCTGCTAGCCGGGGACTGTACTACTGGTCTCTACTAGTATAGCGATCTAGCCAAAAAATTTCCTGTCAAAATTTCATTTTCTTGGATAGACCGAGAAGATAATACGTAATCTTTCTCACCTGTTATTCCTGTCAGTCGTTTATTTCCATTCTGGTAGTCTGAATCTATAGATTTCGCTAGTAATTATAAGAACGCTAAACATTCGCAAACCCAACCAACCACATAATCAGACAGCGATTGGCATTCATCCGTTCGGCTTTACTCCATTCAGTACGTATAGCCCCGTCCCCTTTTGTGTGCGGAAAGTTTATTTCTAGATGCGACGAGGATTCTCCTGACAGACATCACGCATTCAAAAATCAACTTATGTTTCATTCAGAAATCAACTTAAAATGTGTTTAAAAATGTTCAAATGCCAACACGGAAGCGTTTCAAAATCATATGAATAATCGATAGACAAACGTGCGCTAGATGCAAGGCGCTTTGTGAAAGAAGATCTTTTCCTCAAGAATATGAATTTGGCGCCCCCTTTTCCCGGTAGCATCTAGCTGCTTGCTGCGACTGCTTGCACAGCCAACAGCTACATTCCTGTAGCCAGAAGCGGGAGAATCTACTACTCAAACGCGACTCAACTGCGCATGCGCACGAGCCCGCTCGTAACTCTAAAACGAATCTAATGTAAACAGTTGTGACTTCACGCTCATCAGAGGCAATTTGTTGTTATGAAGCATTGCACAATCTATCTAAAGCCTTTGACACATTTTGCTGTTGGCGGACGCTTGCATGAGCACTTTGTTTCGTTGTTGTATATGGCGTTTTTCCTTTGCAATTTAAGTTATTTTGGTTTTTTCTCTCAATTATGTTTTATTGTTGAAGTATTATTCTGCAGTAGCGGGATACAGTAATATCCTTTGTTAGAGTATCGGTTCTTACCAGTCAAAATTACAAAAATTTAACTGAAAACTAAAACAATGAAAAATTCCCGGAATTCTAAAGAATTCCCGGGTTTTTCCCGGTTTTCTCCTGGATGAAAAAATTCCCGGAGTTTTCCCGGATCTCCCGGGTCGTATATACCCTGTGTTATTTTGATAATAGAACTTCACCAGTAATGCCTTGCTTCTTTTGTCCATGCTCATGCTGACATGTCGACAAGCACACTGTGATTGGTCAGGTGTGTGAGACTATGAATCACGATGACTGATCACGGTCATAGTTGGAATTGGACGGTGATGCTGTGATGCATGGAAATCACACAATCCATACTCTGGACATTAATGCTACCAAGTTTCAGACTTTTACTGTAATTACTTTCCATATCATAATGTGTCAAATTAGGAAAGTTCAATTATAACCACCTGGTAAATCTGTATGTTGATGATCAGAAAGAAGTTGAGACAGAAGATCAAAGTACAGAGCAAATCAAGTTATCAGGAGCATACACAAATACCAATTGTATCAATTATTAAATTTAAAAAATGGGAATTACTTTATAGCTAAAAAGAAAATTCTCCATCCTTGGTACTACTTCCAATGATGCACTCTTTGGGAGTTGGGGACTAGTTCTAGAGGACCTGGATAACAGGACACAAGACTTCTACACTGGCTCAGTAGTGATGATGAAATCCCAGTCAATAGGATGCTTGAAATTGAGGTCAAGAATAAAAAAAATATAAAATACATAATTTTTGTTACAACTGCAAAGCATGAACTGAACTAAGAGACAGAGAAAACATGTGAATTTCTCCTTAACATCAGTGAAACTTCAAGGTTAAGATCATTAAGGGGGGGTAGGACGTCAGGAATTTAAGAAAAAGTTTCAAAAGTATGCTCACTTTGTAGCCCACATCTTCCTGAACAGTTTTATGTATAAAACATATACAGGGCACGCTATTTGGTCTTAAGTGTACAAAGATGCAGTGCCACACCCCCTTGCAGAGCATTATTCTGTCATACGCAAATGTATTTCATTTTGTAGAATTTGAATGTATATATTTGTGCCAGAGATTGTCATACGTGAAGCAAAGGACTATTAATATCGATACTTTCTCTGCTGCTATCGACGTGCATTGTTGGGTTCATTGATGGGAAGGGAATAAATGGGAGAGGGCAAGCTGCAAAATGTTGTGGTTTGGCAATAAGAAGGAACACAGGGGACTTGAAAAATATGAAGCAAGCAGTTTGGGCCTTATACTTCCACAAAATGTCAACAGACAAGAACACTATCCACAAATTGTGCCCAAAAGGAAGTGAATCATGGTGTGGCTACCAAAGGTCAATTTCTTGTGGTGATATTCTTCATCACAGGAATTATCTATCAACTGGTTTAATGGAAGCCATTAAAACTATACACACAGACCTTGCAAATGAAAACTTATTGAAGAAATGTCGTCATGGCAGTACCCAAAACCCAAATGAAAGTATGAACCAAAGGGTATGGGAAAGATTGCCAATACCCATTTTTGTGGGAGGAAATGCACTTGCTATTGATATTTATGATGCAGTTTCACATTTTAATGATGATGTGCAAAGCAGGAAATATGTTTTAGAGAAAAATGGGAATTAAGCCCGGAGTGAACTGTATCAAAGCTTTGCATGTGATAGAGAGTGTGTAGTGAAAGCAGATAAAACATTTTTGGAGGTGATAAAATCAAAAGGAGTGCATCATGGTAATGTGAAAAAGGAAGAAAACTGATACAGAAAATGAAAAAGAACCTGCTAATCGTGCTTGACAGTTCTAAAAGAATCCCAAATATAAGCAGAAACTTAAACGGCCATTTTCCGCAAAACACAAATTTCTGTACTTCGGTACATGTACCATCCAAAATAAATATCCTATTACTTTCAAACTTGGTATGCTTATTAAACACAAAGTCCTTAATGCAAAACTCTAGAATTTTCCAAATCTTTTAAAAACGGTCATAAAAATTAAGATAATTAAATATAAAATTTGAGTTTTTTTCTACACATGATTTTTAAAATGTAACAGCTCCTCCATTTCTTCATAAATTAAATAAATTCTACAGTTTCAAACACTTCTAAGTATGGTTTGTATACTGTGCAAAATTCATCAAAGGAGCTCCCTTACTTATGAAGAAAAGTGTACCTACAACAACAACAAATGCAGCCAATAGTAAGTGAAAACACAATGAAATCTCACATGTAAAAAAACTTATTTTATGTGTGTGAACTTCCATTGCTATGAATGTAAACCCTGAATCCTTCCTGGTCATGCTGATAAAGTTTTATGAATTTATTTGTATAAGTATAGACAGTGGAAATTAAAATGTCCTGTGGTGCCTCTCCTGCCCCAAGTCGGCCCGTTTGACATCCTACTCTACTAAATCTGTCTGATAATTTAGTCCACTACCTGATACCAAATCCCACATAAAATATATTAATTGAACATTAAAAGACTGCTACGTAATACTTGGATTCGTTGCATAGTGGGCACACAATCTGTAACTTCATTTTCTACTAAAATGAAACATGTTATGGTCAGCAGGAAACAAAAATACTGAAATCTTAACCAGCACTGAGAAAAGACTCAATCTAGTTTATCTTGGAGGACACTATTGCTGCAGTATTCTGGAAGGCTGAGTAGTATTCAGCCATACAATCTTTGTTATCGGTTAACATTCCATGCAGAGCGACGGCAAGTAAGTGATGTCAGAAATAACAAGAGGGTCTTCGCCATATTAGTGTTAGGATATATTTATGCTGCCACCTTGGTATTTGCACCTCACTGACATGTCCTGGCAATGATGAAGCAGGTCCAGTGATTCTTAATGGAGAATTAACCTTCACCATCGCTCCTCGTCCCGTTGCTCATTATGTTCATCTACAAGTGAGAATATCAAGCTAGTTTGTATTTGGAGCAGTATTCATCACTGCCCATCCTGAAACTTGAGCTGTGGTTGGTCACTTCAATGTCACTCTAGCAGCATTGTCGTTCAGAGAACTGTGCCTCGTTCATGCCGTTTATCACACACCATACATCTTCTTCTATGTCTTCATCTACATCCATACTCTGCAAAGCAATGAGAAGGGCATGACAAAAGGTACTTCCAACTGGATCATATATGAAGGTTTCTCCCCTTCCATTAATGCATTAAGTGTAGGAAAAAAACTTCTTAAATGCCTCTGTGCAATCTGCAATCCCAATATCTTGTATTCACAATCACTGCAAGTGTGATGAGTAAGGAGCTGCTGTATATTCCTCACTTAATATTGGTATTTGAACCATCATTAGTAGTCCTTTGAGAGAGTTCAAATGTCTGCCAATCTAGGTTTTCCTGCATTTCCATAATGCTCCTTTGCAGATCAAACAAAGGTGTGACCATTGGTGCTGCTCTCCTTTCTTGACTTCCAGTGTCTGCTTGTAAGATGGCAGAGTCAAATGACACATACAGAACCACAAGATACATCCTAAACAACATATATTTATACCAATATCATGTATATCAACAACAGATTCCAATACCAATGTCGTGAATAACACCTACTCAATGCAAACACTGCTGAAGTCCATTTACGTGTATCTGTATATGTATCTACTGTAATTCACTTAATATTTCATATTTACGTATTTTTGTGTCACACAGCCTACTTATACAATTAGCTGACTCTAAAATCTTGTTATTGTTAACATGTATACATTTTTTATATCTGAATGTAAAAATCTGCTACAGTAAAAGACATTTATCTATTAAAATACAACAGATATGAATTACCTCAGGTTCACATTACTATCATATTACATTTTGTACCTCACCTGTGATTCCAATGTTAAATAAAAGTATTATTTTTAAGGTTAATTTTGTGAGATTCATTTGTACAATTAGAAGATATTTTGCCAAAGAAATTTTTTAAATAATTCAGTTATTTATGACACAAATATCTGCAACAAATTTATAAAATTTTAATTACAACAACAACAAAAACCACTTTTGTAACAGCAGGAATTTTATATAAAACATTATTGTGATATAATAAAAGCAATATGGCAAATACTGCACTTCATTACATGGCTAAATTCTGTGATGTGAACACTCAAAATGTAGACACTTAGTTTCGAATATATTAGAAAATTACACTAAAAGCAAAGTGTTGCCACTTATTTATCAGTTACAATTCCACAGTCATCTGTTATGCTAGTTAAATGAGACACATGGAAACAAGAATGGAAATACTGGTGATATCAAAGCAGATATACACCCATCATGAAGGACCAGTACAGCAAGTAAGTTAAGTAGTCTGTAACAGGTAGACAACATACTTATAGTCTGATTTGGTACGGATCCCACACACTTGAACAGTATTCTAGGATGGTTTGAGCAAGTGTTTTGTAGCTATCTCCCCTGTAGGCTGGTTGCATTTTCCCAGTATCCTATTAATAAAACTGCTGCATCCCGCTACTAGTGCATGTAAGTGTAAGTGTGAGTATGTGTGCGCTGAGTGTGGGTTGCCACATGCATGCACTCAGAGCATCCACCAAATGTATCAGCATGGGCCAGCCACTAGACGCCGCCGGCAGGAAATGTGCACACAGCATGGTCTCTGCCACACCATCTCTGCCGCACCTTCTACCAGTGTCTGCGCCTATATATGCATGGTGCAGCACTGACTGAATCTCTTATTGTATTTCCAGTTTGTATTGCACACACTAGTGTTCTGCATCTTGTGGAGTCCCAAGAGGCATAATGTTCAGAGGATATGAATAAAGTCAAGTTTGTGCGACTTGGGTGGGTTTTGTGTACTACTTGGTTACTACACAACTGGTGATGAGGATGGGATCCCGTTGGGTAATAGCCAAGTAATACACTAAACTGACCCAAGTCACACAAACACAGCTTTATTCATAAACTCTGAACATTAAGCCTCTCGGGACTCCACAAGACACACAACACTGATGTGCGCGGTTATAATAATAATAATAATAAACCCCGTGGCAGCCCGGGGAAAGAATAGGCCTTCGGTATGTTCTGCCAGTCGTAAAAGGCAACAAAAAGAACAAACCACTAATAGGGCTGACCCCCCTTTTAGCGTGATTAGTTGGTTCAGGACAGAACTAATGAAGCCTCGGACAAGCGCTGTTATGGTCGGGGACGACGCTTGAGCCCTATGCCCGTCCACAATGGTAACAACACTGCTAGCCACACGAAAAATGATTTAAATCCAAATAGAGGTGTTTTGCAGGACATGCTTCCTGCAACCACTCTAGAAGGAAAACAATGACAGATGATGACATGGTCAGATGAAGTTAACCGACACCTCATGTTCTGTTATTACCAAGCAACAAACTTAGGAACCAACACAACTGGATACAGATCACAAGTATACACAACATTTATTACCAGATACCCAGAATTAAAATTTTTAACAGAACAACGACTAGCTGATCAGATCCGTGTAATAATAAAAAATAACAGGATACCCCAGTCAGAATTAGAAAACATCAAACAACGATTACAACAAATACTGAAACAAAATAATGTGCAATCAGAAGAAGAAGAATATACAGTAATGGACTCAAACATCCCAAAGCAAACAAACAAAGAACAAAACGCATCAATTAAACAATCAGAGGAAAATGAAATCTTAAGACAGCCACCAGAACAAGCACAAATAGAACACAAAGTGACACACATGTTAGATATAGAAGAAAAATGTCAGCTGACATATGTAGAGTACAAAGACACAAATATAGACATTAGACCACTCTTGCATAGACCACAAAATAACCCGCAAGTCGAAACAACAATAACAACTATCAACACAATCATACACAACAAAATAAATGAAAATACAACTATGGAACAGTTACAACTACTGGTTTATGTAGGAGCACTCACTACACCAAATATACACACTAGGCAGAGATCAGAACCAACCAACACACAGAAGAAACCCACAAAACCAGCATGGCAACACAGGCTACAGATCAGAATAGAAAAACTGAGAAAAGACATCGGACAGCTAACACAATTTATAAGAAATGAAATATCAGACAAAAAACGAAAAAGGTTGGGTAAAATCTCACAACAAGAAGCGATAGAGCAGTTAGATGAAAAGAAGCAGAAATTACAAGCATTGGCCAAACGACTAAGAAGATACAAAAAAAGTGAAAATAGAAGGAAGCAAAACCAAACATTCAACACATACCAAAAGAAATTTTACCAGACAATAGATAACACACACATTAAAATAGACAAACCACCAAACATAACAGACACGGAACACTTCTGGAGCAACATATGGTCAAACCCGGTACAACATAACAGGCATGCATGGTGGATACAAGCAGAAACAGACACATACAAAATGATACCACAAATGCCTGAAGTGATAATTTTGCAACATGAAGTCACCCGAGCAATTAATTCTACTCACAATTGGAAAGCCCCCTGGAAAAGAAAATAGCAAATTTCTAGCTAAAGAAGTTCACCTCAACACATTCCCTGATACACTTACACACGGAATAACTTCTCTGAAACCTAAAGATCAAGCAGACACAGCAAACCCAGCTAAATATCGCCCCATAACATGCCTACCAACAATATGCAAAATATTAACTTCAGTCATTACACAGAAATTAATGACACATACAACACAGAACAAAATTATAAATGAAGAACAAAAAGGCTGCTGCAAAGGAGCACGAGGATGTAAAGAGCAACTGATAATAGATGCAGGGGTGACATACCAAGCTAAAACTAAACAAAGGTCGCTACACTACGCATACATTGATTACCAAAAAGCTTTTGATAGAGTACCCCACTCATGGTTACTAAGCCGGCTGCGGTGGTCTCGCGGTTCTAGGCGCTCAGTCCGGAACTGCGCGACTGCTACGGTCGCAGGTTCGAATCCTGCCTCGGGCATGGATGTGTGTGATGTCCTTAGGTTAGTTAGGTTTAAATAGTTCTAAGTTCTAGGGGACTGATGACCACAGATGTTAAGTCCCATAGTCCTCAGAGCCATTTTGAACCATGGTTACTACAAATATTGGAAATATACAAAGTAGATCCTAAATTGATACAGTTCCCAAACATAGTAATGAAAAATTGGAACACCACACTTAATATCCAAACAAATTCAAATAATATCACATCACAGCCAATACAGATTAAGTGTGGAATATACCAAGGAGACTCATTAAGCCCTTTCTAGTTCTGCCTTGCTCTGAACCCACTATCCAACATGCTAAATAATACAAATTATGGATACAAATATAATAGAGGGAAACATTCCACGTGGGAAAAATATATCTAAAAACAGAGATGATGTGACTTACCAAACGAAAGCGCTGGCAGGTCGATAGACACACAAACAAACACAAACATACACACAAAATTCAAGCTTCCGCAACAAACTGTTGCCTCATCAGGAAAGAGGGAAGGAGAGGGAAAGACGAAAGGATGTGGGTTTAAGGGAGAGGGTAAGGAGTCATTCCGATCCCGGGAGCGGAAAGACTTACCTTAGGGGGAAAAAGGACGGATATATATATATATATATATATATATATATATATATATATATATATATATATATATATATATATATATATATAGAACACACACACACACACACACACACACACACACACACACACACACACACACACAAATATATATATATATCCATCCACACATATACAGACACAAGCAGACATATTTAAAGACAGAGAGTTTGGGCAGAGATGTCAGTCAAGGCGGAAGTGCAGAGGCAAAGATGTTGTTGAATGACAGGAGAGGTGTGAGTGGCGGCAACTTGAAATTAGCGGAGATTGAGGCCTGGTGGGTAACGGGAAGAGAGGATATATTGAAGAGCAAGTTCCCATCTCCGGAGTTCAGATAGGTTGGTGTTGGTGGGAAGTATTCAGATAACCCAGACGGTGTAACACTGTGCCAAGATGTGCTGGCCGTGCACCACGGCATGTTTAGCCACAGGGTGATCCTCATTACCAACAAACACTGTCTGCCTGTGTCCATTCATGCGAATGGGCAGTTTGTTGCTGGTCATTCCCACATAGAATGCATCACAGTGTGGGCAGGTCAGTTGGTAAATCACGTGGGTGCTTTCACACGTGGCTCTGCCTTTGATCGTGTACACCTTCCGGGTTGCAGGACTGGAGTAGGTGGTGGTGGGAGGGTGCATGGGACAGGTTTTACACCGGGGGCGGTTACAAGGATAGGAGCCAGAGGGTAGGGAAGGTGGTTTGGGGATTTCATAGGGATGAACTAACAGGTTACGAAGGTTGGGTGGACGGCGGAAAGACACTCTTGGTGGAGTGGGGAGGATTTCATGACGGATGGATCTCATTTCAGGGCAGGATTTGAGGAAGTCGTATCCCTGCTGGAGAGCCACATTCAGAGTCTGGTCCAGTCCCGGAAAGTATCCTGTCACAAGTGGGGCACTTTTGTGGTTCTTCTGTGGGAGGTTCTGGGTTTGAAGGGATGAGGAAGTGGCTCTGGTTATTTGCTTCTGTACCAGGTCGGGAGGGCAGTTACGGGATGCGAAAGCTGTTGTCAGGTTGTTGGTGTAATGGTACAGGGATTGCGGACTGGAGCAGATTCGTTTGCCATGAAGACCTAGGCTCTAGGGAAGGGACCGTTTGATGTGGAATGGGTGGCAGCTGTCATAATGGAGGTACTGTTGCTTGTTGGTGGGTTTGATGTGGACGGACGTGTGAAGCTGGCCATTGGACAGATGGAGGTCAACGTCAAGGAAAGTGGCGTGGGATTTGGAGAAGGACCAGGTGAATCTGATGGAACCAAAGGAGTTGAGGTTGGAGAGGAAATTCTGGAGTTGTTCTTCACTGTGAGTCCAGATCATGAAGATGTCATCAATAAGTCTGTACCAAACTTTGGGTTGGCAGGCCTGGGTAACCAAGAAGGCTTCTTCTAGGCGACCCATGAATAGGTTGGCGTACGAGGGGGCCATCCTGGTACCCATGGCTGTTCTCTTTAATTGTTGGTATGTCTGGCCTTCAAAAGTGAAGAAGTTGTGGGTCAGGATGAAGCTGGCTAAGATAATGAGGAAAGAGGTTTTGGGTAGGGTGGCAGGTGATCGGCGTGAAAGGAAATGCTCCATCGCAGCGAGGCCCTGGATGTGCGGAATATTTGTGTATAAGGAAGTGGCATCAATGGTTACAAGGATGGTTTCCGGGGTAACAGATTGGGTAAGGATTCCAGGCGTTCAAGGAAGTGGTTGGTGTCTTTGATGAAGGATGGGAGACTGCATGTAATGGGTTGAAGGTGTTGATCTACGTAGGCAGAGCTACAATGGGGCGGCCGGGATGATTGGGTTTGTGAATTTTAGGAAGAAGGTAGAAGGTAGGGGTGCGGGGTGTCGGTGGGGTCAGGAGGTTGATGGAGTCAGGTGAAAGGTTTTGCAGGGGGCCTAAGGTTCTGAGGATTCCTTGAAGCTCCGCCTGGACATCGGGAATGGGATTACCTTGGCAAACTTTGTATGTGGTGTTGTCTGAAAGCTGACGCAGTCCCTCAGCCACATACTCCTGACGATCAAGTACTACGGTCGTGGAACCCTTGTCCGCCGGAAGAATGACGATGGATCGGTCAGCCTTCAGATCACGGATAGCCTGAGCTTCAGCAGTGGTGATGTTGGGAGTAGGATTAAGGTTTTTTAAGAAGGATTGAGATGCAAGGCTGGAAGTCAGAAATTCCTGGAAGGTTTGGAGAGGGTGATTTTGAGGAAGAGGAGGTGGGTCCCGCTGCGACAGAGGACGGAACTGTTCCAGGCAGGGTTCAATTTGAATAGTGTCCTGGGGAGTTGGATCATTAGGAGTAGGATTAGGATCATTTTTCTTCATGGCAAAGTGATATTTCCAGCAGAGAGTACGAGAGTAGGACAGTAAATCTTTGGTGAGGGCTGTTTGGTTGAATCTGGGAGCGGGGCTGAAGGTGAGGCCTTTGGATAGGACAGAGGTTTCGGATTGGGAGAGAGGTTTGGAGGAAAGGTTAACTACTGAATTAGGGTGTTGTGGTTCCAGATTGTGTTGATTGGAATTTTGAGGTTTTGGAGGGAGTGGATCTGGAAGTGGGAGATTGAGTAGATGGGGAGAGACTGGGTTTGTGTGCAATGAGAGGAGGTTGAGGTTTGCTGGAAAGGTTGTGAAGGGTGAGTGAGTTGCCTTTTCGGAGGTGGGAAACCAGGAGATTGGATAGTTTTTTGAGGTGGAGGGTGGCATGCTGTTCTAATTTGCGGTTGGCCTGTAGGAGGATGCTCTGAACAGCCGGTGTGGATGTGGGAGAGGAAAGATTAAGGACTTTTATTAAGGATAGGAGTTGACGGGTGTGTTCATTGGCTGAGTTGATGTGTAGGTGAAGGATTAGGTGGGTGAGGGCAATGGATTGTTCAGTTTGGAACTGGTATAGGGACTGATGGAAAGAAGGGTTGCAGCCAGAGATGGGGACTTTAAGTGTGAGGCCTTCGGGGGGAATGCCAAATGTTAGACAAGAAATAGAATATGGGAGCGTAAATTGGCTAGGGCGAAGGCATGTTTGCGGAGGGAATGTAAATAAAACTTAATGGGGTCGTTGTGGGGATGTTGTGAGTGTGACATGGTATTAGAAGGTGGAAAGTGTAACATGAGGAAATGAAAATGAAAATAAAAATATATGGGGAGAGATAAAGGTGAACTGGAAAGTAACTGGAGATCTGGTGTGAAAAAGGCGAAAAGGTGTTGGTGACAGCTGGGCTATGTTGGACTTGGGTTGGTAGACAACGATGTGCACAAAGGTTAGGTGGTTGTGTTGCCGCCAAAACACGTTAAAGGACGGAAAAATTCGGGAAAATTTCGAAAAAACTGCGTGTAATGTATTAAAAAGAGTGGTTTTGTGGTGGCAGATTATGAAAATGAGGCTAACAATTGTCTGACGAAGAAATAATGACTTTAAAACCTGTGGGAAGTAGCTAAAAATTATCAGTGATGTGGGAAAAACGGAAATGGAAATAAAGCGAAAGTTATTAGAAATAGCCGAAATGGTTGTTTAAAAGGTGAAAGGAACTGTTTGTGAACTAGAAACGGTGGATTTTATAGCAGCGGTAGTGTTGAAAGCGGCAAAAAAATTTATTTATTTATTTATTTATTTTTTTTGTTATGGCTTGGAAGTGGGTTACGTATTATTGAGTATATATAGGCGGGATAAAATTGTATAGCAGATTACGGTAGAAAGGAGAAGGTGAATACAAAGTGAAACTACTGGCAAAAACACAAAGAGAAAATTAGATGACAGGAAAGATTTCGAAATGCAACAGTGACAATAACAAACGTAATTGTTGGGTTCAAATTAATGATATTAATACAATAGAGGGAAACATTCCACGTGGGAAAAATATATCTAAAAACAAAGATGATGTGACTTACCAAACGAAAGCGCTGGCAGGTCGATAGACACACAAACAAACACAAAAACAAAAAAAAAAACTTCCTCTCATTGCACACAAACCCAGTCTCTCCCATCTACTCAATCTCCCACTTCCAGCTCCACTCCCTCCAAAACCTCAAAATTCCAATCAACACAATCTGGAACCACAACACCCTAATTCAGTAGTTAACCTTACCTCCAAAACCTCTCTCCCAATCCAAAACCTCTGTCCTATCCAAAGGCCTTACCTTCAGCCCCGCTCCCAGATTCAACCAAACAGCCCTCGTCAAAGATTTACTGTCCTACTCTCGTACTCTCTGCTGGAAATGTCACTTTGCCATGAAGTAAAATGATCCTAATCCTACTCCTATTGATCCAACTCCCCAGGACACTATCCAAATTGAACCCTGCCTCGAACAGTTCCGTCCTCTGTCGCAGCGGGACCCACCTCCTCTTCCTCAAAATCACCCTCTCCAAACCTTCCAGGAATTTCTGACTTCCAGCCTTGCATCTCAATCCTTCTTAAAAAACCTTAATCCTACTCCCAACATCACCACTGCTGAAGCCCAGGCTATCCGTGATCTGAAGGCTGACCAATCCATCGTCATTCTTCCGGCGGACAAGGGTTCCACGACCGTAGTACTTGATCGTCGGGAGTATGTGGCTGAGGGACTGCGTCAGCTTTCAGACAACACCACATACAAAGTTTGCCAAGGTAATCCCATTCCCGATGTCCAGGCGGAGCTTCAAGGAATCCTCAGAACCTTAGGCCCCCTGCAAAACCTTTCACCTGACTCCATCAACCTCCTGACCCCACCGACACCCCGTACCCCTACCTTCTACCTTCTTCCTAAAATTCACAAACCCAATCATCCCGGCCGCCCCATTGTAGCTGGTTACCAAGCCCCCACAGAACGTATCTCTGCCTACGTAGATCAACACCTTCAACCCATTACATACAGTCTCCCATCCTTCATCAAAGACACCAACCACTTCCTCGAATGCCTGGAATCCTTACCCAATCTGTTACCTCCGGAAACCATCCTTGTAACCATAGATGCCACTTGCTTATACACAAATATTCCGCACGTCCAGGGCCTTGCTGCGATGGAGCATTTCCTTTCACGCCGATCACCTGCCACCCTACCCAAAACCTCTTTCCTCATTACCTTAGCCAGCTTCATCCTGACCCACAACTTCTTCACTTTTGAAGGCCAGACATACCAACAATTAAAGGGAACAGCCATGGGTACCAGGATGGCCCCTCGTACGCCAACCTATTCATGAGTCGCCTAGAGGAAGCCTTCTTGGTTACCCAGGCCTGCCAACCCAAAGTTTGGTACAGATTTATTGATGACATTTTCATGATCTGGACTCACAGTGAAGAACAACTCCAGAATTTCCTCTCCAACCTCAACTCCTTTGGTTCCATCAGATTCACCTGGTCCTTCTCCAAATCCTACGCCACTTTCCTTGACGTTGACCTCCATCTGTCCAATGGCCAGCTTCACACGTCCGTCCACATCAAACCCACCAACAAGCAACAGTACCTCCATTATGACAGCTGCCACCCATTCCACATCAAACGGTCCCTTCCCTACAGCCTAGGTCTTCGTGGCAAACGAATCTGCTCCAGTCCGCAATCCCTGAACCATTACACCAACAACCTGACAACAGCTTTCGCATCCCGTAACTACCCTCCCGACCTGGTACAGAAGCAAATAACCAGAGCCACTTCCTCATCCCTTCAAACCCAGAACCTCCCACAGAAGAACCACAAAAGTGCCCCACTTGTGACAGGATACTTTCCGGGACTGGACCAGACTCTGAATGTGGCTCTCCAGCAGGGATACGACTTCCTCAAATCCTGCCCTGAAATGAGATCCATCCGTCATGAAATCCTCCCCACTCCACCAAGAGTGTCTTTCCGCCGTCCACCCAACCTTCGTAACCTGTTAGTTCATCCCTATGAAATCCCCAAACCACCTTCCCTACCCTCTGGCTCCTATCCTTGTAACCGCCCCCGATGCAAAACCTGTCCCATGCACCCTCCCACCACCACCTACTCCAGTCCTGTAACCCGGAAGGTGTACACGATCAGAGGCAGAGCCACGTGTGAAAGCACCCAGGTGATTTACCAACTGACCTGCCTACACTGTGATGCATTCTATGTGGGAATGACCAGCAACAAACTGTCCATTCGCATGAATGGACACAGGCAGGCAGTGTTTGTTGGTAATGAGGATCACCCTGTGGCTTAACATGCCATGGTGCACGGCCAGCACATCTTGGTACAGTGTTACACCGTCTGGGTTATCTGGATACTTCCCACCAACACCAACCTATCCGAACTCCGGAGATGGGAACTTGCTCTTCAATATATCCTCTCTTCCCGTTACCCACCAGGCCTCAATCTCCGCTAATTTCAAGTTGCCGCCACACATACCTCACCTGTCATTCAACAACATCTTTGCCTCTGCACTTCCGCCTTGACTGACATCTCTGCCCAAACTCTTCGTCTTTAAATATGTCTGCTTGTGTCTGTATATGTGTGGATGGATGTGTGTGTGTGTGTGTGTGTGTGTGTGTGTGTGTGTGTGTGTGTGTGTGTGTGTGTGTGCACGAGTGTATACCCGTCCTTTTTTCCCCCCTAAGGTAAGTCTTTCCGCTCCTGGGA
This sequence comes from Schistocerca piceifrons, assembly GCF_021461385.2. Lineage (NCBI taxonomy): Eukaryota > Metazoa > Arthropoda > Insecta > Orthoptera > Acrididae > Schistocerca > Schistocerca piceifrons. The sequence continues at coordinate 145,969,744 of NC_060145.1, forward strand.
TTGGAATGACTCCTTACCCTCTCCCTTAAACCCACATCCTTTCGTCTTTCCCTCTCCTTCCCTCTTTCATGATGGGGCAACAGTTTGTTGCGAAAGCTTGAATTTTGTGTGTATGTTTGTGTGTCTATCGACCTTCCAGCGCTTTCGTTTGGTAAGTCACATCATCTTTGTTTTTAGATATAAATTATGGATAGAATATTACTGGAACATACCAACACAAAATCACACATTTGCTATACATGGATGATCTAAAACTACTGGCAGCAACAAATCAACAACTCAACCAATTACTAGAGATAACAGAAGTATTCAGCAATGATATAAATATGGCTTTTGGAACAGACAAATCTAAGAAAAATAGCTTAGTCAAGGGAAAACACACTAAACAAGAAGATTACATATTGGATAACCACAGTGACTGCATAGAAGTGATGGAAAAAACAGATGCCTATAAATATCTAGGATACAGACAAAAAATAGGAATAGATAATACAAATATTGAAGAGGAACTAAAAGAAAAATATAGGCAAAGACTAACAAAAATACTGAAAACAGAATTGACAGCAAGAAACAAGACAAAAGCTATAAATACTTATGCTATACCAATATTGACCTACTCATCTGGAGTAGTGAAATGGAGTAACACAGACCTAGAAGCACTCAATACACTTACACGTTCACAATGCCACAAATATAGAATACATCACATACATTCAGCAACAGAAAGATTCACATTAAGCAGAAAGGAAGGAGGAAGGGGACTTATCGACATAAAAAACCTACATTATGGACAGGTAGACAATTTAAGAAAACTATTTATAGAACGAGCAGAAACTAGCAAAATACACAAAGCGATCACTCATATAAATACATCGGCTACACCACTACAGTTTCATAACCACCTCTACAACCCTTTAGATCACATAACATCAACAGATATGAAGACAATAAATTGGAAAAAGAAAACACTACATGCCAAGGACCCGTATCATCTAACACAGCCACACATAGATCAAGACGCATCCAACACATGGCTAAGAAGAGGCAATATATACAGTGAGACGGAAGGATTTATGATTGCAATACAGGATCAAACAATAAACACCAGATATTACAGCAAGCATATTATTAAAGATCCCAATACCGCAACAGATAAATGCAGACTTTGCAAACAACAAATAGAAACATTAGATCACATCACAAGCGGATGTACAATACTAGCAAATACAGAATACCCCAGAAGACATGACAATGTAGCAAAAATAATACATCAACAACTTGCCATACAACATAAATTAATAAAACAACACGTTCCCACATACAAGTATGCACCACAAAATGTACTGGAGAATGATGAATACAAATTATACTGGAACAGAATCATTATAACAGATAAAAAAAAAACACCACATAACAAACCTGACATCATACTCACCAATAAAAGGAAGAAATTAACACAATTAATCGAAATATCCATATCCAATACAACAAACATACAGAAGAAAACAGGAGAAAAAATTGAAAAATACATCCAACTGGCTGAGGAAGTCAAGGACATGTGGCATCAGGATAAAGTTGACATTATACCAATTTTACTATCAACTGCAGGAGTCATACCACACAATATCCACCAGTACATCAACGCAATACAGCTACATCCAAACTTATATATACAACTACAGAAATCTGTAATTATTGATACATGTTCAATTACCCGAAAGTTCCTAAATGCAATGTAACATACACCGCACAGTTAAAAGAAAGTCACACTTGATCAAGATCCGCGTCACTTTCCATTTTTAATCAGACATAACGTCTGAGAAAGAAAATAATGTTATTATCATTATTAATTCTATTTTTCTCATACATTATTATTATTATTATTATTATTATTATTATTATTATTATTACTATTATTATTATTATTATTATTACTACTACTACTACTACTACTACTGAGTCACCAGTTTTCCAACTGGCTTTATGTGGCTCCCAACAAATTCCTCTCCTATGCCAGCCTCTTCACCTCTGAGTAGCACTTGCAACCTAAGTCCTCAATTAGCTACTGTATATATTCCAGCCTCTGTGTTTCTCTACAGTTTTTACCCTCTACGGATCCCTCCAGTACCATGTAAGTTATTCCCTGATATCTTAATAGATGTCATAACAACCTGTTCCTCCTCCTTTTCAGTGTTTTCAATATATTCCTTTCCTCTCGAATTCTATGCAGAACCACCTCATTCCTTACATTATCAGTGCACATAATTTTTAACATTCATCTGTAGTATCACATCTCAAATAGTTCAATTCCATTCTGTTCCAGTTTCCCTAGATTGCATGTTTCACCACCATATAATGCTGTGCTCCAAACATACATTCTCAGAAATTTCTTCCTCAAATTAAGACCTATGTTTGATACTAGTATACTTCTCTTGTCCAGAATTGCCCTTTCTGTCAATGCTAGACCACTTCTGATGTCCTCCTCACTTCATCCATCATGGGTTTTTTTGCTGCCTATGTAGTAGAATACCTTAACTACTTCTACTTTGTGACCATCAATTCTGACGTTAAGTTTCTCGCTGTTCTCATTTCTACCACTTCCAATTACTTTTGTCTTTCTTCGATTTACTTTCAGTCCATATTCTGTACTTGTTAGACTATTAATGCCATTCAGCAGATTCTGTAATTCTTCTTCGCTTTCACTGAGGATAACAATGTCATCAGGAATCTTATCACTGATATCATTTCACCTCGAATTTTAATTCCAGTCTTGAACCTTCCTTTTATTTCATCATTGGTTCTTCAATGTGTAGACTGAAAAGTAAGGTAGAAAGACTACATCCCTGTCTTACACCCTTTTTAATCTGAGCACTTCGTTCTTGGCCCGTGTGGAGTTGCTATTGCAGTTGGGAGTTGGGTCTCCAAAGGCTAAGGGAAGAAAACCCTAATTAAAAATCACCCGTCCCCCCGGTAGGGGTTGGATGCAGGGTTGACAGCCCACTCTGTAAAAAACAACTGTTGCAAAGCTTTTACAAAGTAAAGTGGGCGGATGAAGGAAGACGGATCTGGCATGGAAAATGACAAAGTGGATGGAATACAAGTAAATGAAGGAGGGAAAATAAGGAAGAAGAGAAATAAAAGGTGTAGATCAGATCTATATATTGGTACTTGGAATGTGAGATCCCTGTATCGACCAGGAGCACTGAAAGTAATGCTGGATCAAATAATGATTCTGAACCAAACTGTAACAGCACTACAAGAAATTAGATGGATCGGGAGTGGAGTTTTAGACAATAAACAGGCGATTACATTCTATAGCTGCAGCAAAAGGAATCGTAAGCTGGGGACAGGATTTGTTGTACACCATCAATTAAAGCATTTGGTAATAGGGTTTAGACCCGTAAGTCCAAGATTATCAACACTCAGGATAAAGGAGAGATTCTTTAACTATTCCATAATTAATGCCCATGCACCAACAGAAGAATCCTGAGAAGAAGAGAAAGAGGTATCCTATGTATCTTTGGAAAGAGTATATGATGAGTGCCCTGGGCACGATATTAAAATAACAGCCGGAGACCTAAATGCTCAGGTGGGGAAAGAACAAATTTATAAACCAATAATTGGCCCCCACAACATACATGCAGCAAGTAATGAGAACGTAACAAGGCTTATACTGTTTGCAGCATCTAGAAACATGGTAATAGGATCAACACTGTTCCCTCATAAAGAAATACATAAGGGAACATGGAACTCACCGGATGGAAACACAGTAAACCAGCTCGACCATCTGTTGATAGATTTGAGACACAAATTGGACCTATTGGACTTGAGGAATCTCAGAGGCTCAAATATTGATACTGAGTCTGACCCAGGGCACAGAAATATAACGTAACAACTTTAGAATCAGTGGAAGTTAGAGAACAGTTTCAGGAGAAGGTAACTCGGATTCTGGAAAACATTGGAGAATATAATAATATCGATGATCAGTGGGAAGTGACAAAAAAGACAGTGGAGACATCGGCAAGAGAGATAATGGGAATTGGGACAAGACAAGTATGATCATCATGGTTTGATACTGAATGCGAAATAGTAACTGAAGAAAAGAACAAAGCATATAGAAAGACACTGTGATCACACTGTACGATGAGGATAGTAGAAGAATACAAAGAAAAACAGAGGATTGAAAAAGAGGACTCACCAAAGAAAAAAAAAGATAGAACGGATGAAAGCAAGTGTCAAAGAAATGGAGCTCATGGGAAGCAAAAATGAAATAACAAAATTCTATAGAGAGGTGAATGCAGCATGGAGGTCTTTTTGATAGTAAAACAAGCTTAATAAAAGATGAGACAGGGAATATAATAAGTGAGGAGAAGGGAATATGCAAAAGATGGCGTAGGTATTTTGAAAGTCTCCTCAACCCTAGAATAACTATACCAGGGAATCCAGCAGAAACGAATGGGGAAGAGGACCCAGACAAAAACACTAACCCCACCAAATATACAAGAAGTGAAAACTGCCATGAAGAAATTGAAAAACAACAGGGCGGCAGGGACAGATGGTATTCCAGCAGAACTGTTTAAGCAAGGAGGCAGAGAGCTGGAATGAAGCCTTCTGAAAATGGTCACCAGAATATGGGAAGAGGAGAAAATGCCCCAATAACTGAAAGAGGGTATCGTATGTCGCATATATAAGAAAGGAGATAAGATGGAGTGTGGCAATTACGGAGGGATCACACTACTTAATTTGGGATATAAAATATTCTCCAATATACTATTTGACAGAATACTTCTAATCATACAGAGGGAGACGGGGCCGTACCAATGCGGATTCCTTCTCAGGAAGATCAAATATTCACCATAAGACAAATCCTGGAAAAAACAAACAAATACTCTTTATAGATTTCAAAGCAGCTTATGATAGCATAAATAGAGAGCAGTTATATCAAGCTCTAGATGAACTTGGAATCTCCAAGAAAGCTGGTAAGGCTCATGAGAATGACAATGAGCGAAACACAAGGTAGTGTAAGAATAGGAGGAATGATGTCCAATACATTGAGTATTAAAAATGGAGTGTGACAAGGGGATGCACTGGCATGTCTTCTCAATAATGCCACCCTGGAGATGGTGATGAGAAATGCAAACCTTCTGAATAGGGGAACGATCTTCTATAAATCAGTGCAGATACTGGCCTACGCAGATGACATAGATATAATAGCAAGAACCCAAAAAGGAATGGAAGAGACATTTACAGCTCTCGAACAGGCTAGTAGGAACATGGGGTTCATTATTAATGAACAAAAAACAAAATATATGGCAGCTGGAAAAGCACAGAGAAAATATGCCAAATGCAATAACAATACAGAAGTACCAAAAAGAATATTACAAGGAAAGCCAGGAGAGCAGAGAGGACGTGGTTGACCAAGAGCCAGATGGGAAGATGGAGTAATCTAAGAACCTTAGGAAGATGGGCTATAGAAATTGGAGAGTATTGGCAAAGGACCGAGAGAAATGGAAGCAAATTGTAGAAGAGGCCAAGGCTCATCATGAGTTGTAGAGACAAGAAAGAAGAAGACGACTTCATTCTTGGTCTTCCACTATTATTAGCTCCTCTTGGCTCTTGTACATGTTGTATATTACCTGTCTCTCCCTATAACTTAACTCCATTTTCCTCAGAATTTCGAACATCTTGCACCATTTACCAGGTTCACAAATCCTATGAAAGTGTATTAATTTTTCTTTAGTCTTACTTCCTCCATTATCAGTCACATCATCAGAACTGCCTCTCTGGTGCCTTTACCTTTCCTGAAGCCAAACTGATCATCATCCAACACATCCTCAGTTTTCTTTTCCATTGTTCTGTGTATTACGATTGTCAGTGGATTGGATCCATGAGCATTTAAGCTGACCGTACGATAATTCTCACACTTGTTAGCTCTCACAGTCTTCGGTATTGTGTGGATGGTATTTTTCTGAAAGTCAGATGGTATATCGCCAGACTCGTACACTCTGCACACCAACTTCAGTAGTCATTTTGCTGCCACTTCCCCCAATGATTTTAGAAATTCTGATGGAATGTCATCTATACATTTTGCCTTATTTGCTCGTAACTCTTCCTAAGCTCTTTTAAATTCTGATTTCAATATTGGATCCCTATCTCTTCTAAATCGACTCCTGTTTCTTCTTAATTCGTATCAGACATGTCTTCCACCTCATGGAGGCCTTCAGTGTACTCTTTCCACCTACAAGGTGTACAATTTCGCTTCCACCGTTTGCCGATAGGTGGCGACAACAGTACATAGCGGTCGAAAGAAACAGATCGCAGATGTCGGGCAGTTAGCTTGGACCTCGGTCAACATAATCTCATTCAAACATTTGTCGATTTGTGTCTGCATCATAAAGTTGTTCTTGATTGAAAATGTCAGTTTATGAGCCTAATTATCATCATTTGCGGGAGGTGTTACTGTTTTGTTTCAATATGAAGAAAGCAGCGCCTGAGACTCATCGAATACTCTCAAGTACATATGGTAAGGACGCTATTAGTGAAAGAAAATGTTGTGAGTGGTTTCGACACTTCGAGAACATTGATTTTTAACGTTGTAGACCGGTATAGTAGTGGAAGAGAGCATGTTTTTGTAGTTGCAGAATTGGAGACATTGCTGAGTGAAGACTCGCCTCAAACTCAAGAATTAGCACGATTAGTGGGAGTGACACAGCAAGCCATTTCAAAACGTCTCAAGGTATGGGCTTGATTCAAAAAGAAGGAACTTGGGTCCCGTGTGAGCTGGAACCAAGAGATGTTGAACGGCGTTTGTGTGTTTGTGAAAAGTTGCTTCAGAGGCAAAAACAGAAGGGATTTCTGCATCGCATTGTGACCAGGGACGAAAAATGGGTTCTTAACGATAATCCCTAAATGCAAAAAATCATGGGGATATCCAGGCCATGCTTCCACATTGACAGCCAAACCAAATATTCACAGCTCCAAGATCATGCTCTGTATTTGGTGGAATCAGCTAGGCGTTGTGTACTATGAGGTGTTAAACGCAATTAATGCATTTGAGCAGAGCATTAAAAGACAAATGGTCGCAACACAATGAGAGGCATCATAAAGTGATTTTGCAGCATGACAATGCTGGATGTTGCAAAAAAGGTCAAAATGTACTTGGAAACATTAAAATGGAAAGTCCTACCCCACCCGCCGTATTCTCCAGACATTGCTCCCTCTGACTACCACCTGTTTAGCTCAATGGTGCATGGCCTGGCTCACCAACAATTCTGATCTCATGAAGTAGTCACAAATTGGATCGATTTGTGGATTGCTTCAAAAGATGAACAATTTTTTCAACGAGGGATTTGTACACTGCCCGAAAGATGGGGGAAAGTAGTGGCCAGCGATGGAAAATACTTTGAATGATACATGTGTAACCAATTTGTTTCATTAAAGCCTCAAATGTTGATGAAAAAATGGCAGAAGCAAAGTTGTACACCTTTCATAAGCTTTCTCCTCTGCATTTAACAGTGGAATTCTCATTGCACTCCTAATGTTACCACCCTTGCTATTCATTTCACCAAAATTTGTATTCTGTATGTTGAGTCAGACCTTCCAACACTCATTTCTTATTTGATTTTCTTTCTTTTTCCATGCAGACATTTTGACTTAGCTCTCCTGCATTTCCTACTTATCACATTCCTAAATGAGTTGCATTTCTGTATTCTTGAGTTTCCCAGAACATTTTTGTATTTCCTTCCTTCATCAATCAACTTAGGTATTTCTTCTGTTACACGTGGTTTCTTTGCAGTTACCTTCTTTGTACCCATGTTTTTTGTTCCAAGTTCTGCAGATATGTCCATCCCTCTCCAACTGGACTCGTACTGAGATACTCCTTTTTGCAGTATGTACAGCCTTAGATAACTTCAACTGTATCTCTTCATTCCTTACTATTCCTGTACTGATTCATCCTGACTTGTCTCATTAAATTCAGCCTACACTTCATCACCACATCACAACAGGAAAGTAAATAATAATTTTACCATATTTAACCAAAATATTGGTGGATTAAAGAAAAAAGTAGATTCTCAGAAAAGTAAAGTAAAAAATAATGTTACCATTTTTCACCAAAATATTCCGGGATTGAAGAATAAAGTAGATGAGCTCCTGGTTTGTTTAGATGACACTGTATCTAATAATGTAATATATATACTATGCCTGTCTGAGCATCACATTGTGTCCGATATTGAAAAGGTAAATATCAGTGGTTATAAACTACCTGCACATATGAGTAGATAGAATAAGGCGGGAGGCGGAGTTGCCACATATGTCAAAAGTTATCACTGTGTAGAAAGCTTAGATAACAAAAAGTTTTGTCTAGAGCAACATATAGAAGCATGTGCCTGTCAACTTAAACTGAAGGAGGGCTCTTTTATAATTGTAACAGTATACAGGTCCCCGTCAGGAAACTTTCATTTTTTCCTGGAAAACTTGGATACCTTGTTGTGCTATCTGTCAGATAGGGGAAAGCAAATTATTATTTGTGGGGACTTCAATGTTGATTCATTGAAAGAGTGTAATAGGAAGAACGACCTGGAAGTCTTGCTCGTTTCTTTCAATTTGACATCTGTCATTAATTTTCCTACTCTGGTAGTAAAGGACAGCAGCACATTGATAGATAACACTTTTATAGACCAAGATAAGTTTAAAAACAAATTCTTGTCCTGTTGAGAATGGGCTTTCTGATCATGATGCTCAGCTAGTTACAGTATATGACATAGCTCCATTCAGTAACTCAAAACTGCCCTCCAAAGTTGTGAGTTCAATTAATGACTCAACAATTAGAAATTTAAGTGAAAATCTTCAGCAGTTAGACTGGGATGAGGTGTACAAGGAACCCAATGCTAATTTAAAATATAACTTATTCCATGATACACTTGTAAGAGAATTTGAAAACTGTTTCCCCAAGAAAGTAGTTAAATCTAATTATAAGAAACTATGCAAAAAACCTTGGCTTACTAAAGGAAAAAAAAGTATCTTGTAACCACAAAAGGGAACTGTATGTAACAACAAGAAAGAGTAATGACCCAGAAACAGCCAAATATTATAAAAACTACTGTGCTACATTAAGAAAGGTTATTAAAAAGTCCAGAAGCATGTGCATCATGTCTGAGATTAATACCTCTGATAACAAAATCAAAACAATTTGGAATATTATTACAAGGGAGGCAGGACAACAAAGAGTACAGGATGACGGCCTCACCATGCCGGAAGTCGAAAATATTTTGAATAATCATTTTTTAAATGTTGTAGAGAAAATAGGATCTAAATGTTCATCAGAAGAAGCAAGGCAATTAATGTAAGAGGCCTTACCCACACAATTTGATACAATTGAAATTCCACCCACCTCTCCATCTGAAATTAGGAAGATGATAAACTCTCTCAAGAATAAAAGCTCACATGGGATTGATGGCATTTCCAGCAGGATAAAAAAAGCTTGTTCCCAAGAAATAAGTGGGATTCTTAGCCACATATGTAATAGCTCTCTGAAGCAGGGTATTTTCCCAGACAGACTGAAGTATGCCATTGTTATACCACTGCATAAAAAAGGGGATACGTCTGATGTCAACAACTACCGCCCAATCTCTCTTCTGACTGCCTTACCCAAAATTCTTGGAAAAGTGACATATTGTAGAGTAACTTCACACCTTCGTAAAATTAAGTTTTACTGAAATGTCAGTTTGGTTTCCAGAAGGGTTTTTCAACGGAAAATGCTATAAATACTTTCACTAATGAAATATTAAATGCTCTGAGTAACCAGAAGTCACCCGTTGAGATTTTTTGTTATCTATCAAAGGCTTTTGATGGTGTAAATCATGGAATACTTCTAGATACGCTCAAGTACTGTGGTATGAATGGGACAGTGCTCAAATGGTTTAAATTATACCTAACAGGAAGAGTGCAGAAAGTTGAAATAAACAGTTCACATAATATGCAAAAAACTGGTGATTTCTCAAACTGGGGGACAATCAAGAATGGGGTGCCGCAAGGTTCGGTCTTGGGTCCTCTGCTGTTCTTAATATATATTAATGACTTGCCATTCTATATTCACGAAGATGCAAAGCTGGTACTTTTTGCCGATGATACAAGTATAGCTATCACACCCGACAGACAAAAATTAACTGGTGAAATTGTAAATGATGTTTTTCAGAAAATCATTAAGTGGTTCTCTGCAAATGGGCTCTCATTAAACTTTGACAAAACACAGTACATACAGTTCCATGCAGTAAATGGAATGACCCCATTAATAAATATAGACTTCGATCAGAAATCGGTAGCTAAGGTAGAATATTCAAAATTGCTAAGTGCATGTATTGATGAGGGGTTGAACTGGAAAAAACACACTGAGGATCTGCTGAAACGTTTGAGTTCAGCTACTTATGCTATTAGTGTCATTGCAAATTTTGGCGATATACATCTGAATAAATTAGCTTACCATGCCTATTTTCATTCTCTGCTTTCGTATGGCATCATATTCTGGGGTAACTCATCATTGAGTAAAACAGTGTTCATTGCACAAAAGCATGTAATCAGAATAATTGCTGGAGCTCATCCAAGATCATCCTGCAGACACTTATTTAAAGAGCTAGAGATCTTCACTGTAGCCTCACAATATATATATTCCCTTATGAAATTTGTTATTAATAATCCGAACGAATTCAAAATTAATAGCAGTGTACATGTTACAACACTATGAAAAAGGATGATCTTCACTACTCAAGGTTAAATCTAACTTTGGCTCAGAAGGGGGTACATTATGCTGCCACAAAAGTCTTCGGTCACTTACCTAATAGCATAAAAAGTCTGACAGATAGCCATATAGCATTTAAAAGGAAATTAAAAGAATTTCTTAATGGCAACTCCTTCTACTCATTAGATGGATTTTTGGATAGAGTAAGTGGGTAATTTCCCAACCTCCACCAAAAAATATTGGGTGTCATGTAATATTTTGTCTAATGTAGTATCTTTTATAAACACCTTTCATTAACCTGACATGTTCCACATCATTACGAAGTGTCGTATTCATGATCTACGGAACAAGTACTAATCTAATCTAATCTGTGATCTGAATCTATATCTGCTCCTGGGTATGTCTTACAGCATAGTATCTGATTTGGAATCTCTGCCTGACAGTGATGTAATCCAACTGAAATCTTCCCATATCTCTCCTTTCCCAAGTATACCCCCTCCTCTTGTGATTATTGAACAGATTGTTTGCTATTACAAGCTGAAATTTATTACAGAACTCTATTAGTCATTCTCCTCTCTCATTCCCACTATGCAGCCCATACTCTCCCATAACACTTTCTTCTACTCATTCCTCTGCAACTGCATTCCAGTCTCCCATGACTATTACATTTTCACCTCCTTTTACATACTGAACTACCCATTCAGTAGCCTCATATACTTTATCCCTTCATTTTTCAGCTTGCGACATTGGCATTTATATGCGAACTACCATTGTCAGTGTTGGTTTACTGTCGATTCTTATATAACTCATGCTCTGTCCTATCTTCCTATTTGTAACGAATACTATTCCTGTTATACCATTTTCTGCTGCTGTTGATATTACCCTATACTCATCTGACCAGATTCATCAGTGTGCGAAACAAACTAGAAATACAACAAAAGATTCAGTCAGCGCTGCTTCGTGCATAAAGAGCAATGGGCCACCAGTAGATGGGGCAGCGGAGACCACGCCGTGTACACATTTTCTACAGGAGGCTTCTAGTGGCTGATCCATGCTGAAATAGCCACCAAGTGATTTGAGCACATTGTGCTTGGTGACCCAGACTCTGTGCACTCAAATGCCCTATTAGCGTGATACAGCAGAAACCACCATATGCAATCACTAACGTTGCAAGAACAAGTGACAATTGTAAACAGGCACTTAATTCAACAATTTTTGGTTGCAAAGCTATCTGGGATCAGAGGCATACAGATCATCTTATTCACTTCATGATGGATAATATCAGGTGAAATAATTTTTAGAACTTAGTACCTCTGTTTTACCTAATTTATCATTTTCTTCTTTTTTTAATAGAATATAGCACCAAAATCTACAAGTGACAGATGTAGTATATGAAGTAGATGTGAATAATAACTGACGGAATAATACCTCAGAGTGAGTAGACCTACAAATCCCTCTTCAACAGAAATTATGTTCACAGAATGAAATTTTTATTCTGCAGCAGATGGGCATCGATATGAAACTTCCTGTCAGATCAAAACTGTGCGCCAGACCAGAGCGCGAACCAAGGACCTCTGCCTTTCGTGGACAAGTGCTCTACTAACTGAGCTACCCGTGCAAGACTCACAGTCTGTCCTCACAACTTTACTTCCGCCAGTACCTCATCTCCTATCTTCCAAACGTCACCCAAGTTCTCCTGCATAACTTGCAGAACTAGCACTCCTGGAAGAAATGCTATTAGGGAGACATGACTTAGCCACAGCCTGTGAGATTGTTTCCAGTTTTAATCTGCCAGCATACACTCCACTGCAGAGTGAAAATTTCTTGCTGTAGACAATCCTCTAGGGTGTGGCTAAGTGATGACTCCACAATAGCCTTTCTTCGAAGAGTGTTAGTCCTGTAAGCTACACAGCAGAACTCTCGTGAATTTGGAAGGTAGGAGAGAAGTAATTAACAGATGTAAACCTCCAAGGATGGATTGTGAGCCATGCTCAGGTAGCTCAGTTGGTAGGGCATTTGCCCACAAAAGACAAAGGTCCTCATTTTGAGTGTTGGTCTGGCACACAGGTTTAATCTGTCAGGAAGTTTCATAAATTATGATGATGATTTTGGGTTGAACATTCATATCTTCAACTTTGGAATGGAAACAGATGGAAACAGTATGGCTATGTTATGTTATGTTAACCAGGGACCTAGAAACGACGGAGAGGCTCCATCCCTGCCGCAGCCGCAGTGGTCCGCAATCCCACGACAACTACCACAGTCTATTTCACCCCTCCACCGCCCCACACTGAACCCAGGGTTATTGCGCGGTTTGGCCCCTGGTGGAGCTCCCGGGAATGTCTCACACCAGAGAAGTGTAAGCCCTATGTTTGCGTGGTATAGTAATGGTAGTGTATGTGTATGTGGAGAACTTGTTTGCACACCAATCGGCGACATAGTGTAGCTGAGGCAGAATAAGAGGAATCAGCACCCATTTGCCGAGGCAGATGGAAGACTGCCTAAAAACCATCCACAGACTGGCCAGCTCAATAGACTTTGACACAAATCCGCCGGGCAGATTCATGCCCGGGACCGGCACTCCTTCCTGCCCAGAAAGCCGTGCGTTAGACCGCACGGCCATCCAGGCGGGCAACAGTATGGCTTCTCATATTTTCAGACACAAAAGCAGTAGATACATTCGAAGCTTTTATGGTAATATTACCAAAAATACATTAGTAATACCTGCAATTCAAAAGCAATTAACCTTCTCATGTAACACACTGTTTATGCAATTTGAATCTTACATTTATGGAAGATAATCTTTGTAAAACAGTAAAAATGTTATTCTACACTGGAATTTAAGTCAAAATCGAGCTTTTCTCACCACTAGACTGTTGAAGTTTATGAAATTTTAATTGCAGTGTATAAAGTGTTGACAATTAACAATGTATGTACTCAATTTCCATTACAGTAAATTTATATAACACAAATGGTTGAATCTACAGTGAGCAGCGTTAGCTCAATGGTGGATCAGTTTTTGTGATATGAATTCTGTATATATTTTTGTCACATTATCAGTGTTGTAATAAACATTTAAAAGTCTAATTATGGCATGTTGTCTACATTATTTGAAATTAGTATGCCTTACAAATGCCCTGATATTGCTGATTGTTTTGGAGGCATAACTTACAGAAAAATTTGTTTATTTTTCATCAAGATAAGTTACACCACCCACACACTGAACTACAGATTTCAAGTATTTAAGTGTGCTCATAACAAGAATGGAACATTTCAACTTGATGAAAGATGAGTCTGGATATGCTGAAACATCAAGGCTGGCATTCTAATTATTTCTCAGTTTCACATCTGTATTTTTTATAAGTTGATGGGGGAGGAGGTGTGGAAGGAAATCAAGGACGACTGAATGTGAACACATGGATGGACCAAAAAATGACACAAACTGAATGACTGGAAATACCTGTATGGGATGTAATCGTCAGAGATGCCAAACATCAAGTACGCTATCATCACATTTTTATTGCTTAGTAGGGGTAACAGCTTCTAAGTCATATGGAATACTATTTTGTTGTTAGTATTGTCAATTTTGGAAAACCAAAACAAGGCAGTTAATCACAAACCAGTCTCAGACAATAATACGGAACAAAGTTGTAACAAGGTAACAGTAGCTGCTGATGTGAACATTATTTGCAGTTCGTCCCATGTTTCAACCACAGGTTTCAACAAGGGTTAGTTTTCAAAAACAGTACTTTTAAAAGGTGCACTTTTATCAAAAGAAACAGAAAATACGGTTTTCAATGTAGAAGGTTTGGCAGTAGTGGATGATGATTGTCAATAAACTGTTGCAGATGTCACAAACAAAACTGAAAAATATTACCATTGTTGTCTATGTAAATGTAAACAAAAGTAGACAGAAGATGATGAAAATATTCTGAAATGTAGAAAAATTGTAGGAAAGGGAAAATATTTAAGTAACGATGATGACAAACGTGCATATCAAACATTTAGTGAACAAAGACATGCTAGAATTTATAAATTTAACTCAAAGTGCTATCCTAAAAATCTCAAACCTATTTAGCATTGAATATACTCATTTGTCTAAAAGATTGAGATAACTAGTAACGTTGTCTTGGGAATGTCTTAAGTATTATGGGTTTGTGGAAAGACAAACTGAAAAGTAGTCATGTAGTGCACTATCAAGTTAAGGAAACATATAACGTCAGAAGTGCTTTCTGTGCCACTTTTACATTTTTCAAAATGTGTGTACAATGTCATGTCAAAACAAGTTCCTGCAAACACATTCATGTTAGAAGCAGAAGCATATGATGTCCAAAATTGCAATGATTTATAAGCACCACTGTTTTAGAGCACTCAGAGTAGTTCACACATTTTTGTATACTATGTGACTGGCAATCACAGTGACCCACCCTATTGTGGCAATTTCTCCAAAATTTTCATTTTTTCTTTGCCACATTCATTTTCTGACTAACCTGTAAATCTTTCACATTATCTTCCGCTATCGTGTTATTCTTCATCAGATATGAGGTTTTTCAAGTATAGTTTCATCGCAGTACTAATGAATAATTTATCCATTGTGTTGTCTGAGAGTTAAAAAATGTTCTCTGAAATTAAATTCATGTCCATTGTTTTAAACTGAGAATTTTTGCAACAACATTACCTTTAAGGTACTGTATACAGCCATGATGGAAAAATCTATTTACATTTACGCTTGACTAGCGAAGAAATTCATGAAATGTATTCACAGTTGCAAATATGGACAACCAACAGCAGCATAATGAAATAATGACAATGAAAATTTGTGCCAGACCAGGACTCGAAGCAGGATTTCCCACTTATCACGAGTGGTCACCTTGTCATTAGGCTATGCCAGCATGCTTCACGGCGAGACCCAAACTCCCATATGTCTACAACGTGTTCTCGTACGTGTATTATTTACATTGTTGTAAAGGGGATATATTTTTAATTGAAAGTTGCTTGGCTAATGTCGACAGATAAATACAATATTGCAGTGCCTGTGCTCAGAAGTACAATGCAATGTTCCTTCAGATCTGCACACAAGTCCAAAGGAACAGGCACTGCTGGTAACAAGGACTGTTGGTAATTGGCCTTAATGATCTTTTACAGAAAACAGCAAAGTGAGCAATTCATCGATCACAGTTCATAGATTAAATAATGTACTCAACAGTACAAGTTACTCATTTTAGCAGAAAGCAGTGAAACATGAAGTGGCTTCTGCTTATGCTGCAACCATTTTGACACGTAACCTCAAGTGAAACAAAACACAAATCTAAAAACTGGTCATGTAGAAGGAAATCGCAAATAAAGTAGGTTATTGCTATGAAGGCTATGGAGGAGGTCCAAAAAAAATTTAGTGAATACACGTATACTGAGTACAGGAACTGTATCTAAAATTGGTTAAATGCCACACTTTTCAGTAAAGCCCACTATTGCCCTTCACAGTTTAAGTGCACAATCGTCTGTCACACAAATGGACATATAGTATATAGTGATTTGTGTTAAATGGTTGCAACCGAAACTCATATCATATCCGTGACACTATCTTCCCTTTTTTTTCTGGTAGTAAAAAAAATGAGCTGCCCTCTTCTAAATTTTTTCGGTGTTCTCTGTCAGTCCTATCTGTTAAGGATTGCATACCACAAAGTAAAAATTCCAGAAGAGGATGAACAAGCATTATGCATGCAGTCTCTTTACCCTCTCCCAGAGTCTCAATGCTACATGTTTGTCTCTGAAAATCATTTTTAAAGTATGCTCCTCATAAGGTGGTAGAAGAGCTTACTTTGGTTACTTCCCGTCTCTTGTAACTTATGGAATAGTTTTTTGGAGTAAAACTAAAGTCACTCAAATAAACTTTTTACATTACATTAAAGGCCTATTCAAACCTTGTAACAAAGTTCTACAGGACTCATTGTAAGTCCCTATTTACAATGATGTGTGAGCTTACAATACTCTCCACCCACTATACAAATGTTGTGTTGATGGCAAGAGATAATCTTGGAGAAAATACAAACTAATAGCAATTTCCATAGCTATAACACTTAATTGTGGCTCCCTCCATGTAGAGTGAGCAAAAACATCTTGTCCTCAAAGGTATGAGACTCACTTTGGTATTTTTCTTTATAATGCATTGCCAATATACATAAAGAGGTAAGATATGGAAACAGGTTTGGAGAAAAAATCATTTCTTATTGAAAAGTGTTTCTACAGGATAAGTGAATGTGTTATTTTAGACAAATTCTAAACCCACATTTGTTGTTGAGTACCTTTTAATCTGTTAACAGACATATCATCTATGCTGTATTAGTCTTTGCACAAAAATGCTTCTTTTCTTGTGTTTCGGATTAGTGCAATAAACCACCTCAAAGGAGGGATTGGTTGCAGGACTAGTTGGATGTAGTTTTGGCAGGTGTTTGTGTGTTGATGTGTTATACTTTTCAGCACTGTTATATAATGTGTTCATGTGATTTCTTTATTTCCCAGAAGTTTATTATATTGAAGTTTCATGTTCTACTTATATAACTGATTATGCTCCTTGTGCAAGTTGTAATCTCCTTGCAGATTGTGGTTTGCTTTCCAATCATGTACAATGTAAGTTGGCTAAGCCAGTAAGCCAATGATAATAGACTGGACTCTCATTCAGGAAGAGAAGGGTTTGTATCCCACCCAGCCATGCTGAATTAGATTTCCCACAATCTTCATAAGTTCCTAAGGTGAATAATGGGATGGTTCCACTGATAAGTCCACAGTCAACTTCCTCTCCTAGCCTCACTAATCCTATCCTACTTTGAAAACACTTTATATATTATTTATGTAACGTGTCTGACATGTCCAATATTGTTGTGCTGAATGACCTAGGAATGACTGACTGAATGAATGAATAAATAAAAACACATTTTCTTTTTTTTGCATTTTCCAAGTGTACTGCTGATAAAATGGTCTTTGGTTTGCCCTCCCCACAACATTTTCTATGTGATCATCCCAAATTAAGTTGTTTACATTTGTTATTTCTAGGTATTCAGTTGGATCGACAGTTTTTAAACATGTGATTTACTTTTCAACTGAAATTCAATCGCCTCCTTTTAGTACTCATCAGTGGTCAGCACACTCAACACAATCAGGATGATGGTAGTTCAAGTCTGTGTACAGCCATCCAGATTTAGATTTTTTGTGATTTTCCTAAATCGCTCCATGCAAATGCTGGGATGGTTCTTTTAAAAGGGCATGGCCAATTCCCTTCCCCTTCTATGAAACAATCTGAGCTTGTGCTCTGTCTATAATGACCTCAATGTCAATGGGACATTAAATAGCATTCTTTTGGATGAAACAATAGTTTTCACTGTTTAGCATCGAAGGCTACTTTTTGCACATACAGATATCTAGTCTAAATCCTTTTTCAATTGTTTTTACCTTCTGATGGCTTTACTAGATGGTAAATGACAGCATCATCAGCAAACAACCTAACAGGGCTGCTCATATTGTCTCCTAAATCATTTACACAAAGTAGGTACAGCAGAAGACCTATAACACTTACTTGGGAAATGGCTCATATCACTTCTGTTTTGTTCAATGACTTTCAATTAATAACTACAAACTGTAACATTGGTGACAGGAAATCACAAATCCAGTTACACAACTGTGACACCACCCCATAGGCAAGCAATTTGAGTATGAACCACTTGTGACAAATGGCGTCAAAAGTCTTCTGTAAATCTAGAAATATGGAATCAATTTGAGATCCCCTGTACATAGTATTTATTACTTCTTCTGAATCAACAGCCAGTCATGTTTCACAAGAATGAAATTTTCTGAATCCATCTGACTTTGTCAATAGATCATTTTCTTCAAGGTAATTCATAACATACTAACACAGTATCTGCTTAAAATCCTATTGCAAATCTGTGTCAGTGATGTGAGTCTGCAATTCAGCAGATGCACCAGCCCATACGAAATCAACCATTGGTCTGGTTCCTGACATCTCAGATTTTGATAATTTTATGTACATTTATAGTAATAGCTGTTTGTATGAAAAATACCAAATTAATTCTTTTAATCTTCCATTTTTGAGTTATTAACTATTAAAACTTCAAAAATCATGCTATTCTGGTTACATTTTAAAATCTTAAAATCACTGTATCTGAAAAACTATTTGACTTACAGACCTAAAATTGGTGCTGCTTTATTCAGTTTCCCATAAGCTTTAAAAGGTGGGCTGATTGATGATATTCATAACAATGCTGAAATTTTCCCAGACGAAATTATTGTTTAATTTGTAAAATTTCAAAATCAGAATTTTTCTTTTTAAGTGTATGTTACTCGTACATTATTTGTTAATGTGTGTGCCAAATTAGGATGGTGTTCCAGTGAGAACATATTAAAATAAATTTTATTTTACTGATGAAGTGCAGCATCTTGTGCATGGTCTGTAGGGCTTGGGACTTGTTGCTAAGATATAATACTTCAAAAAGCAAATAAGGCAATAAAATCACTGTTTTATTTAGTCCCAATCAATTTATTACATTTCTAGAATTATAAACCAAAATTCACATTTGACTTTCCCATATTAACTGCGAACATATTTTAATATAATTAAGAGTCTGAAGTTATGTATTGCACTTTTCTTTCAAATTATATAACCCAACTCTCCCAAGCAAACATGTTGTAACTGATGTAACAACACATTCTTTTCCAATATAATCTGAGGCTTTTTGCATCTCATCTGAGAGAGTCTACTTTCTTCCAATGGCAGTTGGCAGATTTAATTTACAAAGTAATAAGTTTTTTATTACAGTCAATTTATCTGGTTTTCTTGGTTATGAAAAAGAAAGACAGGTCACGTTGCGTAAATAAAAGTTTACTTCTTTTTCATCTCTGGATAGCACAGAAGGAATCTATCATATGTTGTCACACATGCAAGGAACAAGTCCTGTAAAGTGTTCAAAAGCATGCAGAATCTGGATCCACTTTAATTTTATGAACATTAAAATCCTTGAAAATGGAAACAATTTTTGCTTTACTTTTGCTTTGCCTGTGACTGCTATGGCTTTGTACAAACTTTTTGGCAAGCTACTCTTTTATGCTGCATGCTCACTATTTGTCACATAGAACTGACTGATTACATACATGCTTTACCCCACTCAAACAATTAAAATGAAGTTAATACTAGATCATGTAGTGGTTCCATAAGTTATTAATAAAAATGTTAAGGAAACCACTTTGATTATTATTTATGTGCATTTACTAAGCCACTGCTTTCATACTACATGAACATCCTCAAGTGAAAAAGCAGCACAAATGTGCCAGTGTCATGATTAAAATGTTTAATTTCTCAATAAAACTTTGAACTTTAGCTTTCGTAAATACAGCTGTTATGATGACATCACGACCACTAATCCCTGTCTCTAGACTGACATGTCGATACTGTCAGGCTATCTGAAGCTACAGGGTCTAAAATATTTCCATTACATGTTGGCTGTTGAACTGGCTGCTCAAAGCTTTTCAGAAAACATGCTGAAAACTATTTCTCAAGACTGACTGTAAGTATCACTCACAATGAAGTCATAAATGTCCTAGTCTACACTTGGGCTAACATAACAATGAAAACCATCAATTATTAACAGAATTATTTAACTGGATAGATAAAAAATCTACTCACCAAGCAGCGCCAGAACACACATGAAAGACTGTTGTAATTGACAAGCTTTCGAAGCCAGTGGTTCCGGAAGCTTGCCAATTACCACAGTCTTACGTGTGTGTTCTGCTGCCGCTTGGTGAGTAGATTTTTTATCTATCCAATTAATTAATCTAGTCTACACTTGGTAGGACCTTGTCTAGTCAGCGGTGTGGGTCTCCCGCATCATCCCCTATGCTCCTCGGTGTATGGGGCACCACCACCGCCGCCACCACACTTGGTAGGTTAAAATCACTTCTAACTAATATCACATGATTAAGGTACTCCTGCATCACTAACTGCAGACTTTCTTTGAATTATTCTACAATGCTTTTTCCAGTAAAGAATCCCTTAGAAAACTTATGTAAAAGAGCTCAACAGCTGCTTACCACACTGAAGAACCTGTCCCAAGTGTTCTTAATCCACTTTGTTAAATATTAATTTCATAGAATTACAAACATTTTTTAGTAATTCTTTTTTTTCCAATCCCCTGTCCCCTGCACTGCACACATTACTAGTCCTAGAAAGGGGGGGGGGGGGGGGGATATTGGTTATCTGTGGCTACACAATTTATTTTCCCTATTTTTTCCTTCATTGACTATGAACCACTGTGAAGTGTACAGCAGAGGGAATGTCCTATTGTCCTGCTTCACCCACTATTGAGCCTATGTGAGCAATCTATTTCATGTCCCAACAGTATTACACCCACGTATTTGTACAAGTTTACCAATTCCAACTGTGACTCACTGATATTTTATTCATAGGACACTGGGTTTTTTGGTTTTGTGAAGTGTACAGTTTTACATTTCGGAACTTTTAAGGCCAGTTGCAAATATCTGCACCACTTTAAAAACTTATCAAGGTATGACTGGATATTTGTGCAGCTTTATTCAGAAAGTACTTCATTGTACAAAACTGTGTCAAAATCTGTGACTACAGTTAATATTGTCCACAAGTTCATTAACATAAACTCAGAAGCAGCTGGAAATGTCTTCTCAAATATGTGGATTAGTATTCTACGCAAGTACTTGTAACTACACTGATACATAAAGAAGTAAAATAATGAAACATGTAAGTATGAAGATTTAGTTCTGTTCTGAACATTAAAGTGTTCACTAATAAGGCATATTTGCGGCATCAAAACCCAAAAAGTAAGAGTGTCTTTACAGTTAGTAACTATTTAGAAGAGCAGATAATGTTCTCCATACCTTTTTATTCCAATGGACAATTTAAATATAGTGCAGCAAAGAATTTAATAGTCACTTCTTTAAACAGTCATTTCACAAACGCTATGCAATATTTCAAATTCTATGAATATTAAGATCATTAATTACAACTGATTCAAGTATTGAAAATTATGTTGTCGAACTTCAATCTGCATGAAAATTACAGTTTCTATACTACTTCACTTTAGAACTATCAACATTTAAAGACACAGATACAATGTGTGTGTTTCATTTTAAGAACTCTGTAGAAAGAGATTCTCTCTCGTAAAGGGAGTTATATAGTTTAAGATTACTCAATATGATTGATGTAACTAGTCACAAAACGTTTTAGAAATTTAATAAACAAGAATTGACTACAGATATGTAAAATGAGGTGAGGAATACTCACGATTGTGATGGTTTGAGGATAGTTCACCGGCAGCTCTAGAAATAGGACAACACATAAAGAACACTTTAGAATGTCATTTTAATTGCTTTTAAGTGCATTAATGTTTTTATAACATAATAGTAAACAGGAAGTTATGAACCAGTTCCATTACAATTTTTCATGTAGCATTTCATTCAGTTAACTGGACAATGAAATGTACTTCTCCATGCATTGCATTAAAATACTGTTGAACAGACTGATGGGGAGAATAAAGGACAATGGACTATTCATTAATAAATATTAATCTGCACTAAGGATAATTACAATACAATTGTGTGAACCTTCTAGCTAGCTTGTCTAAATATTCTAAGTTTTCTTGCTATGCCAAAATATGAGTCAAACCTCATACTTTCCACAGCCACCACTATCTTCATCAGGAGAAAATGACTGGCATGGTTTCTGCTGTAGTGGTGGCTTTTTCAAACCTATAACACCTCATGATTGATTAGCATATGTCACCACTGCGTCATGCTGCCACAGAATGTGTCAGTGACCACTCTGGTTAAGGTCAATGCTGCTGTAGGAGTTTAAACAATTCAATGAATTTCCTTTTATCTTCTCAGCATTCAGAACCCCTCCCACGTGCTACTAAGATTATATCTGCAGTCCTGGTGAACATTATTCTTGAGCACTAAAATTTTTACTTCTTTCATGACAGAATCCCAATTACTGCTCACTCATGTATACAATGATTAAAAATGGAGATACACTACAACCATGTCTTACTCCCTTCTAGGGTCCCAATTCCCTTCCACATCATTTCGCTCTTGGAAAAGTGGTCTAGCTGCTCTGTAAGTTGTAGATAACCTTTCAGTACCTAAATTTTATCCTCTCTTTCTTCGAAATTCCAATGAGTTTGTTACAATCAACACTGTTAAAAGCTTACTCCGAATCTATGAATGCTGTAAACATACCAGTAATTTTACAATTCTTCCACATATCTTCTAATTAAGTCACCAAGTCGGTCTTGCCTTGCAAGTTTCCTGCATTTCTCCTGCTCTTCCCCAAAGTGGGTTCTACGAGTCTTTTCATTCTTCTGTAAATAATTTTTGTCAATATTTTGGAACCATGACTTCTAATTGGTGATGTCATTAAAAGGATAGACTGCTACACAGCATGAGTTGCAGATAGGCACAACAGGAAGACTGTTACACACTGAGCTTTCAGCCAAAGCCTTCTACAGAAAGGAAAACAACAACAACAACAACAACAACAACAACAACTACAACTACAACTACAACAATTACAACAACAACGACACAACAAAGCGATCAAGTGAAGTGTCAGGAGGCTGTGGGGGAGAGAAGGGAGGGGGAATGTGGAGTGGAAAAAGAGAGGAGCAGAGAAGGGGAATGACCAGTGGATGTGTTGACAGAAAGTGGCACACAATCAGGGTGAGAGGATGTGAATAGGAAGGATGTGATGAGACACACAGGGTGAAAACTGTTGCGCAGAGGGTAACGGGACTGTAGATTACCATGGGTTGAGGTGGAGGGGAAGACTCAGATGGCCCAGGTCGTAAAATCAAGCATGTTACATTCAGCTGCATGTTGTGCCATAGGGTGGTCCACTTTGCATGCTGGTGGGCAGCTGGTTGGTAGTCATACCAATCTAAAAAGCTGTGCAATGATTGCAGCAGAGCTGTATATGACATGGCTGCGTTCATAAATGACAGTCTCTGATGATATAGAATAAGCCAGCGAAAGGACTGGAATAGGATATGATCCCTGTCGCAAGAGGTTGGGACTGGGGCTGGTGTAGTAATGGATATGGTGATGTGGAGATTGGGTGGGCGACCAACCACCACTTTAGGAGGGGCAGGAAGGATCTTGGACAGGATGTCACTCATTTCAGGCATCATGATAGATAATCAAAGCCCTGACGAAAGATATGGTGCAGCTGATTTCGGTCTGGTGTGACATTGTGTTATGAAGGGGGAGCTCTTTTGTGGCCAGTTCTTGGGGGCATTGTGAGAATTAGTGTTGTGTTGGGAAATGGCATGGGAAAATTGTTGCAGGCTAGGTCTGAGGGCTAACGCCTGTCTGTGATTGTGTTTGTGATACCTTCAGCATACTGGGCAAGGTAATTCACTTCAGATATGTCACCCGCATGTGACCAGGTTGTAAGGGAGAGACTATTTTTGTGGAAGAGATGGTAGCTGTCGAAATGCAAGTATTTTTTGTGATTGGAGGGTTTAATGTGGATTGAGGTGTGGATGGAGCCAACACAGAGGAGGAAGTCAACATTCAGGAAGGTGGCACACTGGATTGAGGAGGACCACCAGGTGAAGTGGATGGGAGATGAGGAGTTGAGGCTACGAAGGAATGAAGATACCGTATCTTTGAACTGAGTCCAAACATGAAGATATCATCAACGAATCTGATGCCAGTCAGGGGTTTGGAGTTTTGGAAGGCTAGGAAGATTTCCTCCCGATGGTCCAAAAACAGGTCAGCATAGGAAGCATGGAATGTGGGTGCCCATGGCTCTGCCGTGCGTTTATTTATATACCTATCCTTCGAAGGAGAAGTAGTGGTGTGTTAGGATGAATTAATAAGGTGTATAAGGGGTGAGGTAGAGGGTTTGGAGTACAAAGAATGTTGGGAGAGAGAGTGTTCAATAGTGGAAAGATCATGGGTATGAGGAATGTTGGTGTATAGGGAAGTGGCTTGAACAGTGACAAGTAGGGATCCAGGAGGTACAGGGGTGGGGATGGTGGAGACTTGGTGATGGGAACGGTTGGGATCTTTGATGTGGGAGGCTAGATTTTGGGCAATTACTTGGATGTGTTGGTCAACGAGGGACAAAATTCTTTCAGTAGGGGTACATTAACAAGTTACAATGGGTTGTCCAGGACAGTAGGGTTTGTGGATTTTGTGGAGCATGCAGAAGGTGGATTTGCAGGGTGTCATAGTGGTCAGGAGGAAAGTAATACAGAGGAGAGGTTCTGGGAAGGGCTAAGACTTTAAGCATGGATTGGAGGTTATTCTGGACTTCTGGGATGGGATCACTCTAGTAGAGTTTATTGGTGACAGAGTCAGAAGAAGGATGGTGTATCCAGGTTTAACAAGTTCCTGGACGGTGACCAGAGAGTCGTTGGGTGGGAGGGGGGAACAGGATCACGTTTGGGTGGTGGTATGAACTGGTAGAGGCAGAATTCAATGTAGGTGTTACGTCGGCTTTGGATGGAGGCATTGGAAGAAGAAGAGTAGGTCTTTGACAACTCCAGAATGGTTAAATTTGGGTGTAGGGTTGAAGTGGAGGCATTTCGAAATGACTGAATCTTCTGTGGGGCTGAGTGACGAGGGAGAATACTGTGGGTAGAATGAGATTAACAGGCCTTTACAGACAAGCACTATCCCCCAGACCTAGTCTGTAAACAGGATTCCTGTACCTTAGCCTCACACACTCCCAATTCTCCCACCACCTCCACGAATCAGCTCCAAAAGAATGCCCTTTTTGTCACCCAGTACTACACCAGATTGGAATAACTGAATCATGTACTTTGTCAGGGTTTTGTCTATTATCATACTCTGAAATGAAAGACATCCCACTCAAGAACCTGCCCACCCCTCCTGAAGTGGTGTTACATCACCCACACAACCTCCACGTCATCTTACACCATCTCTATGCCAGTCCCAATCCCAATCTTTCGACACAGGGACCATAGCCCCGTGAAAGACCCAGCTTCATGACATTCCTAACCCATTAACCCAGCACTTACTATTACAGTCCTGTCACAGGCTTATTCTATCTTGTCAGAAGCCTTGCCATCTGTGAAAGCAGCCTTGTCATATACCAACTCTGCTGCAATCATTTCAAACCTTTATATTGATATGACTACCAACCATATTTCCACCAGGATGAATGTCCAATGCCAAACTGTGGCCAAGAGCAGAGCAGACCACAATATGCATCTGAGCATAAAATCCTCTATTTCAGTGGCTGCTTCACATCCCAGGGCGTCTGTATCCTCCCTCCACCACCAGCTTTTCTGAACTGCACAGATGGAAGTTAACCTTCCAATACATTCTTCACTCCTGAAACCATCCCACCACCAACCCATGGTAATCTAATGTCCTCAAACCCTCTACCCAACACTTTCCACCTCCTCTGTCCCATCACCTCCTTCCTGTTCACGTCCTCTCACCCTGATCGTGTGATAACTCTCTGCCAACACAGCCACCAGTCTTTTTCTCCTCTTCCTCCCCCTCCCCCCCCCCCCACAGTCTCCAGACACTGCACCTAGCAGCCCTGTCATGTTACCATCTAGCCCCAGCACACTCAGCCAGGCAGTGCTGACTCCCTCCCTCCCCTTTGTACCCTGCCCTCCTCTTACCCCACCCAACTATGGACTGCTGCTTTTGTTCAATGTGTCAGTTGCATTCCAGCTGCAACAGCCAGACATAATGGTCTTGAGTGCATGACATGTGCTGGCTTGGGTGTGTGTGTGTGTGTGTGTGTGTTCCCCCACCCCCTTCTGAAGAAGGCTTTGGCAGAAAGCTCAAGGAGTAACAGTCTTTTTGTTATGCCAGTCTGTATCTTTATGGTGAGAAGCTATCCATCCTTTTCATAATATTGTTGGTATTCCTATCTGGACTTTCCATTGTTTTATTAAACTGATACTTTTGTAATATCTACAACTGTCAGCATCTGCCTTCTTTTATATTGGAATTATTACATTCTTTTTTAAGTCTGAGGGTATTTTGCCTATACATATGTTTTGAATAGCAGCTGATAAAGGGTTATCATGGTTGGCTCTCCATAGATTGTCAATAATTCTGACGGAATGTCACCCTGTTTTGATGTGGGTATTTCAGTGCTTTATCAAATTTTTCCATGGTATCAAATATCCCATTTTATTTTTATCTATGCCCTCTTCCTTTTCCTGTAATATTGTTTTCAAGTTTGTTTCCCTTCTGTACACCCTGTATAAATTCCTTCTACTTTCCAGCATTATTTTCTTTGGTTAGCACTGCCTTGCATATCAGTTCTTAATATTCATAAAGGTACTTCTCTTTCTTTAATTTTACTACATGTGGCATGTATATTTCCCAGTCACGCATTGTTCTAGCTTTGCATTTGTCCTCTAGCCATTCCTGCTTTGCCATTTTGCATTTTCAGTCAGTCTCATTTTTTAGATGTGCATATTTCTTTTAGCCTGATTTCTCATTTTGACAAATTTAATCTCTTTTATTATCCAAGAATTTTTACTAGGTCTATCTTTTCGCACATTTGATCTTCTGCTGCCTTCACTGTTTGATCTCTGAAGGCAACCCATTCAACTTCTGCTGTACTCATTTCCCCTGTTTCAATCAATTATTACCTAATGACCTTGAAAATTTCAGATTGTTATGTTTTATCCAAGTCCCATCACTATTTTCCTACATTACTGCAATCTCTTCAAATTTAATCTGCAATTCATAATGAGTAAATAATTTTCAGAGTCTACATGTGCTCCTGGTAGATCATGATTGCAATTATCCTGACGCATGCCTACAGTTATTTGCAATTTCGTCAGTTACACTCTAACCAACATAACATACTACACACTCTCTGTACAGCAATCACCAATCCAGTAACAAATTTTGTTTGATATCCCATACAATAATACTTTTGTTAATGAACATTGCTATTGTGTTTATTCAAATGCGTTTTGGAAAGCAAGAAATACTGCATCTATCTGATAGTCTTGATCCAGGGTTTTTAGTATGCTATTACTCCAAGCTGCTTGGCATTGTGGACATCATTCTGTTCAAGATACATCATTATGTTTGAGTTCTGAAAATGTTCTAGGACTCTACAACAGATGCAAATCAGTAAGCTTTGTCATTAGTTTTGTGACTTCTGTTACGTCCTGTTATGTACCTCGACTATGTTCCCAGTGAAGAGGGCCATAGGCCTGTGCAAGAGTAAGGTGCAACAATACACACAATGCTAGTCCCCAAGTCAGTGAAACATCTCCAAGTGTTTCCAGGCGAGGTTAACAATTATGCCTGATTTACACAGTGGGGAGCCGCTATCGTCGACTCACTGAATCACTTATGCTGACAGTGGGTTCCCTTGTTAGAAGGAATAAGAGGAGTAGCAAATGATTGCTTCCCATCACCCCTGTCAAGTAGGGTACAAAGAGCAGAGAGAACACACATGTCAAAATAATTCTAAACTTTTCACAAAATACTTATCTGAATATATTAAAAAAAAAAAAAAAAAAAAAGACCATTTATATAGCAGTTCATCAGGGTAGCAAATTAGGATCAATACTGTTCCTGAGATACGTCAATGACTTTCCCAGTAGTGTTGGTCATGGGGAAAAATTCTCTTTGGTAATGACAGCAACATTACAGTCACTAAGAAAATGAGAACTCTTGCAGAGAAAACAAATGAAATCCTCAAAGAAGTTTACAGCTGGTCAATAAGCAATAAAGACACACTGAACATAAAGAAAACTAATGTCATGAATTTCAGTCTGAAGAGTGATAATGACTCTTTAAATTAAATGTACATGACACCTTATACACTGTGTAGCAAATGCAAAACGCTCATACGAGTAATAACCAAAATTAGTACTCCAGCTCATTGTAAAGATCTGCTCAAAACACTTGGTATTTTCTGGAACCAATGGTCTACAGCTGCCAAATGCTCGAAATAATGCACCGCAAACCACCGGCTGCACCTACATAACTTTATTCCCCTACTGGTTTTAGTTCACGAAACCATCACCACTGGAGGGCTTCAAACACGGATATAACAGTCAAACAATGGAAACTCCAAAATGGAATAATGATAATCTTATGAAAAGGATAGGTTGCTACTCACCGTGTAGAGATGTTGAACCACAGACTGGCCCAGCGAGAAGACTACTAAACATGTGAGCTTTCGGCCAAAAGCCCTTCTTCTAACTTAGGAAACACACACACACACACACACACACACACACACACATATATATATATATATATATATATATATATATATATATATTCGTGCAAGCAAAATTCATACACACATGACCACTGTCAGCTGTGTTTGATGGGAGAAGCAGTGTGGGTGGTGGGGGTAAGGAGAAGGCTGGTGTGGGGAGAGGAAGTGTAGCAGGGTAGCAGTTGCGGAGGGTGTAGTGCTGCTTGAGGGAGCATGCATAGGGTGTTACGTGCAGTTGAGAGGCTTGACAGACTGGGGATCGGGTTGGCAGAAAAGGAGAGAAGTAGAAGAGGGAGGGATGGGAGATTTCCAACCTGCAAAATTCAGAAAAACTAAGGTTGGTAGCAAGGAACCAGCAAATTGTGTTAAATCTACAACCTTCTTTCTGGTCACAATGACCAAATGACAAACTATATCCTCACCCACAATTACTTTACCTTTGAAGACATTACCTACAAACAAATATGTTGTACAGGAATGGGTAACCACATGGCACCATCCTATGTCAACCTATTCATGGACCATCTACAGAAATACCTCGAAACCACCCAGAATCCCAAACCCTCACCTCATTCAGATTCACTGGTGA
Source organism: Schistocerca piceifrons (assembly GCF_021461385.2). Taxonomy (NCBI): domain Eukaryota; kingdom Metazoa; phylum Arthropoda; class Insecta; order Orthoptera; family Acrididae; genus Schistocerca; species Schistocerca piceifrons. The sequence goes on from NC_060145.1 coordinate 145,999,348, forward strand.
TGTCTTCATTATCTGGACAGAGGATGAACACACCATATCCACATTCTTCCAGAATCTCAACACCATCTCTCCCATAAGCTTCACTTGGTCCTCCTCAAATCAAAAAGCCTCCTTCCTCAATACTGACCTCTATCTCAAGAACAGCTACTTTGGTATTTCCACCCATACCAAACCTGCCAACCATCAGCAGTAACTCCACTCTGATAGCTGTTACCCATTCCATACCAAGAAGTCCCTTCCATACAGCCTAACCACCCATGTCCATCACATTTGTAGTGGTGAGCAGTCCCTCCGCAAATATACCAAGTGTGTCACTAATGCCTTCAAAGACTCATTCACCCTTCCTATCTCGTACAGAAACAGATCTTCTGTGCCCTGTCTCTCCAGTCACCTACCATCTCCCACATTCCAACCGTCTGGCCACAAATATGCATCCCCCTCTTGACTCACTACCACACAGGACTGGAGCAACTGAACCACATTCTCCGCCAGGTTTTTACTACCTCTCGTTGTGCCCTAAAATGAAGAATATCCTACCCACTATCCTTCCCACCCTTCCCAGAGAGGAATTCTGCCACTTACTGTACCTACACACTATCCTAGTTCATCCATACTCCACTCTAGTTCCCAACCCCTAAACTCATATCTCATTTCCCTGCAACAGACATAGATGCAAGACATGTCCCATACATTCTCCGACCACCAACTATTCCAGTCAGTCACAAGCATCACCTATCCTATCAAAGGCAGGGTTACCTGCGAAAACAGACATGTGACCTACAAACTAAATAAACCAATGTGATGTGATGTGTTCTACAAAAGCATGACAACCAACAAACTGTCTTTCTGCATGAATGGCCACCAAAAGACTGTGGCCAGGAAACAGCTGGACCACCAGTTGCTGAACATTCTTCCCAACACAACATGCTTCACTTCATAACTGCTTCACAGTCTGGGCCATCTGGATCCCTCCTCACAATATATCCTATGTTCCCATAACCACAGTGGCCACAACCTTCGCTATTCTCTGTCCTTCACCCACCAATCCCCTTCACTGCTCCCACTTCAGCATCACACAGCCTTCCTTCAATTCCACCAACACACATGCTGGCACACACTCACACACTAGTGTGCACATGCGCTCTCTCTCTCTCTCTCTCTCTCTCTCTCTCTCTCTCTCTCTCTCTCTCTCTCTCTCAGACACACACACACACACACACACACACACACACACACACACACACACACACACACACACATTATTCTACTTCCCTCCTTTCTGCCAACCCCCCCAAAACCTCCCAACTGTGCCTAACATCCTATCCTGTCCCCATTGTCTTCCTGCACGCACCCATAAGCAGCATTATATCCTCCACCACCCCCACCCTGCTGTCCCTACAGTGTTGATTTGTGTAAGAGTTGTGCTTGCATGAATGTGTGTGTGTGTGCGTGTGCATTTTCTATATTAGAAGAAGGCCTTTTGGCCAAAAGATGATGCAATTCATCATTCCAAGTACCTTACAGCTGTATACCGTTGTTCCAAGCAACTTATAGCCACGTTGCCAAACCAGGCATTGAAAGCAACAATGGCATATCAATATTTGAAGCCCTCCAGTGATGATAGTTTTGTGGAACTGAAACTGCTAGAGAAATAAACTTGCACTGGTACAGCTGGTGGTTTGCAATGCATTTTCTAAAGCTTGTGTTTTTCCTGCACTGTGTGAGTAAATTTATCAGTCAGTTGTACACATCAAAAATAATGCTGATAATTATTGCACAAACAGCTCTGGCCATGACGACTGAACAAGATCTAGCCTGAACTTACATTTATGAAGAAAGAATACACATAAAACTCAAAACAGAAATTAAATTGTACAAAAAATGGCAAAGGATATTACCAAAGCAAACTGATTTAAAAGGCAGTTAGAAAGTACCTGTTAAACAACACAATCTATACACTGAACTATTACTTAGATAACACAAGCGTAGGGATTTGGTATAAAATATAATGCAATAAAGTAACAATAATAATGATGATAAAACATCATTCCATATAACACTTGCATTCTATATGTTTTCCTTCTTTTTTCTTTTCCAGAAAAACTTACTGCCAAAGTTATGCAATGTATAAACTAACACATTATCCTCTTTGAGCTCAGCATCCCTCTATAAAAAATGAGATGTTTATTCAGTTCTCAGGTTAGCACATAAGCTGAGGTACACAAAATGATCCTGACCTCAAGTGATAGTGTGTGTAGTGTGAGCAGTGACTGGATGTGGTGCTGGCGGTTGTTGGGATGTTTAAGGGGGACTAAACAGCGAAGGTCATCAGTCCCCCAGACTGGATGTGAGAAATGAATGAAAAGAGTAGCATTAGCCTTTTACATTATGAAATAACTTATTTGTACAACAGTTTTGTACACTAGGGATGCACTGTTTTAAATGGAGTGGCCTCATATTTGGAAGAGTGGAGGTTCCATTCTTCATCCAGTCATCCTGATTTAGGTTTTCTGTGGTTTACCCAAATTAAACTGGGCAAATGCAGGGACGACTCCCACTATAAGGCCACAGCCAACTGCCTGTTCCATACTTGTCATACTAGACCTCCAAGTATGTATATCTGTTTACTATGTGGATTACTTTATTTTTGTTGTTTTTAAATTGGAATACCAAGACATGTCCACTATTCTTGTAAAAGATACCTACAGATGTACAAAACTACTACTACGAACACCTCATCGCGTGGCATGGGGGCTATTCCGTCCCATAAGCTTGCCGATAGTACCAAAATCTCTATAGTGTTTGTGCTAAAAACATGAAATTAGACCCATGAATAATACTACCAAATTGAAAAAGAGGTGATGGCTATCATTTCCAGTGTGCAAAAATTTCTTATTTGTTGTGTGACAAGGACTTCTATTAAACTGCAGTTAATTTGAGCCCAAGGCTCAGGTAAACACATTGTCCACACCCGCGTCAGTGAGCCCTTAATAGCTTTTTAACTTCCTGATCAACCAACACGGTTGCGGCCCAGCAAAATTACTGTACAGGTATCCTCACTGATCACCACTGGACCTTCTCTCCCCACGACCAGAGCGAGTCAAAGGTGCAGCACAATAGGGACACTAGCTGGTTCTGGTAGCAACTGCATATGGGATGCTTCACAGCCAAGTTACCAGCTTCAGTAGCAGCACCCTGGCCAGATGGCACCACCATCAGCAGTAACATGCCCCATTATGATTTCTTCAATAGGTTGCCACAGACAATGGGTGCCTGTTCTTTCCACCCCAACCACTACAGAGAATCCCTCACAAACAGCAGTCCAACTCCTCCACTGGAAGAACATCAAGAGCTGCCGGTATCAGCATTGGTGCAGCCTGCTTCCAATGTTACCACACCACCTCTGGAGCTTTGAGCTCTGGTTCCATCACCACGATCTGAGGATCAGAGCGTCACCTCAGGACTGATCACAGGTACTTCCTCTGCCTGCTCTAACCTCATCATCCTCCACCACATCAGTAGGGCCGTTTCATTCCTACGTGCCACCACACATCTCAATGGAAGATACAGAACTATTGGTAAGTGTCATTACATATTCATATGGCCAACCATTTATGTGAGACCAGCTAGCCAGCTGACATACGCCTGAAGAGGCACGAACTCATTTTCAGTCTCTGTGAGACAGACAATGTCATATTCTGATGTTAACTAATGCATCAACAGACAAAGAAGCTACATTTCCAGACTGTCTAATGCAGAGCTCAACTGTTGTTACTGTTGTGCTACTCAATAATACCTGTGTGTGAGACTGCTAAAGTGAAATTTTGCCTCTGTGCCTACTGACTTTTATATTAATTTAGCCAAGCAAACCAACAGTTGTGCTGGTTCTGACCAGCATTTACCAGTATCACCACACCTATGTCTCCATTCAGCAACTCACCTGTATTTAGTTTAATCTGAGTGCACACTGAATTAGTTGTGTGAATTCTTGCGCATATATATATATATATATATATATATATATATATATATATATGAATATAATAGAGGGAAACATTCCACGTGGGAAAAATATATCTAAAAAGAAAGATGATGAAACTTACCAAACAAAAGCGCTGGCAGGTCGATAGACACACAAACAAACACAAACATACACACAAAATTCTAGCTTTCGCAACCAATGGTTGCCTCGTCAGGAAAGAGGGAAGGAGAAGGAAAGACAAAAGGATATGGGTTTTAAGGGAGAGGGTAAGGAGTCATTCCAATCCCGGGAGCGGAAAGACTTACCTTAGGGGGAAAAAAGGACAGGTATACACTCGCACACACACACATATCCATCCACACATACACAGACACAAGCAGACATTTTTGGATGGATATGTGTGTGTGTGTGTGTGTGCGAGTGTATACCTGTCCTTTTTTCCCCCTAAGGTAAGTCTTTCCGCTCCCGGGATTGGAATGACTCCTTACCCTCTCCCTTAAAACCCATATCCTTTTGTCTTTCCTTCTCCTTCCCTCTTTCCTGACGAGGCAACCATTGGTTGCGAAAGCTAGAATTTTGTGTGTATGTTTGTGTGTCTATCGACCTGCCAGCGCTTTTGTTTGGTAAGTTTCATCATCTTTCTTTTTAGATATATATATATATATATATATATATATATATATATATATATATATATATAATAACTGTGTTATATACATACAACAAATATGTATTATAGACCACCGAAAATGCTTTGTAAATAAAAGGAGGCAAAACACATATGGCACAAAAGCAAAATGCCATTTATTTAGCTGTCTTAGATGGACTGTGGCTCCAAGATGTGATGTTGACTGAAGGATGAGGATGATGACGATGATGATGAAAGCAACTAAGGAATTACGCAGAACATAAAAATGATATTATTGTTGTAACCTGTCGTAATCATGACCAGAACTGTCGCAGAGTGGCCGAAAAAGTGTGGCGGAACCAAACAGAGAGCGGCCCATGAACAAACAGATAAATGGAAAGCACGGACACGAACGACGACAGACGATGGAGAGCAACGGAGTGACACAGACAACCAAACGAATCCAAGATGTCCACTAGTAATGAAAACAAAGAACGGTAAACACACTGTCTGTTGTCGAGACGATATGTCAAGACTCACACAACAAGTAGACTGGCTGGCTGAGCAAGAGGCAGGTGCTTAAATACATGATCGGGGGCGCCGCTATTGGCCGCTCGTACCACATGTTCCCCTACGGCGCCCTCACACTAAACGGAGGCCAGGAGGCGCGCCCCACCACGGCTTACGGCGCTACGGTTCAGAGACCTCTAAGGGTCATTGACCTCGATGACATCTGGCGCAGATTCAAATTCCGCTGTGCACGGTACCCGAATCATGACTTTTATTTCATGTTACAGAGTAATAAATAACTGTTGCCATAAAAGAATGGGTCACAAAATAATGTAATCTGATAGATAAAATTTGCTGTATTCAACTTACATACAAATAATTTAAAAGTTATCCTGGGTCTCCCTATCATTCAAGGAGGCTGTATGCTCTAGTGCACTGAAACCTTGATGTCTCCTACGCTGTTATCTAGTAAATGCTGTTTCACCCAAATCAATAATGGCTTTGTGGATCATGGAAGGGTCAGAAGTAGTCACTTTGTTGGAGAGTGAGTTATGATGATGAACACTAAAGATTCACTGGCCTGTTTAGCTTTGAATGCATGTTGTACATTCAGCAGCTGCTGTCAGACAGAAAATAGTCAGTCGCTAGCTTCAACACAAGAAGCTAGGGATAGGGTTTGTTCTGTAAGATACTTTTTCCACCATATGCAGCATACCATCTGTGCATCAAACATTTTTAGGTATGTAAGTGGAGCTAAACTATAAATGGTACATGCACAGTTTAGGTGGGACCAGGTGAAGACTTTTTTTAGGGGGTGTTCACACTGTACGTCGAGGGCAAGAAGAACGAGGCCGGGCTGGACCAAGCAACGATGCATCAGCATATCAAACGCACTGTTTTGGATTGCGGTGTTCACACTGTTGGTTGGGCAGCAACGGGACACAGTGAGAGTCTGGCTGGGTCACATCAGTATTATTCAGAATGTTTAACATTTACGGTATGAGCTGGTGGCCTGTGCAAGCTGGTGGAGCTGTGCTTCGGATTCTGCAGTACTTTTATCAGAGGTTTCGCGAATAAGTTGCCTCACATTTCATACTCAGTGAGGAAAATTACCAGTTTTGTAATGAAACAAGCAAAGTTTCTTAGTCCACACATATTTGCTTACTCCAGCTATTTTTCTACAAGTAATGTAATTGGAAAGGTAAAAAATCTACTCATCAAGTGGTGGGACATATAAAAAAAAAGTGTATTAGTTATGCAAGCTTTCGAAGCCAGTCGCACCTCCTGGCAAAAGGGCTGAAGGGAAATGAAGAGGGGTGAAGAAAAAGGACTGGACTGGTTTTCTTTTATTATTCTTCAAATTAAAATCGTGAATTCAAAACTAAACACCATAAAGATAATTGTAGAGAAGAAGAAAACTTGCAAAATGAGGTCAGATGACATAGGGAAAAGCTCATCGAAATGCAGTTCCATTTGGCCCTGGTTTTGTCACATGAATTTATTGAAAGATATCTTAATGTTATGCACAGTTCCTTGTCAGTGGAAACAGAACCAGTGAGCTAAATGCCATTATCTCAATAACTTTTGCGTATCAACATGTCTGTGTAACAAGACAAAGAAGATCATTCTGAGAGGTTGTCATTGGCTTCAGCAGTCAGACCATTGCTGCAGCCATTCACTGCATCACTGTGGGAAGGGAACTGCTAGCGAGGAAAATGTAGAAGAATTTTGCAACTCAAAAAGAAAAAGACACCTTTGTTTAAAACGACATTACCTAAGATGATGATGCTAATTACATCCTTATGTTTCTCAGCGGTCCAATGAACTCCCTTCCTCTTCAGAGGCAAACATCTGTAAAATTTAAAATACAGAGTGGTTTTAATCCTTCTCAAGGACTACCTTGGTGTGTGTGTGTGTGTGTGTGTGTGTGTGTGTGTGTGTGTGTGTGTGTGTGTGTGTTTGGGAGGGGGGGGGGGGGGGGGGTTCGTATCAGCGATCCACTGAGCTATGCTGGCGGGAGCTGTGCTTCCGGTAGGGTTTCCCATGCCAGACAGGTCATTTGGTGAGATTCCAGACAAAGAGTAGTCCCCATAGGGGGCTACTGTCTTTGGAGTATTTGGGTGGCACCTATATGGGCCCTTAGCTAAGCCTGACATTACTTCCACTTACTTGGTGTCAGGCTTCTTCTGTTATCTTTCCTATCGGCCTCCCTTGACCAACTCTTACTCTTTCGACTTCAATGGTATTAGGTTTCGAGGCCTGGGGTGTCTTTCATTTCTCTTTCTATTCTCCAACAATCAAAGGTTGGCAAAGGACCCTGGAGTCTGCTCAGGCTGCCGATACTTGTTTGCAGAAACAAAACTCTGAGAAATGTCCACTGAAATTTGAAAAATTAATCAGACATAAGGATTTCAATGCAGCTCTGCCAACAAATCCTACTCCCACATCCTAGATGGCACGAGTCGTGAGACCCCTAGACAATGTATGACACACACTGGATATAGGCTACAAAGCCAATGGGAGAGGATAAAAGCCAAACTTATTTCCGGTGCCTTTAAATAACCGGAACATATCAGCTAAGGGAGATAACCCCAAAAGAAAATCCTGGTCCTCCTAGAAGAGGGTTGAGCAGATGGCTCTCTCAGAAAAAACACACTACTCCCAGTACCAAAACAAGCCTCGGAAACAGGTTTGGTCTCAAAGGTTATGAAAAAGGATAAACAAAAATGGATAAATGGACACATCAAAGTAGCAACCTGGAATGTGAGAGGAATTGTCCCAAAAGGAGGTAGAATTAGTAAAGACACTAAGCGACATGAATATCGATGCCGTAGCACCCACAGAAACTAAAAAGAAATTAAGAGGAAATAAATATGTAGGAGATTACATTATATTCTATAGTGGTGTTGAACAACATAAAAGAGCAAGCAAAGGTGTAACACTACTCCTGCATAAAAAATGGGAGAAAGACATTCAAGATTGTACATACGTAAGTGAAGGAATACTTACAGTCAGGCTGACACTGACAAGGGATAACGCTATCATTAAAAGTGCATATGCACCTGAAGAAGAGAAAAAAGATATGTCTGAAAGCTTCTATGAAGAACTACAGAAGACTTAGTAACTACAGAGCTACTGATCAGATTATTATGACGGGTGATTTCAATGCCAGAATAGGAAATATCCCAGTAACAGACATTATAGGTCTGTTTGGAGAACCAATATGTAATGAAAATGGAAAATTACTAAGAGATTTTGCCACTTACAAGAATTTAAAAATCACAAATTCACTTTTTTAAGAAAAATGATATACACAAGTATACTTGGGCCAGCAGAGGTCTTATATCAATAATTGACTACATCTTAGTAAATGATAAGCTAGCAGGCCAAGTAAGAGATACCAGATTTTATAGAGGACAAGATATAGGATCAGATCATTTCTTACTAATCTCCAGAATAGACCTTTTTACAAAATGGAAGAAAATAACCAAACAAGTAACAAACCAACAAGATCAAAGAGTTTATACAGTATACTTGCTTGAAGAGGACGGTATCAGACACCTGTACCAAAGGAGATTAAATGAAGAACTAGCAAACTTAAAAAATAAAGACAAAACTCTGAAGAATACTGTATGCAGAGTAGCAGGAGAAGCTATTGGTAAAAAGAAAAGAATACGGAAAAGAAAAGGTTTAATAATTTGGAATGAGGATATAATGAAAGCTGTCAAAAAAGGTGCATATAAAAAAACTTAATTAACCCCACTGTTGAGAAAAAACAGTACTAGATGGAGAAAAGAAATAACGCTAAATGTGTAGTAGGGAAAGCACATCAAGAACCCTGGGACAGGTTTATTTCAAAATACCGAACATGATATCCACAGAAGACAACAAATGACATATAAGGTTTTAAAAACCATAAACACAACAAAGAGAGAAGATACAAATAAATAGTGTTGAAGAAGAACAGTGGATAAATCACTACAGCGAATTGTGGTATGATCATACAGCACAAGGAACTGAAATTGAACAACTAGATAAGAAAGGATTAGATGAAATACAGTCTGACGAAGTAACATCTGCACTAACGTCACTTAAGAACAGAAAAGCAACAGGAAAAGACGGCATTAATGCTGAATTATTAATATATAGGGGAATGATGCTACACCAACGACTGCTACATCTCTTCAATGAACGTTGGAAGAAGAAGAGAATTTCCCAAAGACGGGAAAACAGCTAGAGTGACATCAATTTTTAAAAAGGGAGATAAAAGCCTGTGCAGTAATTACAGAGGAATAAGTTTACTGGACTCAGCATACAAGGTGTATGCTAAGATTTTAAATAGAAGACTCAAAAACATAGCAGAAGCAGTACTGCATGAGGAACAAATGGGTTTTAGGAAAGAACACTCCACAATAGATGCAGTTTTTATTCTACAGCAAATAATAGAAAAAGGAGAGAGTATAATAAAAAAAACACACATTGCATTTATTGATTTTAAAAAAGCTTTCAACAATGTCAATAGACAGAAACTTCGGGAAATAATGATGAATCGCGGATATCCAAAGTGTCTAGTAAATGCGATACAATACGACAAGGCTACTGCATCTCTCCAACTTCGTTCAGCATCTACATTAATGAAATAATGCTTATATAGACACCAGAATTTCAGAAAGGCATCAACCTAGATAGAAGCATTCTTTTAAATAATTTACTACATACTGATGATGTAGTGATCGTAGCAGATAAGGAAGATGACCTTCAGAAAGAAATCTGCTTGCTAAAACAAATAAGTGCAAAATTTAACATGGAAATTTCAAAAGAAAAAACTAAGACAATGGCCTTCATGGGGAAATAGTGATAGATCAGAAGATTTTAGAGCAAGCAAACCATTGCAGTTACATATTGCGCCACCACCTACAGGAACTTCATGAAACTATAGCAGCTGAAATAGTAATATTTCACAATGTCCCACAACAAATTCCACTTTTTTTTTCTTTTTTTAACAGAAATTTGCTGAGAAAAAAAATGTTTTGCATTATTTATTAAACATCCCTCATAAAACAATGTGGCGCAGTCTTACATACCATCAACAGGCACTGAAATGTGAAAATTGGAGAATTGGATTCACCCCATTCCCTCATCACAGCCTGGCATGCAGTGTGAACCCCCAGATGGGACCTTGTGCTGGCTAGGCACAGGCCTGTCTACTATATCCCATCTCTATCTGTCCAGCCATGCAGTGTTAACAGAAGCTTACAAAACTGTTGTTATCTGGGTCCATCGGTGAGTATGTAGCGATAGTTCTGGTGCGAAGTAGGTCACAGATGACATCAGTGAATCATGAGATTTACCTACCTACTCAATCCGGTGTATGGTCACTGCTTCTCATAACTAAGTTTGAGTGCCTCCACATGTGTCTTTATTTTAAAAAAAACACCACGAAGTAAAGATCTTATGGATATACCACATCCCCCTCAACTTATTCCTCTGAGTTAAAGTATGAAGTGTACACTGTTTAGTAGGAATGCTTGTGCCTTTATTTACAAAAATATCTTTTCCTAGAGATCCCTTTCCATAATTGAGAAGTCTGGCCCTGAACACCACTTCCAGTCCCAGAAAGTTGGGCAGAGATGTCAACTGCTAGGGTCACATCACCCAAGGCATAAGAGTTCATCAGCCAGTAGTCAGTTCACTGCCTGTCTGTGACAACTCTGAGCAAAGAGGGACACCATGCACCAACTATTGATTTGATAACCTATCGCTATGGTGGACCCTTATGTGGTGGCTCTGAAACAAATATAATAATAATACGATAAGGTGCTATGCTTTTAAAATTCACCACAAAAATAAATTTTGTTTGGAATGGACGATGGATGTTTACTGACAGTAACATAACCAACATCGCAGAGATGTCATACACGTGAAATTATATGTAACAGGCATGTAGCAACAGCATTTGACAATGAAACACAGTTATACTTACTTACAACTTAAATTGTAGCCACTACAGACAATAAAAAACCAACGGGATCTTACAAGAGTAAGAGCCCGGGCCTTCTTATCAGAGGCATAACACAGTAAATCATCACCAGTGTCACACGGTAGACTACAGCAGACCCTGTCAACTATAGGTGAACAGAACTAGAGTCTTCCATCTAATGGGGAAGTATGACACCTGCAATACTGGGGGTATGAATCGTGTGATATAGTATGCAGCCTCACCTGAATGGACTGCACATATGCTGGCACTTCAAGCAAGTGACTGGTGGTTGACAACACCTACTCAGCCAGCCGCAGCTTGCTGAATTAATGTCTGCTACCCAGTTCCCTTTACATTACACAATAGAACTTCATTACAAATCAGATAGGAATATGGCAAAACAATTTTTGAAAGCATCAAATATAATACCAAACTCCAAGAAAATTTGTACCTACAGAAGTTTACACTCCCCCTCTCGAGATACTTTTGTGGGGATGACGATATGATTACAGAGCTAAAAACACAATGCTCACAAACTTTTAGAGGACGAAACAACTCCTCTGTACATCAAATACAACACTGATTCTGTCTGATACAAACCATTTCATAGGTTCCCAAGAACTGTAGACAATACCTTATATCACTGCTAGTCAACCCCTTTTGCTATCCCACCTGCCTTAGAGCAATGGGAGAACAAATATGTGCCTCTATCAAGTAACTTTAAGAATTAGAGTGTGGAGTGAACCTCTGCAACTTGTCCTTTGTGATCTGGATTACTGCAGAGACATTATCTATGGTGGACTTATTTTAACTGTTCTTCAATTATGTTGTCCAGTATTTGTTTGAAGACAAAGTTAGTGTTCCAGACTTCTGGTCATTAAATACAGGGAGTGTTATGGTGTGGTGTCAGACACTTTCAGCTGTTTTTCATATTGAAATCTTATGGATAAGAAGTGAAGACGCAATTACTCTTGTAAAACACTGCTATTTTGTCACATACATTTACCATTGCTGACAATTATTTTACAGGGGATGATGTGAACATACTATAATTTACAAATTGTAATCCAATATGAATTTTATAAACAATTGCTGTTATACATCTTCAGGAATCTGTAGACGGATCTATCAGTCAGAATCAATGTTATACTGGGCATCCACAGTAGGAATTTCACTCTCAAAGTCTGTGACTAGTGTGTGGAAGTTGCTAGCTGGACATTCGTTTAAAGACTGTTGGAGGGCATTAAATCAATGTATGTGTTCTGCGGTCCCACCTTGCGTGCAGGTGTTTGATTCCCAAAAACAACGAAAAATAGTGTGGTGGTTCAAAACTTTCACTGCTCACCATAAGTGTGTATGGTAAGTTCAGCTTCCAAGTTGTGGCAGTTTCAGGTCTGTGGTGAAAATATGAATACCTTAATGCTACAATTGAATGGATAGCACTACCATATGTCAGAAATACACCTGTTCTGCAAGTTCAGGTTACAGTAGAAATGCAAAATGTACTGAGTGATGTATCATCGAGTTGATGCAAACAACTAGAGGTCTATATTGCTAGATGGCAGCTCAATTTTGGAAAACATCCTATCCCCTTTCTAGAAACAGAATAACAACTACATGTATTCCATCCCTTTCAATCTATCAAGAGCTTGTTCAGTCCATGTAACACAGAATCGCAGCAATGAAGAGAGGTGGACTATGTTATGTACTATAAAGTGAATAGCATAAATGACGTCGGTATGATCAATAGTGTGTGTATATCCCATACTGCTAATGGAAGTACCACTAAATGCCAGTCGCTTTTGAGCAAATTTCATAGCAGCAGGTGAAATAGCTACCTTGAAATAAATTTGTGGTGAATTTTGCAAGCATAGTATGTCAATCTATTTTATGGCCTTTGAGACGCTGCACAAGTATCCATCGCCCAAGAGGTCGAATGTACAGCTCTTGATTTTCAGTTTCCAAGCAGAAGACATGCATGGGTTATAGGGAGTAGTGGCTCGTAAGTTTACATTCTGGGTTTTCACAAATTTTTAGATTCAGATAAATTTGAGTGTGTGAACTTAATAACATTAGTAGTAGTAGTAGTAGTAGTTGTAGTAGTAATAATAATAATAATAATAATAATAATAATAATAATAAGAAGAAGAAGAAGAAGAAGAAGAAGAAGATGCATAACTTATCTGACAAAAGAAAGAATTGTATTTGTGGAATTTTTTTGTTTTGCACATAATTAAGTAGAGTTTAGTGCAATAATGAAATAATGTGTAAGCTTTCACAACCCTCCATTTTGTGTTCTTGTATAGGTGGGAGTTTTCATGCTTTTCCATATTTTTGCACAAATGTAAAAGATACCTAACAGATGTATTTGTTCACAAATTTATTTCCAGGCTGAAAATCAGATATTCTTACAATGCATCCACACAACAACTTAGGCTAACTGCACACTTCCTTGTTAAATGTTCACTTGTAGTCACGCTTATTTGATTTCATCACTCTCTCAATCAAAGAATCTGTTCTCGGTAGTCCTAGTTCCTTTGGGGCTAACTTATCCTGCTGGTAATTCACTTTCTTATTCCCAGAATGAGATTTTCACTCGGCAGCAGAGAGTGGGCTGATGTGAAACTTCCTGGCAGATTAAAGCTGTGTGCTGGACCGAGACTCTAACTCAAGACCTTTACTTTTCGAAGGCAAGTGCTCTACCAACTGAGCTATCAAAGCATGACTCATGACCCGTCCTCATAGCTTTACTTTTCTGTTAGTATTTAAAATATATTCACCATAGTTCATGTTTACACAGCACATGACAGCCGATTCCTGCACAGTAAACAACCAGCCCCAAACACAAAGTGTTGTTTGTGGAAATGATTACACTGAAATAGTGATGTCTACCAACATGGTCACTTGACTAGAATACAAATGAGGCACCGAGATCCATAACGGACTGAAACGCACTGCTGTCAATCCTACATTTAAGTGAATATCAGAGAAACCAGTGATATAGCTTCTTGTGAATTTTAATATACAACATGGGCCTACAGCACAGATAAACTTGACTCGCTAAAAGATCAAGATTTCAGAAGCATGAATAAATGCTGTACTCTCACAATCAATGCTGATGTGCTTTAGGCCCTTATGATTCTCAGCACCTCAAATTGATTACTGTATGATAAAATTCATAATTTAATATACTACAACTCATTCAGCAATCCACAAAATACATTTACTGTCAGTGCAAATTTAACACATACTAATGTCGCTCTACTTTTACAACAGTATGTAGTGAGTGAATTGGCGTATCTGAGCAGTGTTCTATCATCTAGAAGAATTTATGCCAAGCAAACAGGGATTAAAGTCTGCTGCAGTGTGCTACCACCGGATGGTACTGAAGTAAATTTCTAGTTGAATGGCAAGAGCTAGCTGTGCACATCGTGGACTATGCACATTGTTTAACAAATCTGTATGTATGGCGAGTAAGACAATTATGCCACGTGTGTTGCGCATGCACAAAAGCTCCTTAAAATATGCACAACTGAAGGTGTGCTCACGACCCTGATGCCAAGTTTCGTGGAGTCTAGACGAACAGTAGCATGGTACACTTACATCTACATCCACACCTACATGGTTACTCCGCAGTTCACACGTAAGTGCCTGGCAGGGTTCATCGAACCATTTTCATACTACTTCTCTACCATTCCACTCTCGAATGGCGTGTGGGAAAAAGGAACACCTAAATCTTTCCGTTTGAGCTCTGATTTCTCTTATTTTATTATTATGATTATTTCTCCCTATGTAGGTGGGTGTCAACAAAATTTTTTGCATTTGGAAGAGAAAGTTGGTGATTGAAATTTCGTAAATAGATCTCGCCTCAAAGAAGACCGCCTTTGTTTCAGTGACAACCACCCCAAGTCGCGTATCATATCAGTGAAACTCTCACCCCTATTGTGCGATAACACAAAACGAGCTGCCCTTCTTTGCACTTTTTCGATGTCCTCTGTCAATCCTACCTGGTAAGGATGCCACACCGCGCAGCAATATTCCAGTAGAGGAGGGACAAGTGTAATGTAGGCTCTCTCTTTAGTGTATTGTCACATCTTCTAAGTGTTCTGCCAACAAAGCGCAGTCTTTGTTTCGCCTTCCCCACAATATTATCTATGTGGTCTTTCCAATTTAAGTTGCACATAATTGTAATTACTAGGTATTTAGTTGAATTGACAGCCTTTAGATTTGTGTGATTTATTCTATACCCAAAATTTACCAGATTTCTTTTAGTACCCATGTGAATGACCTTGCACTTTTATTTGTTTAGTGCCAATTTCCACTTTCTGGACATACAGAAATTCTCTCTTGATCATTTTGTAATTGTAATTGATCATTTGATGATTTTACTAAATGGTTAATTACAACGTCATCTGCAAACAATCTAAGGAGGCTGCTCAGTTTACCACCTAGATCATTTATGTAAATCAGGAACAGCAGAGGGCCTATGACACTACCTTGTGGAACACCAGATATCACTTCTGTTCTACTCGATGATTTACCGTCTATCACTACGAACTGTGACCTCTCCAAGAGGAAGTCACGAATCCTGTCACATGACTAAGATGATACGCCATAAGCATGCAATTTGATTGATAGTTGCTTGTGAGGAACGGTATCAAAAGCCTTCTGGAATCTAGGAATATGGAATCAATCTGAGATCCCTTGAAGACAGCACTTGTTACTTCATGGGAATAAAGAGCTAGCTGTGTTGCACGAGAACGACATTTTCTGAATCCGTGTTGGTTACGTATCAATAAGTCATTTTCTTCAAGGTGATTCACAATGTTCGAGTACAGTATATGCTCCAAAATCCTACTGCAAATTGAGGCCAGTGATATGGGTCTGTAATTCAATGCGTTACTCCTATTTCCTTTCTTGAATATTAGTGTGACCTGTGCTACTTTCCAGTCTTTAGGAACAGATCTTTCGTCAAGTGAGCGGTTGCATATGATTGCTAAGAAAGGTGCTATTGTGTCTGAATACTCTGAAAGGAACCTGAATGGTATACCATCTGGACTGGAAGACTTGCCTATCTTAAGTGATTTGAGTTGTTTTGCAACACCTAAGATATCTACTTTTATGTCACTCATGCTAACAGCTGTTCTGGTTTCGAATTCTGGAATACTTACTTCATCTTCTTTCGTGAAGGAATTATGGAAACCTGTATTTAGTAACTCCGCTTTGGTGGCACCATCAGCGGTAATATTTCCATCGCTATCACGCAGTGATGGTATTGACTATTTTTTGTCACTGGTGTACTTTGCATACAACCAGAATCTGTTTGGGTTTTCTACCATATTTTGAGACAATATTTCATGTGGAAACTACACTCCTGGAAATTGAAATAAGAACACCGTGAATTCATTGTCCCAGGAAGGGGAAACTTTATTGACACATTCCTGGGGTCAGATACATCACATGATCACACTGACAGAACCACAGGCACATAGACACAGGCAACAGAGCATGCACAATGTCGGCACTAGTACAGTGTATATCCACCTTTCGCAGCAATGCAGGCTGCTATTCTCCCATGGAGACGATCGTAGAGATGCTGGATGTAGTCCTGTGGAACGGCTTGCCATGCCATTTCCACCTGGCGCCTCAGTTGGACCAGCGTTCGTGCTGGACGTGCAGACCGCGTGAGACGACGCTTCATCCAGTCCCAAACATGCTCAATGGGGGACAGATCCGGAGATCTTGCTGGCCAGGGTAGTTGACTTACACCTTCTAGAGCACGTTGGGTGGCACGGGATACATGCGGACGTGCATTGTCCTGTTGGAACAGCAAGTTCCCTTGCCGGTCTAGGAATGGTAGAAAGATGGGTTCGATGATGGTTTGGATGTGCCGTGCACTATTCAGTGTCCCCTCGACGATCACCAGTGGTGTACGGCCAGTGTAGGAGATCGCTCCCCACACCATGATGCCGGGTGTTGGTCCTGTGTGCCTCGGTCGTATGCAGACCTGATTGTGGCGCTCACCTGCACGGCGCCAAACACGCATACGACCATCATTGGCACCAAGGCAGAAGCGACTCTCATCGCTGAAGACGACACGTCTCCATTCGTCCCTCCATTCACGCCTGTCGCGACACCACTGGAGGCGGGCTGCACGATGTTGGGGCGTGAGCGGAAGACGGCCTAACGGTGTGCGGGACCGTAGCCCAGCTTCATGGAGACGGTTGCGAATGGTCCTCGCCGATACCCCAGGAGCAATAGTGTCCCTAATTTGCTGGGAAGTGGCGGTGCGGTCCCCTACGGCACTGCGTAGGATCCTACGGTCTTGGCGTGCATCCGTGCGTCGCTGCGGTCCGGTCCCAGGTCGACGGGCACGTGCACCTTCCTCCAACCACTGGCGACAACATCGATGTACTGTGGAGACCTCACGCCCCACGTGTTGAGCAATTCGGCGGTACGTCCACCCGGCCTCCCGCATGCCCACTATACGCCCTCGGTCAAAGTCCGCCAACTGCACATACGGTTCACGTCCACGCTGTCGCGGCATGCTACCAGTGTTAAAGACTGCGATGGAGCTTCGTATGCCACGGCAAACTGGCTGACACTGACGGCGGCGGTGCACAAATGCTGCGCAGCTAGCGCCATTCGACGGCCAACACCGCGGTTCCTGGTGTGTCCGCTGTGCCGTGCGTGTGATCATTGCTTGTACAGCCCTCTCGCAGTGTCCGGAGCAAGTATGGTGGGTCTGACACACCGGTGTCAATGTGTTCTTTTTTCCATTTCCAGGAGTGTATTAAAAGCATCTTGCACTGACATCCACACTAAATTTCGAGCTTCTGTGAAACTTAGCCAATCTTGGGGATTTTGCGTTCTTCTGAATTTGGCATGCTTCTTTCGTTGCTTCTGCAACAGTGTTCTGACGTGTTTTGTGTACCATGGTGGATCAGTCCTGTCTCTTATTAACTTATGTGGTATGAATCTTATCTATTGCTGTCAATACTCTATCTTTGAATTTGAGCCATATCTGGTCTACACTTACATAATTAGCTTAAGTGCTGTATCTTTCAGATTGCATCATCTATGTTACGTTTAACACCATTCAAAGAAAAATAAACAATAAATCCGCAAGAGATCCCAATAGTTAGAGTGTTCAGGTGCTCTTATACAGCAGCTGCCACTGGTTATAGGTTTCACGTTTCCCGACATCTTAACGTAGGTAACATGATGATGTAGGTGTGGTGTCATCACACACAATATGCTAGCAGTACAGGAATTATGTACTCCCCTGGAAATCTATAAAATGTTTTGTGAATATCATCTGGAGAGGATGAGTTTACACTTCTGTAGGAGCAAATTTCCTTCGATTTTGGTACTATATTCAATGCTTTTAAAAACTGTTTCAATGTCTTGCAAACTGATGTAATGAGTTGGGGCCTGTCAGTACAATATTAGTTGTGGCAAGCATAAGATCAAACCTGGAGAGTGAGTTCACACTTGTTTAATTACAAATTTCATTGATTTAGGTATTATATTCGCTATCTGCAACATAAAAATTTGTGTTGTTGGTACAATATTCATTCGACATGCGGTTGGAGTGGATTTACACCTTTCTTTGCATGAGCAAATTTTCTTTCTTAGATATCAGTACTATAGTCAATGCTATCAAGAATTGTTTCAATGTCTTAGTATTGGATGTGAAGAGAAGTGTTGTTGCACAGTCCACAAGGAATTGCACGGAAGACATTAGGGCAGCCTGCTGTGGCTGTATTATTGAGGGCTGTCAACCACCAGCCACCTGCTTCAAGAGTCTGAGCGCATGGTCCAATCAGGTGAGGCTCCATTCCATCTCACATGATCCATATCCCCTGTATTCATACTTCCTGGTCAGAGGGAACAGTCAGGTTTTATTCACATGTAGTCTGTGGTCTGTCGTCAGAGTGCACTGCGTCTAGTGTCTGACAATGGCGACTACTTTTTGTACTGAAATGCCTTAAACAAGAAGTGTACAGGCTCTTACTCTCTTAAGATGTTGCTCTTGCACTCTGTGCCCACGGCTTTCACAGACAAACAGTGAGCTGACTACCAGCTGCTGGACCCCTATGACTTGGGTAGTACAGCAACCCTGGCGGTTGACAGTTCTGGCAAATCTTCTGGGAGCAGGAGTGGTGCAACAGTGGGAGCTCCATGATAAGGTATTTGTTTAAGTAAAGATGCATGTGTTCCTACCAAATGGTGTACACTTTGGGCTTTAACCTAAGGGAATAAGTCAGGTTGGGGAGGGGGAGGGGGGGGGGTCCCCGGAAGGTCTGTGCTCCTGGTGTGGAGAGACTCAATCTTAGAATTAGGAGAAGTAGAGGCCTTATACCTCTGACTGAACAGAAGTCATGGAAAACTTGTCACTGGTCTGTACCTGCACAAACAACATTTGTCTGAGATGTCAAGTGCGAGTATTCCACAACGTGAATTCTGACATCATAGAACCTGTCCCAGTACCTCAACTCATGGCGTTGTAGAATTTTGGAACACGTATTATGTTAGAGCATAATGACTAGGAATCTACTGTGTAGGAATCAGCATGGGTTTTGAAAACGACGATCGTGTGACAGTGAAGGGGGAAGTGTGTTTATAGCGATAAGAAGCGCAATAGTGTTGAAGGAAATTGATGGAGATCTGAAATGTGAAATAATTCGGGTGAAGGTCACGGTTAAAGCAGGCTCAAAACATGGTAATTGGATGTCTCTATAGGCCCCCTGGCTCAGCAGCTGTTGTGGCAGAGCACCTGAATGAAAATTTGAAAAATATTTCGAGTAGATTTCCTGACCATGTTACAGTTCTGGGTGGAGATTTTAATTTGCCGGACATAGACTGGGAGACTCAAACGTTTACAACGGGTGGCAGGGACAAAGAATCCAGTGAAATCTTTTAAGTGCATTATCTGAAAACTACCTTGAGCAGTTAAAGGTGTGTGTGTGTGTGTGTGTGTGTGTGTGTGGTTTGAGGTTTTCGGGTGCTAAACAGCATGGTCATCAGCGCCCAAACGCATAAAAACAGGAACACATGCGGTGAATGGACGAAAACGGACAGCGAACAAGGAGAACGGCTAAGGCCTGATGCAGTTCCAAATCCTCACATACAGAGGCAAAACAAGAGGAGAAGAAATGCACTAAAAAAGGAAAGGAAACACAAGGAAAAGAGAACAGAAATCGAAGTGAAACAAGTAGGTAATCATGACTGGTGGACCTCTTACCTAAAACCTGGGTGAGCCAGTCACCCAGTAGCACATTAAAATCCTCTCCCTAAAATCTGAGGCAACAAATTGGACAGGACACAAAACCGTAAGACCTTAACCACAGTCGTTGCGTCGTCTTGCAAAATAGAGGGCAAATCCGGTGGCGAGGAAACCACTGCCATCTGGTCAGATAATAAAGGACAGTCAAGTAAAATGTGGCGGACAGTAATCTGGACGCCACAAGCACTGTAGATTGGGGGGTCCTCCCGCCGGAGTAAAAAACCATGCGTTAAGGGACTGTGCCTGATGCAGAGGCGAATGAGGAGAACCTCATCCCACCTGCATGACTGGTAGGACATACACCATGGCCGCGTGGTGGCCTTGACTAGATGCAGCTTATTTTCACCAACTGCCAGCCACTCCTCTTCCCATTGACGCATAACACGAAAACACAAAAGGGAGGTAACAGCATGGAGGGGGACAGCACATTCAACAACATGAGGGAGGAAACATGCATCTTTGCCAGCCACATCCACCAGTTCGTTTCCCCTAATACCCACGTGCCCCGGCACCCAGCAGAAAGAAACCTCCTTCCCCTGCCATTGCAGGTGGAGTAGGGCATCACGGATGTTCTGGAGGACCGTATTCGCTGGGTACAAGTGTTGCATGGTCTGAAGGGCACTCAGGGAGTCGGAACAGATGAGAAACTTAAGACTGGGAACACATCTCATCTGCTCCAATGCCCGCAAGATCGTAAACAATTCGGCATCAAAGATGGTAAATGACGCAGGAAGCCGTAACTTGACGACTCGATCAAGGAAAACAACAGCACAACCAACAGAGTCCCACTGTTTAGAGCCATCCGTAAATACTGGTACATGGTCGAGATGCTGGTTTAAAATATCATAAAATAAGGAGGTAAAAACAAACACAGGAGTGCAGCTCCTCCGGTACTCTGACCAGTCTAAATTGACGCTGAGCCTCTGGAGCAACCAGGGAGGCAGGCAGGTAAAACCCTGGAGTTGGGATGCCACACGCTCCACACCAAGGGACTCAAGCAAATGCTTGGCATGAATCCCTAATGGTCTCGTTGCCCTGGGATGACTGGAAAAGAGACGTTCCATAGTCAGTTGGGCAACAGTAGGGTACACGGGGGAGGTAGGACAGGCAAGGAATCGCCACACCCGTCGCACCATGAGGAGTTTCCGCCAGATGGCGAGTGGCAGTTCCCCTGCCTCAGCACACAGGCTGGGGATGGGACTGGTACGGAATGCACCAGTGGCCAGCCTGATACCCTCATGGTGTACTGTGTCAAGAATCTTCAGGTACGAAGGCCTCGCTGACCCATACACAGTGCATCCATAGTCAAGACGCGACCGGACAAAAGCCCTATAAAACTGCAGCAGACGCGCCCGATCTGTTCCCCAGGACCGATGGCTCAGACACTTCAAAATATTCAGTGCCTTCAGGGCCCGCACCTTTAGGTCTTTTAAGGTGCGGCAACCACGACAACTTGCAATCAAAAGTGAGGCTCAGGAATCTCACAGTGTCTCTAAAAGGAAGAATGGTGTCCCTCAGATGCAATTCAGGGGAAGTAAAAGGATGTCGAGAACGATTAAAATGAACACACACACATTTGTCTGCAGAAAAGGTAAAACCCGTCTTCGCAGTCCATGCCTCTAATCGCTTTATCGTAAGCTGCAGCTGCCGACTAGCAGTGACAAGACCGGAGGAAGATCAGAAAACAACAAAATTGTCCACAAACAAGGAGCACTGGGCAGGACTCTGGATAGTGGACGCGATACTGTTAATGGCGACAGCAAAGAGGGTGACACTTAAAACACTTCCCTGAGAAACACCATTCTCCTGCATGTACAAATCAGATAGCACATTACCAACCCGATATCGAAAGAGGCGGCGGGAAAGAAAGGACCGAATGAAGATGGGGAGATAGCCGCGAAAGCCCCACTGATGGAGTTGATTGAGGATAAAGCGGCACCAAGTAGTGTCATACGTCTTATTAATGTCAAAGAATACACCTAGACAATGCTGGTTATGTAGGAAGGCCTGCTGGATGGCCGCCTCAAGCCTCTCCGAAAGCCACAGTGAGAGTGGCTAAGGAGCTGTCTGGTCTCGAGCAGCCAAATCAGGCGACAGTTGACCACGCGTTCCAATGTCTTCCCGACACAGCTCGTCAAAGCAAAACTCCGATAACTACTGGGATGCATTCGGTCCTTCCCCGGTTTGAGGAGGGGAATCAAAATCACCTCCCTCCACGAGTCAGGGAACGTGCCGGATGACCGTATCATATTAAAACAATTCAGGAGAACTTCCTTGGATGGCAGCAACAAGTGCTGCAGCATGCTGTACCGGATTTGATCATGACCGGGAGCAGTATCATGAACCACAGACAGTGCCAAATCCAGTTCCCATATTGTGAAGGGGCAGTTGTAGGGTTCAGAATTTGGAGACCGGAAGTCCAAGTGACCCCTCTCGATGGCAGTGCTGTAGCGGCAGAAATCTGGATCACAGATAATAGTGGCAGTAGATTCCGCAAACTGCATGGCCAGTGTCTGGGCAATGTCTCTCGGCGCCGTGAAGAGACATCCCTGATGCAGCAATGCCGTGACAGGTAGTTGGCTGCATTTCCCAGAAATCCTCCTGATGGCTTCCCACACTTTCGTAGAACTATTGGAGTGGGAGATGGAGTTCAAGAATGATTGCCATGACCGTCGTTTGCTCTCTTTAATCACTCGCCGCGCCTTGGCCCTTGCCACCTGCAAGGTCGCAAGATTGTCAGCTGAGGGATGGCACTTGAAGCAGCTCAGAGCTGCACGGCGGGCTTGGATGGCTGAGCGGCACTCAGTGGTCAACCAAGGGACAGGACGCCTCTTGGGATGACCTGAGGACCGTGGGATCGACATTTCAGCAGCATGGGAGATCACGACTGTAACATGGTCGACCCATTCGTGGATGCTGGCATGGTGTTCCAAAACAGCCAAATGGCTGAAAAGTGTCCAGTCAGCTCTGCAGATGTGCCGCCTGGGCGGCACTGGTAACGCCACAGCCTCATCCAGGAGGCGAATCCAAAGGGGGAAGTGGTCTCTAGAATGGAGGTCAACAGCAACCTCCCACAGAGCAGAATCCACGAGTGCTGGAAAGCAAAAGGAAAGGCCAATAGCTGACGACGACCCAGAAGCAGTACAGCAATGAGTGGGAGTACCAGAGTTGAGGATGCACAGTTCTTCGGATGTCATGAGGCTTTCCAGAACGTGACCCCTGGGGCAAGTAGTCTTAGAGCCCCATAAGACATTATGAGCACTGAAGTCCCCCAGAAGGAGAAATGGGCGGAGGAGTTGGCTAATAAGGTCTGTGAGAGCCTCATAGTCTATTGCATCCTGAGGTGGTAAGTAAACAGAACAGATTGTGAGCCTCTGCACCACAAGAAGGTCAACTGCAACTGCTTGCAAGTCCGTAGCGAGAGGGAGCTCAGATGAGTTGTGCATGTCACGGACAAAAACCGCAACACCACCCTTTGCCCTTTCCCCCATCAGGATCATCTTTTCACTACACAGTATAGCCCCGTAAAGAAGGAGCATCAGTGGCCCGAAAATGTGTCTCTTGGAGACATAAGCACAAGGGGCACTCTCGTACAAGGAGTTTTAATTTGGCCACTTGCGTTCTGAACCCATTCAGGTTCCACTGTAATATGGGAGCCAGTGATCAGGGTGGCTGAACTTTCACCCTGCCTCTGTGCTTTGGAGGAGCCCGTACCAGCCGGAGATTTATTCCTGGGGCGAGAAGATCGCCCCCGATCGACATCAATGTCCATCAGCTCCAATGGCGACCCAAGGGAGATGGCAGACAGTATGATGGCCTCATCATCGGACCAACCCTGACTAGTCTCCACAGGTGGCAAAACCTTCACCTTCGGCGTCTTTGTCTTGGGGGGCTTAGAATGCAGAATCTTGTCAACAGCTTGAGCTTTACTCGCCTGGGCAGAAGGCACCATATGGGGAGGGGCAGTAAGTACCCCAATGTCAGCAACCACGGCCTTGTCCGACGTTGTGGGGAGAGCTGCAGGTTGCAAAACAACTGCATCAGCACAAGTGCACTGGCAAACACAGGTATTAGTGCTGACACTAGCAACCTCCGTTTGTGTAGCAACAGTGGCCAACTGTACCGGTTTCTGCAGAGTGGAAGTGAAAGATTACGTAAACACAGGAGGCTGCATGGCCTTAAAGAGCTTCTTGGCCTCACCATAGGGGATGCGCTTAGACGTTTTGATCTCCCGTATCTTCCGTTCTTCGAGATAGATGGGGCAGACCCGGCTCCAGACAGGTTGACTCCTAGAGCAATTCACGCACTTCACAGGCAATGAATAATCGGCACCTTCATGGGCTGGCTGACCACATTTACTACAAGTGGCTATCCCATTGCACCCCAACGTAGTATGCCCAAAGCGCCGACATTTAAAACAGCGCATTGGGTTGGGGAAATATGGCCGTACTGGCAAACATAAGAAACCTGCTTTAACATGCTCTGGGAGTCTCGGGCAATTGAACGTAAGAATAAACGAGTTGGATTTGACTAGGTCCCCATCGACTCATTTCATAATATGCTGCACGTCAACAATACCTTCGTCAGCTCACTCAGATTTCAACTCGTCTTTGGGGATATCCACCAAGTCCCTACATGTCACAACACCCTTACTATAGTTCAAAGTGGACTGGAGCTCGGTCTCGATAGCATACTCTCCGAGACAGGTTGCTTTCCGAAGAGAAGTGACTTGACAGGAACTAGAAGTCTCAACTAACAGAGTCCCATTGCGCAGTCACTTCACAGATATCAGTGTTCCTGCAATTCCCTCAAGATCCTTGTGGATGTAAAAGGGAGAAACCCTCTCAAAGCTACCCTCCTTCTGTTTGACAATTAAAAACACATTCCGGTTATCAGCATGTGCTCTGTTACGACAGTCTGATAAATCTCTAGTAACTCCAGGAGCTGGAGGACTCTCAGTATGAAGTCGCTTTTTCAATGGGGTGTGTTTTCCTACCAGTGGCCCACCCAATCCACTGGTAGGTGGAAATGTAGAGGTTGAAGGGTCTATTGCGGTCCCATGAGCAGCTACGGAACTAAAGGTCCACTCAGACAGAGCCCCGCGTGCCTGAATAAGCCTTATACAACTGGGGTGTGGCAGATGCCCCAGAGGTTGCCCGCTTGTGACTGTTCCACCCCAACAGCCATGCATCATATAGGCGCGCAGCACACTGTAAGATGGAGTTTTTTTTTATAGAGGTTGACTTTCCTCACAATCCAGGCAGTCAAGCCAAGATTACCATTCCCCACAACACACAACATTCCACCGCCGTGCCATACAGTGGTTGCTGAAGCATGTCCTGGGGTTACGGTGACAGGAGACTGGCGGCGCTGACCAGTCCCCAGCTCAGGACCCCGGGGTCACCAAGCCCGTACTCAGCAAATGAATGCTGAGCCCCTGGGGGCTTGAGCAGTTAAACAGAGAAGCGACTCGTGGCGATAACATATTAGACTTTCTGGTGACAAACAGATCCGAACTATTTGAAACAGTTTACGCAGAACAGGGAATCAGCAATCAAAAAGCATTTACAGCATCAGTGCTTTCAGCCATAAATAGAAATATTAACAGTGGTAGGAAGATTTTTCTGTTTAGCAAAAGTGACAAAAAGCAGATTTCAGAGTACTTGACGGCTCAACACAAAAGTTTTATCTCAAGTACAAATAGTGCTGAGGATCAGTGGACAAAATTCAAAACCATCATACAATATGCATTAGATGAGCATGTGCAAAGCGAGATCATAAGAGATGGAAAAGGGCCACTGTGGTACAACAACTGAGTTAGAAAACTGCTATGAAAGCAAAGAGAACTTCACAGCAAACATAAACATAGCCAAAGCCTTGCAGACAAACAAAAATTACATAAAGCAAAATGTAGTGTGAGGAGGGCTATACGAGACGCGTTCCACGAATTCCAAAGTGAAGTTCTATGTACTGACTTGGCAGAAAATCCTATGAAATTTTGGTCTTGTGTCAAAGCGGTAGGTGGATCAAAACAAAATGTCCAGGCACACTGTGACCAAAATGGTACTGAAACGGAGGATAACAGACTAAAGGCCGAAATACTAAATGTCTTTTTCCAAAGCTGTTTCACAGAGGAAGACTGCACTATAGTTCCTTCTCTAGACTGTCGCACAGATGACAAAATGGTAGGTATCGAAAAACAATTAAAATCGCTCAGAAGAGGAAAGGCCAGTGGACCTTGTGGGATACCAGTTCGATTTTACATCTAATATGCGAAGGCACTTGCCCCCCTTCTTGCAACGGTGTACCGTAGGTCTCTAGAAGAACGTAGTGTTCCAAAGGATTGGAAAAGGGCACAGGTCATCCCCGTTTTCAAGAAGGGACATTGAACAGATGTGCAGAACTATAGACCGATATCTCTAACGTCAATCAGTTGTAGAATTTTGGAATATGTATTATGTTAGAGTATAATGACTTTCCTGGAGACTATAAATCTACTCTGTAGGAATCAGCATGGGTTTCGAAACAACGATCGTGTGAAACCCAGCTCGCGCTATTTGTCCACGAGACTCAGAGGGCCATAGACACGGATTCGCAGGTGGATGCCATTCTGCAAGGCGTTCGATACAATTCCCCACAGTCGTTTAATGAACAAAGTAAGAGCCTATGGACTATCAGACCAGTTGTGTGATTGGATTGAAGAGTTCCTAGATAACAGAACACAGCATGTCATTCTCAATGGAGAGAAGTCTTCCGAAGTAAGAGCGATTTCAGGTGTGCTGCAGGGGAGTGTCGTAGGACTGTTGCTATTCACAATATATATAAATGACCTTGTGGATAACATTGGAAGTTCATTGAGGCTTTTTGTGGATGATGCTGTAGTATATTGAGAGGTTGTAACAATGGAAAATTGTATTTAAATGCAGGAGGATCTGCAATTAATTGACGCATGGTGCAGGGAATGGCAATTGAATCTCAATGTAGACAAGTGTAATGTGTTGCAAATACATAGAAAGAAAGGTCCTTTATCATTTAGCTACAATATAGCAGGTCAGCAACTGGAAGCAGTTAATTCCATAAATTATCTGGGAGTAAGCATTAGGAGTGATTTAAAATGGAATGATCACATAACGTTTATCGTCGGTAAAGCAGATGCCAGACAGAGATTCATTGGAAGAATCCTAAGGAAATGCAATCCGAAAACAAAGGCAGTAGGTTACAGTATACTTGTTCCCCCACTGCTTGAATATTACTCACCAGTGTGGGATCCGTACCAGATAGGGTTGATAGATGAGATAGAGAAGATCCAATGGAGAGCAGCGTGCTTTGTTACAGGATCATTTAGTAATCGTGAAAGTGTTACGGAGATGATAGATAAACTCCAGTGGAAGACTCTGCAGGAGATACGTTCAATAGCTCGGTACGGGCTTTCGTTGAAGTTTCACAAACATACTCATCGAGGAGTCAAATAGTATATTGCTCCCTCCTAAGTATATCTTGTGACGAGACCATGAGGATAAAATCAGAGAGATTAGAGCCCACATAGGTGCATATCGACAATCTTTCTTTCCAGGAACAATACGAGACTGGAATAGAAGGGAGAACCGATAGAGGTACTTAAAGTAGCCCCCACCACACACCGTGAGGTGGCTTGCGAAGTATGGATGTAGATGTAGTTGTAGATGTAGATGTAGATGTAGGTGTAGGTGTAGAATTCCACACTATTACAAAAAGCCCAACAGGTCTGAGCAGGATTGTGATCAGAGTCCCACATGACTAAGTAAGCACAAAATGTGGGAAGGGCTGAGCACAACCTAGCTGGATAGGCTGCCCACACTGGTCATAATGACCGAGCATAGGGGCCATGACCAAATCCTACGTAATGTTAAGATTCCAAAAACATTAAACATGACTTTATCTGCGCATGGCTATATGTAGCACAGGCTTCTTACTAGTCGTGTGCTTGTTATCATGCAGTGTGAGAAAGCCACTTCAGTAAGAAGTAAAACTGAAACCAATGCATACACACAGAAGAAACAGGAGGGTGTAAAAAGCTAAGTATGGAATAAATTTCTGTTGGTTTTAAACAAAACTGCAAAGTCTACTGGGTACATCTTGGGCATAAACTGATCTGCATCACTATGTTTCCAGTCGGGAACAACACATTTAAAGAAACACAGTTTTAAGAAATTCCATATTGACACAGTTCCTCCAGGAACACAGGCAGTAATAAAAAATAGTATAACAGGAAAGTTTGTTGTAATGAATGCTATAGAAATGACATATTTTGGTACTGTTTACGATGAATGTTTCAAAGAAACATTATAAAGAAATCAATGTTTCAGATGGCATGTCATGTTCCACTTATGTAAATAGGCACTTCAAAGAACAGGCAACTGCAATTCAGGAAGGGATAAAGCCTTCTGTTATTAAGGAAGTTGCCAATATAACATGTTACCTGAAGTTTATGTGTGGACTGATTCCTACAATAAGGTGCGCTATTCGACACTTACAGTACATTACATAAACACAGATTGGTCTCCCACAAATAACATTTTATTTACAACAATTCCTGGACATTAAGCTGGCGGGAGTAAATGTTATGAAAGACACAGAAGAGAGGATGACTAATATGAACATTTTGCGGGACATGTTGCATAATTTTGTTTTTGTCCCTGTCCAGACCGTCCCCTCATACCTTATTCCATCTGCACCCCAGGCTAAGACACATTAAAAAGTCTGATGCTTTAAGGTGTCGCAAATGTGGTAGCCATGTCGAAATTTTATCAAATATGAGCCCCAAGAACCTAACTGGTGGATTGTTGTCGTCAGAGTTGTTTCGACTTTTTAGGATCACAGGTGGCTTGTTCAGTATATCCAAAGCTTAAACGGAAAATCACAAGAGGCTTCCTTGTGCTGCTCATTGTATATAAGTACTTAGCCATACTTGTAATGAAGATATCTTCTTCTTAAATGATGTCACATAAACATCACAAAAACAATAAAATACTGCAGACTGACATGAAGAAATATGGCCTCTACTCATATTTGAAACAAAAGTTCAGCACACGCAGGAACAGCTTGAACAAGGTTTGTTCAAAAACGTTTCTGCAACACTCATCATTTTGTGCCAATGGTGTGTTGAAATGAAATGCGGTTGGCATCCCTGCACACGTCAGCATATAATGTGTAACTGCCAGAAGCTTCATTGTTGTACGTCTGTTAGTTATTGTTCAGTGCTCTCTTGAGAATACTGTGTTGCACAGTTTGTGAATTTCAAGATGCCAGAATTAGAGGAGCAACGGGTCTACACTAAATTTTGGAGTGAAACTCTAGAAAACCTTTACAGAGACACATTAAATGATGCAGGAAGCCTATGGTGGTAAGTGCTTAATCTGTGCTCGGTGTTATGAATGGTTCACATGGTATAAGAATGGCCAGATGGAAGTTAAAGATGACCCTCGTTTAGGATGCCCTTTGATGCTCATGTTGGGAACATCAATGAAATAGTGCATACCAATCGAAGACTGACTGTCCGAGATATTGCAGAAGAATGTAACATTTTACTTGGATAATGCTATGAAATCATGACACAGCACCTTGGAATGCATCATGTTGCTGCCGAGTTTGTCCCACACCATATGAGTCAACACCAGAAAGACCTTAGCCTCACAATCTGTGAAGAGCTTTCAGATTGTGCAAATGAGAATGAGATGTTCCTTAAGATAATCATAACTGGTGATGAGATGTGGGTCTATAGTTATGATGCTGACACCAATGTTCAGTCTTCACAATGGGCCAGGAAAGGTTCTCCAAAACAAAAAAAGCTCGTCAGGTCACGTCAAATGTCACAGCCATGCTGATGGTTTTTCTTTGACTTTGAAGTATTAGTTTATCATAAATTCGTGCCACACACAAAAACTGATAATTGGTGGTACTATCAGGACATGTTGCAATGCCTACGAGAAAATGGGAGAAGGGAACAGCCTAATATTGAAAACCCCATTGAAAGGACGAAGATTTGCAATGATAGACGAGATAAAAGGAAATTCCCAGAAGGCACATTGCACGATCCAGCAAGACAAATACCAAGACTGCTTCCGGAAGCGGAAATGGCATTGGGAGCGGTGTATCAATTGTGAAGGAGAGTATTTCGAAGGAGACTATACACAATACATAAAAAGTAAGTGCAGAAAAATTTTGTGGACAAAGTTCTGGAATTTTTTGAACACACCTTGTTGAAAATGCTATAGTCCTTACACATTCAGTATAAAGAAGTTACTGCTTTACTAAAGGATAAGAATTCTGCTAACAGATTACAGGGATATAAGACTGAACTTTCAGGAAAAATTATAGATTTCTCAAAACCATTTAAAGAAGGCACAGACAAATTAGAAGGCAAAAAGCACCTAGAATCAAGTTAGTTGTTCTTTGGTTTTACAAACTTCAACAAATTTGCAGTGCCAAAGACAATGAGAGTGAGGCGAGTTGAATAATGCAGTTACAAGCATGGTTCCTTTTGATGAGGGAAAAATAAGTTTGTATGTAACTAGTATGCATGACGTACAATAGCAGGTATCAAGACCCAACATTTCTACGTGAGAAGAAAGAGGAAGAGAGAGGGAAAAACAAAAGAAAGGGCAATAGGGGTGTTGAGAGGGGGGAGGGTGTCCAATTTGTGTGGTGCAGTGAGGCAAGGTAAGACATCATCGAAGACATGCCATGCTCGGTTATTCACAAGCTTAGAATCCAGACATCAGACATGGAATGAGTACATGACCAAACAGAGTCATGTGGGGCCAGACAAGTGGCTTAGACCCCCATGTGGTAACTTACCTGTAATCAGTCAAACACTTGGAGGTATAGCACTAATTGTGATGTTGTAGAACCATGATCAGTATTCCACCTCTGGGCCAGTATGCCAGAATTCCACACAGTTACAACAATCCAACAGGTCTTAACTGGATTGTGAAGGCACAGAGCTGCCACAGTACCCCCTGATTGCCATCTTGTATTCCAGGTCAAACATCTTAGATTTTGATGTCATACTACAGCTGGTGCTCATATTCGAAGTCTCAGATTGTGACAGCATAGAGCCAGGGCCAGTACTCCAGCACAAAAATCCACCATTTTGAATTTCCCACCAATTTATAATTGAGGCAACAGCCTTCCTTCCATGGGAAACACAATAGCGGAATTGGGCTCTTTTTTCCCCACCAAAATTTGATTTGAATTCCTGCCATTTTATACAAAGAGCAATTGGCTTTTATCAGATGAGGATGAGGGTGTCGGTAAGGATGGGGAAATCCCATGACGTCATCGGTGACCTACTTTGTGCCAGGACTGTCCCCCACATACCCAATTCCATCTGCACTCCAGACTGAGATACATTAATAAAAGTTTAAAGCTTTAAGTACTCTCATTTTGAGGTCCCACAAGTGTGGTAGCCATGTGGGAATTTTATCAATTATGGGCCCCAGGAACCTAACTGGTGGATTTAAATGGAGAATGGTGCCATTAAAAGACAGTCCTGGCTGATTATTATTATTAAGTTTGTTTTGTCCTTTTAGTATCACAGGTGACTTGCTCAGTACATCATCTTGCTCAGTACATCATCTTGCTCAGTACGTCATCTTGCTCAGTACGTCATCTTTCTTCCCAACATCTCTTCATTCTCTCGCCCCCACTAATTCTTTTATGCTTCTGTGGTAATAATTTTGATACCAATTCAACTATGACCTTCCACCACATTCCTATAGCTGAGCCTATTCTCCACTGCTGTACATGGAGCTTTTTTTTTTTTTTCTTCTTCCTCTACCACTTGACCTTCGATCTTACAGTTGGTCTCTGCATTCAGGACATTGGTCTTATTGTGTGCTGTCTTGAGGCCAGCTTCTACTGCAACTACAGCTTCATTGCCCTTTTACAAGGTGTACACATTTGCTTCAGCCATTTGCCGATAGGTGGCGACAACAGTAAGTAGCGGTTGAAAGAAACACATCGCAGACATCAGGCAGTTACTTGGACTTCAGTCAACATAACCTCATTCAAACATTTGTGTCTGCATCATAAAGTTGTTCTTGATAGAAAATGTCAGTTTACAAGCCTAATTCTCGTCATTTGTGGGAGGTCTTACTCTTTTGTTTCAATATGAAGAAAACAGTGGCTGAGTCTCATCAAATGCTTTCAAATACGTATGATAAGGATGCTATTAGTGAAATAACATGTAGTGAGTGGTTTCAATGCTTCAAGAACGGCGATTTTAACGTCATAGACCAGCATTGTGATGGAAGAGAGAATGTTTTCAAAGATGCAGAATTGAAAGACATTGCTGAGTGAAGACTCGTGTCAAACTCCATAAGCATTGGCACAATTAGTGGCAGTGACACAGCAAGCCATTTCAAAACGTCTCAAGACTATGGGCATGATTCAGAAAGAAGGAACTTGGGTCCTGTGGGAGCTAAAACCCAAGAGACGTTGAACGGCATTTGTGTGTTTGTGAACAGTTGCTTCAGAGGCAAAAACAGAAGGGATTTCTGCACACATTGAGACCAGGGACGAAAAATGGGTTCATTACAATAACTCTAAATGCAAAAAATCATGGGGATATGCCGGCCATGCTTCCATGTTGACCGCCAAACCAAATATTCACAGCTCAAAGATCATTCTCTGCATTTGGTGGGACCAGTTCAGCGTTGTGTACTATGAGGTGTTAAAACCAAGTGAAACAATCACAGGTGCTTGTTATAAAATGCAATTAATGCATTTGAGCAGAGCATTAAAAGCACAATACAGTGAGAGGCACGATAAAGTGATTTTGCAGAATGACAACGCTCGACCCCACCTTGCAAAAGAGGTCAAAACGTACTTGGAAACGTTAAAATTGGAAGTCCTACCCCACCTGCTGTATTCTCCAGACATTGCTCCCTCTGACTACCACCTGTCTAGATCAATGGCGCATGGCCTGGCTGACCAACTCTTCCGATCTCATGAAGTCGGAAATTCGATCAATCCGTGGATTGCTTCAAAAGATGATCAATTTTTTCAATGCAGGATTCGTACACCACACGAAAGATGGGAGAAAGTAGTGGCCAGAGATAGAAAATACTTTGAATGATACATGTGTAACCAATTTGTTTCATTAAAGCCTCAAATGTTGGGGAAAAAAATGGCAGAAGCAAAGTTTTACACCTTGTAGCATCTTCATCATTCTCACGTAGCAGTACCATATCATTGGCAAAGGCTAGGCAGTCAACTATTGTACTAAGTTTTATTTTGTACCTAATTTGTACACCTTCAACAGCCATAGGGTTGTTCACCTTTCTCCACTGCTGGACCACTTCATCCAGCAACAAACTGAACAGAACTGGTGACAGTCCATCTCCTTGTCAAACTCTTGCCCTTATTTGAAAGTCTTCTTACACTGCTTCAGCACCTGAGCCTAGCAGTTGTGCCTTTCAAAATGTCTACTACTAATTTGTGTGTTACTGCATCCAGCCTTCTAGCATTAAAGACAATTAACACATTCCTGTCTTCAGAACTGTAAGCTTTGGTAAGTCCACAAAGGCCACTTCAGTGTCTTTACTTTTCCAGTGAAGGTATTCCAACATCTTTTCGAGCACAAAACTCAGTTTTGTACAATTCCTCCTTTTTCAGTAACCACTCTGATAGTCTCCAAAGCTTCACTGGATTCAGGACTATAGAAATGTTCCAAGTTAATTCGGTGCAAGTGAATTCTTAACAGCCTTGCCACACCTGTTCTTCACACTCAAGATACATAATGCATATATATTTTCTCTTAATTAATTATTGTAATTTGTTGTTAATCTGTGTTGCCTTTGATTTTGCTGTAGAGTGCCAATGCCTATTTGGCCCTATGATGAGGCTGTGGAGTTGCTGAGTGCATGGAAGCCACCTCAATAGCAGTGACTCCTTTCAGTAGTAGGAGGTTCTCTTCCTGCCACACTTTCGCACCATGAAACCAATACTGTTTGGTGAATATAACATTATTCAAAAAAAGGTAATCTTTCCTGTGGAGAACGTAAGGCCCCACTGCAGTGGAGCATAGGGAGAAGACCGGGAGGAGATTGGAGGGGGTGGGGGGTGGGGGGGGGGGGGGGGTGACAGTGGCATCAATTGTTTTCAGGTGTCTCTCCGAATGACCCAAACACCATAGCATTTCTGTATTACAAGTTTCAGCTCACCCACATGTGTTTTGAATCAGCTCATGTTTCACTGATGTGCTGTGCAAGAGACGTTAGGGAATATGTACTAAGCCTTTTTGATTCCTCCTTGGAGACATTTATGTCCACAATGTTGCCTTTTCCATCACAAAGTGACTCTACTCTGTAATTCAATGGTTTTAATACGAATTTCTTACATTTTAGTCAGTTTTTCACTTAATTTTGTTGTTCACTTGGAGACTGTAGTGTTCATAGACAAGAATGCTGACCTTTCTAACTTCTTGATGGCGAATGTTTCTTTTAAGACCCATTGGTCTCAGAGCATTTTTGGGGGTAAGAGGAAACTATTACTTTTCAAGTACATTATCTGTGACCAACTGTGAGGTTGAATTTGGTTTGACACATTACAATCTATTTTTTAAGAGCTAATGCAAATAATGTAATGAATTCTGGAGATTGCATAGATTTGAAAGCTTTCTTAACTTCACCAAACGACATTCTCCTCATTACCTTCAGTTCCTGAATTTTTCTTTCCTTGGCATACATACAGCAACCTTTGTTCCACACAGGATGATCATCTGAACAATTTTAACTCTTTGGAGGAGATGTACAAGTTTCATTATTTTCATGCACTTTTTATCTGCTTCTTCCACACATGATTTCACCATTGCAACCAAGGGCTGTATGGTCAAACTTTTGGCATTTAACATGTCTCATTGAGTTTGTTGTCTAGGTTTTAACGTGAAGATAGATAAACCATGCTCTGATATACTCTGGGGGAGTTGAATTTAAAAAAAAAAAAAAAAGTTTCAGCTTTTTCTTGCCTCTGTGATAACAATTCAAAATTCTTTCTATAATAAGTTTAGATCAGTTTCCATTATATCATGGCAGCTAACTATCCCTCAGCAGAAATTAAGAGTTTTATGCATTTCATTTAAAATAGGTTATCCAAAAAAAGTTTTTGGACCCCAACAGTTTTGACAAATAGAGTGCCATTTCAAAGTCACATGAGCCCTTTCCAGAACCCGGCAATGGCTTCTGAAGCTTTACAAATGCAGAAAAGCAAGATCTATTCAAAGGATTACTCATCTCTCTTAACTACTATAAATAAATTTTGGCAAGCTTGTGATCTGCTCCCTTTTTTTGCAGTAATTTGTATGGTGGTGTGTTTTCTCAGGAGTAGTGACCACCTGTGTGCTCTTTTTATTGGCTGAGTGTTAGTACTTCCTGATGGCCCATCCTTTCCATAAAGAGTTCGATTAAGAACCATTTCTTTGCCACAAGGCACTAGGGAAATAATTGTCTATTCAGGCAAAGCCCTACTTTCCTTGATAAGCCTCACACATGTGGGGTACAGCAGCTGCTGCAGAGGTTGCCCACTATTGACTATTTTCCCTCAACAACCACTCTCAGC
The DNA here is from genome assembly GCF_021461385.2 of Schistocerca piceifrons. Classification (NCBI taxonomy): domain Eukaryota; kingdom Metazoa; phylum Arthropoda; class Insecta; order Orthoptera; family Acrididae; genus Schistocerca; species Schistocerca piceifrons. The sequence goes on from NC_060145.1 coordinate 146,035,334, forward strand.
ATGTAGCACTTCTTGAGGTTTGTGGCAGTCTGCCTTCTTTATTTCTTTGTTTGTTGTCCTCGTGTGTTGACGTACTGCATTGTGATACTGGCTGAAAAATTGGTGTGGAAGTACAACACTGACTACTTAAAATAAGGTAGCCGACAGCTTGGTTCAAATGGCTCTGAGCACTATGGGACTTAACTGCTGTGGTCATCAGTCCCCTAGAACTTAGAACTACTTAAACCTAACTAACCTAAGGACAGCACACACACATCCATACCCGAGGCAGGATTCGAACCTGCGACCATAGCGGTCACGCGGCTCCAGACTGTAGCGGCTAGAACCGCTCTGACACTCCGGCTGGCTAGCCGACAGCTGCCCAGTTGTGTTTCACAGCAGTTTACTTTCACCGTTCACAGCCCCCAAAATACACAGTTATATATGGCCAGTGCACTATTGTTTTAACTGTCCATAAGCCTCATTAATAGTTTGCATGCAAATATCCACATACTGCTACAATACTTTACTATTGAACATCTATGAGCAGTAAAAACCCTAACCACAAAGTTCACAGTTCTTGGAGAATAGAAAGATATGTTTGGAGCAGACACTGTCATTGTTTTAACACACAGCCTAATTGTGTAACACTTATTTCACAGTTAAGTTGAAGCATTGTTGTTATTGTTCTAGTCAACACAGGTTTCTCGTCTGAAACTCTGCCATGGACTGACTGTCTTGAATAAAAATTGGGCCCTTATATATCCTCACAATATTAGGTACTGAAACTTCACATTGTTCGATGTTTAATTTACAGATATTACAATTACAATTGAACTCATTACATTAACTGAATATATTTAAAAATTCCACCTTTTTAACAGTTTCTTCTACTACAAGAGTTAGGCCAAATTATTCGTTTGAATCATGAAAATAACAAATACAAGTAAGCAAACATTAGTTTGAACAACATTCTTAATTACTTTGGAATTAAATTAGAGCTGGCTTTGGTAACATGTTTTCGAATAGAGACAAATAGATCCTTTAAGAATACTATTAACTGTTCCTCCAAAAGTTTATAATGAGTACAGACTTATAATGAGTACAGACTTTATATTTGTTTATAAGTCAACAATAGAATTTAAGTTACAAAATAATTACTGATTTCACCCCATAACAAAAGGTACTATCTAGGAATTGTCAAAATATATTAGAAAATCAATTACACAAATAAAACTAAGCACAAAATTAGATCTGGTGTTATCTTCTATAAAACTGAGGGCCAACCTCTCTCTTTTATGAAAATGCAGATTATACTCACATAAGTTAATGGTAATTAGTGAAGAACAAAATTAATTTTAAGGAGGCAGATGGCAAAAAAGAGGGGAAGTAAAATTATCCCAGCTTGCTTCATCACAGGTTGAGTGTGTTGAGGTAGGTTTTCACCATCCTTGAGATTTATCTACAAGGTGTACAACTTTGCTTCTGCCATTTTTTCCCCGACAAGTGAGGCTTTAATGAAACAAATTGGTTACACATGTATCATTCAAAGTATTTTCCATCACTGCCCACTTCTTTCTCTCATCTTTCGGGTGGTGTACGAATCCCGTGTTGAAAAAATTGTTCATCTTCTGAAGCAATCCACGAATCGATCCAATTTGTGACTTCTTCATGAGATCGGAAGTGTTGGTCAGCCAGGCCATGTGGCACTGATCTATGATCTAGACAGGTGATAGTCAGAGGGAGCAATGTCTGGAGAATACAGCAGGTTGGGTAAGACTTCCCATTTTAACATTTCCAAGTACGTTTTGACCTCTTTTGCAAAGTGGGATCGAGCATTGTAATGCTGCAAAATCACTTTATTGTGCCTTTCGCTGTATTGAACTTTTAATGCTCTGCTCAAATGCATTAATTGCATTTGATAATAAGCACCTGTGATTGTGTCACTTGGTTTTAACACCTCATAGTACACAACGCTGAGCCGGTCCCACCAAATGCAGAGAATGATCTTGGAGCCGTGAATATTTGGTTTGGCGGTCAACATGGAAGCATGGCCGGCATATCCCCATGATTTTTTGCATTTAGGGTTATCGTAATGAACCCATTTTTCATCCCCAGTCACAATGTGATGCAGAAATCCCCGCTGTTTTTGCCTCTGAAGCAACTGTTCACAAACACACAAACGCCATTCAACATCTCTTGGTTCCAGGTCACATGGGACCCAAGTTACTTCTTTCTGAGTCATGCCCATAGCCTTGGGACGTTTTGAAATGGCTTGCTGTGTCACTCCCTCTAATCATGCCATTTCTACTCGAGTTTGAGGTGAGTCTTCACTCAGCAATGTCTCCAATGCTGTATCTTCATAAACACTCTCTTCCACCACAATGCTGGTCTACAACGTTAAAATCACCGTTCTTGAAGCGTTGAAACCACTCACGACACATTCTTTCACTAATAGTGTCCTTACCACACATACTTGAGAGCATTTGATCAGACTCGGCCACTGTTTTCTTCATATTGAAACAAAACATTAAGACCACCTGCAAATGATTAGAATTAGGCTTGTAAACTGACATTTTCTATCAAGAACTACTTTATGATGCAGACACAAATCAACTAATGTTTGAATGAGATTATGTTGGCCGATGTCCAAACTAACTGCCTGATGTCTGCGATCTGTTTCTTTTGCCCGCTACTTAACATTGTTGCCACCTATTGGCAAACAGTGGAAGCAAAGTTGTACACCTTGTAGTTAATCCAAGACCCATGCTCTCAAAGATGAACAACACTCCACCATCATGTCTCATGGCGGTCACTGACACATGCTAAGAGGGCTGGCAATGCTGGCTGACCTCCAGCTTATGAAGCCCAGGATCACTGGACCTGTACCTCATTTTTGGCTGCACACCTTAAGGGTGGAAAAGAGCAATCATAGGTTAGACTTGCAGCGCAAAAAGGAAAGAAGTACCTATTGCAAGCTAACTCAGGGCACTGTGTTCACCAATCACATACTTACAAAAGAGATGTAAGTCTCCTAGGGACTACTAGAACAGAATTTTTGGAACCAATCACACAATTTTTGTTTTGCCTCTGGACAGACGTCTAAAAATATCACATTTTAATACCAGTATTGTGTAGATATGGTTTCAAGACTACTCATGCTTTCATTGCAGCAATGATGGACTAGTTAGCTGCCATCACTGACACAGGATAGTTACCTAAGTAGGTGTTCAAAATAATTTACTTATTATGAATGCAGCACCATCTGATCAGATTCTTCGTGGCTTTGTAATATAGTGCTCATTGCTCAAAATAACACAATTTTTGTAAGTGTCATGAATTGTTTAAAACAGCTGAAATTCATTTTCAATTAAATGCAAACCAAAAGGAATTGATATCAAATGATCACACTGAACTCTTGCTTGTTCATAATTTTTAAACCCATCTTCATATTACTCCACAAAAAAGGAAATTGTCATAAAAACCTGAGATTCGAAAAGATCTGCTTTTCCTCAAAGATTGAATCACAATTACTCAAATCTGATATTTCAATATGCTGATACTGTTTACCAAAATAAGTATCTAGACATCAGAAGAATGTTTTTTAACAGAAGTAATTAACAGTATGAAGCAATGAGTAAATGAATAATTGTGGTCCAGTGAAGGTGAACAGAAAAAAAAGTCGTCTTGCCTCTTGTTCTATTATTTCTCAGATATCTATTGCTCCTAATCGTGTAAATATAGGGGGCAACAAATGAGCAAGGACACAGTGAAAGACACAGCTTAGCAATCATCTGGAAGTTACATCAATATCATCTAAATGGTGGTTGGTCTACAGTTTCCACTGCACGGAAATACGTTGTTTAATCATGATGCCATCTCCCCCAAAGAGGCATTTTAACACTATCTGTTACACTAAGTGAAGCAAGAAATTAGCCATCACATTAACAACACACACATTCAAGCAGCTACTATAATTTGCAACTGCAGTTTCATTCAAGCTCCACAAATAAAAAAAAGGTCTCCACTGATTTTCAATTTTATTCTTCTATACAAGAAATGCAATAAATACAATAAATTGACACACAGGCTTGCAAACGTCCTAAAGAGACAGGGCTTCCAAATAGCTTAGAAGAATGGGCAAACCCTCCAATCACACCAAATCCAACCAGCTACTAGGAAGGACTAATTCCAACAATCAGGAATATATACACTTGAATGTAAAAGTTGTGATGCAGTATACATAGGCAGGACATGCAGGAATTTTAAAACACAATACAAAGAACATATTAGGAGCTGGAAGTACAAAACAAACCATTCCACATTTGCAGAACATTTAAAACACCATAACCACCATCCTACAAACATGGAACAAGAAATGAAGATAATGAGAATAAGCAACCCTGACAAACATCTTATACAAATGCAAGAAAACTTCCACATTCTGAAAGCCATTGCTGAAAATAAACATGTAATAAATGAACACATACACATCAGCACAGGCTCCCTACTACACTTAATAAAAGAAATGACAAGATAAAAATCGTCCCTCACACAACCAGGAGGGGGGGGGGGAGGGTGCTCTTCCCCCTCCCTCCTTGCCTTCTTTGGCAATAACATCTGACAGTCGGCAATACAAAACAAAACACTGCATCAAAACAAGTGTTCAGTTCCTAGTGCTGTGAAATGTGAGGAAAAAACTGCAAGTTGGCAATTATAAGAGGAACTCCACCAAAAATGCAACAGAAGCGTAATATGCAGAAAATCGTCCATGCAACCTGTAAGTACAGTTCAAAATGTTACTACATAACAGCAAAAACCAACCACCAGAACTGTTTATAACCTATAGCTACATTGGCCAAAATGTAAACTAAACAGCAAAAATATGTACCTCTTACAGGCCACTGATGATGCCTTGCAGAACATAAAGGCGAAACAGCTATGGCACGGAAACAGTGTTTCATTAAGTTTTAGTCAGACGGTCCATAAAGCAAAAATCATCAGTACAACTTAAAGTGTTAAACCTTTTGTAATTCTCAGGGATTGCAGCACAATAGATATCTTGTAAAGAAATTTTATACATGTTATTGTACCAGGACAATGTTATTTTTGAAGCTTTATTTAAGAGCTGTAGCCTATCCCCGATGTTATCCGATGTGTATATTGAACGAGCAGTAAAGGAAACAAAAGAAAAATTTGGAGTAGGAATTAAAACCTAGGGAAAAGAAATAAAAACTTTGAGGTTTGTCGATGACATCATAACTTTGTCAGAGGCAGCAAAGGACTTGAAAGAGCAGTTGAATGGAATGGACATTACCCAGAAAGAAGGAAATAAGATGAATCTCAACAAAAGCAAAAGGAGGGTACCAGAATGTAGTTGAATTAAATTAGGTGATACTGAGGGAATTAGATTAGGAACTGAGACACTTAAAGTAGTAAATGAGTTTTGCTATTTGGAGAGCAAAATACCTGATGATGGTTGAAGTAGAGATATATAAAATGTAGACTGGCAATGGCAAGGAAAGTGTTTCTGAAGAAGAGAAACATTGAATATAGATTTAATTGTCAAGAAGTTTTTTCTGAAAGTGCTTGTGTGGAGTGTAGCCATGTACGAAAGTCAAACATGGACGATAAACAGTTTACACAAGAAAAGAATAGAAGCTTTTGAAATGTGGTGCTACAAATGAATACTGAAGGTTAGATGTGTAGATCACATAACTAATGAGGAGGTACCGATTAGAATTGTGGAGAAGAGAAATTTGTGGTACAACCTGACCAAAACATGAATTGGTTGATAGGACACATTCTGAGGCATTAATGGATCACCAATTTAGTCCCTGGAGGGATCATAGAGGGAGGCCAAGGGACAAATACAGTAAGCAGGTTCAGAGGGATGTTGGTTGCAGTAGTTACTTTGAGATGATGAGGCTTGCACAGAACAGAGTAACATTAAGAGCTACACGAAACCAGTCTTTTGACTGAAAACAGTAACAACAACAACAACAACAACATCAACAACGGAAGTCAAGAGTTGTACATTTGTACCAGTGGTCTTCAAACTTTTTTGCTTAAGAGCCAGTACTGACATTGTAGGGCGACATCTCAGACCACAGAGAAAAGAGGTGTGGAGGGTAAAGTGGCCATTCTAAGAGAAATTAAATTTTCACCAAACCATGGTTATTGATAGAAACCTACCACTTACACATTTTGAATCTGCATATTGTAAGGTATTACATCAAATATATTTAAATGAAAAATAAAATAATATATTGGAGTTATATGTATTTTTCTGATGGTGACCAATTTTGTATACTTAAGTGTGCACTGTGACCAGTGCCACTGTAACAATATCCCGTGTTTGCTTTTCTGATATCCAGGGAACATTTTCTACGCACTTTCACACCCCAATATCTGAAATAATGCTAAGCAGTCTTTTGTATTAGGCAAAATATAACAGAACAGAGAAAGTTTTATATAATGCCACTGAATCCCAAATTGTCATAGAGGGTAAACATCTTGTCCACTTTTCCCGACAAGTAGTGTGGCTACTTTTCCCGTGCGGATGCCATATCGGCATTAGTGATCCATAGAAGAAACTTGCAAACTGAAGTAGATAACAGGCCAGAAGACATTGAACATTGATATGGTAAAAAAACAATTATTCTCCTTATAGCTGAGGTAACAAGAATAACATAAATGATTTATCTTACATCAGATTACTCATAAACAAAAATGTTTTTACTTAAAAAAGGAGGAACCAGCGTCCTCTGTCAACCTCACTGATAACAATGGCGATGTATATCCGAACTAGTCTGACCTGTTCTAAGGAGAAGGCTTTTTAGACTGACCAGTTCTCAGGAAAGAGCTTTTTAGGATAAAATACAAGCAATGGTCGCTTTTCCCATCCAGACCACTCTACCACACCTTACACCTTCCCTTAAGGACATTACTATTAACTGGTAACCTCCATATAATCTTATGTTATGTTAAGAAACTGTAATGCAGAGGACACTAGAAACCAGTATTCCTTCATTTATTGATACATTTTTATGTGTTCCAGGGTTAGCTCTCATCAAAATCCTGGTTCAGATAAAAAACAAAGGATTCCATAATTAAATGGTTGACTTGCAATGAACATGAGGAGACTCATCGCCAGTCAATCATGTAACCCCTGGTTTTTATCTGAACCAGGATTCTGATGATGGCTTATGCCAAAATCTCTGAAAATGGATTAGTAAATGAAGGAATACTGGTTTCTAGTTTTCTCTGCATTACAGTTCCTCCATCTGTGACCAGTCCAGCAAATTGCAGGCTATGAATTTTATTCATCACAGTAGTTTCCCTCATGGATCCATTTACGGCACACTATAGTTTACTAAAAGTTTTGAATGACATTTTTCTCCTGTTCACTGCACTGTATTACAATGGCATTAATTTGATCCCACACTACTTGCTACAAACGTGTACCTCTTGAAGATGACCATCTCTATAATGTGCATTCGCTTATCCATGTTACTGCCATCTGACATTCATAACCAGTCAATATTGACTATTGTCAAGTAAAGCCATCAAATTTACAGAAAATGAAAATTTCAACAAAAATTATTCAACAAAACCATCTACTGTTGAGAAAAATATATATGAACAAAAACACTTCAGTCTGCACTACAAATGCAATAAGCAGAAATATTTGACAGCTGTAACATCAACAATGATGTATGGAAATCATTTGGAAGCGGCAATGCAACCGAAGTAAGCTTATCGCCTAAATGTACAACTCTAGAATAAAAACCACACATAACAACAACAACAACAACAACAACAACAACAGCAACAGCAATCTGGTACAATAACAGACATAAAATATTAATTTTGTCTAAGCTGTCAATAGTGTTACTAAGATGTTTTTGTTTTTGTTTTTTGTCTACTGAAACCAAAATATGCATGTACATATTCTGCACTAAATGGCAAATACCTGTAAGAGTATTGACCTTCCTCCTCGTGTCTCTCTGTCACCTGTAAAAAAACATACATCCACTTAATTACCATTGCTTTGCCTAAACACAGCAAAAACTTAAGACAAACCAAACCGCAGAAGTTTTCTGTTAGTTGTGGCAGCTGTTGATATGGTCATCAGTCCATCACTGGTTCGATACAGCCCTACACGCCTGTCTATCCCATGCAAACATCTGCATCTTTCTGTAACTACTTCAACACACATCCAGTTGAGCTTGGTTGCTGTATGTATCCCTTTATCTCTCTCAACAATTTTTAGCCTCTATACTTCACATCATTACCAATTGTAACTAACTGACGACTCTTCTTTTTGTTGAACTGTGCCATAAATCGCTATCTTCCCCAATTCCGTTCAACAACACCTCATTAGTTACTCCATCTACCCATCTAATGCAGCACCTCATATCAAAAGCTTCTATTCTCTGCTATTCTAAACAGCTTGTCATCCACTTTCACTTCTGAAAAAGGCTACACTTATATCTACATTAGATATTAACAAATCCCTCAGTTACAGAAATGCTTTCCTTACTATACCCATTCTGCACTTTTTTTTTTATTACTTGGACCGTCATCAGTTATTTCCCTGCCAAAATACCAAAATTCATCTGCTACTGTTGGCATCTCATTTTCACACGTCTCAGAATCCAAGACAACTCTGAATGCAAGACAACCCCCCATTGTTCAACAAGTGATTACAGAGAAACATGTATACACATTCTAGGTTTATTTTGAAAACTTACCAATGGTTACAAACTTACAAATGGTTATGTTAACAAAGGTGACTGAAAAAGACAATAAAAATACCGGTACACACAAAATAATATCAGATAAAGACCTCCCTTAGTCAGATACAGATGCCACTAGTCCTCCTCACTGGAATGATCCACAGGTTCTGCAGTGGCACTGGTACTATCATGGTTCTGGTTATTGGCACAAGAGGTCATCTTCATTCCTATCTAAAGCATTTACTACACATCACTTCTTAATGTTGTTCACAACTGATGCACTGGATATGCACATCTAAGCAGTCTTCATCCATTCCACAATTAAGGGACACTGTAGCTTCATCAACTTCCCAGTAGGGGTCAGAGCTTAACCCAACTGAAGTACAACTGCTTCAGACTGTCTTTAAATGGATTTTTCGCCACCACATTGAAGGCATCAGATGCCCCCTGAAAGCATCAAGGATCAACATCCCCCAATTCTTTAGAAGAGTATCTTGTCTCCTGCCCATACTGAATGGAACCAATGTGTCACCAACTCTACATCTACACCTACATCTACATCCATACTCTGCAAGCCACATGACGGTGTGTGGCGGAGGGTACCCTGAGTACCTCTATCGGTTCTCCCTTCTATTCCAGTCTCGTATTGTTCGTGGAAAGAAGGGTTGTCGGTATGCTTCTGTGTGGGCTCTAATCTCTCTGATTTTATCCTCATGGTCTCTTCGCGAGATATACGTAGGAGGGAGCAATATACTGCTTGACTCTTTGGTGAAGGTATGTTCTCGAAACTTTAACAAAAGCCCGTACCGAGCTACTGAGCATCTCTCCTGCAGAGTCTTCCACTGGAGTTTATCTATCATCTCCATAACACTTTCGCGATTACTAAATGATCCTGTAACAAAGCGCACTGCTCTCCATTGTCTCTTCTCTCTCTCTTCTATCAACCCTATCTGGTATGGATCCCACACTGCTGAGCAGTATTCAAGCAGTGGGCGAACAAGTGTACTATACCCTACTTCCTTTGTTTTCGGATTGCATTTCCTTAGAGTTCTTCCAATGAATCTCAGTCTGGCATCTGCTTTACCAACGATCAACTTTATATGATCATTCCATTTTAAATCACTCCTAATGCGTACTCCTAGATAACTTATGGAATTAACTGCTTCCAGTTGCTGACCTGCTATTTTGTAGCTAAATGATAAGGGATCTATCTTTCTATGTATTCGCAGCACATTACACTTGCCTACATTGAGATGCAATTGCCATTCCCTGCACCATGCGTCAATTCGCTGCAGATCTTCCTGCATTTCAGCACAATTTTCCATTGTTACAACCTCTCGATACAAGACAGCATCATCTGCAAAAAATCTCAGTGAACTTCCGATGTCATCCACCAGGTCACTTATGTATATTGTGAATACCAATGGTCCTATGACACTCCCCTGCGGCACACCTGAAATCACTTACTTCGGAAGACTTTTCTCCATTGAGAATGACATGCTGCGTCATCCATCCTTTTCTGCTTTAACAAAATATGACACAAGGCGACAGCTTTTTCCTCTGGCATAGTTTTAAGATTGAGGAGAACATAGGATAAAAAGGAGTATTTTCAGTGTTCTGATTAGCACAGAAAGGCGAGGATATTCCTTTCTCAGTCTAATAACATGCTGCTCATACTCTACAAACTTCTCCACATATGAAGCTGGAAGAGACTGAACAAGGGATGTTCGATGTCACAGCACAAGTACACTGCATCGCACCATCCTCGTACCCCCCCCCCCCCCCCCCCCCAGAGCTGGCTTTAAATTGGACACCACAATCCTGTGGCAATTCACGTGCTTTATTTCATATGACATCGCACAAAACTGACAATCCTCCTTTACTTTTCTCACACCCTAATGCCATTAGTTCCATTTTTATATTTTTGAAACATTAACTCTGTGGGTGACAAAGCTTTTCTAGTTGACTTCATATTTTATGGATGTCCTTTGTCATTTCACCAACAAATATTGGCTTCTGCGACTCCACACTTTTCAAAACCACACAGTTGTTTGTTGCTTCTACATGTCTAACAACCAGACTTTGAAATTTACTTCACAGTAATGCCTGCATACTGTTGAAATATTCAGTGTTGGACCACATTGTTGACACCACAACCCATTACACACTTTAACATACAGTTTAGAAGTGGGATCTCCAAAGTAAAATAACAACTGATTAAAAAAAAATTGCCACACCACCACTTCCTGCTACTGTACAGCAATGCTCAAAGTGCATACATATGTTAGAGATTAAACTGGCAGGCATGAATACAAGACGGCTTCTTACTTGTGGGCATGACATTTCAGATAAAAATCTCATCTTGGGTGCAGAGATTTACAGTACCTCAGCATTGTCTCATTTAATTCATTTACATTCCATTAGCCTTGTTTTGCTTTTGCTAATGTTCACCTTATATCCTCATTTTAACACACTGTCCATCCTGTTCAATTGCTCTTCCACACCCTTTGCTGTCTCTGGGAAAATTACAATATCATCGGCAAACCTCAAAGTCTGTATTACTTCTCCCTGAACTTTAATCCCCTTTCCAAATTTCTCCTGGACAGACTGCAAATCAGTTTCACTCCCTTCTTAATCACCACTTCTCTTTCATGTCCTTTAACACTTATTTCTGTAACCTGACTTCTGTACAAGTTGTAAATAACTACTTGCTTCCTGTATTTTATTCTAGAGCCCTTCAGAATTTCAAAGAGCATATTCCCACAAAAAGCATTCTCTAAGGCTGTGTTTACACTGATGCAACCAGTCACATATGGCTGGTCATGTGCACAACATTTACACTCAATTTTTTTGCATGCAACTACACACAACAAGAAAGTTGCTAATCTTGAAATGGAGGCTGACGAAGTAGCCACTCTGTTTTCCCATCATGTATGTCATCATAAGAAGCAAAAAGGAAATCAATGGTACTGGATACATACTATGTTCTTGTAACATACCACAAAAGGAGCATTTTGTTTGCTCTACAATGATTTATGCAAACACAATGGTACATTTTACAATTTCACATGAGTGAGTAAAATCTTTTGATTAACTATTACAACTTATAAAGGATCAAATAGAAGAAATGGATACCTATTTTCACCACAGTATGCACAGAAGAAATAACTTATGGTTACTTGAAGGTACACAGGTACAATCAGTTTCATTATCTTCCTGTACCCGCAAAGGAAATGTATGATGTTTTACATATGAGTATACAATGCCAATTTCTTTATTTTAGTTAAGTTCATCAACAGAAAAGATGTAAAATAATTCTTAGTTGTATACAGTTTGTGAAAGCATGCTTTTTAAAAAATCTACTTACATGGACTTTTCTATACTATGTAAAATAAAATAATTCATTTCTATTTACATGAAATGTATTCGCAGTTGTGAATATTAATAACCATCAGCTGTGTAAGGAAATGACAACAATGAGAATTTGTACCAGACTGGGACTCTAACTCATCTTTTCCACTTTACATGAGTGGTCACCGTAACTACATTGGCTATCAATGCAAGACTCATGGCCAGATCAAAACTTCCATATGTCATCATTCCTGTATCACAACCCATACTCGTAAACACACTACGTAATTCCAGTACAGGGGAGGACATATTGGTTGAAAGTCACTGCTTGGTTGTTCTAAGCAAATTATCTGTAATCCAAGTCTCATGACTATATTACAGTAGCTGTAGTATGTCCCTATGGGAATGTGAGGATATTACAGTACAAAGCAGATCCCGTGTCAACACTGAAATCACAAAATTGAATCTCAATACAGAGAAAATCTGACAAAGCTGTACAAATACAATGATACTCAGTATAACTTAAATGAGCAGATAATGTCATACAAATCATGTGCTACTTCATAACTGTAGAAGTGAGAGACGACTAGCTCTGAATACTTGTAAAAACATTCAAAGCAGTTGTGAACCATAGCTTAACCTCAGCAATGCCATGGCAATATAATAAACTGGCCTGTTAGGAAAACTGAGGGATGTGGGCAGTACATCATATAGCTGGTCCCAATGTAAAAAAATACAGTTAAAAGTTAACAGTCATATGAAAAGGACATTTTGTCATCCTATCAATTCTCATGTGAAAAAACAATGGGTGAAGAAAGAATAGCACAGATGGTAATCGTTCCCCACATGATGCCGTGTAGTACTTTAAGAGACATCAGAAATCATCATCATCATAATAATTTAAGACTGATTATGCCTTTCAGCATTCAATCTGCAGCATAGTCCCCCTTATAAAATTCCTCCATGATCCCCTATTCAGTGCTAACATTGGTGCCTCTTCTGATGTTAAGCCTATTACTTCAAAATCATTCTTAACCGAATCCAGGTACCTTCTCCTTCATCTACCCCGACTCCTCCTACCCTCTACTGCTGAACCCATGAGTCTCTTGGGTAACCTTGCTTCTCCCATGCATGTAACATGACCCCACCATCTAAGCCTGTTCGCCCTGACTGCTACATCTATAGAGTTCATTCCCAGTTTTCCACGATTTCCTCATTGTGGACACCCTCCTGCCATTGTTCCCATCTACTAGTACCTGCAATCATCCTAGCTACTTTCATATTCGTAACCTCAACCTTGTTGATAAGGTAACCTGAATCCACCCAGCTTTCGCTCCCATACAATAAAGTTGATCGAAAGATTGAACGGTGCACAGATAACTTAGTCTTGGTACTGACTTCCTTCTTGAAGAAGAGAGTAGATCGTAGCTGAGCGCTCACTGCATTAGCTTTGCAGCACCTCGCTTCCAGTTCTTTCACTACGTTGCCATCCTGTGAGAATATGCATCCTAAGTACTTGAAACCATCCACCTGTTCTAACTTTGTTCCTCCTATTTGGCACTCAATCCGTTTATATCTCTTTCCCACTGACATTACCTTTGTTTTGGAGATGCTAATCTTCATACCATAGTCCTTACATTTCTGATCTAGCTCTGAAATATTACTTTGCAAACTTTCAATAGAATCTGCCATCACAACTAAGTGCATATGCAAGACTGCTTATTTTGTGTTCACATATCTTAATCTCACCCAGCCAGTCTATTGTTTTCAACATATGATCCATAAATAATATGAACAACAGTGGAGACAGGTTGCAGCCTTGTCTTACCCCTGAAACTACTCTGAACCATGAACTCAATTTACCGTCAACTCTAACTGCTGCCGGACTATCGATGTAAAGACCTTTAATTGCTTGCAAAAGTTTGCCTCCTATTCCATAATCATGTAAAACAGACAATAACTTCCTCCTAGGAACCCGGTCATATGCCTTTTCTAGATCTATAAAGCATAGATACAATTCCCTGTTCCACTCATAACACTTCTCCATTATTTGCCGTAAGCTAAAGATCTGGTCCTAACAACCTCGAAGAGGCCTAAACCCACACTGATTTTCATCCAATTTGTCCTCAACTAATACTCGCACTTTCCTTTCAACAATACCTGAGAAGATTTTACCCACAATGCTGATCAAAGAGATACCTCTGTAGTTGTTACAATCTTTTCTGTTTCCATGTTTAAATATTGGTGTGATTACTGCTTTCTTCCAGTCTGATGGACTCCCACTCCATTTCAATTATCCTGTGTAGCCATTTAAAACCTGACATTCCACTGTATTTGATGAGTTCCGACTTAATTTCATCCACCCCAGCCGCTTTATTTCACTGCAGTCTATTGACCATTTTCTCCACTTCCTCAAATGTGATCCTATTTCCATCATCATTCCTGTCCCATTGTACATCGAAATCTGAAACATTACTGATCGTATTTTCACCTACATTGAAAAACTCTTCAAAATATTCCCTCCATCTGCCCAAGCCATCAACAGGATTCACCAGCAGTTTTCTTGACCTGTCCAAAATACTTTCATTTCCTTCTTACCTCCCTTTCGAAGACTGCTAATTACACTCCAGAATGGTTTTCCAGCAGCTTGACCCATAGTCTCCAACCTGTTTCCAAAGTCTTCCCAAGATTTCTTCTTGGATGCTGCAATTATCTGTTTGGCTTTGTTTCTTTCTTCAACATAACTTTCTCTGTCTACCTGAGTTCCAGTATGTAGCCATTTTTGATACGCCTTCTTTTTCCTTTTACAGGCTGCCTTGACTGTGTCATTCCACCAAGCTGTTTGCTTCATCCTACTTTTACACACTACTGTTCCAAGACATTCTTTAGCCACTTCTAGTACTGTGTCCCTGTACCTTGTCCATTCCTTTTCCAGTGACTGCAATCGACTACATTCAACTAACTGGTACCTTTCTGAGATCACTGTTATATACTTGTGTCTGATTTCCTTATCCTGAAGTTTCTCCACTCTTATCCTCCTACACATGGACCTGACCTCCTGCACTTTCGGCCTCACAATATCAATTTCACTGCAGATTAAATAGTGATCAGTGTCATCAAAGAATCCCCTAAATAAACGTGTGTCCCTCACAGCCTTCCTGAATTCCTGATCTGTTATTATATAGTCAATGACAGATCTGGTTCCCCTGCCTTCCCAAGTATACCGGTGACTGTTCTTATGTTTAAAAAGGGAGTTTGTGATTACTAAGCCCATACTGGCACAGAAATCCAAGAGTTGTTTCCCGTTCCTGTTGGCCTCCATATCCTCTCCAAATTTACCCATAACCTTTTCATACCCTTCTGTTCGATTTCCAATCCTGGCATTAAAATCACCGATGAGCAGAACACTGTCCTTGTCCTTTACTCTAACAACTATATCACTGAGTGCGTCATAAAAACTATCCATCTTATCTTGATCTGTCCCTTCACAATGCGAATATACCAACACAATCCTAATTTTCTCGTTAGACACTGTCAAATCCATCCACATCAGTCGTTCGTTTACATACCTTATTGCAACTATGCTGGGTTCCATTTCTTTCCTGATGAAAAGCCCTACACCCCATTGTGCTATTCCTGTTTTGACTCCTGACAGGTAGACCTTGTATTCTCCCACTTCCTCTTCTTTCTCACCCCTTACCCGAATGTCACTAACAGCTAAAACGTCCAACCCCATCTTACTTGCAGCCTCTGCCAGCTCTACCTTCTTCCCAGAGTAGCCCCCATTGATATTAATAGCTCGCCATCTCGTTACCATTCGTTTGCCGAGTTGTATCTTAGGAGTCCCTGGTTTGTCAATTAGAGGTGGGACTCCGTCACCTCCAAAGGTTTGAGGCATTTTGCTCCGATTGTTGCCAGCACCATATTTATAGTACCAGGGAAGCAGGTTGCTAGCCTTACTTGCCCCGGGTCCCATTGAGTTTTACCCCTAACGGTTGAGGGACTAACCGGTGGATTTGGTAGTCTTTGCCGTCTGAGCACAAAGGTGGCCACGACTCTGAATATGTCCGAGGTGCCCAGCCTTATTCCAAAGCAACTGGTATCCCGACTGTCAGGACCACTTACTTTGCCATTCATACGTTGCCCGAGGTTCATGAACTAGGACATGATACCAGGAACCCACACCATGAACCATGACATCAGAAATAAAGAAATAAAAAAACATACAACCCCCAAGCACAAACTGTAATCTTCCTGGACATCCATGTCCAGTCTCTGAAGTATAAATTCTGTGCCAGCAGAAAAATAGAAAGAGAATGCCACCTTAGCCATCAAGAACTAAAATTAAGTTTGACTTATGGTTATGAATTGGCAACTAGCTATTATGGAACAAGTGTAAAACACAGTGGCATATCTGTCTATGTTAAAAAACAGAGTGAACCTGATGCATGAACTGACAGATATAGTCAACTATGCCTAGAGACAAAATTTAAGGCTACTGCCATAATGTTATTGAAACAGGATTTTGTAACTGCTTCAACATGTTGTTCCCTGAATAACAATGAAGACTTGTTTGTGAAAGTTCTGAGAAACTGATGCACTTGGCAATTAAAAATAAATATTATAGAATACTAATAATAATTGGTTATGTCACTACAGACATTAGGTGATGCCCCTCCAAATCTTAAAATTCATAACACAACATAAAAAACACTGTTTTAAATACCTAGGAGAATAGGTAACAAGCAATACAAAAGAAAAGGTAGCCATAGAAAATCGATTACGAAAAATGGAAACTGCATTCCAAATGACTTACAACATAACAAGAAAAACTTGGTCCTGGACACAAAAGTAAGAAGCTATCAAACAGTAGTATGGCCTGAAACACTGTATGCAGAAGAAAACTTAAACTAACAAGATTTGGGGATCTTGAGAAAAAAAAAAACTATAACTTTCAGGTCATTCTAGTGTTTAATACTAGTTAAGATGAAACGGAGAGCTCTATTTCAAACTGAGAAGGCTAACTGATGTATTGAGGAAAAGAAAATTACAGTTTCATGGCCACACATACTGGGATAGTAACAGACTAACTAAACAGATGTTCAATTTACTAAACAGCTACAAATACTGAAATTGACAAACACGTGAAAAACACAGGAATTAGAATGCACATAATAGGTAACAATACTTTTTAGAGAAACAACAGAAAAGGCAGAATTTCAAGAAAGAAAGAGGTCTGCGAAAGGAAAAAAGTGGATCCAGAAAGAAAAGGAACAACACTCTTAACAGATGAAGTAAGTCTGGGAGCACAGAAAATTGAATATAAAAAAGTTTAAATACAAAGAAGTAAAACCAAAGTCAGTTTATTGTATCGTCTGAAAGGGCTATTTGAATAAATAAAATAAATGGACATTAGGTAGGCGGCTTTCCCTCATCTTCTCTATGATTAGTGTCCCTCCATACTGCACGCAATTTCATCACTGATCACATAATGAAATACTGTGAGTAAATTTCAACATGTGACTAATTATATAATTTGCAGGCAATACAGAGTGGCAACAATTTTTGAGAATATGATGGAAAGCCATCTAGATGTCTGTACTGATATCGCTAAACATTATTATTCTGTTATCTTTATGGCAGGTGGTACAATCACATCTCCTTGTCAGATGACAAGGTGCAGCTGTCTATAGCGGTAAGGTCAAGCACTCTGTGCAGATCATAAAACAATAACAAAACCAAACTACAGGTTTTTGTTGTTGTTGAGGTCTTCAGTCCGAAGACTGGTTTGATGCAGCTCTCTATGCTAATGTATCACTTGCGAGTCTCTTCATCTCCGAATAACTATTGCAATCTGTATCTTTCAGAATCTGCTTACTGTATTCATCTCTTGGTCTTCCTCAACAATTTTTACCACCCCCACTTCCCTCCAATACTAAATTGGTAATCCCTTGATGTCTCAGAATGTGTTCTATTAACAAATACCTTCTTTTGGCCAAGTTGTGCCACAAATTCCTTGTCCCTACGTTCTTTTCAGTACCTACTCAGTAGTTACATGATCGACCAACCTGACCTTCGACATTCTTCTGTGGCACCACATTTAGATAGCTTCTATTCTCTTTTTACCTAAATTGTACATCGCCCAGGTTTCACTTCCATATACAGCTACACTCCATACAAATACTTTCAGAAAAGACTTTCTAACACTTAAATCTATATTTGATGTAAACATACTTTTCTTCAGGAATGCTTTTCTTCCAATTGGCTGTCTACATTGTATGTGCTCTCTACTTCGACCATCATCAGTTATTTTGCTCCCCAAATGGCAAACTCATCTACTACTTTAAGTGTCTCATTTCCTAATCTAATTCCCTTAGCATCATGTTATTTAATCTGACTACATTCAATTATTCTTGTTTTGCTTTTGTTGATGTTCATCACATATCCTCCTTTCAAGGTAATGTCCATTCCATTCAGCTGCTCTTCCAAGTCCTTTGCTGTCTCTGACAGAATTATATCGTCATCGGCAAACCTCAAAGTTTTTATTTCTTCTCCATGGGCTTTAATTCCTACTCCAAATGTTTCTTTTGTTTCCTTTAATGCTTGCTCAATATACACATTGAATAACACTGGGGATAGGCTACAACCCTGTCTTACTCCCTTCTCAAACACTGCTTCCCTTTCATGCACCTTGACTCTAATACCTGCCATCTGGTTTCTGTACAAGTTGTAAATAGCCCTGTGCTCTCTGTATTTTACCCCTGTTACTTTCAGAATTTCAAAGAGTACTCCAGCCAACATTGTCAAAAGCTTTCTCCAAGTCTACAAATGTTATAAATGTAGGTCTGCCTTTCCTTAACCTATCTTCTAAGATACGTTGTAGGGTCAGTATAGCCTCACATGTTCCTACAGTTTTCTGTAATCCCCAAGGACTGCTTCTACCAGTTTTTCCATTCTTCTGTAAAGAATTCCTGTTAGTATTTTGGAACCATGATTTATTAAACCGATAGTTCGGTAATTTTCACACGTATCAGCAACGGCTTTTTTGGAATTGGAATACTACATCCTTCTTGACGTCTGAGAGTACTTCACCTGTCTCATACACCTTGCTCACCAGATGGAAGAGTTTTGTCATGGCTGACTCTGCCAAGGCTGTCAGTAGTCCTGACGGAATATAATCTACTCACTGCTTCGTTTGCTGCATTTTTATATTTTCTCCTTTCATCAATGAAATTCAATATCTCTTCTGCCACCCAAGGATTCCTATTGGGGCTTGTCTTTTTACCTATTTGATCCTCTGCTGCCTTCACTATTTCATCTCTTAAAGCTACCCCTTAGCCTTCTACTGTCTTCCATTCACCTGTTCTAGTCAACCGTTGCATAATGCTCCATTCTAAGCTCTCAACAACCTCTGATTCTTTCAACTAATCCATGTCCCATCTCCTTAATTTCCTACCTTCTTCCAATTTTTTGTTTTCATCTACATTCCATAACTAATAAATTGTGCCAGAGTCCACATCTGCCCCTGGAAATGTGTTACAATTTACAATCTGGTTCCTAAATCTGTGTCTAACCATTATTGAATTCACCCAGTCCATATTCTCCTACTATCGAATTCTAGTCCCGCACCAGGATTAAAATTTTGGCTCCTTTAACTATCTGAATAATTTCTTTTATCTCATCATACATTTCTTCTATCTCTTCATCATCTGCAGAGCTATTTGGCATGTAAACTTGTACTACTGTGCTAGGCGTGGGCTTCATGTCTGTCTTGACTACAATAATGTGTTCACTACACTGTTCATAGTAGCTTACCCACATTCATACTTTTTTTATTCATTATTAAACCTACTACTGAATTACCCCTATTTAATTTTGTATTTATAACCCTGTATTCACCTGATGAGAAGTAAATGGTAAATGATATATTAGGAGACTAAGGCAATTATGACTAGATACCTTCCACATAGACCTAAAGGTAGAGGGTTTCCACCCTAATCAAATACAAGAACCTGCAAATTGGAGACAGATGAGCAGACCCCACTACACTGTAGGACAAATGGCGAGGAAGAATGTGAATAAGTTACACATTAATTTCCCAAATAGAAATGTCAATGGTTTGTTGAACATATTAAAATATCTTAACTTCTGCTGAAAAAAATGACAACCCACAAGGCAGACAAACTGACTGGAAAATATAATACACAATTTTCATCTAACTAAAGCAAGCATCAGACTATGTATTTCTGATTATGAGGGACTCTTCTTCAGACAAACTCTTCATAGTAAGATAATTGGATCCTGTGCACAATATGGAAGAGCTATATGTCCAACACAGATTCTAATTAATCAACTAAAAAATTAAGGTCTTTTAAATGAAAAGTTTGAAGCATGTCTGAAATGCTACAAGAAACAACCAAAGCAGAATTTCTGTATTAAACCACAAAATCTAAAACCACATGCACATAAAATAAGAATCATTATGCTATTACATCAAAAAAAGCTTAGAAATGCAGACACGGAAATATACACAAAAGAGAGAAAGCTTTATTGGCCTGAACTCTAGGCAGAGAATTGTAAAGCTGATGAGACACCTACTGAACTCAGTGAATAAACGCAATGCTACACGGGAAATTATTAGTACAGAAATACATTGTGAGGATAAAGCACACTAGATACCTATTCCACCTACCATTCTAAATGCACATTTTGCCGATCCTCACTCAGATGATAATATCATGGAGGATGTGAATAAGGCAACAAAACAACAGCTTTTGCTGGATTAACATCATGGAGAAAGTGTTCAATGAATCAGTAGCTAAACTCAAACAATGGAAAATCTAGGATGGAATAACAATAAAAATTAGTACAGGTTGCTATTCAACACATGAGGAACTATTAATCAGCAGAGGCACATCTAAAGGTAGTGTGTTGGAAATTATTAAACTGTCACACACTTCTTTCTCAGCTGTAAAAAAAGAAACACACATACACAAGCACATAACATATATGGCTACTGTCTTCTCCAGACACTGAGGCATGACAGCAGCTAGCAGTGATTTTGATTGAGGTGGGTAGTGGCAGTACAGAAGAGGCGTGGAAGTAGGAATGTAAGGGGAGGATAGCAGGGTATGGGTGCAAGCAGATGGTGTGGTGCTACCTGCCTGAGGGGCTATGCTAGCTGCCAGACATTCCAGACCTTTCTTAAATCCCTATGTCCATCCCACAACCTCTTCTTGAGTCTCTCTCTCTCTCTCCTCACCCTCACTATTCTCCAGGCTTCAACCTTCCACATACTTCCTAAAGTACTTAAAAACAGGCATCATGCTCATCACAGTCAATGCCGCCTACATCTACACCAACACTAACACCTTTGGCTTAGCCACCGTTAAACACTACTACCTTTCTAAATACATGACTGACTCCAAACCTAGAACCTCCTTTCTGGTCACAATTATGAACTATATCACCAGCCACAATTACTTTTATTTTGAAGGGGGAAAAAATCTATGGTATGGTCATTTCCACACCTGCAGAGCACAAGCTATGCCAACCTGTTTATGGGTCACCTAGAAGAATCCTTTCTACCAATCCAGAATCCCAAATCCCTCACCAGGTTCACTTTCATTGATGACAGCATCAAAATCTGGATCTACAGTGAGTACACCTTATCCATATTCCTTTTGGTCTGCAACATCCTCTCCCCCGTTCACTTCACCAGGTCCTCGCCAGCCCGACAAGACACCTTCTTCAATATCTACTTCCACTTCACAAATGGTACCTTCTGTGCCCTATCCACATCAAACCTACCAATCACCAACAACTCAATTTCAGCAGTTGCCTCCCCTTCCATACCAAGAACTCCCTTCCATACAGCCTGCCTACCTGTGGCTGATGCATTCATAGCAATGAGCAGTCAGTCTCCTAACATGCCAAGGGTATTGCTGAGCCTTCACAGACCAAAATTACCCTCTCCACCTTGTCCTGAAACTGATCCCTCATGCTTCATCTACCATACTCAACAAACCAACTGGCCAGCCACAAACCATTGACACCCCCCCCCCCCCCCACACACACAAGTCTTAGTATCAGCCATGACAGGAGCGACTGAATTACAAGCATGTAATACCCCATCAAATGCAGGCCACCTGTCAAAGAGGCTGTGTGGTCTACCAACTTGGCTGCAAACATTGTGTGGCATTCTAGGTATGAATGACAATTAACAAAATGTCTATCTGGATGGGTGGCCACCACCAAACTTTGAACAAGAGAGCTGGCTCACTCAACCATTAAGCATGTTGCACAATGGTGTGTGCTTCACAACACTAACTTCTGCTACTCTTAAATTAACAGGTGAAAACGCTCCCTACAACATGTTCTATGTCCCCACAAACACCTAGCTCTATCTTCGCTAGTCCCAGTTCTGCCCCTCCTTTCATCTCCTATCCTCTTCCCTGCTACCATTCCAGCTTCACACATCTTTTGCCTCCCCCTGCCCCCCCCCCCTCCTCAATAACATACCTACATAGTTATTTTGCCTACTTTGCTCCCTTCCCCCCCCCCCCCCCCCAGCCACACTCCACCCCACCCTGCCCCTACACAGTCTACAGAAGTTGCACCTAGCAGCCCACCCCACCATCCTATCCTCACTATGTCAATGAACATCCCACATGCATGACTACGTCTGCCCCGCCCCACTCAGCTAACCCACTGCCTCCCTCCCATTCTGTAACCCACAACCCACCTAAATCGAGATCACTGTTCCCCAGTCAGGATCCAGTACCTTAATTTGACAGCAACCGTGCATGTGTATATGTGTGTGTGTGTGTGTGTGTGTGTGTGTGTGTGTGTGTGTGTGTGTGTGTGTGTTTGTGTGTGTGTGTGTGTGTGTGTGTGTGTGTGTGTGTGTGTGTGTGTGTGTGTTGGCAAGCGCGCGCACACCCATGTGCACGTTTCTGCATCTGACTAAGCACTCTGAAACTCACCTTTCCACAGCTCAATGCTCCCTCTGTGGTGCGTAGCAATTTATCATGATTCATATTGTTGTAGCTAAGCTCCATAATTCCAGAGCAGAGGATTACTACGGCCTTACCAAAAATGTTATCACATATATCAGAAAAAGTTGTAAATCTACTGACTAAAATAACTAATACAATTTTAAAGAGAGGCAGTTATCCAGAATGTTTAACAATGTCTCCTAAGAAAGGAGAGAAACAAATGAACCAAAATTCTGAATCTGATAATATACTTAGCTCCTAATAATGTGCGCTCAAATCAGCCTTTTAGAGCCAAAGCAGCTGGTAACTTTGTAGCAAAAGTATACAACCATTTCAAAATTTCTCTTAAGAAAAACTGTGCAGCACAGTTGGACTTAAGAAGAGCAATTGATATGGTCTTCCACCATATTCTTAACAGAAAACTTCACCACTAAGAAGTACAGGAGAACGCTCTATGTCTAATATAGGTTTATTTGAACAACAGGCAACAGTTGGTGTATGTAACATAAATTCAGACTGTCTTGAAAGTAGTCACCAGTATTATGTATAACCCGTTGCCAGTGATGTGGAAGTCTTAAGATTCTCTCAGCAGCGCCAGTTGTGTTGACAGTTTGAGCGGCGCAATCTCTTGCCCAATGAATTTGTAGCAGTTCTGAAGTGAATGCTGTGAAGTGTTTCCTTCAGTTTAGAAATCGAGTTGAACTCAAGAGGGCTTAAGTCAGGGGAGTGCAGTAGGTGGTATAGCACTTAGCAGCCCCATCAGTCAAACAAATCAGTAACACCTTGCACTGTACGTGTTTGAGCACTGTCCTGCAAAATGATGGTCAGGTCCTGCAGAAAGGGTCATCACTTCTGTCTCTACGCTGTTCATTTATGGAACACAACCTACGGCCAGCTTAACACCTCATATTTCTAAACTGAAGGAAACGCTTCACAGCATTCACTTCAGAACTGCCACAAATTAGTCGGGCAAGAGATCACGCTGCTCGAACTGTCAACACAACTGGCACTGCTGAGAGTATCCTACGACTTCCACATTGCTGACTATGGGTTATACACACTGCTGATGACTACTTTGAAGGTCAGTAAAACTTTGAAACACTTATCTATTTTGTACAAGATGTAAATAAATAGTTGCCACTATTAAAGTTCCAACCCTCGTAGACGCCACAAAATGGTATCAATTATACCAATTTTGAAAATGTGTAACACAGCATGGTGATAGCAATGGAGAAACGCACCACTTGGTTTCAAGCAAATGTACCACACAAAAATGACAGTAAAACTGACGATATTATATGCAACCTGAATGCTCCCAGTCATGATAATGAAATTCAAACTATTGAGATTTCACATAGACCAAAAACTCAAGTGGGATACCCACAATGGAAAACTATATAATAGAATGCATGTTTATTGGGTTGGTGCACAAAGTCATAACAATTTTTCCATGTTTAATAAACACAACAGACACACATAACAGAGAATTTAGTCATCAATAATATATTCTCTTTCACTATTTACAATAGTCTGCCAATGGTAGGATGACTTTTCAATTCAGCAACTGCAGAAATCATGTGGTTTTGAAGTGACGAATGTGTCAAGCCATGTTCGGAGTGCATTTTCATCTGGAAAGGATGTTCCCGAAGGTTAACCAAAATGAGAGCAAAAAAAAAAGTTAAAATCTGAGGGAGCAAGATGAGGTGAATAAGGTGGGTGCAGAATTACTTCCCAACCAAGTTCCTGTATAGTGTGTTTTGTCCATCTATGTGAATGCAGGTGAGCATTATTGTGGAGTAGCATCACTTCATGCAATCTTCCGGGCCGCTGTTCCTGGGCTGTATCTGCAAGACATCTCAGTTGTTGGCAATAAATGTCAGCAGTCATAGTACACCTCTGAGAAGCAATTCATAGTACACCACGCTATCACTGTACCCCCAGATGTATAATATTATCTTTTGTGGATATGCACAGATCTTTTCTACAGGGAGTTTATACTTCCTTTTCCTTATGTTAGCATAAAAGCACTATTTCTCATCACCATTAATGATACAGGAAAGCAATGGTTGGTGTTGCCCACGAGCCAATTGATAATGAGCAAGCAGATATGCACATATGGCCAGCCACTGATTTTTGTAATTTGGCTTAGAGCATGCACTACCAATATACCCAATTTTTTAACCTTTCCCATTGCATGTCAATGCTGTACAAAGGTGGAATGATAACAGTTCATCACCTTTGCAGATTCTCTAGTACACTAACATGGATTATTGTGGATTAATGCAACCAAACAATCTTCACCAGACCCCAAAGGTCTTCCTGAACGTGGAGAGTCAGTAATGCCAAAATGAGTCTCTTTAAAATGAGAAAACCGTTTTCTTGCAGTGCTCTGCCCGATGGCATTATCCCCACATGTGTTGCAAATGTTTCTCGTTGCCTCCGGTGCTGTCACCTGTCACCCCCTATTGAACTCAAAACACAAGAATATGTCAAAAATGTTCCGATTTCTCCACTTGGCACTCCATTTTCTAACATCCACACCTCCACTCACTACTTCCAAACGAGAAAATGACAATACGTAAACTCAAAGAGCAACAGTCAATTACAAATAAAAAATGACAATTAATAAATAAATCCATAGCAACTGGAACACCAACATGAAAAACAAAACTGCTACATACTTATGCACCAACCTAATATCTATATTTTGCATTTTTCCACTCCCACATGAGTCTTAAAATTTGAGGTTAAATGGCAATTGTGTAGAATCATCTAGAACTAGTTTATATAATGACAGTACCTGTCCTGTACATCTATAATTGCCAACATTGCACCTGACAGCCTTGTACGACTTCCCTCTAAACTGCAATTAAAATTACTTTGTATTGACATTTCAGTAAGTCCAGTTTGTAGGCACCAGCCGCCATCCTATAGTAGCTCTTTCTCGAGCCCAATGTTCTCACTTTGTTGCCTGTTTTATATGTACTCGCAGCACCCTGCGTAGCACAGCTGGCTGAAATCTGGCAACACTGCCCCATCCCCCTCCCAATCAAGGCAGTGTGTCAATCACAAAGTAATTTTAATCAGAGTATAGTCCCCGCATGCTCCACTACACAGCCTCCCCCTTCCCTGCCCTATTCCAAATTATTGCTTCGTTCAATGTGACAGATGAATTATGGCCGCTGTGGCCAGAGATTGCGGTTACGTGAGCATGAGGTGTGCCAGCTTGTGTGAATCTTTCCTTTTCAAAAGAAGGATTTGATCGAAAGCTCAGCATGTAACAGTAATTTTGTTGTGCTTGTCTGCAACTCAATATGTCATCTTTACAGATAATTGTGATCTATTCTTTTCATAATTTTGTTGATATTCCAACCTGGACTTTCTTTTATAATTGCCCTTGTCTTTGCGAAAGAAAATAAGGAGGTCAATCGGTAACTATAACAGAATCTGTGGGCATACAGTTTACATGCTGTATCCTACGCTGGCAAAGAGCCACTAATATTTGGTCTTGCCTATTTCAACACATTACCTAAAATTACCTACACACTGCCAATTAAAAATTTAAAACCAGTACTGCAAAATACACTCATGCTCATAATTTAAGTATAATTGCAAAATGTAGTGCCACATAATGTGGCACTATACAACACTGGTGCTAATAGCATAGGCACATAGGGAACACACACAACACAGATCTGTAAGTCCACAGTATTGGTGATAAGTTAAGAAAACCATCTCGAAACACATGTGCTACAAAACACTACTGTTTCCTGTGCATATACGCTGACATCAATATGGGAAATTATCACCATGTACACGTACACAGGCCGCACAACGGGTTGGCACTCTTTGGATAAGGTGGTCGAGCAGCTGATGGGGTATAGCCTCCCATTCTTCACCAGTGCCTGTCGGAGTTCCTGAAGTGTCCTAGGGGTTTGAAGACGTGCAGCGATATGTCGACTGAGAGCATCCCAGGTGTGCTCGATGGGACTTAGGTCTGGAGAACAGGCAGGCCACTCGAATCGCCTAAAATCTTCCGTTTCAATGTACTCCTCCACGATGGCAGCTAGGTGGGGCTCTGCATTATCATCCGTCAGGAGAAAGGTGGGACCCACTACACCCCTGAAAGGGCAGACATACTGGTGCAAAATGACGTTCCGACACACCTGATCTGTTACAATTCCTCTGCCAAAGACATGCAGGGGTGTACATGCACCAATCATAATCCCACCGCACACTATCAAACCACAACCTCCATACAGGTCCCTTTCAAGGACATTAAGGAGTTTGTATCTGGTTCCTGGTTAACGCCAGATGAAAACCCAATGAGAATCACTGTTCGGACTATACCTGGACTCACCGATGAACATAACCTGGAACCACTGTTCCAATGGGACCATGTACTCTGTTCTTGACACCAGGCTTTACAGGCTCTCCTGTGACCAGGTGTCAGTGGAATGCACCTTGCAGGTCTCCGGACGAATAAACCATGTCTGTTCAGTCGTCTGTAGACTGTGTGTCTGGAGACAACTGTTCCAGTGGCTGCAGTAAGGTCCCAAGCAAGGCTACCTGCAGTACTCCATGGCCATCTGCGGACACTGATGGTAAGATATTGGCCTTCTTGTGGTGGTGTACACTGTGGATGTCCCATACTGTAGTGCCTAAAAACATTTCCTGCCATAATTGTGAGATCACACTTTGTAGCACACTGAGGGCCAGTGCTATGACCTGCTGTGTTTCACCAGCCTCCAGTCGCCCTAGTATTCTACCCCTCATTACGTCATCAATATGTGTTCTTTGAGCCATTTTCAACACACAGTCACCATTAGCAAATCTGAAAACATCTGCACACTCACTCGCTGCACCATACTCTGACATGCACCAACACACCTATGCATATGTGGACTGCTACCAGCACCATCGTGCGACGGCCTCAGGTCAAATGCACCGCATGGTCATACCCTGAGGTGATTTAAACCCACAAACTGCCCACCAGAGTGTTGTTTCACCATGTATCAGCATTAACCTTAATTTATGAGCATGAGTGTAGACGAAAAGTAAACGATTTCGCTCTTCTCAGAAGTTACAGCAATGTGTGACAATGATCCAATTTTCTTACGCAAGTGGACTGTATTATAAAACCAGAAGTTATACTTTGGATCCATTTTTATTGTCTTGCTGGAGCAAAAGATTTCTACTATGATGGATCCTTCTAGGACTAAATTTTTTAAGGTAAAGTAGTCCCCTATTCAGATCTTTGAGTGGGAAGAGTCTCAGAGGGGATTAATAATAATTACCATATTGGATCACTGGGAGTTTGTGGTAAATTGAGAACATAAAATGGGAGATAACAAGACTAAAAATAGATATATTAGAAATGAGCAAAATTACATGGAAATATAAAGTGGATTTCTGGAGCAACACTTTCCATTTTACGTACTCATGCAATCAAAACAAAATAATTGAAGTAAGTGTATTATTGTCCAGGTAATGTTTAAAAAAGAGTCAAATGCTGTTTGCTGTGTAGTGACAGAACAATACTAATTAAACTGAAAGCAGAACTGCTAGCTTTACCTGTTATCAATGTACAGAGTGGACAAAGTCACAGAAAAGTTATAACTGAATAAGTTTTTTTATTTGTTTTCTTTCTGCTTTCCTTTTTATACAGATTCTGACAGAGGAAGGACAGGAGATAGACCATGGAAAAATTCAGCATGGTTCAATGAACCAAAATTGTGGAGCTTTAATTTGAAAATCAAAGGTCAATTGTTCTCACACAATGAGCATATGGCCATCATTTCACATCAGGACTGGACCATCAGAATCCATAACATATTGCCTGATTCAACAATTCAGAGAACAGGGTTCAGTGAGTGATGTAGGACAATGTGGGAATCAAGGTCGGCCTGTTCAGAGGACAACATCCAGTGAAAGCAAGACAGTGTCAATGAAAAGGCAGGACCAACACAAAGACATTCTGGCCAACTGGGGCTGACGAAGACATCACCTCAGTGATTTCTGAAACTCAAATGCATCTCTATCCTTAAAAAATCCAACTGGTGCAAGAGTTTACAGACACAGATTATCATCAAAGACTCACATACGCAGTTCAAAAACCAGAGTTGGCCACAGAGAAACAGTCATTTCATCCGGAACTTGTTGAGTGATGAAGCACTTTTTTCACTTCATGACTTTGTTAATAGACAAAATTGTCTGCTTTCACACAGTGTAAACCCACACACCATGCACTAGCACAAAATGCATCCTGTGAAGTTCACTGTGTGTTGTGGCATGATGTCTGGAATAATCACTGGGCCATACTTTGTTGAAGATGATTAAGCCAATGCAGTGATGGTGACTGGTAACATATCAAAACATGATTACAACTATTGTACATTCTGCAGTGGAGAATATGCCTGAAATGCAGTTTCAACAAGATGAGGCCACAGCACACATGGAAAGGTTCTCAGGCGGCCTTCTGAGGAGTGTTTGCAGCCACTGTATCATCTCAAGAAACACTGACGTGAACTAACCCTCCCATTTTCCTGACCTCACCCTGCTTGACTATTTTCTTTGGGGCTATCTGAAAGAAGAAGTGTATGTGAACAAGTCACAAATGTTACATGAGCTCAGGACAAAATTCATGCAGACATATGTGCACTCATGCCATAAGCGTTAACCCCTGTCATAAATTATGTGATACGCATGGGCCGTATTTGTGAGACCAATAATAGTAGTCAGAAAGTTGAGACTGGGGCTGTAGAGTGGGCGATCAAACTGCTCCCAATCGAATTTTTGAATAAGGTTTCAAGTGATGCCAGCGGAATGGGGATGTGCATTGTCATTAAGCAACAGAATGCCTTGACTGAGCATTCCAAACCCTTTTTTTTTTTCCTCTAAATATGTGCTGAAGCTTTCTCAATGTTTCACAGTATTGCATCACATTGATGGTTTCACCTCTGGGAACAAACTCAACAAACAGAAAGCCCTGTCTGTTCCAGAACACAGTGCACACGATTTATTGTGCTGACAACTGTTTTGAATTTTTGTTTTTCAGGGGATTGTGAGTCCCTCCACTCCACTGAACTATTGTTTTGAGTCTGGAGTGCCATGAAAAGCACAAGTTTTATCACCAGTAACAATTCTGACTGATTGATTGATTGATTGAGAGGGTTTATGGGATCAAATGGCGAGGTCATCAGTCCCACGACTCCAAAGTTACTCACAGAAGAAAGAGGGTCTGCTAAAAGTGGATGGATCCAGTCTGGGGAGTCAAATTATAAAACAATGAAATTAAAACACACATAGTAAAGGGCGTGTAAGGTGAGACCAAATCTAAAAACTGGGAAAAAATGGTGGTTTTTTCCATGGGGGAGTGATCATGAGGTCCCAGACTGAGAAGACATTAAGATAGGTCCCAACCACGACCACCCTGTCCCTATTCCAAGCATAAAGCAAAATCTTATATCTGGAAATAAAAACCACTTCCACGGAGGAAACAGAGGACCAGTTCAACCATCCGTGAATTTTCTGCTAATATTAAACTCAAGGAATCTGGAAGACTATACTTGGCACGGGCGACCAAAAGAAGGGGACATTCCACCAATATGTGGGATATTGTAAGTCTGGTTCCACAACCACATTGTGCAGGTGGTTAGTTACACAGGAGGAAACAATGGATGAGACTGGTATGACCAACACATAGATGGTATAAAACAGTGGACTCCTTCCAAGATGAGTGGAAGGAAGAGTGCCAAACTGCAGTAGACTCCTTGATTGTGCAGAGTTTACTACCAAGAGCAATAGCACACCAGATGTCATGCCACATTTCGGCAAAGAGAGATCGGACGTAGAGCCGCATATCTGCAGCTGGAATCATAAAGGGAATGGAGTAAGTTTCTGTTCCTCTAGCCAAACGGTCAGCCAGTTCATTCCCTGGGATGACCACATTACTTGGGACCCAGAGAAAGACAACTGAGTAGGCGGCATGGTCAAGGGCAGAGAGAAGGTCATGAGTAACAGAGATCAAAGGGTGATGAGAGTAGCATTGGGTGATAGCCTGCAGGCTGCTCATTGAGTCTGAACAAATTAAAACACTGTGGAGGGAGGCCTGAGAAACAAAATGGAAGGCTCTGTGAATGGCTAGAAGCTCTGCTGTGAAACCCCACCTTATCAACTGTCTTAGAACAATCAATGTAGAAGATGGTGGCACCCTGGAACTCTACAAAGATGGCACATACAAGACGCTGGAAAACCATATGTGATGACAGAGTCTTTTGGAACTGGAATAGGTCAGTCCTAATCTGTGGTCTAGGCACTATCCAAGGAAGGTGTGTGGGAGGGAAATAAATGAGGTGCACTTCAATGAGTGGAGATGAAGATTCCAATACAGGGAAGTGACACACTTGCCAACTGGCAATACCACCAATGGGTGGTAGTCAGAAGGGAGACATCCCTCGTTTGCAAAGAGGACACGGTACATAGGATGGTCAGGGAATTGGCGAACGGCTATTGTGTACGAAACCAGGAGTTGGCTCCATTGTACTTGTAAAGGGAGGATCCTCACTTCTGTGAGAAGACTATCAAAGGGACTAGTGCAAAAGGCACCAATAGCTAGACGCACCCCACAATGGTGAACAGGTCAAGTAGCTGCAGAGTGGAAGGACCTGCTGAGCCATAAACCTGAGTACTAATGCAGTCTTTAGGTGGTGAATATGGGGCAGCCATGTCAGATTTTTATCAAAAATAAGGCTCACGAAATAGGTCCGTGCTACAACATTGAGGAGCTGGTCGCTTAAATAAAGTTCTGGATCGTGGCGTACAGTGGATTGATGACAAGAATGCATAACCGACATTTTGGAGGGAGAAAACTGGCCAAAGCAGAGGACTATCAGATGTCACCTTGGAACCGGCACTCAGCAGATGCTACAGAGCGGGAGCTGCACCAGATGCAAAAATCATCGACGTACAATGCTGGGGTAACCACAGGCCCAACAGAGGTTACAATCCCATTGATGGCTATGAGGAATTGCTTGGCACTTAGCACAGAACCCTGCTGGATACTGTTCTGCTGAATCCCAGGGGCACTGAGTGAAGTGCCACCTACAACCCAGACGAGCCAGTGAGAGAAAAACATGTCGATAAATATCGGAAGGGGGGGCCACAGAATCCCCAGTCATGGAGGTTAACTAAAATGTAATGGCATCGAGCCATGTAGTATGCCTTATGTAAGTCAAAGAAGACTGTAACAATGTGACGACATTGAGTAAAAACCTGTCGGATGGCTGTTTCCAATCTGAATAAATGGTCAGTTGGAGATTGGCCTGCCTGGAAGCCCTAGCGATACAGGAACAAAAGGCCCCGAGATTCGAGTAGTCAACATAATGGAAGCTAACCATCCTCTCACGCAGTGCACAAAGTACATTTGTTAGGCTAATCGGGTGGTAGCTGTCGAGACATTGGGTTCTTCCCGGGATCAAGGACAGAGATAGGTATACTGTCTCGCCATTGTGACGGGAAAGCACCCATGAGCCAAATTCAGTTGAAGACCCTGAGGAGATGATGTCTCTGGGAAATGTCCAAGTGTTGGAGCATCAGGTTGTGG
Source organism: Schistocerca piceifrons (assembly GCF_021461385.2). Taxonomy (NCBI): domain Eukaryota; kingdom Metazoa; phylum Arthropoda; class Insecta; order Orthoptera; family Acrididae; genus Schistocerca; species Schistocerca piceifrons. Next base: position 146,068,006 of record NC_060145.1, read on the forward strand.
ATGGAATCCAGGCCTGGGGCCAAGTCCCGTGAAGAGGTAAGAGCCTGCAAGAATTCCCATTCAGTAAACATTTCACTATGGGGCTCAGTGTGGTGTGGGTTGAAACAGGGCAGAGGGAGGGGGGGAGGGGGAGGGGGGGGGGGGAGGTCTGTTCAACTTGGCGTTTCTGCCAGAGAAAGGTAGCAGGATAGGATTAGGACGCTGATGCCATTGCAAAGTGTGTTGCAAGGCATTCTGCAAGGACCAATGGATCAGTGCACAGATCACCTTGGAGGTTAAGACCCTTGAGAGTTTACTGTCACTGGTGACTCAGAAGGCTATGGAGCTTATACCAAACCTGCAATGAAGAGGCACACATCCACAAGCAGGAAATATAGTGCTCCCAACTTTCCATTTCACTCTGCTTAATAAGGTAAAGAGCCTTAGCACAGACACACTTAAAAGTGAGGAGGTTGGTCTGTGAAGGGTATCATTTAAATGGCTGCAGCACCCATCGGCAGTCCTGGACAGGGGGTGCTACATCTTTGGTCCACGACAGTACTGGTCGACGACGAGGGGGACCTGTGCATAGCGGGACAGCAGTGCCAGCAGCATGAAAATAGTGGCAGAGATAACTTGCATAACTGCATCAATGCAATTCAAGAGGGAGGTGTTGAAGTGCACAGAAGACTTACATAAAGGCCAATTGTCCCTGCGGAATGCCCACCGTTGGGATCTGTCTGCCGGGCGGCAGCAGGGAAATGACAATCACCAGAAAGTGGTCACTGTCACAAAGGTCATGTTGGGATGACCAATGTTAGGAAGCCACTAGATCAGGGGAGGAGATTGTGAGGTCGATAGCAGTAAGGGCACCATGAGCGGCACTGTAGTGGGTAGGGGAACCATCATCGAGGAGAGACAAATCGAGGTCCTTCGTAAGTTGGTAAATTAGGAGACCCCCACCCGTTGAAGTGACACTCCTCCATAGTGGGTGGTGGGCATGGAAGTCCCCAGGAGGAGAAACGGGGACAGGAGTTACTGTATTAAGGTAGACAGTTCAATGTAAGGAAGTGACCTACATGGAGGGAAGTAGACTTGCAAACGGTGATTGCTGAAATCGTTAGCGCACTAACCACTATTGCTTCCAGGTTGGTATGTAGGGGGATACAGTCACTAACGACAACGAGTGATCCAAAGTGCAAACCCTACCAGATGCTACCCTGGGGCCAACATGGTTCTGACAGAACACCCAATAACCACGAAATGTTGGAGAGTGGTCATCATGGAAGTGTGTTTCTTGAAGAGCAAGACAGAATGCAGAATATGAGGAGACAAAATGTTGTATTTCCAGTAGGTGACAATAGTACCCATTGCTATTCCACTCGATGATTGTGTGGCGAGGGTCCAGGTTAGACACAAAGAAGCTGAGAGGATGTCATGTCACTCAGTCAATGGTCATCACCAACAAAGATGAGGTGACATCTACAAATAAGATGTCAGACTCAGGTTGCGAGGATGGGGGGTGGGGGATGGCACCTACAGGGGTACTGGGGGGGGGGGGGGGGGGGGGAGCCTTGTCTTGTAACTTATGTTTCTTCTTCTTCTCTTTCAGCCTGAGATACGCTGGGGAGATGGGGCCCAGGGGGGAGACCCATCACCGGCACATGGTGAAGAAAGGGGGCACTTCTTTGGCTGGGAATGGAGAGCAACTCCCGGATGGGAGGTCGTGGGAACTGCAGAGGAGGGGAAGGGGAGAGGGGGGTGGGGCTGGGGTAAGGAAGAGGCAAGAGGGGGGGAAACGATGCAACACAGGCAAAAGTTAAAGATAGTAACACTGGATGGAGTCTCTCATACTTCAGGCAAGCCTCAGCATAAGACAGGCAACCCACAGACTTGTACTTTTGGACCTTCTTTTCTCTCTTCTAAGCTGGGCAGTCTGGCAAGCGAGGGCAGTGGAGGTCATGAGAACTGACACACACAGGTGGCAGAATACAGGGCTTCCCTCATGGAATGGGTGTCCAGAGTCACCACCCAAGAAGGTCTGGCGTACAGCAGAAAGACAATGCCCAAAATGCAAGGCACTGAAAACACCTCATGGGTGGTGGGACGTATGACATCACATCACATCTGTAGCACATAACCTTGACCTCATCCAGGAGCGTATCCCCCTCAAAAGCCAGAATGAAGTCGTCGGTATCACTGTGGTTGTCTCTGCGACCCTCCTGCACACGTCTAAAAAAAAAAATGCCACGACGATCCACATTAGTCCGGAGTTCATCAGTTTCCAGAATGAGGTCCCTATGAAAAATTACTCCCTAGACCATATTCAAAGATTGGTGAGGAGTAGTAAACACTGGGACACTGCCAAGACGATCACAAGCATGAAGGGCAGCAGAAGGAGCTTTGATCAACGGTTAGCCCAATCGCATCTTACTGAGAGACTCCACTTCACCACACATGTCCTTGATATTCTCATAAAGAAAGAATGGCTTTGTGGGGGTGAATGTGTCCCCATCTGTCCTAGTATAGAGGAGGTAGTTGGGAATGTGTTTCATCCCAAGATGGCGAGCCTGGCCCTCCTCCCATGGTGTACCCAGGGAAGGGAAGGCTACCGGGTCATACGAAACAGCATTCAATGATCCTTCACCATTCGAAGAAACGGCCATTTCAGAATGGCCAGATTTATGTCGCTTGATACGCTTCATGCACCAAGCACTCACCCTGATACCACCCACTCCAATCAGGGGCTCACCCCATGGGCGCCACCCAGCCACAGCTAGAGCCACCTGGTATGGTGGCTGTTGCCAGGAGTTCCGATGCTCCAAGAAGACAAGCAACCACTCCTTGACATATATGAGGAGGAAACAGCTCAGGTATCAGTAGTGTAATCCCTGTGTTGTCAGGGGTCTCGGCCAGATGGGTATATGACAGTCCCACCACACGGACTGGCTACACATGCTGGTGACCTAGCAGGGTGGAAGGGAGCTACAGTGCAGAAAGGAGAGAGGAAATAAGGGAAGAGGGCAACCAACATCACAGATGCTAGGGAGGGAGTTCTTCCCCAGATGGCTCACAATAAAAACAGAGAATTTACAGTAGAGGTCAAACCTCAAGCAGGGACATAAATGCCAAAACAGATGAAAAAATAAGCAGGTGGAACAAAATTGCAAGCAATACAGGCAACCAGGTGGATAGCCAGGTCAATATAAATCAGAACACCAAGAGAGGGGAAGGAGGGGGCAACGGGGAAGGAGCAAGAATAGGGGAGGAGGGCAGGGTGAAGGAAATGCAGCCAGAGAAAGAATAATGGGCTACAATAGCTCGAGGCCCCCACTCCTGTGCACCATGCACCACACCATGCACCATGCACAATCACCCTGGGCAGAGGGGGGGGGGATCAATTTTGTGGACATCCATAAACACTTTCAGAACACAATATGAAACCATTTAAGGGATTTGAAACAACCTCACACAAAACGATTTCGAAATCTGTGAAAACTCATCACCAAACATTCTTATTGTGAACCATCTGCTTGCACCATAAATATGTACAAGTTGACAATTAATTGCAGCTGGCTTAACATTTTTGCACTTTAAAACTGTATTACAGAACACACTTCACAGTCAGCGGGCTCAGAGTGTGTCAAACATTTTGAACTATCACTAACAAATGTAAACAACACAATCCAGCTCTCATCGCACCAGTGGAAAGACAATGCACCACAGAGATGAATGTGAATGTGCAGAATTGCAACACTAGTGCTGAGATGGCAATAGGATTAAACTGTGCTTACTTTCTGTACATGCTTCGTACGTGGATAAAACCAAAGGATACAAGACACTATCAAAGTAATTACAATACCAGGTTAGGTCAAAAATTAATGGGAATACTTAATTTCATAGGCTTTATACATCCAAATTGCAATATGCCCCTCTCTCCCTTCCTCCCTCACATCAATATTGGCAACAATGTGGAAGGAGTAAAGATAATGGTTCAAGAAAATTACTGAATCATCATCAGGGAGGTTGCTGAAGTGTCTGCACATTCTTTGCTTCAGGCCAACCAATTTTTTCAGGTGTTTTGTGCATGAAATGCATAGCAGCAAAGTTCGTTCCAAAATCATTGAATTTCAACCAAAAATGATGTCTCACAAGCATTGCTCAGGCATTGCTGAATGAAGGTGACAACAATCCAGAGGTAATAAAGAAAGTTATAACAGGTGGCAAAACATGGGTTTATTGGTATATCAAAACCAAAGCCCAACTGTTCCAATGGGAACTGCCTGAAGAGCTAAGACAAACAATTCGACAAGTTCAATCACATGTGAAGATTCCTTCACTGTTTTCTTCAGTTACAATGGGATAGTGCATCATGAGTTCTTGCATTATGAACCTATGGACAATAACAAAGAATACCTGCAATTTATAAACTATTTGCGAGAAGCAATTCAAAGAAAAAAAGACCAGAATTGTACAATACTACTCGTGAAAATTGTATGATGAAAATGCTCCAGCTCACACCTTCACCTTCATGCTTGTTCATTTTTTTTTATTTTTTTTTTTTAATTTATGTTACCAGACATGGCCTCCTATGACTATTCCTGAGGCTGAAGAAATCCGTGAAAGGACATCGTAGAACGACCACTGATGAGATGAAAACAGAATTGCTGAACACAATAATTATAAAAAAGTTCAAGAAGTGCTTCCAAGATCAGAAAAAGCGCCTGGCCCAAGTGAATTACATCTGACGGGAATTACTTTGAAGAGGACAAAGTTGATGTTTAAGAATATAGAAATTCTTTCAGAAAAACAAAAATTCCCATTACTTTTTTATCACACCTCATATAGTCGAGAAAAAACAAAAACCCATCAAACAAAGTAAATCTTATCCTGGAGCTGATATATGCAGCAACCATAACTTACCGGCAATGCAGTGCAAATTACGACTGAAAAAAATTCACTAATTTAAAGTAAAATCTGACAGGTGGGCAACAGATAAATTAAAAACAACGTGTAGCACAGAAAACTATAAAAAACTCAGTGAAGCAGCAACAGGAAGACAATGTAGGTCAACTAACAAACCACTGTTGCAAATATCTAACAAATAAATAAATAAATAAATAAATGGAAATGATAACTGCAAGAAAGGATACAACTTTCAGGTGAAGGCACCTGTGAATGCTTTGAGAAAGTCTATACTCCAGAAAATTTTGTGTGGTCTTTCGCAAAGCATAGTCCAAAAAACATGGATAAATGATCAAGTAATGGCATTAGCAGAATGAAGTACAAAGAGAAAAACGAATCAGGATACAACAGACTAAGAAACTTAGTCAACAGGGAAGCAAAAAAGGCTAAAGGAGACTGGCTAGAAGCAATACATGACAAAATTAATAAAAACTATCAAAAAGGAAACACAGAAAAGTCATGCAGCCTGATGAAAAAAGCATTTTATAAGACAAAAATAAATCAACAATTCAATCCACTGGAAGGAGGGAGGGTTCTCACAGAAAATGAGGGCGTAGTTCACAGATGGAAACAAGTGAGAACAGTTAAGTGAAATAGAAGAAGAAGAAACTGAAGTGGGGCCTGAAATCATAAAAGAAGAACTCAAAAATGCATTAAATGATGTGTCAGAAAAGTATATTAGTGGTACTGATAACATACCACATGAAACATTTAAAAGCACTAGGCCTGAAACTGACATATGTCTCAACCAATAATATATATTTTTAAAGAACTGGCATTGCATCAGAAGACTTGAAGAAATGTATCATTGTAACGATTACAAAGAACAAAGCAGTCAAACGTGATCACTGCAGGTCTGTCAGCAGCTCATGTTGTTGTCGTTGGCATTGCTGATGCTCAATAACAGGGGCCTTCATACGATTCCTCGACATATCAGGGATTTTCTCCACTCAGTACGACCCCCCCCCCCCCCCCTCTCTCTCTCTCTCTCTCTCTCTCTCTCTCTCTCTCTCTCTCTCTCTCTCTCTGTGTGTATGTGTGTGTGTGTGAGAGAGAGAGAGAGAGAGAGAGAGAGAGAGAGAGAGAGAGAGAGAGAGAGAGTGAGTGTGAGATCATCATTTCGTCACCATCAACATCAACATCAACATCATAATCACAATCATCAACACGCAAGTCGCTGAAGTGTGGCATCAAATAAAAAAAAAAAAGTACTTGCACTCTAACTCCTTTGAAGGGGATCAACACTGTCATATGCATATTTCCATTTCATTGCAGGACTTAGAATTCTCAACTTTCTTCAAAAATATTAACAATACAGGCACAATGAGACCAAAACCGAAACCAATTTAGCTAAGAACCAAATCTTCTGAGAATGCTGAGGCATAAGAGTGGTAATCCTACACACTTGCAACATAAATGAAAAAAGATTTAGGGTCAACAGAAAAATTTATATAGCTTTCAGACCTCAAATTTATATAGCTTTCAGACCTCAAGACACAAAGCACACTGTCAACTGGAACAAACCGATGTAAATTCTAAAAATTTAGAAACTAGACTATAGACACAGAAGAATAATTAAATAACTATGCAGTGATAGTAAAGATACAAAATACACAAAAGCAAGCTAAAATTCTTCAAGGTTTTATTTAAGGATGAAATCTATTTCCATCCTTATTCAACATCTATCTGCATGGTATATGCAATAAATAAGAGCAAAGAATACTGTACAGGTATTTGAGTAAATGGAGAAAGAGTACTGATGCTTAAGTTGGCAAATGACACAGCTGTGATAACTCCACATCACAGAAATCTCCAAGGAATCTTAGAAGTTATGGAAGCAGTGCTAACTGCAGAGCCCGAAATGGAAATTAACTCAAAAAAGATGTAACTACTCACTTTTCAAAGAAACTAGAAGAAATAAACACCAAAATTATAGGAAATAAAAATAAAACAATTAAGAACATACCCATATTTACAAAGTAAGATAATGTAAGACAGAGGAAGCAAAGAATATATAAAACAAAGAATCAGAGAAGGAAAAGCAAAGCTCATGAATAAAAGAAAAATGCTTTGTTAAAACAACAGATAATGAAGAGAGGCAAAATGTGTTCAACAGCTGTAAAACATAGGCAATATGCAAAATCAAAATGAAATCTCTAAGTGTTTGACGTATGGGACTGGAGATGTCTGCTAAAGACAAAATGCACAGATAAAACCACTAACCAAGAAGTTCTGCACACAACTGGCATAAAAAAGAGTCATTTAGTAGAACAATAGAGTGAAAAAGATACGAATAGATTAGTCATATAATATGACACAACCAGTTCCTCATAAATGCCCTTCAAAGAACATTACATGGGATGACAGTCTGAAGATGACCATGATTGGCATTTTTAAAACCTGCTTTACGTAATGCAAAGTCCCTAATTATGGAGAGATCAAGAAACTACCTTCTAACAGGTCTAAGTGGATAGCTGCCAACCAATTGAAATAATTATGATGAAAAAGAAGCCATTTATCTAAAAGTTAAATTATTTATCACCATTGTCACTGACCTAATTAATTATGTAGGTCATCTGTCTTAAGTGAACCATTATGTAATTGTGGGCCCATCCACAAGTCGCCAAGGTCGTTTAGACTATGCTAAAGAAGTTTTGCTGTGATGCCCTTACGCATGCTCCGTACTGCCCCAATCTCTCCCTACATATTTTTGGAGCCCTGAAAAGTGGTATCAAGTGAAATTTGTGAGTGGATTGAGGACTTTTTGGTCAGGGAAACACAGCATGTTATCTTGGATGGAGAGTCATCATCACATGTAGAAGTAACTTTAGGTGTACCCGAGAGCAGAGTGGGCGGACCCTTGCTGTTCATGTTACATATTAATGACCCTGCAGACAATATTAATAGAAAAATCAGGTTTTTGCAGATGATAAAATTATCTGTAATGAAGTACTATCAGATAAGCAGCATAAATATTCAGTCAGATCTTGATAAGATTTCAACATGGTGCAGAGTTTGTCAATTTGCTCTAAATGTTCGGAAATGTAAAATTTTACACTTCACAAAACGAAAAAACATAGTATTCTATGACTGTAATATCAATAACTGTGGGAATCGGCCAACTCATACAAATACCTGGGTGTAACACATTGTAGGGATATGACATGGTATGATCACAAAGGTCTCAGTCGTGAGTAATGCAAGTGGTGGACTTAGGTTTATTGGGCAAGAGCAATCAGCCTCCAAAACAGACTGCTTATAAATCACTCATGCAACCCATCCTAGGATATCGCTTAAGTGTGTGGGATCAGTACCAGATAGGACTAACAGACTGAATGTATACACAGGAGGGCAACGTGAATGGTCACAGGTTTGTTTAATTCATGGGGGAGTGTCACAAAGATACTGAAGGAACTGAAATGGCAGACTTCTGAAGAAAGACTTAAATTATCCCAAGAAAGTCTACTAAAAAAGTTTCAAGAACTGGCTTTACATGATTACTCTAGGGATATAATGCAACCCCCTATGTAACACACAGTGATTGTGAGGATAAGATTAGAATAAACACTGCATGCACAGCAGCATTCAACCAATCATTCTTGCCGTGTTCCATATGTGAATGGAACAGGAAGAAACTCTAATAAATGGTACAATGGGACGTAACCTGTGCCATGCATCTCACTGTGGTTTGCAGAGTATAGATGTAGTACAGGACAAAGATGGGGGAAAATTACTGTCCATGCCATTTTCAATGGAACCAACAAAATATTTACCTTCTCAGATTTTGAGGAACAATGAAAAATCCATGAAAGTATGGCAAGACTGAAATTTGAATACAGCTCTCCCCATATTGAAGCCCAATGTTGTAACTGATATACCCTCTCTTTTAGGCTCGATACACTTGGGCGAGAAACAGCCGCGTGTGCTCGCAGGGAGATCGTGGCATCAAAACTATTCCAGTGCACACACGGCGGCATCGCAGCAATAATTGCACAATGGGCAGTGAAATTTCAAGTCATCCGATTTGCGTTAAAAAAAATTTTTTATGTACATGAAGCAAAACTACACCCATATCCATACTTAGTTTCTCAATAAAACTTTTACTTTTCACCTAAAAAATAAAAACCATTGTTTTAGAATTGTGTACGTTCTCTGCTATACAGTCTTTCTCACTTGATTTTGAGAAAACTATTAGGTAAAACGAAATGATTTTTTCATATGTTATAGCCAGAAATCTCAGATTGACTATGAACTGGGTTTCTTTTCATTATTTCTCATAGTTATTGTGATCCTTCAAAGCAAAGTACAACACTGCACATATTTTGAAAAGGTTGCAGTGAAAAATGTAATCGCTGGCAAGTTTACGTTTGGTGCATTTTATGGCGTATAATGCTGCATACGAAATATAGCTTACATATCCAAATTGTTTTTAACACTGGAAGGAAAGCCATACTTGTCTCCAGTCTTGAGTCTTGTGGCCGAGACGAATTATGACGCACCATACTCAACGCTAAGACTGCGTGCCGCACTATTCCCCAGCAGTACTAGATTGGGAGCCAACCAGCATGGACGTACACAGAAGGAGGCAGGCAGTGTTTGCTTATTTCATTTACAAATACATCAAGCAATGCAACAGGAGGTTTTGGGTTCACCCGCTTGTTAGTTCACGACTGCCGAAAGGAGCGTTCGTCACTTTGTTTACAGATTTACGAGAAGATGAAAGTAAATTCTTTAATTACACAGGTCTGTGACTAAAAAACTGCATAGGATTTTTTTAACATTTGCTTATAGATTTTGACCTCCCAAAACAAGGAAAAATATTCAAGAAATTCTATCACATAGGTTTTTATGTATATTGCAGTATTTATGTTCATTAGTAATAAGCCTGTGTGACTTTTTTAATTTAATAATTATTAAAAATTACATAAATTATAATTGATAAAATAAATTTTTTAAAAATTACAATGTTAACTACTGTGTGTTACCACCTGCAGGTTTTACCGTGAACTCCTGGGCGCCAGAAGCAAATGCAAACAATCTTATTGTTCAGTTTTATCATGTCGCGACAAGTCAAATGACGATTTGTATCTAGCATGAAATGAAGGAAAACTCTCAGTAGACATATTGCTATTCAACTGAACAGTGCTGTTGTTTCTGTCTAGGCATGGCTACAAGAGGTCGTGTTATTTCTCCAAACAGTTTTTGTTATAACTGTGGTGAATACGCTATTAAAAGTCAACAGAGAAACATAAGTGATTTTGTGAGGAACATTTATTTTACTTACTTTAAATTAAAACTTGGTGATCAAGATAAACCACGGGCCCCACATAAGGTATGTAGAAGATGTGAAGAAGAACTTCGTTTGTGGTTTAAGGGTAAGAAAAATGCATTTTGATTTGGAATTCCTATGATATAGTGTGAGCAGAAAAAACATACCACTGATTGCTACTTCTGTTCAGTTGATGTAAAGGGATTCAATTCAAAAAACAAAAGAAACATAAGTTATTCTAAACTTGACTCGGCTATACGTCCAGTGCCCCATAGCTCTGAAATACCTATCCTATAGCCACCTTCCAGTTTGGATGAATACCCGAGTGAGTTGGAGGACGAAGTTGCATTACCTCCTCAGGGTGAATCAAGCTAAGATTTTTCTTCAGACGAAGATGAAAGGCTTCAACTATTTTCTCAAAGTGAGCTCAATGATCTAGCAAGAGATTTAGGTCTTTCAAAAGATGCAGCCGCACTGTTAGGTTCCAGATTACAAAATAAAAACCTTTTATCATTTGGCACCTCATTTTCATGGTACAGACACTGAGAAAAAGAATTTACCCAGTTTTTCTCAAAAGAAGGAAATTTAGTTTTTTGCAATGATGTGGAAGGACTCATGCATTGCTTTGAAATGCAATATGACTCATCTGAATGGCGCCTATTCATTGATTCATCCAAAACTAGTCTTAAAGTAGTATTGCTGCACAATGTAAATAAATTTGCATCACTTCTGACAGGACATTCTGTGCATATGGACGAAAACTAACAATTTGGCCATTTTCTCGGAAAAAATCAAATATCAGGACCATCAATGGATGGTTTGTGAGGACTTCAAATTACTCACAGTGCTTTTGGGTCAGCAGGCAGGCTATACTAAATACCCATGCTTCTTACGCTTGTGGGATAGTAGAGCCAGAGAACAGTACTGGACTAAAAGTGATTGGACACCCCGATAAACTTTAAAACCTGGAGAGAAAAATGTTATCAGTACTACCTTGGTAGTTTTGTTGCCCCCTCTCCATATCAAATTGGGGGTGATGAAACAATTTGTAAAATCCCTACAAAAGGATTAAATATCTACGTACAAAATTTTTGAAGCTGTCAGAAACAAAGTGGAAAGAGGGAGTTTTCACTGGACCCGACATAAGAAAACTTTTAACAGACACCCCCTTTATGGAAAGTATGAATGAGAAGGAAAAAGAAGCTTGGGTATTGTTCAAGGATGTAGTGTGAAAGTTTTTGGGAAATACTAAGGATCTTGACTACAAAACCATTGTTCAACGGATGCTAGCAGCATATGAAGCTCAAGGCTGCAAGATGAGCTTGATGGTCCATTTTTTACACTCCCACATAGACAGTTTCCCTGAAAACCTGGGAGCTTACAGTGAAGAACAGGGGGAGTGGTTTAACGAGGATGTCCGTGATATCGAGAGATGGTACCAAGGAAGATGGGTTGTCACTATGCTTGCTGACTACTGGGGCTTAAGGGGGAAACTAAAGTTGGAAATCAGGAAAGCACTCGGCAAAATATAAGGAAAAGAAGAAAAGGTTTAATAAAAAAAGAATAAATATAATATTGTGACTATATGTCTCAAAATAATGTTTCATTGGTTGTAAAAAAATATTAAGTTTGATGATTTTGAATAAATGAGTGCTTTTACCAAATTTTTGTGTTTTAATTTGCAATAAAACCTTACATGATAGCAAAAAAAAAAAAATGGACATCACTTCCGAAATCAGCGCATTCTAAAAGATTTAATTTAGTAAAAATATCTCTTGCAGCTGACAAAATTTTTTTTGCAGACCTGTATTATTTTCAAATGACCATACAGTTGTTTGATGAATTAACAGTGAAACTGCAGTCATTCATCAAAAGCATAGACTCTGATGAGGCTTTCAGTTTCACCTCAAGAAATTATGGCTGTGACTTTGAGATAAGCAGAGAGTATTTAAGTATTCACACCATGTTAATTGTTTTAATCTAAAGCTAAAATATAGTGAACTGGAGTATAACTGTAAATGGTATTCTTATCTCAATTATATTCTGTTATCGTATTGCTAAATATGGGATTTTACTAATGTATTTTGATCTAAAGCATCATAACTAACATCAGTAGATTAGGAGTAGTCTAAATATTTTGCATAAATAGTTGTAAAGTAATTAACAAACATTGCGCAGAAACTTCAATGCAATACAAGAATATGTAAAGGGCAGTCTAACAACACACACACACACACACACACACACACACACACACACACACACACACACACCTCAAAACAAAATATTTATTCGAAAAGTAATTACAAACACACTTAGAAATACCCGTTCTTTTCTATACTTTTTGAGTATGGATATCAAAAATGTCCACAGAATCCTCACATTCTGTTGTCATATATGTACTGCTGTAGGATGAAGGGCTAGCCATGGTGTAGTGGGGTTCCTGGGAACTGGCACGTGCATGAGTCTGGGTAGGCAAATCACGAGTCAACACACTCGCTTGATTGTTGCAGTGTGCAAAATGGATTTCCTTTGCTGAGGACACTGCGGAACACTAAGCTGGAAAGTCTCATTCATGCTTCTGAACTTTTGCAATAATTTCATCATCTCCATCAACTCCAATTTAATGTCCAAAGTCAATGTTTTAACTGCAGGAACCAGTGACTCAAAAAATAATTTTTCATCATCCAGTGCTTCGGGTGAAGCTGACGGTACTGGAGTATTCATGAATTTTAATACAGAATCTTCAATTATCCTGTGTCATTTGGAAATTTTTCAAAGGCTCACTCTGTGCTGGTGATGATGTTTCTGCTGTCAATTCACCCGCAGTTTCACTACCAGTCACTCCATCATCATCGACACTAGCTTGCGTGGGACCTGGATCTATTGTGTTCGCAAGGTACGACAGTTGACGGTCTTATATAAACACCTTCTAGACGAAATCGCTCCTTGCTCTGATTTTGTGCGTCTCCTTTCACATTTAATGAAGGAATCTTTAATATCCTTCCACCTTTTCATGAATTTTGAACCTGTAACAAAACACAAAGTCTTGTGTAATGGGGTGCTACTAAAGACACAGTATTATTATTATTATTATTATTATTATTATTATTATTATTATTATTATTATTATTATTATTATTATTAAGTTAATATTGATCTTTTGCATATACCTGGGTAGTGGCGACAATCTAATTGACCCACATTACCAATTCAGAATCGGTCACACAACACAGTAAAGGAAAGTTTGCCAAGCTGTGTGGGAAGTCTTGCATGAAGAGTGTATAACAAAATTTACAGAAGAAAGGTGGCCGAAAAATGCCAAGAGATGGTGGTTGGTGGTTGTTGGGATGTTTAAGGGGGACTAAACAGCTAAGGTGAGACAAAAATTTGCGGAGCAGGTAAAACCCCAAGGGGAAGGAGACTCCCCCCCAGGCACTGAAAGAACACACATGCGGCAATGAACACTACAGACAAGAAGAGTGCAGATGAACACCAGACAGAAAGAAACAGAAGAAAAGGAGATGGCCAGAGACTGGTTGACTGACCACGAGAACAAAAAAAAAGGGAAAGAGTCAACCATCCGACTACACACTAAAATCTGCAAATAAATATGAGACACTCGAGGACAAGACACACAGAAAGGGAAAGGTGCAGGACCTCCCTAAATGGAACCATAAAAAGGACTACCACGGATAAAATTTAAAACGTCGTCAGCCATGAAGGCATCGTCGCATAAAACCAAAGGCAAAGTGCCTGGGAGATTAAAAGACTGCCGGAGGGTGCGCAGTCGGGGACACTCCAACAAAATTTGGGCGACCGTCAGCCGGGACCCACACCGACACAGGGGGGGGATCCTCCTGACGCAAAAGATGGCCGTGCTTCAGGTAGGTATGGCTGATGGGGAGCCGACACAGGACGACAGAGTCCCTGCGAGAAGCCCGCAGGGAGGACTGCCACACATCGGTCGTCTCCTTAACAGCCCGCAGTTTATTTGGGGATGTCAGGCCACGCCACTCATCAGTCCACATCCCAAGCACCTTACGGCGCAACACCAACTGCTGATCACGAGCCGGGAGGCCGATCTCCAAAGCTGGGGCGTCGATCGCCCCCTTGGCCAGCCTGTCGAGACGTTCGTTCCCCAGGATGCCAACGTGACCTGATGTCCAAACAAAGACCACCGAACGACCAGAGTGGGTAATGGCGGAAACAGACTCCTGAATAGAGGATACCAGAGGAGAAGAGGTTTAGCAGTGGTTGATGGCCTGGAGGCTGCTCAGGGAGTCACTGCAGATGACGATGGACATACCTGAGCAGGAACGCATATGCTCAAGAGCGCGCAATATGGCCACCAGCTCCGCAGTAAAAATACTGCAGCCAGCCGGCAAGGAGCGCTGTTCAACATGGGCAGCGTGAGCAAAAGCGTAGGCAGTGCGACTATCAACCAGGGAACCATCAGTGTAGACAGTCTCACAGCCCGAAAACGAGGCGAGGAGCGCAAGAAAACGGCGACGGAGGGCCACAGGCGGAACCGAGTCCTTGGGTCCCTGTGCCAAGTCCAGATGGACGGACGGACGGGGCAAACACCAGGGAGGCGTAGGTGCACGGACCCGGAAGGGAGGCAGAAGAGGGAATGACCCCAGTTCCGACAGCAGGGACTGGACGCGGACAGCTACGGAAAGCCCAGACTGAGGTCGCCGTTCGGGCAGATGGAGGACCACGGCAGGGAAAAGCAGGCGATGATTGGGATGGCCCGGCGAGCAATGCACGTGGACAGCATAGTCGGCGGGCAGTCGATGGCGGCGAATCCGCCGCGGGGGAACCCCGGCCTCCACCAGTAGACTATCCACGGGGCTCGTACGGAAAGCGCCAGTTGCAAGCCGAACCCCACAGTGGTGTATGGGGTCCAACGACGTCAACACTGAGGGTGATGCAGACCCATAGGCCAGGCTCCCATAATCAAGCCTGGACTGCACAAGGGCTCTGTACAATCGCAACAGCGTGCAGCGATCTGCACCCCAAGACGTGTGTGGCCCAGGCAGCGGAGGGTGTTGAGGTGCCGCCAGCACTTTTGCTTCAGCTGAGTAATATGAGGAACCCATGCAAGCTGGGCATCAAAGACGAGTCCTAAGAAGCGGCTAGTGTCCACCACTTCAAGGAGGTGGCCGTCGAGGTAAAGTTCAGGATGAGGGTGGACCGTCCGACGCCTGCAGAAGTGCACAACTCGAGTCTTGGCTGCAGAGAACTGAAAACTATGAGCCAGAGCCCATGATGCTGCCTTGCGAACGGCTACTTGCAGCCTGCGTTCGGCGACTCCCGTTGTCGTTGAGCTAAATGAGATGCAGAAGTCATCGGCATACAAAGAAGGAGACACCGACGACCCCATGGCAGCAGCCAGACCATTAATGGCCACTAGAAATAAGGAGACACTCAACACTAAGCCCTGCAGGACCCCACTTTCCTGTATATAAGAGGAACTAGAGGTGGCACTGACTTGCACCCGGAAAGAGTGGCGCAATAAAAAGGTTTGAAGAAAAGCCAGGAGCTGACCACAAAGACCCCACTCATGCAACGTAGCAAGGATGTGATGCCTCCATGTGGTGTCATACGCCTGCTGCAGATCAAAAAAATACAGCAACGAGATGCTGACGTCGGGCAGAGGCCGTACGGATAGCAGATTCCAGCCGCACCAAATTGTCCGCAGCAGACCGGCCCCGACGGAAGCCACCTTGGGATGGAGCGAGGAGACCGTGCGACTCAAGGACCCAACACAAACACCGCCCCACCATACGTTCGAGCAATTTGCACAAGACGTTGGTGAGGCTAATGGGACGATAGCTGTCCACCACCAGAGGGTCCGCACCGGGCTTCAAGATGGGGACAATAACACCCTCTCGCCATCGCGACGGGACCACACCCTCGCTCCAAATGCGGTTAAAGATGGTGAGGATGTGGCTCTGTCAGTCCCTGGAGAGATGCTTCAGCATCTGCGCATGGATGCAGTCTGGTCCTGGTGCTGTATCAAGGCAATCGGCGAGGGCAGCGAGGAATTACCTCTCGCTGAAAGGAGCATTGTATTTTTCAGAACGACGCGTGTGGAATGATAACGGCGTCTGCTCGGCTCGCTCCTTTAGAGAGCGAAAGGTGAGGGGATAAGTTGCAGTCGCAGAGCTCGTAGCAAAGTGCGCGGCAAGGTGTTCAGCAATGGCGGCAGCGTCCATGCAGGCAGTGCCATCCAGGGAGATCCCAGGGACACCCATAGGGGTCTGGTATCCATAAATCCGCTGGATCCGGGACCACACGAGCGAGGGGGAGACACGGGAGCCCAAGGATGAGACATACCTCTCCCAGCACTCCTGCTTACGCCATGCAATAAGACGACGGGCCAAGGCACGGAGCCTCTTAAAGGCGATGAGGGTCTCCAGAGACGGGTGCCGCCTATGAAGCTGGAGAGCCCGCCTACGGTTGCGAATAGCCTCAGCAATCTCCAGCGACCACCAGGGTACATCCTTCCTCTGAGGGAGGCCAGAAGAGCGGGCGATGGCAGCCTCGGCTGCAGAAATGATTGAAGTGGTCAAGACACACACCACCTCGTCAATGTCACCCTGTGGGGGAGACTCAATGGTGGCAGCGGAAGTAAAAGCCGGCCAGTCAGCCCTGTTGAGAGCCCAGCAGGGCAGGCGCCCAGAAGAACGACACTGGGGCAGTGACAAATAGATGGGAAAATGGTCACTACCACACAGGTCAGGATGCACTCTCCAGTGGAGGGATGGGACAATTCCGGGGCTGCAAAGAGAGAGAGCGATGGCCGAGAACGAGCCATGGGCCACACTGAAATGCGTGAAAGCACCGGTGTTCAAGAGGCTAAGGTCGAGCAGAGCCAACACATGCTCCACGGCACGACCGCGGTCATCAGAGACAGTCCCACCCCATAGAGGGTTGTGGGCATTGAAATCGCCCAGAAGCAGCAATGGTGGCGGGAGTTGAGCCAGCAGCGCAGCCAAGACATGTCGGGAGCTCCCCATCCGGAGGAATGTAAAGAGAGCAAACAGTAATAGCCGGCGAGAGCTCAACCCTGACAGCAACTGCCTCTAAAGGTGTCAGAAGTGGTACTGGCGAGCTATAGACAGAGTGGTGAACAAAGAGGCAAACTCCACCTGACGCTCGTTGACAGGCAGTGCAGTTCTTATAGTATCCCTGATAACCGCGAAGGGCGGGGGTCCGCATTGCTGGAAACCAAGTTTCTTGCAGAGCAATGCAGAGAACAGGGGAAACACTCAGAAGCATCCGGAGCTCAGGCAGGTGGCGGAAATAACCGCCGCAATTCCACTGGAGAATGGAAGCAGCAAGGGACTAGGAGGGCGTGAAGGCGACTAAGAGGCCGACGGCACCGCAGAGCCAACTGCCGCCACCGGGGGAGAGTCAGCTGTGTCCATAGGAAAGGCCCCCGAGGGTTCCGTGAAGGCGAGATCCGCAGCAGAGGCGAGGATCTCCACCTCATCCCCGGAGCCAGAACTATTTACAGCAGGCGGTACTGAAACCGCCAGATGTCCCTCTTTGGACACGTTCCGTTCCTTCTTCTCGCGTCTGTACTTAGGGTTAGAGGGCTAGGAGAGCTTCTCTGAAGGAGCATCGGAGGCTGACGACGTCGCAGAAGCCTTACGACCAGCAGGTGGTGGAACCTTCAGCCACTGGCTGACATCCGGCTGGGTAGGAGAAGAAACGGAGGAAGGGAGAGCCCCTAGGGACCCCTTCCACGAGAGAGGAACCAGCAGAGGCAACGCCGGCGGAGAAGGAGGAGGAGGGATCAAGCCCCCTGGTTTTTGAGTAGATGTCACTCCCGAAGTAAGCGGGAGCGACAGAAGAGGGTTTGCCCCCAACTGCTAAGGGGGCAACAGAGGAAGGCTTGCCCCCAGACACCAGGGGGGCAGACAGAGATGCGCGGCCCCAAGGGCCCACTGAAGGCGGCACAGATAAGGCGACAACTGTCGCTCGCGAGGGCGATGATAACGTGGCTGCAGCATAAGATGTTCAAAGGGAAACAGGATACAACCTTCCAAATTTCAGTTTTGCCTCTCGATAAGTGAGCCGGTCCAGGGTCTTAAATTCCATTATCTTCCGCTCCTTATGAAGAACGGGGCAATCCGGCGAGCATGGAGAGTGGTGCTCCCCACAGTTGACACATACAGGTGGAGGCGCACATGGAGAATCGGGATGAGAGGGGCGTCCGCAATCTCAACATGTGGCGCTGGGTGGGCAACGGGAGGACATATGCCCAAACTTCCAGCACTGGAAGCACCGCATCAGGGGAGGGACGTATGGCTTGACGTCATAACGGTAAACCATTACCTTGACCTTCTCGGGCAATACAGCACCCTCGAAGGCCAAGATAAAGGCACCGGTGGCCACCCTGTTAGTCTTGGTTCCTCTATGTACATGACGGACAAAATGTACACCACGTCATTCCAAGTCGGTTCTCAGCTTGTCGTCGGATTGTAACAATAGGTCACGATGGTAAATAATCCCCTGGACCATATTTAAGCTACTGTGGGGAGTGACGGTAACAAGGATGTCACCCAGCTTATCACACAAGAGCAACGCTCGTGACTGGGCTGGGGAGGATGTCTTGAGGAGGATTGGAGGATTGACCCATTCCTCATTTTAGACAACCCCGCCACTTCCCCAAACTTATCCTCCAGGTGTTCCATAAAAAACAGAGGCTTCGTCATAAGAAAGGAGTCACCATTAGTCCTGCTGCAGACAATGTATTGTGGGACATAAGGCTCCCACTTGGCACTAGATCTGCGTTCCTCCCATGGCGCAGCCAACGAGGGGAACGACTGAGGGTCATATTGCGCAGCATCAAAGTCAACTGCCTCGCTTAGAGACGCTGGTGGCCGTGCGACCACCAGTTTGGTGTGATTTATTGCGCCTCATTGCGCCATATCCGCCCAGATGCCACCTACTCCGAACGAGGGTTCTCCCCAAGGGCGCCACCCAGCCAAAGCAACGGGTACCTGGCTGATATCCCGTTGCCCGGAGTCCCCGTGCCCCAGACAAGATGGGCACATACTCCTTGGCATGCGTGGGGAGGGAACAGCTCTGGCATCTGTAGTGCGATCCCTGCGTGGTCAGGGGGCTACCACCAAGAGGGTACATGACGACCCCACCATAACGGACTGGCTACCGTGCTGGATTTTAGGTGTCGAAAGGGTCCACAGTTGTCGTGGGCGCTAAGAAGGGGATTGCGCACAAGACGAGAAGGAGGCAACCCAGAAGACGTTGGGTGTAAATCCCGCCACACGACAATAGGTAGAATGCAAGATGGTGGTGCATGATGGACCAACAGAAAAACACTACGTAAGGCGTCCTTCCCCAAATGGCACACACTAACAACGGAAATTTGGAAAAATGGAGGTCAAACCCAAGAGGGGATCCTCACAGAAGGCCAAAAAGTTTGAGACTACTTTTAGTCGCCTCTTACGACAGGCAGGAATACCGTGGGCCTATTCTAACCCCCAAACCCGCAGGGGGATGCCAAGAGATTTGAAAAGCATGCAGACTTCCTGAACTGCTTAGGTGCCTTAGATGGCAAGCATGTGAGGACAGTTAAACCAGATTTCAGTGTTTCTCAGTTCTACAACTATAAGAAATTCCATTCTGTAGTTCTGTTCGTAGTCGCAGATGCAAACTATTTGTTCAACTATGTTGAAGTTGGATCTCGTGGAAGAGAATCGGACAGCACTATCTTCGAAAACTCTAAGCTGTATAAACTACTAGAAAGTGGCCAAGCAAGCCTACCAAATGGACAACCTCTACCAGGAACTACAGAACCTTATGTGCCCTTTATGTTAGTGGGGGATGAAGCGTTTTCTCTGTCTAATTTCATCATGAGACCGTACATCGGAGCTTTCCTCTCCTACAAGAAACGCACGTTTAACTACAGTTTAAGTCGTGCTTGGAGATATGTGGAGTGTGTATTTGGTATTCTGAGTAATAAATGGCAAATATTTCACAGACCTATCAATGTTAAGCTGAACTTCACTGTTAGCAACATCAAATGTTGCTGTGTGTTTCACAACTATCATCCCAGAGATGGCTTTAACTTTCAAGACACTAAGTATTCACGGCCTATGTGATCTGGGCAATGAAGTTCCAACAACCCAAGAAGGAAGTTCACTTTAATTCTAAAAGAAATGTTTTCGTTAATTACTTCATAAACGATGCTGGAAAAGTACCATGGCAAGACAAATGTATTTAAATCTGGTCGGTATCAATCATAGTGAACAGTGAAGCAATGTAGTGTCTAATGTGAAAGATGATTTCATTTATGTCACTACTGAAATGTGTCTAATTATGTACTTTGTGGTTGCAATACAATAAAGCTGAAGTAACAAAATTTATTTTAAACTTTCATTATTAACTGGAGATTTGTTCATTGAGATGATGGGCTCTCGCCAGGGAGCACAAAGCATTTGTTGCTTAATGCTATTTCAAGTTCTGAATGCCCACATTCGAACAAAGGCGCCACCACTAGAACACAAACACAAAATAGTTTAATGATGATACTTACCTATAACATTTTTCTCCTGACCTAGTTTCGCAGCAAAACCCTTACAAAACTCTTCACGCATTTGAAACCAAGCGGCTCTCTTCTAAACTCGATCGTGATACTCCTTGCGAGAAGTATCCCATATTTCTGGGTATTTTTTCCACCTCTTCAATAAACAATTCGACATTTAAACCAATTGCATCCATGGCAGGCTGACTGCAGCTGTTGGTGTGGTTGCAAAACACGTGTGTGCTGCCCCATTCACAAACAATGGCGGCTGCTCCGCAGCGATCGGCGAGATTGCTGCGACACAGCAGTGGCTGGCAAGAGCAATTCACTCGCCACGATCTCGCTGCTATTTCGCATCACTACCGCCGAAATGCGCACTGCTCCATTGTTTCACATGCACTGTTCAAATGGCCGAGAAACTGACACTGCAATCGCACTGTAATAAATCACTCATGTGCATCAAGCGTTAGTATGAATGCTTAGAGTGTATAGAGACAGAGTGAGAAAGATGTGGGAAGCCCAGGAATTAATATGTCTTTAGTACACACAAAGGAGAGGATCAAGTCTTCTTGGTCTATTATTCTTGTGTCTGAGGTATTATGGTTCATGTGTGAGACTCCTTTCTTTGCATGGTAGGTATTTTTTAATGCAAGTGTTTTAACAAAACGATCAGCACTGGATTGGAAAGGGAAGACAATTTTCAAAAATTTCCTCTAATTAGAAACCTTTGTAACTATGCTGGCAAGATTGCTGCAAAAATTAACCTATCTATTCTACTGAGATGCCCTCCAAGCATGTATAATGCTGCATTGGTGGTGGTGGTGGTGGTGGTGGTGGTGTAACAATTTATTTAGAAAAGAGGTAAATTAGTAATGTGATACGCCATAAAATGCACAAAAACACAGCTTCTCTAACACAGGATAAAGACACAGAAACATAAATAAAGTAAAATAAATATGTACTGTGCTACATATGCCCTTCTGAAATTCAGTTGCAAATGTCAGTATGAAAGTTAAGCACCCTTTATTATTGTTATCATCATCATCATCATCAGTTTTAAACACTGGGAAGTCCAAGTTGGAATATCAACAATTGCTACTCCCTGTAAAGATGACGCGTTGAGTGGCGGAGGGTACCTCTAACGGTTCTCCCTTCTATTCCAGTCTCGTATTGTTAGTGGAAAGAAAGGTTGTTGGTATGCCTCTGTGTGGGGTCTAATCTCTCTGATTTTATCCTGATGGTCTCTTCGCAAGATATACATAGGAGGGAGCAATATACTGCTTGACTCCTCGGTGAAGGTATGTTCACGAAACTTCAACAAAAACCGAGCTATTGCGCATCTCTCTTGCAGAGTCTTCCACTGGAGTTTATCCACCGTCTCTGTAATGTTTTCGCTGTTACTAAATGATCCTGTAACAAAGCACGCTGCTCTCCGTTGGATCTTCTCTATCTCTGCTATCAACCCTATCTGGTACGGATCACACACCGGTGAGCAGTATTCAAGTAGTGGGCGAACAAGTGTACTGTAACCTACTGCCTTTGTTTTCGGATTACATTTCCTTAGGATTCTTCCAATGAATCTCTGTCTGGCATCTGCTTTACCGACGATTAATTTTATATGATCATTCCATTTTAAATCACTCCTAATGTCTACTACCAGATAATTTATGCAATCAACTGCTTCCAGTTGCTGATCGCTATATTGTAGCTAAATGATAAATGATCTTTCTTTCTATGTACTCGCAGCACATTACACTTTTCTACATTGAGATTCAATTGCCATTCCATGCACCATGCGTCAATTAGTTGCAGATCCTCCTGCATTTCAATACAATTTTCCATTGTTACAACCTCTCAATATACTACAGCATCATCCACAAAAAGCCTCAGTGAACTTCCGATGTTATCCACAATGTCATTTATATATATTGTGAATAGCAACGGTCTTACGACACTCCCCTGCGGCACACCTGAAATCAGGCTTACTTCGGACGACTACTCTCCATTGAGAATGACCTGCTGCATTCTGTTATCTAGGAACTCTTCAATCCAATCACACAACTGGTCTGATAGTCCATAGGATCTTACTTTGTTCATTAAACGACTGTGGGGAACTGTATCAAAAGCCTTATGAAATTCAAGAAACACGTCATCTACCTGGGAACCTGTGTCTATGGCCCTCTGAGTCTCGTTGACGAATAGCGCGAGCCGGGTTTCACACAATCATCTTTTTCGAAACCCATGCTGATTCCTACAGAGTAGATTTCTAATCTCCAGAAAAGTCATTATACTCCAACATAATATGTGTCCCAAAACTCTACAACTGATCGACATTAGAGGTCTAGGTCTATAGTTCTGCACATCTGTTCAACGTCACTTTTTGAAATCGGCGTTGACCTGTGCCCTTTTCCAATCCTTTGGAACACTACGCTCTTCTAGAGACCTATGGTACACCGCTGCAAGAGAGGGGGGGGGGGGGGGGGGGGCAAGTTCCATTGCATACTCTGTGTAAAATCGTGCTGGTATCCAATCAGGTCCACTGGCCTTTCCTCTTGAGTGATTTTAATTGTTTTTCTATCCCTCTGTCATCTATTTCGATACCTACCATTTTGTCATCTGTGCGACAATCTAGAGAAGTAACTACAGTGCAGTCTTCCTCTCATCCTCTGTTTCAGTACCATTTTGGTCACAGTGTCTGAACACTTTGTTTTGATCCACCTACCGCTTTAACATAAGACCAAAATTTCTCAGGATTTTCTGCCAAGTCAGTACATAGAACTTTACTTTCGAATTCATTGAACGCCTCTCGCATAGCCCTCCTCACCCTAGATTTCACTTCACGTAATTTTTTTTTTGTCTGCAAGGCTTTGGCTATGTTTATGTTTGCCGTGAAGTTCCCTTTGCTTTTGTAGCAGTTTTATAACTCAGTTGTTGTATCACAGTGGCTCTTTTCCATTTCTTATGATCTTGCTTTGCACATGCTCATCTAATGCATATTGTACGATGGTTTTGAACTTTGTCCACTGATCCTTAACACTATCTGTATTTGAGATAAAACTTTTGTGTTGAGCCGTCAAGTGATCTGAAATCTGCTTTTTGTCACTTCTGTTAAACAGAAAAATCTTCCTACCTTTTTTAATATTTCTATTTATGGCTGAAATCATCGATGCAGTAACCGCTTTATGATCGCTGATTCCCTGTTCTGCATTAACTGTTTCAAATAGTTCGGGTCTGTTTGTCACCAGAAGGTCTAATATGTTATCGCCACGAGTCGCTTCTCTGTTGAACTCCTCAAGGTAGTTTTCAGATAATGCATTTAAAAAAATTTCAGAGGATTCTTTGTTCCTGCCACCCATTATAAACGTTTGAGCCTCCCAGTCTGTATCTGGTAAATTACAATCTCCACCCAGAACAATAACATGGTCGAGAAATCTACTCTAAATATTTTCCAGATTTTCCTTCAGGTGTTCTGCCACAACAGCTGATGAGCCAGGGGGCCTATAGAGACATCCAATTACCATGTTTGAGCCTGCTTTAACCGTGACCTTCACCCAAATTATTTCACATTTCGGATCTCCATTAATTTCCTTCGATACTATCGCATTTTTTATCACTATAAACACGCCTCGCCCTTCACTGTCCAGCCTGTCTCTGCGGTATAGATTCCAATCCGAGTTTAGAATTTCCTTACTGTTTACATATAGTTTCAGCCAACTTTCCGTCCCTAGTACAATATGGACATTGCGACCGTTTATTAGTGAGAGCAGTTCTGGGACCTTTCTGTAGACACTCCTGCAGTTTGCTATTACCACATTAATATTGTTATTCCCTGTTGCATTTTGCCTAATGCTACCTTGTCGCGTCTCAGGAGGCATCTTGTTGGGCCTAGGGAGGGAATTCTCTAACCTAAAAAAAAACCACATATGCACTTCACACATACTCCGCTACTCTTGTAGCCACTCCCTGCGTGTAGCGCACACCTGACCTATTAGGGGGACCCTACATTTCTCCACCCGATAATGGAGGTCCAGAAATTTGCTCCCCAGATCTCCGCAGAATCGTCTGAGCCTCTGGTTTAAGCCTTGCTCTCGGCACCAAACCAGAGGACCGTGATCGGTTCTGGAAACGACACTACAAATAGTTAGCTCAGATTCCACCGCATGAGCGAGGCTTTCCGCTTTCACCAACACAGTCAACCACCTGTATGAACTGAGGATGACCTCTGGGTTCAGACAGCACGAGTCATTGGTGCCGACATGAGCAACAATTTGCAGTCAGGTGCACCCAGTACTCTCTATCGCCGCAGGCAGGGCCTCCTCCACATCTCTGATGAGACCCCCCAGCAAGCAGACAGAGTGAACACTGGCCTTCTTCCTTGACCTTTTCACTATTTCCCTAAGGGGCTCCATCAGTCGCCTAACACTGGAGCTCCCATGTGCCTGCTTGGACCTTGCTGAAGGAGCAGCCACATATCCACTCACAGGGAGAGCGGGCGATGCCACATGGCCAACCTCCACATTGACCCTCTGCCTCATGCGACATGAATGCCGTTGAACCTGCCACTCCCCTTGGGAAGAGGGTGGCCCAACCGCGCCTAGTACCTGAGAAGATGTCTCGACAGCAGGGACCATGGGTGAAGCATGTAACACCTGGGGCGTACCATGCAACGCACCAGACTCCCCCACTGCCGCTACACTCCAAGGCAACAGCCTGAAGACGGCTGACCGTGGTCATCAGCACACTCAGCTGTTCGCGAACAGTGGCCAGCTCCTCCTGTGTCTGTACACAGCAGTCACACATCCTATCCATCCTAAGAAATCAACAATTTACTTTCTAGAGTTAAGTAATCAACTTTTAACTAGATTGCTAATTCACTAAAGACAGCTGATAGCTGACTAAACTGCGGTTACTAGACACTTCTTCTTGGAATCAATGAAAATAAGCACTAACTGTCTCTGGACTGTATTCAAAACAAACACGAAATCTGTGGAACACTATTACTAGTACTTGAAAATTAAAGCTTCCTAAAAGCAAAAACACACAGAAAAAGAAGTGACAAGTAAGAAAAACACAGTTAATACTTAAATTTATGTAGCTTGCTGCACAGGAGATGTGAAGCAGATGGCAGTTACGACGACACTACAAGAGAAACACATCGAATGGGAGCAACTGGGGAAGGAGGAGGGACAGTAACGCATAAGTGGGGCAGACCAGTGCAACATCAGAAGGCTGTGGGGGAGGGAGAGGGGGAGGGGAAAAATTGGAGAGCGGAAAGGAGAGGAGAGCAGAGAAGGGGAAAACATTTCTGGGTGTGCCACACATAATGAGCAAGTGGGGAAGCAAACTGTGAGAAGGTGACAGGACTGGGAGGGAGGGAGGGAGGGAGGGAGGGAGGGAGGGAGGGAGGGAGGGAGGGGAGGGAGGGAGGGAGGGAGGGAGGGAGGGAGGGAGGGAGGGGAGGGAGGGAGGGAGGAGAGGGAGGGAGGGAGGGAGGGAGGGAGGGAGGGAGGGAGGGAGGGAGGGAGGGAGGGAGGGAGGGAGGGAGGGAGGGAGGGAGGGAGGGAGGGAGGGAGGGAGGGGAGGGAGGGAGGGAGGGAGGGAGGGAGGGAGGGAGGGAGGGAGGGAGGGAGGGAGGGGAGGGAGGGGAGGGAGGGAGGGAGGGAGGGGAGGGAGGGGAGGGAGGGGAGGGAGGGGAGGGAGGGGAGGGAGGGGAGGGAGGGGAGGGAGGGGAGGGAGGGGAGGGAGGGGAGGGAGGGGAGGGAGGGGAGGGAGGGGAGGGAGGGGAGGGAGGGGAGGGAGGGGAGGGAGGGGAGGGAGGGGAGGGAGGGGAGGGAGGGAGGGAGGGAGGGAGGGAGGGAGGGAGGGAGGGAGGGAGGGAGGGAGGGGAGGGAGGGAGGGAGGGAGGGAGGGAGGGAGGGGGCAAAAAAGTGTTGGGTGGAGCATGAGAGGACAGTAGGTTGCTGTAGGTTGAGGCCAGGATGATTTTGAGAGTGGAGAATGTGTTGTGAAGGTAGCTCCCATCTGTGTAGTTCAGGAAAGACGGTGGTTGAGGAGAGGATCCAGATGGCCTCAGCCACTGAAATCAAGTACGTTATGTACAGCTGCATGTCATGTCACAGCTGCATGTTGTGTCACAGTGTGGTCCACTTTGCTCCTGGGCACAGTTTGGCAGTGGTGATTCATCCTGATGTGACATTGATTGGTAGTCATGTAGTGTAAAAAGCTGAAAAATGATTGCAGAAGAGTTGGTATATAACATGGATGTTTTCACAGGTGGCCCAACCTCTGATGGGGTAGGATAAGCCAATGACAGGACAGGAATACGAAGTGCTGGATGGATGGATTGGGCAGATCTTGCAGCTCGGGATTCCTGTGACAATGAGTTGGGATTGGGAAAGCAGAGGGAGAGACTAGGATGTTGTGGAAGATAGGAGGGTGATGGAACACCACTTTATGAGGGGTGGGAAGAATCTTGGGTAGTATGTCCGTAATTTAAGGGCATGATGATAGATAATCAATAATGATAGATAGTCTATCCTTTTCATAATATTATCAGTAAGTTTTATTGAGCGGACTGTACCTTTTTTGAGCTGGAAACAGGAATTTTCTGCATAGGAGCTCTGGATACCTTGCAGAGAGTACGATACATAAAATCTGGTTTAGGGACATTAATACCTAAAACAAAGAAAAACACCATATTACATTTAGTGCAACAGAATACAACTCTTATTGCACACATTTCCTGAAATTAATGACTATTTGAGAGAGATGTGTGTCCTTCAAAGACGTATCAATAATTCTATGATCAACGGGCTAGATCACTGTATAAATAAAATATACTTCACTACAAAATGTTAGTATTTGTTATTCACGCAGAAGGCTTTACTTGACAGTTTTAACTGTCAATTTAAATAATATGAGCTTTAATTGTATAGCCGAATGAGTGAATAAGAAAATTGTAACAAAATTTCTAGTTTTATAAAGATCTGAAAAGAAACAAGCAAAATACAAATTATATTAAAAAAGCATGAAAAAGTTTAACCAGATGCATAGCCCTACAAGTAAAAAGTTTTTATTTTTGCATGTTTTTCTTTTTTCACATACTAAATTTAGGACTGGCAAGCCTGCAGTTTATTAGTAAATTGTATTACGAGGAAAACTATATATTCTCCAAGGTGTAGACATGAAATAATGTGGGGTAAGTGGTTCAGGTACATGACCACTTCCTATGGTTGGAGCAATGTGTGTGTTAATACACGTATATTGCATGTCGTTGAAAACAGCTAAAAGCACAAAATAATGGAATGTTGTGAAACAAAAATGCAATAGCTATAACAGTAGCTGAGTTACAGTGACAAATAGAACATCTGCAGTGAAATGCCCAGAAACAATGTGTTGTACCAAATGGATTTTTGTCAGCTTGGAGGGCTGTGCCGCTGCTGCAAACCAAGCCAGAGTAACACCAACCTAACAAGAGAGGAGATGCACTGAAGGTACTCCTGAATTGTTACCTATGTACTACCAAAATGCTAATTCAATGTGTTACCTTTCTTCCTAGAGCACTGAGAAAATAGTCAAGACATACTTTACAAAGGAGCACTCAGACCAATGTAATTGTTGTTTGAATGTAAGGAATGAAGGAATTCTGAGGAATAGTATTGGGTTACTGGAGAGTTACAGTGAATCAAAATTGAGACTTCCCACTTTAAGAGTAACTAGAGTAAGCACTGCAGCTGACACCATACTGGTTACTGATGCTGATTCAATGAAAGGTGTCACCAATCAACACACAAAAAACAGTTCGATATGTTTCAACACCAATACCTATCCACAAAACTCAAGAAAATGATGATTATCACATTTTATGTTTAGTATACAACAAATCAATCATCTGCACCATTACTTATATTAACTTGAGCCAGATGAGTATGGTGTAAAATGAAATATTTTGGGCAAATTAGTAAAAGTTTTCCATAAAAAAAGATCTGTTGTTAAATAACTACATTAATTAAAGTCCTATATTTTTCAGAGACTAAAAATGGAACATTCAGACATTCAAAATTATAAAATTGGATGATATTTAAGTTTATTGTTTATCTACAACTCAAAACATACAATAAAATATCCTACCCAGGAATTTGGGCTGGTGTCCAGACAAGAAACTAAACATAACTAGTTGAAATAGGTCCATTTGTCTTCATATAACTTCTAATAGCAATACTATATAATCTGTCTTAGAGCTGAATAATGCTGGTATGGAGGTGAAGACAGCTAATAACATTGAGGACATTCTCATGGCAGCATCTGCTATTGACCTGGACAGCCGTGGCAAGGAGGGTATGTTTAAGTAAGATTCTAGCAAACACAACCTTCTATCCTGCAATGCATATAAGTCATTTATTATTCTGTCTCCCTCCTTCCCCCTTCCCTTGCCCCCCCCCCCCCTCTTCTTAACAAACATCACCTGTCCATTATTGCACCTAGCAGCCCTTCTTAATCCCCACCGCATCCTTGAACATACCCACAAGCTGCATTAGCATGTGTCTTATGCAAACAGAGTAGCTAATTCACAGGATAAAATTAAAACCATATGGTCAGTCATGAAGGATGTGTCTGGTCAGCAGCATGAGGACAATGATGTAAAGTCAGTTCATAGTAAAAATATTTCATTACTGTTAGGTGAGATATATGTACAATATTTAACAATCGCTTTCTGAGCATTGCTAGTGAATTAAATAAAAACTTTTAGTTTCTACAGGGAACCAAATTACTCTCTTGGAAAATGCTTCTCCTAGACTGATGTGTGAAATATTCCTCCGTGATACTGGACACGGGGGAGAGTGAGTCAATAATTAAATCATTGAAGACTAAGGACTCTCATGGATATGATGGAGTACCTAGCAGAATATTAAAGTACTGTACTGCACATGTTAGCCCTGTACTTTGCCATATTTGTAATTTTTCCTTTAAGAATGGTCAGTTTCCTGAACACTTAAAGTACTTAGTAGCAAAGCTGCTTTATAAAAAGGGAGAAAGGGCTAATGCAGACAAATTTGAGACCTATTTCTATGCCATCAGTGTTTGCAAATGTTATTCAAAAGGCTGTGTATGTAAGGATAATTGATCATTTTATTTCACATAATTTACTATCAACTGTACAGTTCAGTTTTAGAAGTGGTTTAGCAACTGAACATGCTGTATTCTCTTTTCTCTGTGAGGTTCTGGATGGATTAAAGAAAAGGTTTCGAATGCTAGGCAACCGTTTTCATTTAACTATGGCATTTGATGGTGTTGATCACAAAATATTGCTCCAGAACTTGGGCCATTATGGATTATGAGAATAGCTAATAACTGGTTCACCTCTTACTTTAACAACAGACAGTGAAAGGTAATTATCAACAATGTTCAGAATGGCTATGACTTGGGGTATGAGTGCGGCACATTTAATGGAGGGTGCACCACGGAACAGTGCTGGTGCCATTCCTGTTCTTTATTTATATAAATGATATGCCCTCTATTATTATGGGTAACTCTAAAATATTTCTCTTTGCTGAAGACACTCGCTTGGTAGTAACGGATGTTGCGTGCAACAATGGCACCATTTCAAAAAGTGCAGTTCATGACATATGTTCATGGCTAGTAGAAAATAAACTAACACTAAATCTTCCCATTCTCAAAGGATGTTTTTGACTCAGAAATGGGCAGTTTTGTGCAATAAGTGGCGACAGTTTGCGAACCTCTTGTCGACTTGTGTTCATTAGTCTGGGTATTCTGACATTGGCCTCTCAATACACATATTCTTTACTGTTGTTTCTTGTTAACAATATCACATTATTTGCAACAAATTAGCAGTTTTCATTTAGTTAAGGATACACGGTCCTTATAAATTGTGGAAAAAATCGGAATTTTTTTATGACTTTACTAAATTCTAAAGTCTTTCCTGATTACATTGATATATACATTATAGGGTTTCAAATGAAAAAAGGCCTATATACACAAAATTTTAAAGTTACAGTCATGCATGCCACCATGCCCCCTTTATTTCTGTTACGGAAACCAGTATTATTTCGAAAAGAATTCTGAACTTTCTGTTCCCAGCGATTATACATATGATACATTGTATATGTTGGTAACAGTGCAGGTTTCTAGTGTCTGTAAATGATTATTTTTGCCAGTATTTACTTTTGTTTTGCTGAAGCAGTTTGTTCACATGTTACTGAATGTTTGTTGCCCAAGTACTACATATATTTGTGGAAGTACCTATCCTTTAGTGTGCAATAAATACGAACTATGCCATGCATCAAGAAATTCAATAAAAGGAAATTCCATGGTAACCAGTTCACAAATAAAGCAAGCCACACTGTTGAAAGTAACCTACGTGTCAGTTCTTCAAGGAAGGAACTCCCACATGGCACACCTCCTGGTGATGCCAATTTTTGTGTTAACCATGATGCTGTTTGCAGTGGATTTTTGTTGTTGATGTGGGCATCTTATCTTCTTTGATAAAGGACATGGCGAAACGTAAACAATGTGATTGTGTCAGCTGTCTGGAAATAATTGAACACCAAAGTAGCAGGAAAGGTTTAGAATCAAAATCAGTTGTTCTGCATAGATCCCGCAATAAATATACCTTGAAAATTACTTTGAACATTGTCCACAATTCATATGATGTGAATTTGAAGTTAGTGTATGCAATGTGCGCAATAGATAAAGGAAAAAAAGGCTGTGCAAAAATTTTTGTGGTTTGATGGACCTTCCTTCTCCTCCCAGTAGGTTCAACAAGTACGTAAAAATACTTTTAGGTGCCTTCACGGTTGTGAGTAAAGCTTCTATGAAACGTGCAGCAGAAGAAACTGCAAATATTGGTGGAATGAGGGACACTGCTGTTGCACTTGATGGGACACAGCAATGTCAAGGACATTGTTCCTTGAATAGTGTTTGAAGTGCTACTTCTCTGGAGAATGGAAGAGTAGTTGATGTTGAGTGCTTATTTAAGCACTGCCACACCTGCCATGGTAATACTGAAGGACATATTGAACACCGGTGTTCTAAGAATTATGATGGTTACGGTGGAGGTGTGGAGTGTGATGGAGCTCCGAAAATATTTCAGAGGTCACTGCCCGTTTATAACACTAGATATATGAAGTACCTGGGCGATTGGGGCTCTAAAGCGTTCAATAAAATTAATGAGTTCAATGTTTACAGTGATACTTTTGTAACAAAACTGGAATGTTGTGGACATGTGCAAAAGAGGATGGGTGCTAGATTGAGGAAGCTATGGAGAGAAATGAAAGGAAAGTTGCTATCGGATGGAAAATTTCTGTCTTGCCGAGGCAGTTTGACAGGAACTGAAATAGGACCTCCTTCAGAGTTATTATGGACTGTCCATTAGACGAACTGCACCTCTGAATGATGTTAAAGCAATGAGAAAAGCTGTATGAGCCACCTACTTTCATAAGTTGTCCACAGATGACCACCCGTTCACGGACTCTGCCCTAAAGGAGCAGATTCTTGGTGTGGTTACCAAACAGCAAAAGAAAGTGGTCAAATATACCATCATAAGCATTCTCTTCCTGAACCTTTTATGAATGAAATAAAACAAATTTTTAGAGACCTGAGTGACCCTGTTGTCCTTAGTAAATGTCTTCATGGCGGCACTCAGAATAAAAATGAAAGTTTCAACCATTGCACACGGGAAAGATTACCCAAGAATGTTTTTGTAGGACTAAATACATTAAAAATTGGTGTACTAGATACAGTGATATGTTTCAATGATGGAGAGAGAGGAAAGCTGGAAGTCCTGAGAAATTTAGGCATAAAATGTGGCTAATATGGAAGATCAATTGCTTATGTGTGGCAGACGACAGGTACATGAAGCTGAAAGATTTGTTCTTGAAGTTACCAGAGAAGCAAGAAGTCCTGAAAGGAATGCCAAGAGGAAGGTTGGTTCGTTGGTTTAAAGAGAGAGAAAGGACCGAACTACGAGGTTATCGGTCCATTGTTCCTAATAAGACAGTGCCACAGGTTTGAGAACAAAACGGACGAAACGTATAACACAAAACAGAAAGAAAGGAAAAGCCACAAGAAGAAGGAAAGGCAATGAACACTAAAAGGAACAAAAGAGGACAAGAAAACAACAGACAGATGCTAGAAACAGAAGAGAGTAAAACATGAAAGCAAATTACAGTAGCTGGCCAACCACGAGAACAAAAAGGGAAAGCCAGCAATTCTGCAACACATTAAAACCTCCACCCTAAAAGCACTAGGGTGGAAGACACAGGGGGACAAATGACATGCGCTAAAACCTATATAGAAATATAAAACCCACTCTCACAGATCAAACGTAAAACTAAAGCTGCTGTGGAGGCATTGTCACCCAACACCAAAGACAGGGTGCTGGGAAAGTTAAAAGTCTGCCACACAGCGGCTAAAAGTGCGCAGTCCAGCAAAGGTGGACAACTGTCATTTGGGAGCCACAGCGACACTGAGGTGGGTCCTCACGATGGAGTTGGCCATGTATGGCCAATGCGGAGCCGGCAGAGGACAACTGATTCCCTGCCAGAGGTCTGCATGGAAGACTTCCACACATTCCTGGTCTCCTTAATGACACACAGATTTTTATGCATGCTGTTATGCCATTCTGTCTCCCAAAGCCGGAAAACCCTGTGTGGTGTAAGACAGAATGCAGTTCAGTTTCAGAGAAGAGGTTTGCGCGTCGCCTGTTTGGCCAGCCTGTCGGCAAGTTTGTTGGCTGGTGATTCCGATGTGTCCTGGGGTCCACACTAACACCACGGAATGGTTGGGCTGTTATAGGGCAGAGATGGACTCCTGAATGGACACTACCAGAGGGTGGTGAGGGTAGCACTGGTCGATAGCTTATAGGCTGCTCAGTGAGTCAGTACAAAGGAGAAATGGCTCCACCAGGGCATAAGCGGATGTACTCAACGGCACAAGATATGGTCGCCAGGTCTGCAGTGAAAACACTACTGCCAACTGGCAAGGAGTGCTGCTCAATATGTCCTTCGCGAACATATGTGAAGCCTACGTGACCATCAGCCATTGAGCCATCGGTGTATACCACTTCAGTGCACTGGAACACATCAAGAATCGAAAGGAAGTGACAGCGGAGAGCGCCGGGGTTAACGGAGGGCCATGCAAAATGTCCAGTCGAAGCTGCGGCCTAGGTGTCCACCATGTAGGTGTATGTGAACGGACCGCAAGCAGATGTGCTAAAGGTGAAGGACTCCAGTTCGGAGAGAAGGTACCGCATGCAAACCACAATCACACGATCTGGGCCACCGATGCAGGAGATGGACTGCCACAGGCGGTAAAAGGAGACAGTTATTCAGATGCGCAGGGGAACTATGAATGTGTACTGCGTAACTGGTGAGTAGTTGCGCATGTATAATCTGTAGTGGAGGGACACCAGCCTCCACCAGTCACCAGACTCGTCCTAAAAGCTCCTGTTGCTAATTGAACCCCCACAGTGGTGCACAGGGTCGAGTAAATACAATGTTGAAGGTGCTCCCGAACCATAAACCAAACACTCCCGTAGTCAATTCAGGATTGGAGAAGGGCTCTGTAGAGCTGCAGCAGTGTGCAGCGATCTGCACCCCAACTGGTGTTGCTCAGGCAACGGAGGGCATTGAGGTGCTGCCAGCACTTCTGCTTAATCTGACAAAGATGAGGGAGCTAAGTCAATCAAGTGTCGAAAACCAGTCCTAGGAATTTATGTGTCTCCACTGCAGTGAGTGGATCGTCAATAAGGTAAAGTGTGGGTTCTGGGTGAAAGGTACGACACCGGCAGAAGTGCACGACACACGGCTTTGCGGCTGAAAATTGGAAGGCGTGGGCTAGAGCCCATGACTGCGCCTTGTGGATGGCTCCCTGGAGGCACCGCTCAGCAACAACAGAACTGGAGCAGCAGTACAAAATGCAGAAGTCGTCTGCATACAGAGAAGGTGAGACACAGCCCGACTGCTGCTGCTACTGCTGCTGCTAGATGTTAATTGCCACTAAAAATAGAGAGACACTCAATACAGAGCCCTGTGGGACTCCATTCTCCTGAATATGGATGGAACTATGACAGTCACGAACTTGGACACGGAAAGTGCGGAGTAACATGAAGTTTTGGACAAAAATCAGGAGTGGTACCAGAGACCTAACTCATACAATGTGGCAAGGATATGACGTCATCAAGTCATGTCGTATGCTTTACATAAGTCAAAAAAGACAGCAATCAGGTGTTGCTGTCTGGAAAAGGCTGCTCGGATGGCAGACTCAATGGTCATAAGATTATCAGTGGTAGATTGACCCTGGCAGAAACTTCCTTCATATGAAGTCAGCAAGCCACGTGACTCCAAGACCCAACCC
The DNA here is from genome assembly GCF_021461385.2 of Schistocerca piceifrons. Classification (NCBI taxonomy): domain Eukaryota; kingdom Metazoa; phylum Arthropoda; class Insecta; order Orthoptera; family Acrididae; genus Schistocerca; species Schistocerca piceifrons. The sequence goes on from NC_060145.1 coordinate 146,103,153, forward strand.
AACTGCCGACATACCATATGTTCCAGCAGCTTACAAAGAACAGAGGTGAGGCTGATGGGCCAATAGCTATCCACATGAAACGGGTTTTTACCGGGTTTGAGCAATGGAATGATGATGCTCTCCTGCCATTGCGATGGAAAGACGCCATTGCACCAGATCCAGTTGAAGATGACGAGAAGATGTCGCTTGTAGTCAAATGAGAGGTGTTTTATCATCTGGCTGTGGATCCGATCAGGCCCAGGAGCTGTGTCGGGGCAATGTGCAAGGGCACTGAGGAGCTCCAACTCTGTAAATGGGGCATTATAGGATTCACTGCAGCGTGTAGTGAATGAGAGGACGTTTCGTACCAACCGCCGTTTGAGTGTGCGAAAGGCTGGGGATAATTCTCTGATGCAGAGGCTCGAGCGAAGTGCTCAGCAAAGTGCATGGCTATCGCGTTTGCGTCGGTACATAACTCGCCATTTATGTTAACACCAGGGACAGCTGTTGGGGCCTTGTTCCTGAAAAGACGTTTGATCTTTGCCCAGACTTGGGAAGGTGTTGTGTGGCACCAAATGGTGGAGACTTATCTCTCCTAACACTCCTTCTGTGGTCTGACAAGGTAGCGAAAACGGGCAAGGCGCTGTTTAAAAGCTATGAGGTGCTCCAGGGAAGGGTGCTGCTTATGCCACTGTAGAGCTCGCTGACGCCCCTTAATTGCTTCAGCGACTTCCGGCGACCACCTAGGGACAGCCTCATGCCTTGGGCACCCGAAAGAGAGGGATCGCATTTTCTGCAGCAGAAACAATTGTGCAAGTTACCTGCTCAACTATCACATCGATGTTACAGTCTGAGGGAGATTCAGGGGTGACAGCAGAGGTGAAAGTTCCCCAGTTCACCAAGTTCAAAGCCCATCTGAGCAGGTGTCAGTGTGCCTGACACTGGCGCAGTGACAGAAAGATGGGGAAGTGGTCACTACCACACAGGTCATCATGTGCTCTCCAGTGATAAACCAATGGCCGAGTAACTACCTTGGGCAACACTGAAATGTGTGGTGGCTCAAGTATTTAAGAGGCAGATGCCAAACTGAGACATTAAAGTCTTAGGTCGAACTGAGACAGTGAAGTTTTGGCATCTCTGCGTCGGCCAGTAAGTGTGGTACCACCCCACAAGGGGTTATGGGCATTAAAATCTCCCAGAAGTAGGGAAGGTTTAGGGAGTTGATCAATCAGTGCATGTAATACCTTAAGGGGTACTGCACCATCTGGAGGAAGATATACATTGCAGACAGTTATTTCCTGTGTCGTCATTATTCTGACAGCCACGGCTTCAAGAGGGGTTCGAAAGGGCACATGTTGACTGCATACCGAGTTCAGGATGCAAGTGCAAACTCCACCTGACACACTATTATAGTCGCTACACTGGAGGGCAATGCAGATAGCAGGTGTAAAGCTTAACAGTTGCCGTAGCTCAGACAGGCGGTGGAAAAAACCGCCACAATTCCACTGGAGGATCACCACCTGAGGCTGGGAAGGCAGCATGGAACATTCAATGAGGCAGTTTACGCCTTAGAGTCGCCTGCTGCCACTGATTTATTGCCCGAGCAATATCCATTGTGTCTGAGGGTCTAGCAAGATCAAGGTCATCAGTAGATGCCAGAATCTACACCCCATCCTCAGCCGCAGAGCTTGTAGGTAGCAGTAGTGTGAGTGCCACCAGAATTTCCTTGGTTCTTACCGGTTTTCTTTTTGTATTTCTCTTGCTGCTCCTTGGGTTTCCCTGGCTGGGAGGACTTCACTGGCTCAACCTCTGGGACTGAGGATGACCATGAAGCCCTACAACCAGCTGCTTTTGGGCTCTTCAGCCACTGGCAAGTGTTGTCTTACTCACTAGAAGAAACCTGAGAAGGGAGTGACCCCAGGGACCCTTTACTAGTGAGAGAAGCCGAAGAAGACTTACGCTTCTCTGGCTTAGAAGTGGGGACAGATGTCCCCAACAGTTGGGGGGGGGGGGGGGGGGGAGGGTTGTTGCTCCCAAAGTAGGTGGTGCAGAAGCAACAGGGAGGGAAATGCCCCCCACCATCAAGGGGGCAGGTGTAGTCTTCTGGCTCTGAGAGGTGACTTGGGTTGGCAGAGCTGATGGTACCACAACTGTCGTAGCAGCGGCGTAAGACGATGTCATACGCACAGGATGCAGGCGTTCAAATTTTCTCTTAGCCTCAGAGTAGATCAGTCTGTCCAGGGTTTTGTACTCCATGATTTTCCTTTCTTTCTGGAGAATCCTGCAGTCAGGCGTGCAAGGCAAATGGTGCTCTCCAAAGCTGACACAGATAGGAGGCTGGGCACATAGAGTATTGGGATGTGATTGGCATCTACAATTTCGGCATGTGACGCTGAAAGTACAGTGTGAAGACATATGGCCTAACTTCCAGCACTTAAAGCACCACATCAGGGCGAGGGATATATGGCCTTACATCACACCGGTAGACCATCACCTTGACCACCTCGTGCAATGTATCACCCTCAAACGCCAAGATGAAGACTCCGGTGGCAACCTGATGATCCTTCGGACCCCAGTGGACACGTCGGATGAAATGTACACCTCGCCGCTCTAAATTGGTGTGCAGCTCATCGCCAGACTGCAAAAGAAGGTCTCAATGAAATATGATACCCTGGACCATATTTAAGCTCTTATGGGGCATGATGGTTACAGAAAGATCCCCCAGCTTGTCACAAGCGAGTAACTCCCATGACTGGGCGGAGGATGCTGTTTTGATCAAGACTGACCCACATCTCGTTTAGGACAAGCCCTCCACCTCTCTGAACTTTTCCTCTGAATGCTTTTTTTAAAAAAGAGAGAGAAAGAGAGAGAGAGAGAGAGAGAGAGAGAGAGAGAGAGGCAGGCTTCATCATCATGAAAGATTCCCCATCAGCTCTCTAACATATAACGTACCGGGTCAAATAAGATCCTCTGCCATCCTTAGCCTGGTACACCTACCATGGTGTGGCCAGGGAGGCGAATGATTTGGGGTCGTACTTCTGTGCACTGAATTGAGCTTGTGATCGCTTAAAGACTGTTGGTGTTTAACCACCAGCAAGAGATGATGGACTACGCTTCATCACGTGTCATCCGCCCTGATGCCACCCACTTCGACCAGGGACCCTCCCCACGGGCGCCAACCAACCACAGCAAAGGCCACCTGGCATGATGGCCATTGCTGGGAGTCCCGATGCCCCAGGAGGATGGGCATCTAACCCTTGGCAAACATGGGGAGTTAACAGCGCAGGCATCAGCAGAGCGATCCCTGTGTGGTCAGGGGCTACAACCAACAGGGTACATGCTGGCCCCACCACAACTGACTGGCTACCGTGCTGGATATCAGGTGCAAAGAAGTCCAGGGTCATCATTGACGCAGAAATCTACACTGCATAGTGCATGGTGGAAAACGCACCCAGGAAGGTGTCCTCGCCCAAGAGATGGAGAATGAGCAGGACTGCAATGCACCGACAAGAAAGTGGGCTAAAGATCTCAATGCACAATGGACATGATGCACCTTGTAAGGCGCCCTTCCCCAATTGGCTCGCTCTTCAGGAAAATTTTGAAGAATGGAGGTCAAACCCCAGAGGGAACATAAAGGCTGAAATGTGTGAAACTCCTTTTAGTCGCCTCGTACGATGGGCAGGAATACATCGGGCCTATTCTAAGCCCCGGACCCGCAGGGGGCGAGGAAGGTTGAAGACGAAGAAATGCTGCAGGATGAATACTATGCCTCAGAAATGTTCTAAGGCACAGTTTAATTGGACTCATACATTCATTCGCAATTTCACACAAGTTGTGTTTTTCAGAATTCGGCCACAAATATTTCCTAAAGTTTGTAAAGCATTGTTCCAATTTTTTTCTGTAACTTGCAAAACTTATGTAGTAGACCTAAGCTTTATTGCAGAATCAACAGAATTATATAAAAGGTAATATTTTATTAGGAAAAAAATTACAAAAATTAAAATGTAAGATGTGATTTTTTTATCCTTGTAATATAGATAATAGGTGGAATTATATAGGTCTAGTACCTAAGCCATCATGTCATGCGTATCTGGTAAAAATTTGGTCTCATTCAAATGTATAACATTGGATTAAATGGTACCTCAATTTGACGAAGCATTTTGGAAAAAAAATTTGCATCCATTTCTTTGTAATTTTTTTAATAACCCTATTCAAAATACTTCTGATTTGTTTTGAAAGTGTGCTGCATTACCTGATATCAACAAAAATATCTGTAAAATATATACATTGTGCCTTAAAGAAATAGGCGTTGATTTTACTTAATATTGAGCCAGAGAAGTATCCTGTATCCTTAATACTAGGCAGAAATCCAGTCTGCATTTGGATCACATTTCCTTAACTCTCATGCAGAAAGGTATGGAGTATACTGCTGCATCCATTTTCAATAAGCTACCACAAGAATTCGAGAATCTTAGCAGTAATCCACGTACTTTCAAATCGAAACTAAAGAGTTTTCTCATGGGTCACTCCTCCTATTTTGTTGGGGAGTTCCTAGAAAAATTAAGCCGATTCCTGTGTTACGTTGCTCATTGGATTTGCATAAACTTACGGCTTGTCTTTTTTTTTTTTTTTTGATCCATACCATGACCTTGGAGATTTGCTCCTTAATTTGGTCCTACGAAACCAGATGTGTAAAATAAAAAAAAAAAAAATGTTGATTAGTTCACAGAATGCCTCCAAGTGGCCTGACCATCAAATTCCCTACCTCTGTCAACAACTCCTCCTTCCATACTGACCTCTCTCTGTTCAAATTCTGTCTGCCCATAGCCCTCACTAACACACTCCTGCAAAACCATATCAATTTAGCCAAAACATACGTGCAGTACCTCCTCTCTATCTGTAAAATTCTCCAACTGCCCAATCCCAAATTTCTACATCCTATCTCCCAGATTAAAACTCTTGCCCTCTAGGAAGTAGAGCCACGTGCACAACATCACCTCATAAAGCTCTCCAATATGTTCACATCTTACTCTTGCCTTGGACTATGCCTATCCACCGCCGCTACGAGAACCTCCATCAAACCTGCCCCGCACACGCTAATAGCTGACAACAACGAACTCTGCCTTGCAAACCACCTACAATTACCACACCCTCAACTCACCCCACCTCCCTTCCTGCCACACAGAATCCAGAACATAAACAGACTCAAAGCACAGTCATGAACCACTCCGAAATCCAATCATGCTCAGCTTGTTCAAGACTTTATTACCTTCTCTTGGTCTCTAAAGTGCAAACACTTTCTTGGCACCAATCCTACGAATCAGACTTGATCGGAAACCAATATTGAATCTTGCCTGACACTGTTCACTCCTTCATGCAACTGTGATCCACCTGCACTGTCCAAAATCACCATCTGTTAAACTTGTCAAAATTGCCTAACCTTGATTCGTACTTCACCTTCATTCCTCAAATCCATCAACTTGGAAACCAACCTTACCTCCACAGAAAGAACTGCAACCCACCAACTAAAATCTGATCCCACACTTATAATCCTACATGCCAGATAAGGCTCCATCACTGTGGTCATGAACCACAGGGACTACCTGATAGAGAGACTCTCCAATACATCATGATCTCCAGTCCCTCCTCAAATCCTTAGATCCATCTTACAACCTCCACCCCCCCCCCTCTCTCTCTCTCTCTCTCTCTCTCTCTCTCTCTCTCTCTCTCTCTCTCTCTCTCTCTTCCCCCCCCCCCCCCCCCTCACCCTCACCACTTCCCACAGTCCTACCTTCAACAACATGCTTCCTTTGGGTCCATGAACACAACCACCCACAAGCGCAACTGTGGCTGGTTACTGTGCCCCAACAGGGAAATTCTCACCCCTGTTAACCTAAACCTTCAGCCTATTACCTGCAAACTACCCTCCTACATGAAAGACACAAACCATTTCTCCAACCGTTTCTCCACAGTTTCTATTTCTTCACCGCCTAGGGCCCTGCTAATCACTGTCAGTGCCATCTCCCTCTACACTAATACCTCCAAAGCCCACAGCCTTGCCGCTATTGAACACTACCTTTGTGAATGCCCAACTGACTGCAAATCTGCAGTGTTCTTCCTGGTCACCCTGATGAACTACATCCTCCCCACTAATTATTTCTCCTTTGAAGATATCACATACAAACAAATCCATCGGACAGCAATGGGCATCTGCATCACACCATCCAATCAATGCCAACCTATTCCTAGACATCTAGAGGAATCCTTCCTAACCACCCAGAATCCCAAATCCCTCACCTGATTCAGTTTCACAGATGACACCTTCCGTGACCTGAACAGATGATGAGCACACCCTATCCATATTCCTCCCCATTAGCTTCATCTGTTCCCTCCCCATTAGCTTCATCTGCTCCTCCTCAAACCACCAAGCCACCTTACTTGATGTTGACTTCCACCTCAAGGACGGCTACATCAGTAACTCCGCTCATATCAAACCTACCAATTACCAGCAACCACCCATTCAACACCAACAAGTCCCTTCCACAGAGCCTAGCTACCATGGCCATCACATCTGTAAGATGAGCAGTCCCTCTGTAAATATACCAAGGGTCTCACTGAGGCCTTCAAAACCAGTATTATCCTCCCAACCTTGTACAGAAACAGATCTCCTGTGCCTTGCCTCTCTAGTCACCTCCTGTACACCCACCATCTAGCCATGAAGGAGCACTCCCTCTATGGCTCAGTACCACAGAGGACAGGAGCAATTGAATCACATTCTCTGCCTGGACTTCAACTACCTCTCATTGCGCACTGAAATGAGGAATATCCAATGTACAATCCTTCCAATCTTTCCCACAGTGGTATTCACCCACCCACCAAACCTATGCAGTATCCTCGATCATCGCTATTCCACTCTTGGCTCATGGTTCACATCCCTGCAATAGACCTAGATGCAAGACCTGTCCCATTCAACATACCATCACCAGCACCTAACCAGTCCAGTTGCAGGACTCTTTTATCCGATTAAAAACAGGGCTAGTTGTGAAAGCAGTCGTGTGATCTACAAATTAAGCTGTTACCACTGTACTACTGTGTGTGGACATGACAACCAACAAGCTAGCAGTCTGCAAGGATGATCTCTGCCAGACTGTGGCTGAGAGACAGCTGGACCACCCAGTTGCTGAGCATGCTGCTCAACAACATGCTTCACTTCAATGACTGCTTCACAGCCTGTGCCATTTGGATACTTCCTATTAACACCAGCTTTTCTGAACACTGCAGGAGGTACCTCAGTTCCCTTCCACCCCCCCTTCCCTGCAATATATTTTACATTCTCATAAAGCCCCTGGCCTCAACATTCACTAGTCCCTATCATTCCCCCTTCCCTACTATCCTTGCAGCACAACGCAGCCTTCCATTCCACCAATGCATCCAGTCGTCTTTTCCCCCCCTTGTCTACTTCTCTCCTTTTCACTAACCCCACTCCCCAAACCACCCAACAGACATATCACCCCTATATGGCACCCACATATCACCCCTATACGGCACCCGCTGCATCCCTACATGCTCCCATAAGCAGCAGTACACCTCCCTCACCCCTACCCTGCTATTTCTACTCTACCTGCCCCAGTCTCCTCATTACCCCCACCCCCCACAGGCAGCTTCTCCTGTCAGGTGCTGTAGTTGTATGCAGTCTAGCATCTGCGGCCAGAGGACAGTGCTCATGTATGAGTGAGTTGTGCTTCATGGTGAATGTATATGTGTGTGTGTGTGTGTGTGTGTGTGTGTGTGTGTGTGTGTGTGTGTGTGTGTGTGTGTGTGTGGGGGGGGGGGGAGGGTTGTGTGTTGTGTGGCATTTTCTACATTAGAAGAAGGCCCTATGGTCAAAAGCTCAAAAGTATAGCAGTCTTTTTGTTGTGCTTGTCTGCAACTCAACGTCTTCTCTATATGGTGAGTAGCAATCTACCCTTTCCGTAACTTTGTCGTTATTCCATCCTGGGTTTGCCGTTGTATTATTATTATTATTATTATTATTTTCAAATAATAATTTGAAAACATTTGTAAGCTATATTATTCACCACATATGACTTTCTCTGGATGTGTGAATCAATATCTTGTATGAGGGATGAATTCAAGATATAAGCTCTTCTATTCTTTTCTCACAAACTAATCACACAAAATCTGTGAAACAAGAGTCACTTTCGGACAATCTCCCAGCAATTGCACACATTTTTCACTAAGTCAACACCTCGATTCCAGTGCCACTGTGAACGCTTCTTTAGATGTCTGGTTTGACCACTGGAAAATCAGTGATGCAGTAATGGCATGGCTAGTAAAAACCTATAGTGAGCGTCTTTCATTGTTGGAAATAGCCAAAATATGCTACGAGGCAGGTCAGGTGAGCAGGGAACTTGAGAAGTCACTTCAAAGTTGTTGTCATGAAGAAACTGCAGCACTGTGTTTGCCCAATGCGCTGGTGCAGTATCCTGCTGCAAGATCACACACGTAGCCTTTTTTAGCCCTTTTTAACAGAATACTGGAAGTAATTTGTTCTTAAAAATCTCTTGGTAGATCACCTGTCACTTAAGTGCCTTCTGGAATGCAATGGAGCAAGGCTTATGCATTTGCTGCCCCATAACATGGCCACCATCATTTTTTCAGTACTGGTGCTTACTCTAAATTTTTTTGATGGAGCAACATTGTTAGATGATTAAAAAACGACATTCAAATCTCATCCATTGTCACAATCTATAAAAAGAAAGCCCCTTTCATGTCATCATCATGCGCCCACATTGCCTGCCAACGTGGCCCCATGCAGCCTTGTCGTCGTCCATCAGCGTATGGCACCCATCTGGTGGGCATTTCACATTTTCAGGCCTTCAGACAGGATCATGATCACTCTGAAATGCTAAATTTGGAGGCAATGTTTTGCACACTCATTCAGTGTCCCTCCAAAACAACTTTCTCCTGTCACTCTATCCTGTCATCAGGCTGGCTGTTGCAAGGTCAAGATTTTCTTGGTTTGTTGTCACATGACATTCTCCCTTCTTCGAACTGTGACACTCAATGACATACATTACAAAAATTGTCCACCCCCTGTAGCTGATTGGTCAGTGCGACAGACTGTCAATCCTAAGCGCACGGGTTCGATTCCCGGCTGGGTCGGAGACTTTCTCCGCTCAGAGACTGGGTGTTGCGCTGTCCTAATCATCATCATTTCATCCCCATCAATGTGCAAGTCACCAAAGTGGTGCAAATCAAAATACTTGCACCAGGCGAGCAGTCTACCCGACGGAAGGCCCTCATCACACCCCATCATTACAAACATTCATGACACCGTCACGACACCGCACTCAACTGGAGATGAATTTCGCTGCTGTCACATAATGTCAATGGAGAATACGAATGATTACATGATTTTCTTATAATGAAAACATTGCCATTTTCAATGGCAAAAACATTCCTCACTCTCGCCACTGACACCACAGTTCTGAGTGCCATGCAGTACTGCCATTTCTGTCATGCATTCACACACATTTTGAAACAAACTGCAAGTTCCTATCTATTTCCAGTACTGAGAAAAAATTAGAGAGGTTATAAATTGAAGGCATCTCATAATATCTTCTGTGCTGTGAGATTTGCATCACAGGTAATCTTTGTCTAGCTTTTGGAGAACATTAAGGAGGGATGTAATGGATTTGAGTCCAAAACATAGATTTTTCAAAAACATTATTTTCTTTATCGACATAGTTTAATCTATGTTGCATGTGAATTTTATTGTGATAACAGCATTAAAAATGCCTTTAAAATATTAAACTGCTGAACTCTGTGCTGGCAGCCACTCCCACATTTTCCGACATTTGAGGAACTGCTTGCTTCAGCAGAATTTTTTGTGAGTGTAAAGGCTATTTTCTTTCAGTATCCCTGGCCGACATCTATATCCTAGACTGACATCTATATCTTTGGCTGAAAAGCTTTATGAACGTGGTTTATTTACATTTTAACAGTACTAACACATATTAGTACATGGAAGGTTGAATCAGCAAACCTTACCGCGAAAGTGAAGATATATGCAGAATGTGTTTTGGAAAACTGTGTTTAGGAAATGTAGGTTTCATGGAAATCTATTTACCAAAAATAAAGAGGAAGCAGATCGAAATGAATAACATAACCTCTACACTTCAGCATTGAAAATTGGGACAGGATTATTGTACAGGCGCACGAGCGATGTTGATGTGAGTGTCACTGGATTCTGGATTATTGATGTTCACGTGTTACTTGTAAAAACACAGAATGCGTGACTGTTGTCAAAGAAATATGAGTTGGGATAGCTAGTGATTTTAAATTACCTTTTAATTCACGTGACTATGAATTTTCATTTCTCTCCTCCAAAAAATCTGATACTGGTAACTGTGAAAGCATATGCTCTGAGACACTTTAAACAGGGTAGGTAAAGAGGTAATTTATTGCATTGTTTGCTGAACATGCTTCCACCATGTGCAAGATTTGAAAAAAGCAGCACAGAAATTTCTGATGCTGTACATGATACTGCCAAAATTTCTATGAAGAAAACAGCGAAAGAACTCATGGAAATAAACCAAAAACAAATAGATGCTGTGGTAGATATTCTCAACAGTGAATCTCCTACAAATGTTAGTGACCTGTGAATAGAGACTCAGATGAAAAGGGATCACAGATGTCTATAGGGTGTTAACATCTATAATTGGTATTAACTCTAGTAAAGTTTTACATGTAGAAACTGTGTGTAAATACTGCCACCAATGTGCAACAATAAAAATGTCTAACAATTAAGGCAATGAGAAACTGTGACAAGAAAAGCATGCAGTAGCATGCTCCAAAAATTACAGTGGCTTAAGCGGGGGCATGGAGGCCTCAGCAGTTGTGACAATTTTCTCCAGATCTGAAGACCAGTATGATGTTAGATACACTAAATACTTTGGTGATGGGGACTTCTCTTCATTCAACAATGTAACAACAAAAAATGGTACAATACTACAATAGAAAAGTTGGAATGTGTTGGCCACATCCAAAAGCAGTTTGGTGGTAGGTTTCATCGCTTGCTGACAGAAGAAAGGTGAATTGCATGAGAATGGAAAACCACTCCAAGGAAAAGACAGGCTTACTCTGACAGAAACTAAGTCTCTTTAGTTATTTCATGGGAGAGCTATCAGAAAAAACACAAATAATTTAGAGACAATAAAATTTGTGTGGGCAACTTTTTTCCACGAACTGTCCTCTGACCAAACACCAATACATAATCTATGCACGAAAGACGATTGGTGTAAGTAAAGAAATGAGACATATTCACATAAACACTTGTTACCAGGATCTATTATTAGGGACAGGAAAAATTTGTTTAAACGATAACGTGACAAATAACGTGAATTTGGTGGTTTTTCAGCAAATAACGAGAATTCAGCTGTTTTTAAGGAGGTAACGCGAATTTAAGGAAGTAACGCAAAATCGGAGTTTAACAAAATTTCTCCGTGTCTTCGTAAGAAGAGTCGTAAATCTAATGACGTTTAATGTTGAAATTTTCTATGTTCAACTGTCGCACCACTTTTTGCAGTCATGACGTAACTAGTGACCTTTCGACTATCGACTTTTGCGAGCGTACGAACGACCACTGTGTGAATTCCGATTATTTATTTCTTGTGCAATGTATGTGCCGCAGTATGCAGTTTCAAAGCAATGGCACAACGATAACCTATCACAAATACATCACCAATGCTTATTAAATGCGGTTAATAACAAAGCAACGGTATAAGGCTTGAATAAATGTGATCTTTTGGACAAGACATTAGCCAAATGAGTAAGCCATGACGTACCGGGTAGTTTTGTGGTTCTACTGCATGCTAATATATATATTTTTTTCCATCATAGCATTGTCGACATAGTCTGGGTCTTTTGTTATGAATGTAATTCAAGTATTTGGAAGGAGGGTGAGCGCAAACACTGCTAACACCATTATCAATCATTGAGCTTACAACTATACCACTTTCACAGTAAAAGTAAAGAAAAAAATCCGAAAGTGTAATACACGTATGTTCTGCAATGAATGATGCATTTCCATCTGATTACAGGTCAAAGAATGAAATAAATATTTTGGTGTTTACTTCCGAATGGTTGGTGCGGTAGCATCTTACAGGACAGCATTAATTTCTACGACAGAAACGAGCAGCTATAAAATTCATCCTTTTGGGTTTCCAGGATGCTGGATTAATACGACAGCAACTTGAGTTAATCAGTTTGATGTAGAAAACAGCCAAAGTTGCAAAATTCAGTTATTTTTGTTTAACTGATGATCAGTTTCTCGTGCCTGAACCCTTTCTCAAATCATCCAAAAAAAAAAACGTGCCATTTCCTCTGTTGGCGGTTCTACATACCTTCTTGGCAGTTGATAGTGAACCTCCTGATGAACTAGAAGCATTGTCGAGTTTTTCTCTTTCTCAGTGCATAGCTGTCACATTTGGATGGTGCCATTATTGACCCCATGACACCGTAAGTGTTTCTGTTTGCGCTACGTCAAAAGTTTACTTATCAACAAAATGTCATTTTATTTTTAGGCTTAGTGAGTGTTTTCATTTATTTTCAGTGTTACTATGGCTTCGAGCTCTCATTCACGTATCTCAGTGCTCGATCCACGTTTTCCAGACTTTGTGAGAAAAACGGTAGAAGAAGGAGAAGAGGGTAGTGATGCAAATGATCTGGATGATGAAAATACCCTTCTTACAACAGTGAACATGAAACTGCTTCAGAACAAAGTCGTGACTCTAGTGAACCAGATAAATTAGAGGGAAATAAACAGAGGGGAATCATCTAGTTCCTATGGCAGAAATAGGTATAAGTGGTCCACTCTAGAACCTCAAAGGGATGTGAGAACACCAGCCCACAACTTGATAATAAAAGTTCCTACACTGAAAGGCCCTGCAAGACGATTGGGAGATTCAAGCAGTCCATTGGAAGCATGGGAGTGTTTGTTTACCAGAGATATGTTAGAAGAAATTGTGAGTCATACCAATGTGAAAATTTCTTCATATTGATCAAAATTTTCTGATCAGCAGTGCACAGAACTACGAGACATGAACGTCAATGAACTTAGGGCACTATTTGGATTATTATACTTCAGTGCCATTTTCAAATCCAATCATGAAAATCTGGAGTCTATGTTTGCAACAGATGGCACTGGAAGAGATATTTTCCGTGCCACACTATCCATGAAGAGAGTGCTGATATTGCTTTACTGCCTAAGATTTGATGATATAACTAGCAGAGATGAAAGGAAGAAAAATGACCCTGCAGCAGCAATTTCTTGGATTTTCGGTAGAATGGTTCACAATTCTCAGGCATCTTATAACGTATATTCACATGCATGTATGGATGAAACGCTGGTTGGTTTTCGTGGGAGATGCACATTTAGGGTTTATATGGCTAGTAAACCAGCGAAATATATGCTGAAAATAATGATTTTAGCCAATGCTCAAACAAATTACCTTCTGAATGCCTATTTATACACTGGAAAACACAGCAATGGCGTTGGCTTGACACCAGAAGAAAAGAAATTTCAGAAACCTACTCAATTTGTCCTGAGACTAGCAAAGCCCATTTATGGTACAAACCGTAACATTACAGCTGACAACTACTATTGCTCTATTGAATTAGTTTCGGAGTTGAAAAAAACGAAAGTTGACCTATGTTGGTACATTGAGGAAAAACAAAAAAGAAATCCCACCCGAATTCCAGTCATCTAAGAGGCATGTGGAAGGTTCAACACTTTATGGCTTCACAACAGAACATTGATTTCTTATGTCCCTAAAAAAGGAAAAGCTGCCATTTTGATTTCCAGTATGCATCATCCAAAAAGTACAGATCCAAAAACAAGAAAACCAGAAATAATTTCCTTTTACAATAGCACAAAAGGTGGCGTAGACTCTTGACCAGAAGTGTGCTACCTACAGCACAGGCAGACAAACATGCAGATGGCCTCTTGCTGTATTTTATGCAGTTCTGAACATACTTGGAGTTAACTTGTATGTAATACAAACGTCCTGCAAGAAGTACGTTTCTACTTCCCGGCTTGAATTCATCAAGACACTTGCCAGGCAGCTTACTGATCCCTATCTCAATGAGAGGCTGATGAATGCAGACTACCAAAAGAACTAAGAGTAACAATCTCAGGACTTTTGAAGAAACCTCTCCCAAAATCACAAATATCCACTCTGGATTCAAAGAGGAAAAGATGTGCTCTTTGTCCACATGCCAGTGAGAAGAAGACAAACCAGTATTGTACCTGTTGCAGTCACCCAGTTTGCCAAACCTGTCGTTCGGTTGTTGTACAGAGTGTGGAGAGGAAAATGCGGGTGATTATTGACGATTTGTGAAAAACTCTGTATCAATTCATATTTGATGTTTATTACATGCAGCAAATTTTTCAAACACTATATATTTATCTCACAGCAATCTATTACTGTTTCGTGTTATTTCTGAAACAATAAACTAGTTTGAATTTTTATATTGCATTTCATTTCAATGTTAAGTAGTGTTGCATAAACTTGTTTTCCTTTTGTTATTTTTATAGAGTTGTTTTTTTTTTTTTACTGTAGTTTTGTGTTATAACATAGGCAATTAAGGAATTTATAAATAAATATTTCTAACAAAAGTAAAGTAAATTAATTTTCATGGATAAAATTGAGTGATATCCTTTTGGACCCCACAACACCATTTATGATACTAAGAAGTCACCACTCCATTTGAGGGTTAATATTGTACACGACTGTGTTGAAGCCATTAGTCAAGTTTAAAGAGACCATTCATTGGCAGGACAACTGTTTTGCATATGCTCGCTGCCAACCCTTGCGAATGAGTGCGTATTTTTCTGCGCATATTAACTTACGAAAATTTTAATTAATATCAATATGATTGTTTTCAAATTTTGTTGAAATAAGTTTCGTTTAAGCAGTTACGACACAGCTTGCCGCGCATGTGCAGAACTGAAATCGCATATAAGCAGCGCCTACTGCTGCTTCTGGCTACTTATAGTGTGACTGTTTGGTGTACAAACAGTGAGAGAAAGCAGCCAGCATCTACCCAGAAAAATTTTTCTGCCGCTGCCAAGTCGCCAGATTTGTGGATGCGCATAGCTGTCCGAGTTAGAGTGGGGGTACACTTCAGTTGACCCGTGTTTTGTTAGTGGTGCATTTTTCAATCGTTTCGAAGCTAATGCAGTTCCCACGTTCCGATATTTAATGTTTACACTTCATTGTTAATAGTAAGGGAAGAATATCATATGTTTTGTCTGTTTTCACCCCCTTTACTCAGATTTCGGTAAAAACAGCTGAAAATGCAGTACATAAATGAGTTTTACTACCAGTTGTATGTGTGTGTAAAAAAAACAGATACTACGTTAAAAGAAAGTATTTTTCTATTAAAATACTGTGTTCCTGATGGAGAATGGAATTTAAAACTCAAAACGTGTACTGAAACACACAATAAACTGTTTCCAAGCAACATCTGGGTGAACATTTAAAAAATTAAGAAAATTAAATTTTGTCTTATTTTTAATCCAAGTTAAATACCTTTTGTAGATGTTTATAAATATTTTGTTACTTAGGAATACTTAAAAAATAACCTTCAAGCTTGCTTAGTGATATTTATACAGAAAAATCTTTTGGGGAAGCAGCCAAGACATTTTATTTATTAAGAATAGCATTGCAAAGGCAGAGATTTTTCTTTACATTAAAAGATTTTCCTCAAAGTTTCATTATTGCTATTCCACAAGAAATTACAAGCATTTAACATAAAATATTTAAGTCAATGAGAAAAATTATGGAGTGTCAAAAATTGATTGAGGACCTGAAAAGAAGGAAGTTCTGTATATTTTTTAATCTGCTGGATACATCATTGATAAATTTTTTTCCCCCTAGTCTTTAAAATACATGTAACACTCCACACCACTGTGGCAAAGCGCAGCAACAGTATACAAATGTTAAAAATTTAAATAATAGTCTCCGTTGTAGGTACTTAATTGATGACACATTTTACGCACCTTGTGGATCTTCAGATCATTCTTTAGCCACGGAAACCAGCTTCTATGGTCTCCACGGCTCAAGAACAATATGAAGAAGCAGGGAAACATTTCATCAATAAAATATCTGCATCACACTGCTGTTTTAATTTTTACCTTTGGTGTTTGTTTTTAAAAAATTATTTGTCAAAAATGTTTGTTAAAATAATTTTTCTCTATGCTTGTCTCACATTTGGCCCACCCTATCTTAGGAATAAATGGTTCAAATGGCTCTGAGCACTATGGGACTTAACTTCTAAGGTCATCAGTCCCCTAGAACTTAGAACTACTTAAACCTATCTAACCTACGGACATCACACATATCTATGCCCGAGGCAGGATTCGAACCTGCGACTGTAGCCGTCGCGCGGTTCCAGACTTTAGCGCCTAGAACCACTCGGCCACCTCGGCCGGGTCTTCAGAATAGATAACTGATAACAGAAAAAGCATGCCAGAAAATAACACCAAAAAGTGCAAAAATAACACTGATTTTGGCCATAAAATAACACCGATTTTTTCCTGTCCCTATGACTATTATGAATGCAATTAAGCCCACATTCAGGTTGCTTGCATACCCTGATTAAAAATATTGTTGAAGAAGACACAGAATGCAAATAACAGCCTCAATAATTTAAATTGGATTAGATGCTAAAAATGGATTCTACATGGACTTGAAATACTAAAGATAGGTTAGTTGTTTGGTTTTTGGGTTTGATGGGGGCTAAACATCGAGGTCATCAGTCCCCTGTTCCAAACAGACATACTTGTAAAAGGCCTACACAGTAAGTGTAACCTCTGTACCCATAGGGAGGGAACACCAAGGGGTACAGAGCTAAAATGAACACCGCAATAACACAAAATAGAGGACACTAAAAAGGAGCACAACAAATAGATGACTAGAGTAAAACAGACCACAGTGGTTGATGGATCAGGTAAGAGGTCAACCACTCAACTGCAAACGAATAACCTCCAGCTGGAAAGTGTTGATAGAGGTACCAACACAACTTGTTACCATAAAATACACTATTTTGGTATCCACATCACAATTAAAAGCCGCTGGAGTGGGTGTAGCCTGAGAAATCATGCGAGAGTGCCCACACTAGTGTGAGTGATAAAACCCAGCTGCACGGATAAAATGTAAAACTGAGTCAGCTATAGAGGCATCGTTACCTAGAATTAAAGGAAGTCCAGCTGGTAAATTAAAGGGGGTTACAAGGGGGCAGTCCATCAGAAGATGGGCAACTGTCAGCCCTGCATCACAGCAACACTTGGGTGGGTTCTCACGGCGAAAGAGATAGCTGTGTGTCAACCGCGTATGTCCAATTCGGAGACGGCAGAGAACAACCGAGTCCCTACGCGTGCTCCTCAAGGATGAGTTCCACACAGCCATGGACAACTTTACCGTGCGGAGCTTATTTAGCATGTTCAAGACAGACCATTCAGAGCTCCAGACATCACGGACCTTGCGATGTAGGGCTGACCGGAGGTCTCTTTCCACGAGACCAAGCTCCAGGGATGGCGAAGTGGTGGCCTGCTTGGCCAACTGACCAACAAGTTCGTTTCCTGGAATGCCAATGTGGCCCAGGGTCCACACAAATGTCACTAAATGACCACACTCGGTGAGAGCAAAAACAGCATCTTCAATACCACGCACCAAAAGGTCCCGAGATAAACACTGGTCTAGTGCTTGCAATCCACTCAGGGAGTCACTGCATATGACAAATGACTCCCCAGGGCAGGAGGAAAGGTGAGCAAGTGTACGATAAAGAGCAACTGGTTCGGCAGTAAAAACACTGCTCCCACAAGGCAGGGAATTCTGCTCAACGTAGTCGCCATGGATGAAAGCAAGCCCAGCGCATCCATCGAGCACAGAACCACCGGTGTAGACTACATCTGCATCACGAAACGAGGCAAAAAGAGCCAGGAATTGTTGACGAAGAGTGGCAGGTGGAACGGAGGGCTTGGAGTCATAGGACAAATCCAAGCAAAGCCGCAAGCGAGGGAGGGACCAAGGAGGGGGAGAAGAAGAGGGCTGGAAGGATGGAGGAAGGGGAAAGGACTCGAGTGACGAGAGAAGGGAACAAACGTGGACCACAATCGGGAGACCCGACCTAGGCCGCCGTCATGGGGAGGGGAGTGCAGAAGATGGAAAAAGGAGCCTGCGGTTTGGGTGGTCGGGCGAGGCATGGACGCGGGCGATGAATGACGCAAGTAACTGTTGCTGGTGGAATCGTAGGGGAGGGATTCCAGCTTCTACAAGAAGGCTAGTCACCAGACTAGTGCGGAATGCACCTGTCGCCAGTCTGACGCCAAAATGGGGAATCGGGTTGAGGCTCTGCAACATTGAAGGTGCTGCCGAGTCGTACACCACACTCCCGTAGACGAGATGGGACTGGACTAAGGCCTTATAGAGCTGTAGGAGGGTTGTTCGTGCAGCCCCCCAAATGGTGTAGCTGAGGCAGTGAAGGATGTTGAGATGCCGCCAGCACCGTTGTTTAAGCTCACAAAGATGAGGTGTCCAAGTGAGCTGAGCATGAAACAGCATGCCAAGAAAGCGAAGCATCTCCTCAATACGAAGGAGTTCATTGGCAAGGTAGAGCTCTGGATGGAGGTGGACTGTCTTACAACGACAGAAATGCATCACTCGGGTCTTAGAGGCTGAGAACTGAAAACCATGGTTGGATGCCCAAAAATGTGCCTTACGGATAGCTCCCTGCAGCTGCCATTCAGCGACACTGATGCTTGGGGAACTGTAATAAAGACAAGAGTCATCAGCATGTAGAGAGGAAGAGACCGATGAGCCCACCGTAGCCGCAAGACCATTAATTGCCACCAAAAAGAGGGGAACACACAGAACCGAGCCCTGCGGGACACCGTTCTCCTGAATATGAGCTAAAAAAAGTGCCAACTCTAACCCAAAAGGAGCGATTGGAGAGAAAATTCTGTAGAAAAATCGGAAGTGGGCCCTGTAAGCCCCATTCGTGCAGCATAGCAAGGATACGATGATGCCAGGTGGTCCACATACACCTGGCATGTCACCTGATGTGAAGTGGAGGTTCACCAGCTTCTGAACAGAGGCTCGGCATAGGGCTTGTTCTGAACACCCCAGTGGCCAACCGAATCCCTTCATGGTGCACCATGTCCAACATCTTTAAATAAGATGGTCTAGCAGACCCATACACCCATAATCAAGCCAAGATCGCACAAATGCCCTGTAAAACTGGAGCAGACAGGACTTTTACTGAGGCTAAGATATTTTAAAATACTTAAAGTCTTAAGGTCCGTAAGATGCAGTAATCACATAAGCTTAGAGTCAAATATGAGGCCCAGAAACCTCAATGTGTCTTTAAAAGTAAGAACAGTGCCCTCGTCCTCAACTCAGGAAAGTTTAAAATGGAATGGAAACGGTTAAAAAGAACAAACACACAGAATTTTCGGTGGAAACCTTATTACTACTCTTCTATGCCCATTCATCCATATGTCAAAGAGTTAGTTGCAACTGACGTGTTGTCATTGCGAGGCCTGACGAAGAGCAAAACACAGAAATCATCCACAAACAAAGAACATTGGACAGGACTTTCACTACGGAGATAATGCTATTAATAGCTAAGGCAAAAAAAGTCATACTTAAAACGCTACCTTGAGAGACACTGTATTCATGCTCAAAGCTATCAGACAGGATGTCACCCACTCGGTATCTAAAACATTATGACAAGAGGAAGGACTGAATAAAAATGGGAAGACAACCACAAAAACCCCATTAGTGAAGCTGCTCCAGGATAAGATGCCTCCAAGTAGTATTGTAGGCCTTCTCAATGTCAAAAAATATACCTAGAAGGTGATGCCGATGTAGGAAAGCCTGTTGTACAGCCCCCTCCAGGAGGACCAGGTTTTCAAAGGTGGAGCGATACCTCCTGAACCCACACTGAAAGAGACTAAGGAGTTGCCTGGATTCTAAGATCCAGACAAGATGGCAGATGACCATCTGCTCCAAAGTCTTCCCCATGCAGCTAGTGAGGACAACACTATGGTAACTACCTGGGCATGTAGGTCTTTCCCAGGTTTTAAAAGAGGATTTATAATAGCCTCAGGCCACGTGTTGGGGAAAGTGACCTGACACCCAAATGGCATTAAAAAGTGCGAGAAGGATATCTTTGTTTCACTTTGTGAGGTGCCGCGGCATACTGTAACTTATCCTGCCACGACTAGGGGGTGTATCACGAGCCGCAGACAATGCAGAATCCAGCTCCCGCATGGAAGATGGGCAGTTGTAATCTTCATCAGAGGTGGACCAGAAGTCCAAACTACACCTCTCAGCAACTGCTCTATGGCACTGGAAACCTGGATCCTGACTGGCTGCTGAAGTAACTGTGACAAAATATGACACCATAGTCTGGGCAATGTTTCACAGATTGGTTTGGAGAGTGCCATTCCCCATTACAGAAACCAAGGGGCACCTGCCTCCAGAAATTCTCATGATGGTCTTCCACACAACAGAACTTTTGGTACAACAATTAATGGTGTTCAAGAACTGTTGTCATGGCCTCTTCTTGCTCTCTCAAATAATTCGGCGATACTTTGCCCTCGTCACCCAAGAGGCTGCAAGATTCTCTGCAGTTGGCCGACATTTGAACCTGCACAGAGCTGCACACCTGGTCCTGATTGCAGAGCAGTATTCAGCACTCACCGAAGGGACAGGTTGCCTCTTCTGTTGTCCCACGGATTGTGGAACGGATGCTGCAGTGGCGTGGTTGATCATTTTGGTAATATGATCCACCCATGCCTCGACATTCGCACAGTGTCCAAACTGGGCCAACAGGTTATAACATGTCCAGTCAACTCTACTGAGCACCCACTCCAGCAGTTTCCTTTCGGGTTCCACCCCATCTGGCAGGTGAATCCAGATCGGGAAGTTATCACTTCCATGCAAGTCAACGACCACTTCCCATTGAGCAGTGTGAGCAAGAGCTGGGGGGCAAAGCGAGAAATCAGTGGCAGAGAATGACCCAGTTGCTGTGCAGAAGTGAGTGCTCTGCCCGCATTTAGCAAGCATGTGCATGATAACACACGAAGCCTCTCCATTGCTCTACCCCTGGTGCAGGTGGTTTCAGAGCCCCAAAGCACACTGTGTGCATTAAAATCACTACAAAGGATGAAGGGGCGGGGAAGATGTGCAGTAAGGTCAGTTAGGGTCTCTTCATCAAGTGCATCATGTGGGGGCAAGTAAAGAGAACAGTTTGTCAATGGATGATGCAAGTGCACTGGTACAGAAATTGCTTATAAAGTCTGTCATGAGAGAAACAAGGAGTGGTAGTTGTTACTGATGAAAATACTTGTGCCTCCTCTAGCTCTCTCTCCACTCAGGTTGTCCTTTTTCTGGAGCATATAGCCTCGCAGCTCGGGGTGTATGATTCATGGAAATGAGTCTCCTGGAGACTCAGACACAGTGGTCTACCTTGAGATAAGAGACGGAGTTCCTCTATATGCGTTCTGAACCCCTGCAAGCTCCACTGTAGGACAGGAGCAATTTCATTGACGTGGTTCTCATTTACCCCCGTCTTTGCACTGCGGAGGTAAAGCACTTTTAAAGTGAGAGGGAGTGGAGGGACTGCCTTAAATCAAGGCATCTAACTCAATGATGTCCTTATTCGTTTTGCCTTCGCATTTACTCATTCAAGTACAGGTACTGGTGTTGGTTGTTGTACACTGGACGACACCTGCGTCAAGGCGTCAACCTTAGAAACAGGTTTCTGCACCATGGAAGCATAAGAAGTGGTAAAGAAAGGAAGGTTTCATCGCCTTATATTCCTTTTTGGCTTCAGCATAGGGTATTCGCTTGGTGACCTTTAGTTCCTGAATTTTTCGTTCCTCTGTAAAAGCAGGGCAGTCTCAGCTCCATACTGGGTGGCTCCCAGAGCAGTTAAACTGCTGGAGATGGAAAATCAATCCCAGCTTCATTGACTGCTATTCCTCCTTCCTACAGGTCGCTTCACCATTGCAACTCAGCGTTGTGTGACCAATATGCTGGTACTTGTAACACCACATAGGGTTAGGTCTGAAGTACCTAACCCTAAGTTGAAGGAAACCTGCCATGATGGGGTCAGGCAACATTGGAGAATTAAAGGTCACAATGAAGGTAGCAGTCTTCTCAATTTCTCCATTATTCCTACGCATTCTTTGCTCTACGTCCACTGTCCCCTGTAATGCTCATTCCCGTTTAAGTTCAGCTATGTCAATATCCACAATGTCATGCCATGTGACTACACTCTTGCTAGAGTTAAGGGAGTTATGCAGTTCAACTGTTACACCATATTCACCCATTTTCTCAGTCTTCATAAATAGTTCCACCTGCTTTGCCCTGTTAGTCTCTACCAGTAAGGAACCATTCCGCAGCTGCTTAATAGACTTCAGGCTTCCAGTAAGTCCTTCTAAGTTAATGGATATAGAAGGGGGATACTTCTTCAAATGTCCCCTCCTTCCTAGTAATGACCAAAAACACATTCCATTTTATGGCTCCTTGAGCCCTGTTATTATAATAAATCAACTTGTGCAGATTACCCGGAGGGCTAGCCTCCCTCATTTGTTTGGAGGACTGGTGTGAATACTCGCAGGCGGTACATCCTTCCCACTGGGAGGAGAAGATGATTTTGAGGGTTTCATCTCAGTCCCAAGAGCAGCTAGGCAAACTTTAGTCCACTCAGACAGAGCTCCGTGTGCCAGAGCAAGCCTTACAAAACAGAGGTGCGGCAGGTTCCGTAGGTTGCCCGCTAATGACTGTTCCACCTCAACAGCCATGCAACCCATCAGCGCACAGCACACCTTGAGATTGAGGCGTTTTTATAGAGGTTTTTACCATCCTCGTGATCTGGGCAGTCAAGCCAAGATCCCCATTCACTGTGACACATAAGGTCCCACTGCCGCACAATACAGTGTTCATTGAAGCACGCCCAGAGCTTAAGGTAACAGGAGACTGGTGGCGCTTACCAGTTCCCAGCTCAGGAACACCGGGGTAGCCAAGAACGTACTCACCAAACGAATGCTAATCCCCTGACGACAACATTGTTGGAAAACGTAACATCATTTCCACACAATTCCAGAAGTTCTTCACAAAAGGGCACTTTGTTAGACCTGTGGTCCTCAGTCAATATTTTTGAGATGAGTTTACCACACACACTACATCATCTGCAATTATTTGGTTACAATCTTGTGGACAATGATTTTTGGTGCATAAGCATCTATCAGGTGAACATTCATTCCAAGGTCTGCATTTAAAAGTTCACCCACATGAGACTTCACCTTTCAGCACTGAAGGGCATCAAGAGCAATATTCCTCGGTGACAGCCATCCTGGCATTCCAAAAATGCCTTGTGCCATCAAAATGCCTGCTGTCTCGACAGACATTTATTCCCTAATGCCTCCTCAACAATGTATGCTATCACGGACAATCTGGTCCAAGAACCCTAAAATAGCTGCTGGGCAAGTATATAAACAAAAAAAGCAAGCAGAGAAATATGTCAAATTTCCTTTGAAAAACCAAAATACATACAATCATCAAAACCAAGCCTTATTACCTGCAGACATGGAACAGTACAACAGAAAGAGTTTACATTCTCAAAAATCTGATAGAAATACTACAACTGACAACTTACAAAAGATGCCAACAACACCAGACAGCAAAAGATGGCCAGTGCTTTTTGCAGGACAGATGATTTAAACAAAACAAAACAAAAGCAATCTCAATGAGAGCTAAACTAAAACACTAAAAAACAAAAATTAATAGAGTGTGTCTGTATACTAGTGAATACCTCCACGTAACGGGATTGTGAGACTAAGAGAAACCAAGATATTCAAGAGAGAGATCATCCTGAAGATAACAGGTCCAAAGGTACCAGGAAAATGAAATAATCACACAAATTAAAAAAAGACGACTAAAATTTGATGGACATCCATTTTTGATGGATAGAAAGGGCTGAGTAAACATGTTGTTAATGTACTTGGAGCAGACCTTAGGTTCAGCAAGGTGAGATAGTATCTTGAAGAGGCCATCTGAGACTGAATTATGTATAGATCAGTGATCAACAGCTTCAAAGGCTTCCACGATAAACAGAATCTGAACAAGGGATGAACAGAAGAAAGGAGACAGGCTAACAGAGAAAGAATGCAAAGATTTTTGGTTGCAGGCTGCAAACAATGCTTCCTGTAAATAAAATTGTACCTACTATGGTCTTCAACAGCCATTATCCAATAAAACATATAGCAATAATAATATTGAAAAACAGAGTGCAGCTCACGACAGAGGAGGTACATTGAAAAGACTGCTAAACATTTAAGTTTTTACACAAAAAAAAAAACTCTTGAAAATAGGAAACACACACACACACACACACACACACACACACACACACACACACATTCGCACAAGCACAACTCGCACACACAAGGCCATTGTCTTCAGTCGCTGTGGCCCGACTACGACTGCATCTGCATCTGCGACTGCATCTGCATCTATATCTGACATGAGCAGGAATCTAGGGTCAGGGTAGATGTCGGGGAAGATGATGTGCTGCCTCTGAGATCATATAAGGATACAATGGAGACAAGTTAGTGCTGCTATGTGCGGAGTTGTGAGAGGAGAACAGGGGAGAGCAGAAAATGGATGTATAAGTACATGACGAAAGGTCCCCAGGATGCCGTAAACTTAAGATTTATTAAAAAACAAAAACTGAAACACCAAGTAATCAGAGGGTTGGCAAAGATGTTAATTATGAGTGCGTGGCAAGGTGCAGACAAACGTAAAAATTTTCTCATTCAGAGAAGGTAAGGGTACAGGTAGGTGGAGGACAGGGGCTAGTGAATGTTGAAGTCCAGGACTAGATCAACTGAATCCCACTCTGTGCTGTTGTTTCAACTATACCTTGTTGTGTTGTGAAATGAAGAATATCCTTGCCACCATTTTCACTATCTTTCCCACACCGAACCCAAACAATACACTTGTCCAGCCCTGCTCCAAACCCCTTGCTTCATGGCTCTGACTCTTCAATAAACCTAAGTGCAAGACATGCCCCATACGTCCTGCCAATGCCACCTCCTCCAGCCGTGGCATAGCCATCTCCTACCTCATTGGAGACAGGACTACCTGTGACAGCAGTCATGTGATCCATAAACGAAGCTGCAACCATTGTGCTACTTTCTGTACAGGCATGACAGCTAACAAGCTATCTGTCTGCATGAATTGCCACAGTCAAACTGTGGCTAAGGCACAGCTGGACCACCCAGTTGCTGAACATGTTGCCCAACATGATTTGCTTCACTCCAATTCCTGTGCCATCTCGATCCTTCCTACCGAAATCAGCTTTCCCTGAAATGTGCATGTGGAAACTCTCCTTACAACATATCCTTTGCTACTGTAACCCCCTTGACTTCAGCATTCACTACTCCCTACCCTCGAACTACCCATACGCTTCCCTGCTCCCATTCCAGCACTTCTGTTCCGCCAATGCACTGACATCCTCTCTCCTTCTCTATCTCTTTCCTCTCACTTTTCCACCATCCCCTGCCTTCCCCCCTCCCCCGGCAGCTCTTACTGACTCTGCACCATGTCTCTGAACCCTCTTACAGGTAGCACATCACTTTCCACTTATCCTTCCACGTGTGTGTGTGTGTGTGTGTGTGTGTGTGTGTGTGTGTGTGTGTGTGTGTGTGTGTGTGTTTTCTATTTTCAGAGGACAACTTTTTTGTCTGAAAACATGAGTGTTTAGCAGTCTTTTCACTGTGCTTCTCTGCAAGTGAACAGTTCCTCTATGTGATGAGTAGCAATCTAACCTTTTCACAATACTGCTGTTATTCTCTTCTTGACTTTGTATTGTTTAAAAAAGTATAGAAAAATTCTTATAAAGAATAAATTCACAAAACTATTTAAAAGAACTTAAAAAATATTTATCTTCAAATCTGAGGAACATTCTAACCACCTCTCCAATAATTTTGGTAGGGGCTGGGAAAATACACTACTATTAGTATGCAACTAACACTTTAGAGTTTCATCATAATAAAGAGGCCAACTCCCTACCCAAATCATGATTTGCTCTCTTACATGCCAACTACGTGTTCTCATCCAAAATGTGATATATACAGCAAGCATCACACACTGGTAAGTACTTTTGAAGAATGAAACCACATGTCAGGAAATAGTGCACAACCCATAAGTGTATTAATAGGAACTCATTCTGTCCAATGTGTAGGAATTATGCCATAAGCAGGTAATTGGCTTTAATGAACAAAGGTTTTTGCCCCTCACTTTAAACTGTGTGTCCTCCCAATTTCACCTCACTATGCCTCAACAGCAATGTTACAGCTTGTAACCAGACAGAATTGTGTGTAAAAGTAGATAGTGTGTAGGCCTTGTTGGCTGTTGCATCTGCCAATTCAATGGGACAAATTTCCAAATACCCTGGTACACAGCAAAGTATCAATTCCCTAGACATTATGGACTATGGAGAAAATGTGAAAATGTCTGAACTGCTCTCTCGGCTTGTAATGGATGGTTTGCAAAGCACTCCAAGAGTGAGAATAGATGAAGTTTCATATCTCACCTACATCTCATCTGCTCCCACACTCCACATGTAGCTCCACATTGTAGACAGTGAAGTTGGTTCTTTAGTGGTTCTTAACTTGTTCTTTAGGATATTAGATCCAACAATCTGAATAGGCACCTAAATTTAGTGCTGGCATATAATGTCATAAAAGACACAATTAAAAAAGTGAATCAGGTCCTCTCATATTGCAGCAAATCTAAATCCATACTGGGCATCTTAAGAGCTTAGAGCAGCAACTGGCTGTACTGGAATCAGATACACACCAAGTGCCGACAAATGTCTTTTCACGTGGATCCCAAATGGCTTTATCATTTGTGAATGATTTGCAGAGGTTATGTCTATGTGTGGGTGTTCAATCAGATGGAATACTGGTGAGTGTGGATCAGATTCTAGTATGGCCAGTTTTCAGTCTAAGCTCTAAAGAAGCCCAAAATTGATTTAAATTTGCTGCAATATGAAGGGCCAGGACACACATTTCTAAGGTAAGTGTTTTGTGACATGGTACGCCAGTACTATATTTAAGTGCCTGTTCAGATTATTTGTTCTAATTCCCTAAAAAACTCTACGAAGCAATTGTAATCCACACAACGTGAAGCTACTTGCTGAACACTGGAGCAGATGAGATGTGGTAAAGTTATGGAATTCCTAAGAGGGGTGGGGGAAAGGAACGGAGAGGTTCAGGAAAAAAAAGTAGAGTTCAGAAAAGTCACCCACAACCCTGGATCATGTGAGATTTACCAGATGGGATGAGAAGGAAAGACTGATCATTGGGGACTGCACTGGATGAGATTTGGAAACCTGACAGACTAGAGGTGGAAGATAAAAGTAATATGCAGAACAGACATTACTGCTAAAACATCATGCACAAGTTAATAAGAGTGAAAAGCTAAGTGCATTCTATGTAATGGAGGTGAGAGGGCGACAGCAAAAAATAGACAGGTCAGAAAATGAAAGACATAGAAAACTAAAATGGACTGAAGAAAAGACTAGTTACTGTGAAGAAATGCTAAGATGGAAGAAGTTAATGTAAATTAAGGCCAGGCGGATGGTGAGAGCCAAGGACATGTTGTAGCATTAGTTCCCACCTGCAGAGTTCCGAGAAACTGGTATGTGTGGGAAGAACCCAGATGTCACCTGTAGTGGAACAGGCACCATGGTCACAATTGTCATGTTGTAGAGCATTCTCTGCAGGAAGATATTGAGTGTTGCTGGTATACACCCTCTGCCTATTTCCATCCATCCTAACTGATCACTTGGTGGTAGTCATGCCGATGTAAAAGGCTAAAGAGTCTTTACGTAACAGTTGGTATATGACGCGTCATTTCACAGGTGGCTCTCCCTTTTGATATTAGATGTTTTGCCAGTTAGAGGGCCAGTATAGGTGGTGGTGGGAGAGTGCATACGGCAAGTCTTCCAGCGGGGACAGTCACAGGGGTAGGACCCATATGATAGGGAGATGGGTGCAGGAGGAGCACAGGGTCTGACAAAGATATTGCAGATGTTGGGAGGGCGGCGAGAAGCTGTTCTAGATGTGGTGGGCAATATCTTTGACAGAATGGTTCTCATCTCAGTGCATGATTTTAGGAAGTCATGGCCTTGTCAAAGTGGTTGATTAATACATTCAAGACGAGGATAATACTGAGTGACTACTGGTGTTTGTTTGTTTTGTTTAAGGGTGCAGAAACAACTAAGGTCTTAAACACCCATGTCAAAGCCTTAGAACACTAATATGAAATATGAGTTAAAAGTGACTAAACGTTAAGCCCAATTGATGGAAGAAAAGAGAGCAAAGAACGACTTCCTCTTGGAGAAAGGTCCACAAAACACACTATAGAAACAATAGATGTTCCGAACTAAAGATTAAATGTCCTTCACCATATAGCTACAACAGATAAAAAGTGAAAAACAGTCAACAGCCTGCACGTTGTTTCCTAAAATGGTTGATAACTCAGATAGCAGGTTACAAAAAGGACATTTAATCAGGAAATGGTGAACCATCAAAGGCTGATGACAATGAGCACAAAGTGGTGAGGGATCACCACTTGACAAATGACAATGGCTAAAATGACACTGCTCAATAGCTAAAATGATCTTCTCACGGTGAGATGGCCAAGAGGAGGTCGCCCAAGCCGCAGTTTAATTCCCCAGAGGGGATACAAGTGGTGATGCCAAAGTGACACCACCTGCTGACAGATGGCAACATAGAGGTCATCAGAAGGAATGGAAGTACTAGCAAGCCACGTAGGACTGCAACCTTGGCAGCAGTGTCAACAGTCCCGTTTCTCACCAGACTGACATGATCAGGAATCCACAAACATCACAGTGGCTCCACCAAGAGTGAGCAGCTGGAAGCTTTCTTGGGCCCACTGCACTAAGGGATGGACACAGAGAGAATCAGAACAGATGACCCAATTGAAAAGCTGTGTCACTGGATGTAGTGCGTGGCCTGATACAGAGTGAAGAGTTTTGCCGTATATACTGATCAGTGTTCTGGAAGCCAATAGTGCAAACGGTCGGTGCCAATGACAAAGGCACACCAAACAACATTGTCAGTCAGAGAGCCATCAGTGTACACAAAGGTACTATCGCTACGTTTCGTGGGAAGGACGAGAAACTTACAGCGATATATTGAATCTGGAGTAGTTCCCTTAGGAAGTGAGTGAAGTTCAAGGTGAACATGGCCCACTGCGCAAAGCCAAGGTGGTGAAGGGTTGACACCCATTGGGAAAGAGGCAGAGAGTGTTAAGTTAAGCTTCCGAAGCAACTGCCAAAGGTGAACTACACGTGTGCAAGGCAGACAAACAGCATGGATAGCTGCTGAGTAGAACATCATGCTCGTATGATAGCGACAGTTCAACAGCTTCTGCATAGGGACATTCAACTAGGCTAGTGCACAAGGCACCAGTGGCCAAATGGATTCCACGTTGGTGGGTTGTATTTAGACAGCGTAAGATGGACAGATGTGCATACCGTGCATGTGCATACCCATAGACTAGCTTCGAATGGACAAGAGATCGATACAAATGGTGGAGGGTGGTCAAATCCACTCTCCGGCATCACTTAGGACACGTAGAACACTGAGGCACCGGGTACAGTGAGCAGCCAAGTAAAATACATGGTAGGACAAAAAAAAGTTTCCTATCAAGCACGAACCCAAGGAATTTCATAGTTTCAGTAAATGGGAGAGCAACAGGCCCAAGATGTAAAGATGGTGGAAGAAACCCATTGCACCACCAGAAATTCATACAAACAGTTTTGTCAGTGGAAAAGCGAAATCCACTGTCAATGCTCTATGAGCAAAGATGATGGAGACATCACTGAAGACACGACACAAGGAGACAAGTGCGTGGATAACTGGAGCAGATCACAAAATTGTCGACAGAAAGGGAGTCAGAGATGCCCGGCGGGAGACAGGCCATAATATGGTTAACGGCTACTGCAAAGAGGATGATGCTCAAGACGAGAGTCTTGAGGATTTTCCTGAATAAAGGTGACCGACAAGGCATAACCCATACATACACTGAAAACTTAGGTCTTTTAAAAATTCCTGAAGGAAATGGTGCAGGGGGCCTCTGAAGCCCCACGTGTAGAGAGTACAGAGGGTACCAGTCCTCCAGCAGGTGTCTTAGGCTTTCTCCAAATCAAAAAACACACCCACAGTCGGGTATTTCCACATAAAAACATTCGTAACATGGGTTGACAAAGTGATGAGATGGTCAACTGAGAATCAGTGCACTCTAAATTCACACTATGCAGTGGTTAGTATATTGCGAGACTCAAGCCACCATACCAACAGGTCTGAATCATATGTTCCATCACCTTATAAACACAACCTGGTGAGAGAAATGGGGCAATAGCTACCAGGATGGTGTGTGTCCTTACCGGGCTTAGGAATGGGTATTATAGTGGCTTCACACCAGCGTCTGGGAAAAATACCATCTCCCCATATGCGATTGTACTTATAAAGGAGAAAGTGCCTGCCCACAAGAGAAAGGTGCTGCAACATCTGAATGCGAACATCGTCTACGCGTGGGGTGGAAGATCGTGATGAAGCAAGAGCATGATCTAGCTCCTTCACAGTAAAGGTTCCATTGTAGAATTCACAATTCTGAGAGGAGAAGGGTATCACCCAAGCCTCTTCAACTTGTTTCCAATGGAAGAAGGCAGGGTGATCGAGGACAGAGCTTGAAATCTATGCAAAATAACAGCCTAAGGTGTTGGAGATAGCAAAAGGTCCACAACATCTGCTACAGTCATGCCGGAAATTAGGGAATAGAGCTTGGGCCCAGAAAGCTGCCACAGGACGGAAGAGGGAGTGGAACTGTTAAAACAACTAATGACTGAAATCCACCTAGCTGTTTTGTTACCCTCAAGAATGCAGCAACACTGTGCATAATTAACGCAGTTCGCCAACGTAGGCTGACGGTTAAAGACACAGAGCGCACATCTCCACACACGAGTTGCCTCAGTCCGCCAATGGATCAGGACACGTCGTGGTAAAGATGAAGTGTGAGGAATGGAACATTCTGCAGTGATAAGGATAATGTTTGTAAGGTATTCTACCTGGTCATCGCATGTGGGTAAATGATGTTCAGCTAGTGTGGCCAGGGAGGAGTAAAGCCTCCAGTGGGCCTTAAGAAAGCTGCCATTTGGGTTTACATGTAGGTCGCATAGAATCAGCAAACAGGGCGCACACAGGAAATGGTCACTCAAGTATGTGTCAGAGAGAATGGATCACTTGAGACGACAAGCAAGCTGGGCAGTGCAGATCGAGAGGTCACAATGGGAATACGTGCGTGTCAAGCCTGAAAGAACGTGGGAGCTCCAGTGTTAAGGCAGAGGAGGTTGAGTTGATTGAGAAGTTCAGCCTAGAGAGAACCTTTCGGACAAGTTCTGCAAGAGCCCCAGAGAGGATGGTGTGCACTAAAGTCACTGAGCAGCAAAAAGGGGTCAGGGAGTTGACCAACAAGCTGGAGGCAGTCCTCACTGGTGACATTGAATGTCAGAGGGATGTAGACATTACAAACAGAACAGGTGAAGCAAGGAAGGAAAATATGGACTGCAACAGCTTGTAACCAGGTGTTGAATCAGATGGTCTGACTATGATCATCGTCCCAGGTGAGCAGCGTGACTTCCCCATGAGGCAGAATGCTGTCCTCAGAGTAAAGGTCAAAGCTGTCACAAGGACACAATTTTGTTTCCTAGAGGCAGAAAACAAGTGAATGCTGCAATTTCAAGAGCAGCTGTAATTCCTCTTTGTTGGATCTAAGGCTGTGAATGTTCCATTGGAGGAAAGTCATGATACAGAAGGGGGAGGACGGAAAAAATTAAGGGTTGTCACCTTGGCGGCAGCTGA
This sequence comes from Schistocerca piceifrons, assembly GCF_021461385.2. Classification (NCBI taxonomy): domain Eukaryota; kingdom Metazoa; phylum Arthropoda; class Insecta; order Orthoptera; family Acrididae; genus Schistocerca; species Schistocerca piceifrons. The sequence goes on from NC_060145.1 coordinate 146,135,164, forward strand.
GTGCCAGCCTTCGAAGATTCACGCCTACAGGTTGGCAAGGCTGGAGATCCTGTTCCACGAGATCTCTCGAGTCAGCAGCATTCTCTCTGGGTCAGCCTGCGAAGTCCATCGCAGAAAAATGGTCGGCGGTTTGCACCAGCGAAACAGAGATCAGCTGGGTGAGGATATCACACAGACACACTACTGAAGAAGATCTCCAAGTCAGAGATGGGGAAGGCCATTTGTCTTTTTACAGACTTTGCAATTGGCAGGTGAAGACTCAGGTGCTTCTTAGCTGGAGTGAAGTAAAGAGTCTTTGTGCGAGTGTCCTTTCGGCCTGCCAGTTGTGAAGTAGAGCACATCAAAACGCTGCTCAGTCTCGCTCGCTTCTCGCTGAGTACACAGCTCATTATCACTGGCACAGGCGCGTGAGGTGGGGATGACTGACAGCACGCTACGAAACTGAGCTGAGAAGAGGATTGTCGAATAGGACAGGTGCCGGCCCGAGACTGCGAGAGTGCAAGCTGACCGAGAGACTCGCATTATCGTAACGTAGTGGTAGGCAGTAAACTGTCACAGGACTGAACTCAGCATGAGTGGTTCCGGAACCGGGACCAGTGCAATGACTACCATCACAAAAGATGTTTTGTTGAAGAAAATTGCTGATGGGACGTACATTCTGATAAGTAAAGTGGGAGTAAGGAGTGGCAGTTCCAGTTGGGAAAAATTTAAGGTAAGCCCTTCAGTTATTACTACATAATTACAGAATTTATTAATCGAATAGCTTCGTTTGTGTAGCATTTTTTAATGAATTGATACATTTGTTGTGTCCATAAATGAAAAGAAAAATTGTCTTCGTGAAACATACATGAAGGTGTTTATTACGACTGTTTCAGGTGGTTGTTGAAAAGAGATACACGTCTTCCAGTTGGTTACGTTCAGTGCCAAAATGGAAATTGTGGAGCATTGCTTGCTTACAAAGGAAGCACAACTGGTATGAACAGACACAAATGTAAGGATAATCGACACTTGTCAAGTGCTGCAGCTGCCATTGCTGATAAAATATTTATTAGGGACAAATGTGTTGTAATGTGTGCAACAGACCTCCGACCATTTAATATGGTAAGTGGTGAAGGATTCACAAGCTTACCTCAAGAACTGATAAATACAGGAGCAAAATATGGACAAATCACCACCCAAGACATGCTACCTTCTCCAAGGACTGTAGCACGACATATTAAGGAATTGGCTGATCAAGTCAGGAGTAAACTTATTCCAGTAGTGAAAGACGCAATTGGTAAAAACCAGTATTCAATGACGTGTGATCTGTGGACAGACAGTCATCGTAAGACCCATTACCTGACTGTCACGTCCAGCTATACTGATGAGTCGACGGACAAATTGAAACTAAAAAACAGTGTACTCTTAACTACGAGGTTTCCTGATGTTGCCAAGACTGGTGAACATATCATTACCGAAATATATGAACAAATGGCAGAGTTGCAGATAATGTCCTCAGAACTAAGCGGGTTACTTTCATTACAGATAAAGGAGCTAACATCAAGAAAGCACTAGAAGCACACAAACGACTCCCATGTGTGATGCACTGTATTAATACAGCACTGAGGCACACATTCAATGAAGGTTTCTTAATGGATGAGATTCCTGCAGTGTATGACTCCATCCTGGCTGTACGTAAAGTAGTAGGCTTTATAAAACAATCTGGCTTAGTCGTGAGATAAAACCTCAGACCATGATGTAGAAGCCAGGTGGAACAGTGTGTACATGATGTTAGACTCATTCCATTCACAGTTTTGCGCGATTCAAACAAACATGAGATCATGACGTCGTGGAAAACGTTATTCAGGTTTTCAAAGAGGCCACGGATGATTTGGAAGGAGACAATGAGCCAACACTACCACTTGTGATGCCGTGGATTTTAAAACTGATAGGTCTCTGCGAAACTGGAGCCGACTATGTGACAATGTGTAAGCTAAAGGAAAGGGCAGAACTGTTTATAAAACAGAAAGTTCTAAATGAACTATATGACATTCATTACATGGCAACGTTCTTGCATCCCTGTTTCAATGAACTATTAGTTCTTCCCGAAGAAAAAAGAGAAAAAAATTCATCAAGATATGCGTAAAATGTTAAATAACGTTGTTGATACGAATGCAACCAAAGATGTTATGCCTTCTCCCACAAACAATTTTCAAACTTGGCGAACATCCACCTCAAAATCGAAAGATGAGATTGAGAAATATATGAACATGGATAGTCTAAATGATGAGTTCACAGACAACCTTTCATGGTGGAAAACAAATTCATGTGTCCTGTCGAAAGTCAGCAAATTCAGCAAAGAGGTTTTCTGTATACCTGCCAGTAGTGTCTCGAGTGAAAGAAATTTTAGTAAGGCAGGGATGGTACTGACTCAGAAAAGAAGTTGTCTAGACTCCGATCGCGTTAATGACATTCTCATCATCCATAACAATAAGAGAACCAGATAAGCTAAATTTGAAGCACAGAAGCAAAGGCATCGACAACTGGTTTTCTGAGGTGTGTACGTAATCAAATATAATATTGAGAAGTGATAAGTAATGACTGCACAATTATGCAGTGAATATTACATACTTCATACTAAGTAATGTAAACTGTTGTATAACTATGGTACTAACAGGAGAACAGACTCAACTGCAGTGCAATATCTTCAGAAATGGGACTGCTGAATTATGTTTTCAGATTAATTTGCGAGGCTATATTGTACATAATTCGTTTTGAATATGTACACTTTCTTTTAATTAATAATTCAAGAACAGTCTTAATCGCATTTATTATTGTTATAATACTGCCAACCGGTTTCAACCCAACGTAGGGGTCATCTTCTGGGCATTTACACCATTTGTCGACTGCTGGTGGTGTCACTTGTCTACATAATGGCAAAAAGTTCTTTTAATTAAATGAATTTCATATTGTGTACTACGGTCGTTTACATTGCTTGAGGAGAAGAAAATTTGGTGTGTATAACTTTTTCACTAAATAACAGATTTATTTCAATGTACTGTTTAGCAGGTGGATCACATCCTCAGCTGCTGCTTTAAATCTTTTTTCTTTTGGGTGCTAGTGTACGACTGCCAGTACAACAGCCTATGGTTGGTCAGTTACTTAAATGTTTGATAGATCATTTGAATGATTCTTTTATGGAAATGATGTGGAAAGAGTGTCTTTTTTTCTCTGGCTACCACCTTTTCAATAGACATTCATCAATGGAACAGAAGGAGTTGTCCAGGAGAAGTGATTTTTAAGTTCGATTTAAAACTCACTTTGCTACCTGCTAGACATTTTAATTTTTAAGTTCGATTTAAACTTACTTTGCTACATACCAGACATTTTATGTTATTGGGCAAGTAATCAGAGATATTTGTTGCTGCATATTGAACTACTTTCTGAGCCACTGACAGCTTTAATAATGGGTAAGATCTTTTTTCCCCTCTAGTGTCCTCTCTATGGACATCACTGTTCTTCTCAAACTGTGATGGGCTGTTTATGACGAATGCCATTAGGAAATATATGTATTTTGACGGTGCAGTTAAAATGCCAACCTCCTTTAAGATTATTGTGCCTACATGATTTCCGTGAGTGAACATCACATATTATTTTCACTGCTCTCTTTTGTGCCGAGTTATCTCAGAACATCATTCCATAACGCATTTCTCTTTGTTGAGTTCAAGCATCATAATCTTAAGGTTCTTTCAGCTTTAGTAACAGGTGGATCCGGCTTTTTGCAGTTTTTTATGTCTCTTGCTGTGATTTGTATATTTTCAGTCAGAAAACACAGCATATAAAAATAAAATTGCAAGGCAGTTATGGTTAACAGAAGGGTATCAAACGATAAACGGTAACTACGTACAGTGATTAATACATTAAGCACCTATGACCTGAAAAAGTGGAACACCTCTAAAGGTAGTCGTTCCCTTCAAGCGTTCCAAGTATGTAGCTACAGAGCCTGCGAAAGACTGTTCATAAGTCCAAAGCACCTGCCTTCTCGAACATTCTACCTGTACAGCGTTATTGCAAAAGTGAAATATCTTTTATAGAACAAGGGCCTACAACAAAATAAAAATAAAACACAAAAGTTACACAAGTAGCTTTGATAGCAAACTTTACAAAATTAACCCTGAAACAGATAATATGTTAACAACCTTGCCCTAGTTGACGGCAATCTTTAATGCTGACAGAGGTCGTAATAAATACAATGAACCTTATTAAGTCGAAGAGTGAAGAAACAGTGGGATAATAGCTAAACAAAGAGAAAGAAATAAACAAGCATAAAGGCAATAAACTTCAAAACTAATTCTGTGAAAGGAAATCTTGCGTGTGCACAGTTACACACGAAATGGGAAACCATTAGTAAAATGAGACGTCACTTTAAAAAAAACCGTAAGTACAAAACACACACACACAAAATTCAGCATTAATACCTATGGTAGGCAGGAAAGTGGGTGGCCAGTTTTCCTTGCTACTGCAAGAAATGACTACGTGTTAATGCTTAGCTTAGACCCCACAATAAGCACATCTTCATGTAGAAAATAATTTACAGTCGTCATCTCTTGCTTTATCATAAAGTTTCACGATTTCCTTGCCACCGTTACACGACAGTTTCTGAGTAATCTGAATGCCACCACTGATAGCACTTTTACAGCAAATTTTGGCTGCTTTACTTTTATAATTACCTGGACTTGTTTTGTACGAATATCTCAGTAGATTCGTTTGACTGAAATGTGTCTTAAATCTCTCAAAATGCATTCATACATACCAGCACAACTGCGAAATGTCACACGTGAATATTCCTTACTGTTGTTGTTGTGGTCTCCAGTCCTGAGACTGGTTTGAGGCAGCTCTCCATGCTACTCTATCCTGTGCAAGCTTCTTCATCTCCCAGTACCTACTGCAACCTACATCCTTCTGAATCTGCTTAGTGTATTCATCTCTTGGTCTCCCTCTACGATTTTTACCCTCCACGCTGCCCTCCAATGCTAAATTTGTGATCCCTTGATGCCTCAGAACATGTCCTACCAACCGATCCCTTCTTCTAGTCAATTTGTGCCACAAACTCCTCTTCTCCCCATTCTATTCAATACCTCCTCATTAGTTACGTGATCTACCCATCTAATCTTCAGCATTCTTCTGTAGCACCACATTTCAAAAGCTTCTATTCTCTTCTTGTCTAAACGATTTATTGTCCATGTTTCACTTCCATACATGGCTACACTCCATACAAATAGTTTCAGAAGCAACTTCCAGACATTTAAATCTATACTCGATGTTAACAAAATTTTCTTCTTCAGAAACACTTTCCTTGCCATTGTCAGTCTACATTTTATATCCTCCCTACTTCGACCATCATCAGCTATTTTACTCCCCAAATAGCAAAACTCCTTTACTACTTTAAGTGTCTCATTTCTTCATCTAATTCCCTCAGCATCACCTGAGTTAATTTGACTACATTCCATTATCCTCGTTTTGCTTTTGTTGATTTTCATCTTATATCCTCCCTTCAAGACACTATCCATTCCGTTCAACTGCTCTTCCAAGTCCTTTTCTGTCTCTGACAGTATTACAATGTCATCTGCGAACCTCAAAGTTTTTATTTCTTCTCCATGGATTTTAATACCTACTCCGAATTTTTCTTTCGTTTCCTTTACTGCTTGCTCAATATACAGATTGAATAACATCGGGGAGAGGCTACAACCCTGTCTCACTCCCTTCCCAACCACTGCTTTCCTTTCATGCCCCTCAACTCTTATAACTGGTATCTGGTTTCTATACAAATTGTAAATAGCCTTTCGCTCCCTATATTTTACCCCTGCCACCTTCAAAATTTGAAAGAGAGTATTCCAGTCAACTGTCAAAAGCTTTCTCTAAGTCTACAAATGCTAGAAATGTAGGTTTGCCTTTCCTTAATCTAGCTTCTAAAATAAGCCGTTGGGTCAGTATTGCCTCACGTGTTCCAACATTTCTACGGAATCCAAACTGATCTTCCCCAACGTCAGCTTCTACTAGTTTTTCTATTCGTCTGTAAAGAATTCAGCCGTGACTTATTAAACTGATAGTTCGGTAATTTTCACATCTGTCAACACCTGCTTTCTTTGGGATTGGAATTATTATATTCTTCTTGAAGTTTGAGGGTATTTCGCATGTCTCATACATCTTGCTCACCAGATGGTAGAGTTTTGTCAGGACTGGCTCTCCCAAGGCCGTCAGTAGTTCTAATGGAATGTTGTCTACTACCAGGGCCTTGTTTTGACTCAGGTCTTTCAGTGCTCTGTCAAACTCTTCACGCAGTATAATATCGCCCATTTCATCTTCATCTACATCATCTTCCATTTCCATAATATTGTCCTCAAGTACATCGCCCTTGTATAGACCCTCTGCTCAGGCTGATACTGATCTTCGGCCGGACATGGCTGCTAGTCCTGTTCCAGAGGTTGCCCCTCAGTCTGCAAGATCCGGGCGGTCGCAGAGGGTGGGCTTACTGGTAGTTGGGAGCTCCAACGTCAGGTGGGTAATGGGGCCCCTTAGGGATATGGCAGCAAGAGAGGGGAAGAAAACCAATGTGCACTCCGTGTGCTTACGGAGGTGGTGAGGGGGGTGGGGGGTTAGGGGGGGGGAGACATTCCAGATGGGGAAAGGGTCCTTCCGGATGCCATGAAGGATACAGGGTGCACCCATCTGCAGGTGGTCGCTCATGTCGGCACCAATGATGTGTGTCGCTATGGATTGGAGGAAATCCTCTCTGGCTTCCGGCGGCTATCTGAATTGGTGAAGACTGCCAGTCTCGATAGTGGGATGAAAGCAGAGCTCACCATCTGCAGCATCGTCGATAGGACTGACTGCAGACCTTTGGTACAGAGCCGAGTGGAGGGTCTGAATCAGAGGCTGAGACGGTTCTGTGACCGTGTGGGCTGCAGATTCCTCGACTTGCGCCATAGAGTGGTGGGGTTTCGGGTTCCACTGGATAGGTCAGGAGTCCACTACACGCAGCAAGCAGCTACATGGGTAGCAGGGGTTGTGTGGCGTGGACTGGGCGGTTTTTCAGGTTAGAAGGCCTCGGGCAAGTACAGAAAGGGCAACAGCCTCAAAGGGTGCGGGGCAAAGTCAGGACATGAGGGGGCCAAGCAGCAATCAGTATTGTAATTGTAAACTGTCAAAGCAGCATTGGTAAAGTACGGAACTTCAAGCGCTGATAGAAAGCACCAAAGCTGAAATCGTTATCGGTACAGAAAGCTGGCTGAAGCCAGAGATAAATTCTGTCAACATTTTTACAAAGGCACAGACGGTGTTTAGAAAGGATAGATTGCATGCAACTGGTGGTGGTGTGTTTGTCGCTGTTAGTAGTAGTTTATCCTGTAGTGAAGTAGAAGTGGATAGTTCCTGTGAATTATTATCGGTGGAGGTTACACTCAACAACCGAGCTAGGTTAATAGTTGGCTCCTTTTACCGACCTCCCGACTCAGCAGCATTAGTGGCAGAACAAGTGAGAGAAAATTTGGAATACATTTCACATAAATTTTCTCAGCATGTTATAGTCTTAGGTGGAGATTTCAATTTACCAGATATAGACTGGGACACTCAAATGTTTAGGACAGGTGGTAGGGACAGAGCATCGAGTGACATACTGAGTGCACCATCCGAAAATTACCTCGAGCAATTAAACAGAGAACCGACTCGTGGAGATAACATCTTGGACCTACCGATAACAAACAGACCCGAACTTTTCGACTCTGTAAGTGCAGAACAGGGAATCAGTGATCATAAGGCCGTTGCAGCATCCCTGAATATGGAAGTTAATAGGAATATAAAAAAAGGGAGGAAGGTTTATTTGTTTAGCAAGAGTAATAGAAGGCAGATTTCAGACTACCTAACAGATCAAAACGAAAATTTCTGTTCCGACACTGACAATGCTAAGTGTTTATGGAGAAAGTTCAAGGCAATCGTAAAACGCGTTTTAGACAGGTACGTGCGGAGTAAAACTGTGAGGGACGGGAAAAACCCACCATGGTTCAACAACAAAGTTAGGAAACTACTGCGAAAGCAAAGAGAGCTTCACTCCAAGTTTAAACGCAGCCAAAACCTCTCAGACAAACAGAAGCTAAACGATGTCAAAGTTAGCGTAAGGAGGGCTATGCGTGAAGCGTTCAGTGAATTCGAAAGTAAAATTCTATGTACTGACTTGACAGAAAATCCTAGGAAGTTCTGGTCTTACGTTAAATCATTAAGTGGCTCGAAACAGCATATCCAGACACTCCGGGATGATGATGGCATTGAAACAGAGGATGACACGCATAAAGCTGAAATACTAAACACCTTTTTCCAAAGCTGTTCCACAGAGGAAGACTGCACTGCAGTTCCTTCTCTAAATCCTCGCACAAAAGAAAAAAATGGCTGACATCGAAATAAGCGTCCAAGGAATAGAAAAGCAACTGGAATCACTCAACAGAGGAAAGTCCACTGGACCTGACGGGATACCAATTCGATTCTACACAGATTACGCGAAAGAACTTGCCCCCCTTCTAACAGCTGTGTACCGCAAGTCTCTAGAGGAATGGAAGGTTCCAAATGATTGGAAAAGAGCACAGGTAGTCCCAGTCTTCAAGAAGGGTCGTCGAGCAGATGCACAAAACTATAGACCTGTATCTCTGACGTCGATCTGTTGTAGAATTTTAGAACATGTTTTTTGCTCGAGTATCATGTCGTTTTTGGAAACCCAGAATCTACTCTGTAGGAATCAACATTGATTCCGGAAACAGCGATCGTGTGAGACCCAACTCGCTTTATTTGTTCATGAGACCCAGAAAATATTAGATACAGGCTCCCAGGTAGATGCTATTTTCCTTGACTTCCGAAAGGCGTTCGATACAGTTCCGCACTGTCGCCTGATAAAGTAAGAGCCTACGGAATATCAGACCAGCTGTGTGGCTGGATTGAAGAGTTTTTAGCAAACAGAACACAGCATGTTGTTATCAATGGGGACCGTCTACAGACGTTAAAGTAACCTCTAGCGAGCCACAGGGGAGTGTTATGGGACCATTGCTTTTCACAATATATGTAAATGACCTAGTAGATAGTGTCTGAAGTTCCATGCGGCTTTTCGCGGATGATGCTGTAGTATACAGAGAAGTTGCAGCATTAGAAAATTGTAGCGAAATGCAGGAAGATCTGCAGCGGATAGGCACTTGGTGCAGGGAGTGGCAACTGACCCTTAACAGACAAATGTAATGTATTGCGAATACATAGAAATAAGGATCCTTTATTGTATGATTATATGATAGCGGAACAAACACTGGTAGCAGTCACTTCTGTAAAATATTTGGGAGTATGCGTGCGGAACGATTTGAAGTGGAATGATCATTTAAAATTAATTGTTGGTAAGGCGGGTACCAGGTTGAGATTCATTGGGAGAGTGCTTAGAAAATGTAGTCCATCAACAAAGGAGGTGGCTTACAAAACACTCGTTCAACCTATACTTGAGTATTGTTCATCAGTGTGGGAACCGTACCAGATCGGGTTGACGGAGGAGATAGAGAAGATCCAAAGAAGAGCAGCGCGTTTCGTCACAGGGTTATTTGGTAACTGTGATAGCGTTACGGAGATGTTTAGCAAACTCAAGTGGCAGACTCTGCAAGAGAGGTGCCCTGCATCGCGGTGTAGCTTGCTCGCCAGGTTTCAAGAGGTTGCATTTCTGGATGAGGTATCGAATATATTGCTTCCCCCTACTTATACCTCCCAAGGAGATCACGAATGTAAAATTAGAGAGATTCGAGCATGTACGGAGGGTTTCAGACAGTTGTTCTTCCCGCGAACCATACGCGACTGGAACAGAAAAGGAAGGTAATGACCATGGCATGTAAAGTGCCCTCCGCCACACACCGTTGGGTGGCTTGCGGAGTATAAATGTAGATGTAGATATATACTCCTTCCACCTTTCTGCTTTCCCTTCTTTGCTTAGAACTGGGTTTCAATCAAAGCTCTGGATATTCATGCAAGTGGTTCTCTTTTCTCCAAAGGTCTCTTTAATTTTCCTGTAGGCAGTATCTATCTTACCCCTAGTGAGAGAAGCCTCTACATCCTTACATTTGTCCTGTAGCCATCTCTGCTTAGCCATTTTGCACTTGCTGTTTATCTCGTTTTTGAGACGTTTGTATTCCTTTTCACCTGCTTCATTTACTGCATTTTCATATTTTCTCCTTTCATCAATTAAATTCAATATTTCTTCTGTTACCCAAAGATTTCTACTAGCCCACATCTTTTTACCTACTTGATCCTCTGCTGCTTTCACTATTTCATCCCTCTTCTTCTACCGTATTTCTTCTTCTACTGTATTTCTTTCCCTCATTCCTGCCATTTGTTCCCTTACGCTCTCCCTGAAACTCTGTACAACCTCTGGTTTAGTCAGTTTATCCAGGTCCCATCTCCTTAAATTCCCACCTTTTTGCAGTTTCTTCAGTTTTAATCTACAGTTCATAACCAATAGATTGTGGTCAGAGTCCACATCTGGAAATGTCTTACAATTTAAAACCTAGTTCCTAAATCTCTGTCTTACCATTATATAATCTAATTGATACCTTTTAGTATCTCCAGGCTTCTTCCATGTATACAACCTTCTTTTATGATTCTTGAACCAAGTGTTAGCTATGATTAAGTTGTGCTCTGTGCAAAATTCTACCAGGCAGCTTCCTATTTCATTTCTTACCCCCAATCCATATTCACCTACTACGTTCCTTCTCTCCCTTTTCCTACTACTGAATTTCAGTCACCCATGACCATTAAATTTTCGTCTCCCTTCACTATCTGAATGATTTCTTGTATTTCATCATACATTTCTTCAATTTCTTCATCATCTGCAGAGCTAGTTGGCATATAAACTTGTACTACTGTAGTAGGCGTGGGCTTGGTGTCTATCTTGGCCACAATAATGCGTTCACTATGCTGTTAGTAGTAGCTTACCCACACTCCTATTTCTTTTATTCATTATTAGACCTACTCCTGCATTACCCCTATTTGATTTTGTATTTATAACCCTGTATTCACCTGACCAGAAGTCTTGTTCCTCCTGCCACCGAACTTCACTAATTCCTGCTATATCTAATTTTAACCTATCCATTTCCCTTTTTAAATGTTCTAATCTACCTGCCTGAATAAGGGATCTGATATTCCACGCTCCGATCCGTAGAACGCCAGTTTTCTTTCTCCTGATAACGACGTCCTCTTGAGTAGTCCCCGCCCGGAGATCCGAATGGGGGACTATTTTACCTCCGCAATATTTTACCCAAGAGGACGCCATCATCATTAACCATACAGTAAAGCTGCATGCCCTCGGGAAAAATAACTGCTGTAGTTTCCCCTTGCTTTCAACCGCTCGCAGTACCAGCACAGCAAGGCCGTTTTGGTTAATGTTACAAGGCCAGATCAGTCAATCATCCAGACTGTTGCCCCTGCTACTACTGAAAAGGCTGCTGCCCCTCTTCAGGAACAACACGTTTGTCTGGCCTCTCAACAGATACCCCTCCGTTGTGGTTGCACCTACGGTACCGCTATTTGTATCACTGAGGCACGCAAGCCTCCCCACCAACGGCAAGGTCCATGGTTTATGGGGGGGGGGGGGGGGGGGTGGTTCCTTACTAGTATACTTGTAACTCTGATAGCCACACACAGTACGACCTGCATTCGGAACGGCCCCATGCGACTGGCGGCGCTGCAGGTACCCAGCCGAGTGTGTCGGGTCTCGCCTCGTTATTGAGACCGCGCTCTTGGAACACGATAATCTTGCAGGCAGCATTCTCGCTGCTCAGTCTCGCTTACGAGAACGAGCGGGAATACTGCGACAGCTGATGGCCTCTATTGTGAAGCACGGGATTTTGCCACTGGGGGTGAAGATCTGGTGGCTTGGTGTGCAGGAGTAAGAGAGAGAGAGAGGAATGTGACCATGATACTGGGTGATTTGATAACTGAAGTGCTCAATTTGACGTCGCAAGTCTGCGTGGCCATGACCTTCATGGAGCGAGGCGTAGCAAGAACGGTATTGTAAGGCCACTGGAAAATGCAGGGCTTTCGACTAGCCAACAACTTGCATGCAACAGAATAAGGTATTTTTTCCTTCGCCCGGATCTCCTGGATGACCCGCTCATTGAGATACATGGAGCATCCTTGGGATGAGGCAGCATAGTCTCCATTACAACTGATACAGTGGGAAAAGGAGGCAGGCAATTGCCCTTGTGAGCATCCCTACAACGAACAACACATTTGGCAGTGTTTTTACACGACATTTGAGGGTGGTTGCAACATTGACACTGGTAGTAATACATTGAGTTTGGAATGTACAGTCGGACTGTGATGACTTCATAGCCTGCTTTGATCTTCAGTGGAAGCACTAATAAATCAAAAAGTGAGAAAAAGAATGTGTGTAGGAACTAACGTGGCATCAAATATTTTCATTACCCGATGCACTGCAGTGATTCCCTGATCAGAGAGGTAAGTTTCGATTTCTCCTTGGTGCAAGCAACTGAGGGTAAGTAACACTACATGAAGACTTCACCATTCAATGGGCCTTGTCGGGGAATGAAGACTCCTACGCCATCTGTTGGTGTTCTGTTAAGTCTGTACATTGTGCTGCCCTCTGCAGCGGATATATTTCTACGATAACTGTAAAAATGGACGTGTGAGAATAAAGGTGTGTGTGAGCAGAAATTTTACTGTGTCCTTGATTTCACTTGTGTGTAGCAACATTTTGGTGCCGAAACCCGGGAGAACATGAAGAGATAGAGTGCTACTACACATTAAAGAGGACTCGACGCCGGCGGAGAAGGTTTTGAGCGACTTCAATCTCAAAATCCGGTCACGTCACGCCACGTTCAGCTCACACAGATAAGTTGCGGCATTGCTCTGAAACTGTAGCAAAGGACACTGCGGGGCGATTGATTTGTATGTGATGTTACTTGGTGCATGTTTGTTGGTGGCAGAGCAATAGAGGGCAGTTGGCGTATTATTTGCAAAGCACAAAGGGGACTTGCTGAAGTATTGGTAGACTGCAGCGCCATCTGTTAGCAACAGCGACCACTACTAAAGGTCGCGGAAGTTGAAAACTGCATGGCCGCGCCATCTCTTGAGAACTACAAACATCACTAGGGGCTGCTAACGGTTCACACTCCAGGACAGCGCCATCCCTTAGCGATAGCATCCAACTGACGGGGTGTCTTGACCTTGAACGCACTCTCGCGACAGAAAGCAAAACCACCAACTCACCATGGCAGAAGCAGTAGCTACGAACTTGGGGAGGCTGCGCCGGAAGCGGACGACCTTGCGATCGAATGCGACGCGTTTCGTCAGCCAAATAAATGCCTTCGATGGTTCTACAGCTGCAGAAGAAGTAGAACACTTCCAGGAACGCCTACAAGAAACATTAGAAGAGTTGACCCGACTCAACGATACAATACAGGACTTGCTGGATGACTCTGAATACGAAGCCGACACGGAAGCTTGTGAGGAATATACTGATAAATGCAAACGCGCCCTCCGAAAGGCAAAAGGCCTTCTAGGAGGAGCGCACTCAGGAGACAGAAACGTGACGTCAGCGGCTCAACAACACGCCTGTATGGACATAAAATTGCCTACTATCAAACTGCATGCATTCTCAGGGGATATAGAAGCTTGGCCTCGATTTTGGGAGCAATTCACAGCTTCCATCGACGAGAATCCGATGGTGTCAACAATGAACAAGCATGTATTCCTCCGTGGTTACCTTGATGGGGAACCTAAGGACTTGGTCGATGGCATTGCTGTTACAGCTGATACATATGAGCAGACTAAGCAAATTTTGAAATCCAAATATGGGGATAAGAACAGAATTATCCAAAGTCACCTGGATTTCTTGGAGAATCTTAACACTTCGACTTCAGGCAGTCCAGAGGCTCTCAATTCCACCTACATTGAGTGCCATAAGCGCATCCAAGCACTACGAGCACTAGGAGAAAATGTCGATTCTTATGGGAGAGTGCTTGCACCCAAACTTCTTCGAGCCTTTCCTGAAGAAATTTGCAAAAATTGGCTTGTTCATGCCCGAAGGCAAAAGATTGAAGAAGGGAACCTCACCCACCTTATGGAGTTCTTAAATGAAGAGGTGGAAGGAGCTATCAACACACGCAAAATTCGTGGAGATACTGTACCACACGAAAATTACGTACCAACAGCATCTGCCTTCCACGTAAAGGTTAAAACGAAGAGGGACAAGAAGAAACAACAGAATTCAGAGCCCTTCTGTGTGTATTGCAGCGAAAGAGGGCACTGGGGCCAAGACTGCCAAAAGATTGCAAGCTTGCAGGCAAGAATCGACGCCCTCAAGACAATGAACCGTTGCTTTCTATGCCTGAGACGTGGCCACAACAGAAATCAGTGTTTCAAACGGGGAAAGGCGTCCTGTGCGAAATGTAAGGGGGAGCATCACATTTCTATCTGCAGTAGCCATACCACAACAGTAAATAAAATTGAAACTATGACTTCTAACTTCATATACCTGCAGACTGCTCGTGTGAGTATCACAGGACCCACTGGTAAGAACAAACAGACACGTGCCATCCTGGACACAGGGAGTCAATCGAGTTTCATTCACCATTCACTGATCGAATCTCTCCAACTAAGTGTCATTGGAAGCACTACTCTCGAGATAACTACTTTCGAATCCAGTTACAGTTCATCACTCTCAAGGAAGAAGGTGCAGTTTAATATGATGGGGTGCTCCACTAATTCCCACATATCAGTAACAGCCTTTGAAAGCACAAATAATTTTTCACAGCAACCAACAGTGCCACAAGATGTAGGAGGTATGGCCTTGAAGGGTGGTACACCACTCGCAGATCCTAAAGGAGACACTGAAGATCTACCTATTGAGATCCTGATTGGAGCTGATTATTACTGGAGAATCGTGACTTTGGAACAACCAATCAAGGTATCACCATCATTGGTTCTTCTCCCAACAATCTTTGGGTATGTTCTCAGTGGAAACAGATCTAGCACCACCGTCAACAGAGCAACTGTCAACTTTATTCAGGGCAGCTGCAGTGATATATCTGATGAGTCAGTGCGCCGATTTTGGGACCTGGAGACAATCGGGATAACAGAACATCAAGAGCGAGCATTAAAACCCATGGACCACCCCATTTATCAGGAATTCCGAGAATCATACTGTGTGGAATATGGCCGCAGAGTTGTATCTCTGCCTCGAAAGAAGGATATGCCGCTCTCCTGCAACCGAACAACTGCTGAAGCGCGTCTTCGCTCCTTACAAAACAAGCTGCGAGGGAATGAAGAGCTGAAGGTCATTTACCACGAGACCATGTCGAAATATATTGAGAAGAACCAGGTAGAGGTAGCACCTGAGGACTGTACTGCTGGAAACACATTCTATCTGCCACACCACATTGTGAAGAAATGCATCAGTGGAAGTGTGAAGTATAGAATAGTCTTCGATGCATCCTCACATGAGCCAGAGTCTCTATCGCTGAATGATGCCCTCGAAAAGGGACCAAATTTACTTCTGGATATTCTAGCAATCTTACTACGATTCCGCACACTTCCAGTGGGATTAGTGTGTGATGTGGACCAAGCTTTCCTGCAGTTAACGTTGAAAGAAGAAGACAGAGACCTCACGAGGTTCCTTTGGTATAGTGTTGAGCAAGCTGGAAGTGGTGCCTACATGACCACAAATGACGTGATTACATATCGCTTCAAACGTTTGCCATTTGGACTTGCACCAAGCCCATTCCTGTTGTCAGCTGCCATAAGGGAGCTAGCAGCACTAAATAGTGAAAAATATCCACTATCCTCAGGACTTGTAAACAAGTCAGTGTTCATGGACGATTTCGTAGCCAGTGTTAGAGACAGCGACACCGCTGCAACTGTTTACCATGAACTGACAGAACTTTTCCAGCAGATAAGTCTTCCATTGTCCAAATGGGCGACTAATTCGAATGATCTGAAGGCAATATGGGATGTCAAAGGCCTTGAAACAAAGACCACAACCCAAGTTTTAGGAATTAATTGGAACACAGAAGATGACTATCTGTAGTGACTACGAGAAGATAGCTGAAAATCTATTGGACAAACTGGCTACCAAGAGAAATGTTCTTCGAGCAGCTGCTCAGTTTTATGACCCCCTGGGTGTGTTCACTCCTGTTGGGATCGTTTCAAAGATAATTTTCCAAGACACATGGCTGAGGGGTCTTACATGGGAGGAAGTTTTGCCCACAGATCTTGCATGTCGTTGGCACTCATGGGTCTCAAAGCTTCATCACTTGTCATCACTACATATTCCTAGATGGATTGGGGCGCTGGGCACAGGTGGCTCTGCAGAGGTGCATGTATTCTGTGATGCATCTGAAAGAGCCTACGGCGCTGTTTTGTATATAAGGACATCTACTGAAACTGGATACACTGTGCACCTTGTCTGTAGCAAGAACAGACTGGCTCCTATCAAGAAGGTAACTCTACCCAGGTTGGAGTTACTTGCTGCATTGGTCGGATCACGACTCCTTCATTACTTTTGCCAGGAAACAGGGTTTGATGCCAACAGAGCTACCTTGTGGAGCGACTCAACAGTCACTTTGGAATGGGTACGGAGTGATCCAAACAAATGGAAAACATTTATCTGTAATCGTGTGACAGAGATATTGACAAACACCACACCCAGCCAATGGAGGCATTGTCCGGGAAGCCAAAATCCTGCAGATCATCTCACGCGGGGACTAGAAGCAAATCTGCTAGCCACTCTTGATATCTGGTGGAGTGGCCCACCATGGCTTTCAGAAGACAAGCAGTTCTGGCCACTGGAAATCTCAGCCCCACCTCCATCAATGCCAGAAGCCAAAACGAGGGCAAATGTCACTCTGATCACCATCACTGAACCACTACTGGACATTGCAAGGTTTAGTTCATATTGGCGAGTACTGCATATAACTGCCTTTGTATTTCGATTTATCAGCACAACAAGAAACAAAAATAGAATCTCCGGCAGTTTTAGTGCTTTGGAATTACAAAATGCCCGGACCTACTGGATCAGAAGAGTTCAAGAGGAACTATTCACTAGTGAACTGTCTGCATTGCGTAAGGGAGAACAATTGCCCATGGAATCAAAGAATGCTCGATACAATCCCTTTATATCGGATGGCATCCTTCGTCTTGGTGGTAGGCTGCAATGTGCTGCACTGTCACACTCAGAGGAGCATCCAGCTATATTGGATGGACGCCACCATTTCACTGAGCTTCTCATCAGACACACACATGTAAGACTGCATCATCTCGGTGTGCGGATTGTGTTAGGGGAACTGCGAGAAGAATTTTGGATTCTGCGAGGACGACAAGCTGTTCGGATAATTCTTCACTCTTGCCTGCCATGCAAGATAATACACAGTCGCCGGTATGAAGAGATGGAGGCCCCACTACCACTGGACAGAGTTCAGCCTTCAAGACCATTTGCAGTAACAGGCATCGATTTTGCCGGACCATTATATGTCAAATCTGGACATCAAACAAAAAGGTCCTACATGGTCCTATTCACATGTGCAACAACACGGGCCATTCATATTGAACTTGCAACTGACATGTCCACTGACAGATTTTTGATGGCCATGCAACGCTTTGCAGGATGTAGGAGCCTACCAGTCACTGTCTACTCAGACAATGCTACAACATTCCATGCAGCCAACTCAGAACTGGCAGAGCTTTTCAAAACCATGCAGCATACTGACGTACAGCTCTACTGTGCCCACCATGGAATCACTTGGAAATTCATACCACCATGTGCGGCTTGGTGGGGAGGCTGGTGGGAACGCATGATAGGCTCAGTCAAGCGCTGCCTGAGGAAAGTTCTTGGTCGCTCCCAGGTGGATGAAGAGAGCTTAAACACCACCTTGATCAGCATAGAAGCCGCAATAAACTCACGACCCATCACTCAAGGAGAGAGCGACACTGCATTGACGCCAGCTCACTTTCTGAATGGTGGGAAATTAGTAACAATTCCATGTGGGCCAGAGCCAGCAACTAGAAAGGATCTTGCCAAGGAGTTCCGACTCAGACAAAAGGTCAATGACTACATCTGGCGCAGGTGGAAGACAGAATACCTCCTGCTGCTAAGACAATATCATGAGGTGAAGGGATACCCTTCGCAAAGGAAACCGAGAATTGGAGAGGTTGTTCTGCTCCAAGAAGACAGCAAACCACGGCACTTGTGGAAGAGGGCTGTGGTAGAAGAAGTGCGGCATGGCAGAGACAGTAAAATACGGTGCATCATCCTCTGCCAGCCAGATGGTATGAAGATCTGTCGAACGGTCCAGCTGGTCATCCCCCTCGAGATGGACCAGGGTGGGGAGGATGTCGGGGAATGAAGACTCCTACGCCATCTGTTGGTGTTCTGTTAAGTCTGTACATTGTGCTGCCCTCTGCAGCGGATATATTTCTACGATAACTGTAAAAATGGACGTGTGAGAATAAAGGTGTGTGTGAGCAGAAGTTTTACTGTGTCCTTGATTTCACTTGTGTGTAGCAACAGGCCTCATCACAAACAGGATAGCTGTGGAGGAGAGAAATTGTAAGCAGTTGTTGGACTGGAAAACCATGATTGGTTTCTAAAAGCAAAGTGCGATTACATAGACGAGAGTGAGATATCATGAGCCAGCAATTATATCTACACCTTTCTCCATAATAAACGGATTTAACCGTAGCAAAGGACTGACCTTCAGTACGTGATACCACAAGGAACCGAGGTATGGCTGGGAGAGTCTTTGAATCTTTATCCTCATTCTGTTTACGTTTAATAGATAGAGACTAAGCTGAAGGTGAGTGGCTCAATGGCTCCTCCAGAGGGCAGATCACCTGCCTTAGGTGATCATTCACACCTCAGATCACACCTCCCGAACTTCTGACAGAGGGACCAACTGGCAATTTGGGAAGGTCACAGCTCAAGTAATCACCCTTCCCTGGGCCTGGCCTATAGCAGGGGCTACGTGTGAACCCTACTTGTAGACCCGGGGTTGGGGATTATGCATTACCTAGACACCTTTGCGCATCACACGCGTGGACCAATCTTCAGCAGCACGCAGGAAGGAAGAAGAAACATAGATGGATCTCACACACCAAAGCAGAGGAAGGGTAAGCAGATGAAGGGTATGTGATGGAAAATAAAGAAAGAAAGAAAAAAAAAAAAAACAGATGAGGGGCTGTTCTGATGCCAGGCTATCGAAATGTCAGAATACATTCCCAAAACTATCCCAGACATTTTCCCCAAGGGAAGTGCAAGAGATTGCTGTATTTGAAACTGTAACTGAAACTGCAAAAGAGCACAGTGTAGAGTAGGATTACATCCAGAAAAGGGTACTTTCAAGGTTTGGCCTTTAGTTATAACACCTACACTACACTAGGCTCTTTTGCAGTTTCCAAATACAGCAATCTCTTGCACTTACCCAGCTACTATGTGACCTATATGTCTCACCTGCCAATTTTCACTCCACCAGACTTCTCTCTCAGCCGCAACAGTACAGTGTTCCCAACCTCTGGTCTTAAGTACTCTTCTCTCCTGAATTATCTGTATTATCCAAGGGTGTCACTTTCAACCCTAAACCTCCATTTCATTGTGCTGCTTTGGTGAAGGCCCTACTTTCCTTCACATGTAACATCAACTAGAAACATCACTTTTCAACCCAATCCCAAAACCTTTCCAACAGCAAACCTGACATTGAACCCTGCCTTGAACAGTTCCGACCATGATCCCAACTTGATCCACCACCATTACCTCAAAATCATCTCTTACAAGCCTTCCAAGAATTTCTCACTTCCAGCAATGCTTCCTCAACCCCCCACAACAAGAATCTAACCTGCCCTCTGCAAAACTCCAGGCTCTGTGTTCCCTAAAAGCAGATGAGCCCATCATTATTCTCCCCGCAGACAAAGGATCTACCACTGTGGTGCTTGACCGGCAGAAGTATGTTATTTAAGGTCCATGCCAGCTGTCTGACACCTCTACATACAGTGTCTGTCATCAGGATCCCATCCCTATGTTTCAAACTGACTTGCAATCCCTCACACAAGGACTAATATCTCAATCCATAGAACTTCTTACACCTCACCCAAACCAAGCACCCCTATCTTTCATCTTCATCCTAAGATCCACAAACAAAATCATCCTGATTGTCCTATAGCTTCTGGCTTCGAAACATCCACCAAATGTATATTTTCTCCAGTTGGTCATCACCTGGAACCCATAGTACAAAGACTTCCCTCCTATATTAAAGACAACAATCACTTCCTAGACTGTTTGAAATCCATGCCTGTCCCACACCCACCACACTCCTTCCTTGTCACCATTGATGCCACCTCCCTCTACACCAACATCCCCCACATACATGGTCTGTCTGCTGCTGAACAAGTCCTCAGTCAATGCCCACCTGATTCCACATCTATGACATCTTTCCTGTTACACCATAATCAACTTTATACCTACCAAAAACTGCTTCAGCTCTGAGGCACAGACATACAAACAGCTCAGGCGTATAGATGTGGGAACCAGGATGGCTCCTTCCTATACCAACCATGTCATGGGTCGATTGGAGGGGGCTGTCCTGGGATCTGTAAGCCTTCAGCCCCTGGTTTGTATTAGATACATTGATGACACCTTTTTCCATATGAAACCAGGGTGAGGCCGACGTGTTTAAATTCCTTGGATGTCTAAATACCTTCTCTCAACAAAATTTTGCATGGTCCTATTCCAAATCCTGTCACTTTCCTTAATGTTTATCTCATCATCACCGAAGTCCAGCTACACACTTCCATCCAAATTAAATCTACTAACAAACAACAGTACTTACATTGTGACAGTTGCCACCCTTTCCATGTCAAATGTTCCCTCCCATAGAGCCTTGGTGTTCAAGGCAAACTTGTTTGTTTGGATGAAGACTCTTTACAGAAATACACCACCATTCTCACCTCAGCCTTTTCTGGACATAATTACCCCACCAGCCTAGTTCAAAAGCATATTTCCTGGATCATCACGTCCAATCCTGGTACTGCTGATCCCTCCAAAAAACAACTTCAGAGCACACCACTGGTCACTCAATACTATCCTGGTCTTAACTGTATTAATCAGCTACTTCAACAAGACCATGACTTCCTAAAATCATGCAACTGAAATAAATTCCATTCCATCTGAGATTTTGCCCATCACACCTAGAACAGCTTTTCGTCACCCTGCCAATCTATGCAATATCATTGTCAGACCATATGCTCCTTCTGCACCCATCTCCCTACCCTAAGGATTCTACCCCTGTGACCGTCCCCACTGCAAGACTTGGCCTAAGCAGCCACCTACCCCTGCCTATATCAGCCTGTAACTGGCAAAACATATACTATCAACGGGAGAGCCAACTGTGAAATGACATCATACCAATTGTTACGTAAACACTCTTAGGCCTTTTATGTCAGCATAACTACCACCAAGTTATCAGTTCTCCCCCAGACACTACTTTCTCAGAACTGTGCAGGTGAGAACTAGTGCTACAATACGTCCTTGATTCTCACCATCCTTATACCAGGCCTTAATTTACATTAACTTCTTCAGTCTCAGCATTTATTCACAGTAACTACTCTTTTCTTCACTCCACTTTAATTTTCCATGTCTTTCATTTTCTGACCTGTCTATTTTACACTGTCCCACTCCCACCTCTGTTACATACAATGCACTTATCTTCAGTCTTATTAACTCATGCATGATGTTTTAGCAGTAATGTCTGTCTTAGATGTTACCCTGCCTTCCAACTTTAGTCTTCCCTTCTCAGCCTGTTTGATAAGTCTCCCTTGATCCAGGGTTATGGGCGCCTTTTCTGAACTCTACCTTTTTTCCTAAATCTCTTCCCCTTCAACCATTCTGCTGGAAGAAAGAGCCACTGGCTCCAAGAGCTTGCATGAGTAAAACCTTCTTTTATGCGTGTGGTGCCCTGCTGCTGCTGCTGCTGCTGCTGCTGCTAGGTGAGTAGGTTTGTTATCTATCCAACAAAATATATTGTCGAAAATTGATTATTTTCATTATTGTAAAAGTAAGTGATAAAGACCCTCTCCGTGGCACACCACCTTAACAAAGCACTGTCCGTGTGGGTCGAGAGGATTGCGTATCCGCATGAAGGTGAGGGCTATGCCGAAGGTAGAGGACCTACTGCCGGAAAGGCCTCAGCTGATGGATCGGACTAAGAGTGTCCCACAAAATCCCATCTTCCCTATCCACTCCTAGTCCTTATCCAGTTCCCTTTCCCAACCCAAGGTGTGATGCGATCAGTCCCAAGGCATGCATGGCAGATGGAAAGATGTGTGGCAAATGGAGCCTCAGGGATACTGGGCGACCTCCCTGAGTAAGTAGCCTTACACCGCATGGGGTATTCTTGATGTGGACCATGTAGATCACAAAATCTTGAGGGATCAATATGGACACAACTAAAGAAAATAAATTAAAATAAACTGAGGGGTAAACTGAGACCTCAGACACCAAAACACCTGGGTCAGGAATGATGTAAGGCATTCCCGCTACTGAATCAGTGTCTAGACCTAAGCCAGAAGTGGGAACTGTAACCAAGAAGTTGGACCAGATCAAGATTAAAGCCTTGTCTGGGGCTGAGAAGGAAATACTCAGGCAATGGTGCTTGAACCTAAGATCCCCAAGAAAAAACTGTCTTAAGTTGAAGGGGATACGCAGACCCCCACTACGCCAAAGACAGGCAGCAAGAGGATAAGGGAGGAATCTAAGACTCCTTCTCTTCCCTGGATAAGCAAGCCCAGAAAAAAATGAGGCAAGAAATAGGGGAACCGACCTATAGTACTGCAGTCTCTGTTTTTAAGATGGCAATTATCTAGGAAGGCTATCCACTGGTAGCCATCACAGCACAGCAGAAGGAACTTGTACAGATGGTCCTCTCTGAAAAGATTGGGGGGACGCTGGTCCAGTACCCAACTTCAGGAGGGTCTATCTAGATCGTGGTGCCTTCATTTTTGTCTGTGAGGGGGTCACATGGTGGAATGGCTTAAGGACAAGATGCCCATGATATCCCCGTGGAAAGAAGCAAAGCTGCTGGTCAAGACAGCAGTGGAGCTGCTTAAGATCACAGAAGTATCAATATGGGTACCAAAGACCCTTAAGGTTGTCTCCCCTAGTACTGTTTGAGAAAATATGGGCTCAGAACTCAACAGTCTCGATAGCAGACTGGAGAGTAATCAACCAGAAAGTTGTACTGGAAGGACGAACCCTGGTGGTGGAGGTCGGGAGAAGTCCCTGATGGCGATGCAAGAGCATGAACTGAAATGGTTTTTAGGGTTCTCGCAGGTGACTGTCAGGGTTATCGAAGACCTCAAAGGCAATGATGGCAGCAAGACAGAGACTAGAGATGCTGCAGATTAATCTTTAGCACAGTAAAGGGGCCTCTGCTGTGCTGAGCCACTGTCTGGGGAGGCAATAAGTGGACATGGCCCTGATACAAGAACCCTATTTTTATAAAGGGGGTGTTTTGGGCCTTGGTGGCACTGGAGGTAAGCTGATTTGTGTTGGAAATCTAAGAAACTCCAGAACATGCATCTATATAAGAAATGGAATTTCTTTCATGCCAATGATGGATTTCTGCTCCAGAGACCTAGTGACCATTACAATGCAGCAATGTGAGGAAGGTATCACAAGGGAAATTGTTTTGGCCTCAGCATACCTTCCTTACGAAGACAGCTCTCCTCCTCCTCCTCTGGAGGTGAGGACACTGGTAGAAGCCTGCCACAGCAAGGTGACCAATTGTTGGTTGAATGTGACTAATGCCCACAACCTAGTGCGGGGCAGCAAGGACACGAACAGTAGAAGTGAGTACCTTCCTGAATTTCTTTTACCTATTATCTTAGAGGCCCTGAAAAGGGGCAATGAACCTACATTCAGGAATAGCAGAAGGGAACAAGTAATTGACATAACCTTTGGTTCCATTACGATGGGCAGCTATGCCAAACAATGGCATGTGGCGTTAGAGCCATCCTCATTGAACCACATGTACATTAAATTCAAGGTTGAACTGGGAATGAGACAGACCATAACCTGTAGGAATCCCAGGAAAACAGACTGGGAGACATATAGGAGGGACCCTGACTTAGGCTTCACAGAAATTAAAACATCGATAACAAACCCAGTAGAGTTTGATGAAGTAGCAGAGGCTGTTACCTCTACCATAGTGACCTCATATCAGGACAACTGCACAATCACCATGATGTGCACAAATAGGAGTGTGCCTTGGTGGAATAATAACTTGGAAACGCAAAGAAAACAGGTATGAAGACTGTTTAACCTTGAAAGACAAAGGACAATGGGCAAATTATCGTGCAGCCCTTGTCAACTACAACCTTGCAATTAGACAAGCAAAGGAGGCATTCTGGAAGGCATTCTGTGAGGAAGTGCAGAGCATGGCTGCTCAAGACAGACTTCACAGGATCCTCACAAGAATACCAACCAATCCAGGAGGTGCATTGAGTTAGGAGGATGGGGAATATACAAAGACAGCACATGAGATGCTGGAACTGCTCCTCAAAACTCACTTTCCTCATTATGCTCTGCCGGAGAGCACGAGAGCACAGAGACAATGTGATCCCAGAGAGACAAAGGTTCTCAGGCACTCTAAGAGAAGACTGGGAATCGGCCAAGGAGTGTGTAGACTTCAGTAAAATCCAATGGGCGGTGAGAACATTCCAACTGTTCAAGTCACCTGTCACAGATAGAATCTTTCCAGCTCTCCTGCAAGAATCTCATGAGAGTACTATGCAGGTTATTTAGGGTTAGCCTAGCAGTAGGAATCATTCCAAATGCTTGGAGGGCAGTGAAGGTTGTCTTCATTCCAAAGCCATGGAGAAATGATCATGATCATACCATGGCCAAGGATATGAGACCAATCAGTCTGTCCTCCTGTATTCTCAAAACAATGGAAAACTGGTTAATGTATACGTTGGGGAGAGGAGGCTAATTAGGGCCCCTCTACATTCAAACCAACAAGCGTAACAACCAGGTAAATCATGTGAGACAGCTCTCCATCACCACATTGGGAGGGTGGAGAAAGCGCTTCACTTCCAAGACATAGCTCTCTGCATCTCGCTGGACATCTAGGGCACCTTAAGTAACATGACCTTCGATTCCATGGTAAGGGCAACAGAGGTGCATGACCTAGGGACCACTACATGTAGGTGGACCAGGGCCATGCTTAGTGAAAGGAAGGTAGCAGCTACCATGAGGAGGAGTTCTGTCCCCTTTGTAGTGGAATCTAGTGGTGAACCAACTCATTGAGGAACTAAATTCCAGACTATGCTTCTGCCAAGGATATGCAGATGACCTTGTCATAGTAATACTTGGAAAATTTACTGACACAGTTAGAAATAAGGCACAAAGTGCAAGACTGGTGCATTGAACAGGATCTAAGGGTTAATCCTAAGAAGACTGATGTGGTGCCATTCACGAGGAGGCAAAACCAACACTCATGTTGCAATCTAAAGCTCTTCAATGAAACTCTACCTGTGAAGGGGATAGTGAAATATCTAGGGGTAACCTTAGATGAGAAACTAACATGGATCCCTCACATTAAGAGTATCTGCACCAAGGTGAAAGGTACTCTAGTGAGTACCAGAATGGTTATCGGTAAAAACTGGGGCCTAAGCCACAGAGGTACGAGTTGGATATACACTTCGGTGGTAGACCTAGGATTTCCTACGATGCTTTAGTGTGTTGGAAGAAGGTAGAACAGTGGGTTGCAGCTAAGGAGCAGAGACTGGCCTGTTTACCCATAACAGGCGGAATTAGCAATACATCAACTGCTGGAATGGAAGCCATGCTGGACATGCCTCCACTACACCTCTGGGCCAAGATGGAGACAGCAGCTGGGACATACAGACTTAAAACTGGTAGAAACTGGATCTCATCAGGATATCCAGAACCACATACTAAGAGAATGAGTAATAAAATATTACAGAAGAATTTACTCATAAAATTTTGGACGGTATATACACGAAAATGCAGACATCAAAATGCATTACACACAAATTACATTATAGGTACACTTAACACGTGTATGGCTTCGCTTTAGTAGAAACATCATGTCTGTCATGGTCGGTTGGTTAGTTGATTTAAAGGCGGGCGAAGGGACCGAACTACGAGGTCATCGGTCACTCGTTCCTAAAAAAACAATGCCACAAGTGTGAGAATAAAATGAACGAAACATATAACACAAAACGGAAAGAAAGGAAAAGCCACAAGAATGAAGGGAAGGCAACAAACACTAAAAGGAACAAAAGAGGACAAGAAAACAACAGAGACACTAGAAGCAGAAGAGAGTAAAACACGCAAGCAGATTACAGTGGCTGGCCAATCACGAGAATAAAAAGGAAAAGCCAGCAACTCTGCAACACATTAAAACCTCCGCCCTAAAAGGATTGGACAAGGGCTCTGTAGAGCTGCAGCAGCGTGCAGCGATCTGCACCCCAACTGGTGTTGTTCAGGCAAGGAGGGGATTGAGGTGCTGCCAGCACTTCTGCTTAAGCTAACGAAGATGAGAGAGCTAAGTCAATTGAGTGTCGAAAAACAAGTCCTAGGAATTTATGTGTTTCCATTACAGTGAGTGGATCATCACTAAGCTAAAGTGCGAGTTCCGCATAAACTGTATGACGCCGACAGAAGTACATGACACCTGACTTGCACCTTGTGGATGGCTCCCTGGAGGTGCCGCTCAGCAACAACAGTACTGGACTAGCAGTACAAAATGCAGAAGTCGTGTGCATACAGAAAAGGTGAGAGGGAAGGCCCGACAGCTGCTGCTAGACCGTAGGTGGCCACTAAAAATAGAGACACACTCAATACAGAGCCCTGTGGGATTCCATTCTCCTGTATATGGATGTCTCCTGGATATGAATGGAACTATGGGAGTCACCAACTTCGACACAGAAGGTACGGAGCGACAGGAAGTTTTGGATAAAAATCGAGAGTGGTCCCCAGAGACACCACTCATACAATGTGGCAAGGATATGATGTTGCCAAGTTGTATTGTATGCTTTATGAAAGTCAAAAAAGACGGCAATCAGGAGATGCTATGGGGGCCTGGTACCCGAAAAGACGTTTGATCTTTGCCCATACTTGGGAAAAAGACTTGTGGCACCTAATGGTGGAGACGTATCTCTCCCAACACTCTTTCTTCCACTGTTTGATAAGGTAGCGAACAAGGGCATGGAGCCGTTTAAAGGCTATGAGGTGCTCAGGGAAGGGTGCCACTTATGCTGCTGTAGAGCTCGCTGATGCACGTTAATTGCTTCAGCGACTTCCAGCGACCACAAAGGGACTGCCTTACGTCTCAGGCACCCTAAAGAGTGATCCCCAGAGACACCACTCATACGCGTTTTCTGCCACAGAAACAATTGTGCTAGTCACCTGCTCAGTCATCACATCGATGTTACCATCTGAGTGAGATTCAGCGGTGACAGCAGAGGAGAAAGTTATCCAGTCCGCCTTGTTCAAAGCCCATCTGGGCAGGCGTACGTGTGCCTGACGCTGGGGCAGTGACAGGAAGATGGGAAGTGGTCACTACCACACAGGTCGTCATGTGCTCTCCAGTTGATAGATCGGAGAAGTCCTGGGATGCAAATTGATAAATCAATGGCCGAGTAATTACCTCGAGCCACACTGAAATGTGTTGTGGCCCCAATATTCAAGAGGCAGAGGTCGAACTGTGACAGTAAAGTTTCGACATCTCTGCCTCAACCAGTAAGCATGGTGCCACCCCACAAGGGGTTATGGGCATTAAAATCTCACACAAGTAGGGAAGGTTTAGGGAGTTGATCAATCAGAGCAACTAATACATTCAGGGGTACTACACCCATCTGGACGAAGATATACATTGCAGACAGTTATTTCCTGTGTCATCCTTATTATGATAGCCACAGCTTCAAGAGGGGTTTGAAGTGGCACATGTTCACTACAGACCGGGTTTAGGACACAAATGCAAACTCCACCTGACACTCGATTATAGTCGCTACGGTTCCTGTAATATCCCTTATAGCCGCAGAGGGCAAGGGTCAACATTGTTCAAAACCACGTTTCCTGGAGGGCAATGCAGACAGCAGGTGTAAAGCTTAACAGTTGCCGTAGCTCAGAAAGGCGGTGGAAAAAACTGCTGCAATCCCACTGTAAGATGACATCGTGAGACTGGGAAGGCATGGAACATTCAATGAGGCAGTTTACGCTTTAGAGTCACCTGCTATCGCCGATTTATTGCCTGAGCAGTCTATATCCATTGTATCTAGGGGTCTGGCGAGATCTAGATCCTCAGTGGACGCCAAAATCTCCACCCATCCTCATACGCTGATCTTGTAGGTAGCGGTGGTGTGGGTGCCACCAAAGTTTCCTTGGTCTTAAGGGTTTTCTTTTTGGATTTCTCTCACTGCTCCTTGGGTTTCCCTGGCTGTGAGGACTTCACTGGCTCACACTCCGTGACTGAGGATGAGCGTGAAGCCCTACAATCAGCTGCTTTTGGGGTCTTCAGCCACTGGCGGGTGTCGTCTTTCCCACTAGAAGAAACCTGGGAAGGGAGTGACCCAAGGGACCCCTTGCTAGAGAGAGAAGCCAAAGGAAACTTACGCTTCTCCATCTTAGAAATGGGGAATGACGTTCCCAATGGTTTGGGGGGTGTTGCTCCCGAAGCAGGTGGTGCAGGAGCAACAGGGAGGGAAATGCCCCCCACCATCAAGGGGGCAGGTGTAGTCTTCCAGCTCTGAGAGGTGACCTGGGCTGGTGGAGCCGATGGTGCCAGAAGTGTTGTAGCAGTGGCATAAGACGATGCCATATGCACAGGATGCAGGCTTTCAAATTTTCTCTTAGCCTCAGTGTAGGTCAATCTGTCAAGGGTCTTATACTCCATGTGTTTCCTTTCTTTCTGGAGAATCCTGCAGTCAGACGAGCAAGGCGAATGGTGATCTCCGCAGTTGACACAGATGGGAGGCGGGGCACGTGGAGTATTGGGACGTGATGGGCGTCCGCAATCTCAGCATGTGACACTGGACGTACAGCGGAAGACATATTGCCGTACTTCCAGCACTTAAAGCACCACATCAGGGGATGGATATAGCGCTTTACATCACACCGGTAGACCATCACCTTTACCTTCTTGGGCAATGTATCACTCTCAAAGGCCAGGATGAAGGCACCGGTGGCAACCTGATTATCCTTCGGATGAAATGTACACCTTGCCACTCCAATTTATGCGCAGCTCATCGTTGGACTACAAAAGAAGGTGTCTGTGAAATATGATACCTAGGACTGTATTTAAGCTCTTATGGAGTATGATGGTTACAGAAACATCCCCAGCTTGTCACTAGCGAGTAACTCCCGTGACTGGGCAGAGGATGCTGTTTTGATCAAGACTAACCCAGATCTCATTTTGGACAAGCCCTCCACTTCTCCTAACTTGTCCTCTAAATGTTCAACAAAAAACTGAGGTTTCAGCGTCATGAAAGATTCCCCATCCGCTCTCGAACACACGAGGTATCGGGGCAAATAATATCCACTTCCATCCTTAGCCTGACGTTTCTCCCATGGTGTGGCCAGGGAGGGAAACGATTTGGGGTCATACTCCTGTGCATTGAATTGAGCTTGTGATCGCTCAGAGACTGCTGGTATTTCACCACCAGCAAGAGATGTTGGACTACACTTCATCGCGTGTCATCTGCCCTGATGCCACGTACACCACCCAGCCGCAGCAAAGGGCACCTGGCAGGATGACCATTGCCAGGAGTCCTGATGCCCCAGGGGGATGGGCATCTAACCATTGGGATACGTGGAGAGTTAACGGCGCAGGCATCAGCAGAGTGATCCCTGTGTTGTCAGGGGTTACGACCGACAGAATACATGGCGTCCCCGCCACAACGGACTGGCTACCATGCTGGATATCAGGTGCAAAGAAGTCCATAGTCATCATCGATGCAGAAATCGACACTGCATAGTGTGTGGTGGAAAATGCAACCAGAAAGGTGTCCTCACCCTAGAGAGAGGGGGAAGAGAGAGAGAGAGAGAGAGAGAGAGAGAGAGAGAGAGAGAGAGAGAGAGAGATGAGAAAGTGGGCTAAAGATCTCAACGTACGATGGACACAATGCACCTTGTAAAGCACGCTTCCCCAATTGGCTCACTTTTCAGGAAAAGTTTGAAGAATGGAGGTCAAACCCTACAGTGGACCATCACTTAAAGGCCGAAACATGTGAAACTCCTTTTAGTCGCCTCGTATGACATGCAGAAATACCTCGGGCCAATTCTAACCCCAGAACCTGCAGGGGGGATCAGGTCTGTCATAAACAGTAGTACGTCAAACACTGTAACCCTTTTACATATTAGTTTTGAGGGCATTAAGCTTATATCAATGGATATTTTAACACACTGGTTTTTATTGGCACCTAGTATGCATGTTACTCTGTCAATATGACATACATACAATTTCCTACAGTCTTTGTCACAGCTGGATGGTAAACAGAAAAATATATCATTTTGTATTGATGGTGCTGTGACTCTATAATCAATACAAAATAGCAAATACAAAGAAATTATTATCTCCTCCTCCCCCCCCCCCCTCCCAATTTACAATCCAGCTTAGGCAGAGGCAATAGGAAAACTACACAAATGCCAAGTAAAACCACAAAATCAGTTGCTACAATAACATGTGTATTATGTGACAATAAAACCGATCCCTATGTTTGAAGAGGATAGACTGCTACTCGCCATATAGTGAAGAGGTTGAATCAGATGGGAACAACAAAAAGACTGCTAAACAATTAAGCTTTCAGCCATAAGGCCTTCTTGCAAATTAAACACACACGTACCGCATACACATAAGCCCATTCTCTGGCAGAGACAGTAGTCACATGGGTGTCAGTTGTATTTCCGTGAACATGTGTATGTATGTTGTCTAATGTGGAAGAAGACCTTTTGGCAAAAAGCTTACATGTTTAGCAGTCTTTTTGTTGTGCCTGTTTGCGACTCAACATCTCCACTATACAGTGAGTAGCGATCTATCCTTTTAATAATACTGTCATTATTCCATCCAGTTTTTTTCCATAGTTCAGTCTCTATGTCCGTATTTTACTGTACATACGGTAATAAATTCTTCTGTAATATTTTTTACTATGGCACTCTTAATGTAATGCACCTGTACAACTTTTTCCCCTTTAGTTGTGAAAACAAAATCTGCAGTGGAATTTTTTCAATATCTGTTTGTCAAATACAGCTTTGTCTTCATTTAACAATATTATAATAAGGAAAGTTGCTACTCACCATACAGCAGAGTTGCTGAGACGAAGGCCTTAATGGCTGAAAGCTGGACTTCAGGGTCTTTTTGTTGTGCCTGTCTGCAACTCAGCATCTCCTCTATATGGTGAGTAGCAACTTTCCTTCTCATAATATTCTTACATTCCATCCTGGATTTTCCATTGTTTGAATTTTGTCTTCATTTAATTTATGATGAAGCTCTCTTTGCATTTGTAGCAATGTTGTAACATGGTTACTGAATTACGGCAGGTCTTTCCCACTGTTCAAAACCTGTTTGGTGTGCACATTATTAAAAGCATTTTGTACCATGTTGTGAATTTTATCCACTGATGTTCCAGAATTTCATCACCAGAAATTAATGTTTGATGTTGATTGGTCAAGTAACCTGCAGTCTACTTTTTATCAAACTATCTGCGTAAAATCGTGACTTTCACAAGTTGATTTCAGAGCTAACTTCTGAAGGTTGAATATAAATGGTAGAACATATAAAGCAGGGAGAGTACAAAAATTTAGGCTGGCAGAGGAGCAGGGGGCAAAAATACTTATCAAACGAAGTATTCTGATGAGCAGACTTATTAATTTATCAAAAGAAAATAAATGGCAGTCTTGCACTACAAACTAGCTCTTGGTTTATTGCATGCATACAATCTGAAAAGGTCACACTTGCCAGTAGTCGACAGCTCTACTTTTTTACCTTGAAGGGGGAACCAGATGGTGCTATGGTTTGCCCATTAGATGGCACTGCCATAGGTCAAACGGATATCAACTGCGTTTGTCTCTCTTTTTTTTTTTTTAATTAGGAACCCTCATTTTTAGTACATATTTGTGTAGTACGTAAAGAAATATGAATGTTTTAGTAGGACAACTTATGGCGCTGTAATAGTCACAAACATATGGCTCTCAATTTTAGATGAACAGTTGGTAACAGGTAGGTTTCTTAAATTAAAATACTGAACGTAGGTACATTTAAACATTTTATTTCGGTTGTTCTAATGTGATACATATACCTTTGTGAACTTATCGTTTCTGAGAACGCATGATGATACAGTGTGATTATCTGTAAATACCACATTAATGCAATAAATGCTCAAAGTGATGTTCGTCAACCTCAATGCATTTGGCAATACGCATAACGACATTCCTCTCAAAAGCGAGTAGTTCGCCTTCCGTAATGTTCGCACATGCATTGACAATGCGCTGGCGCATGTTGTCAGTGGATGATGATAGCAAATATCCTTCAACTTTCCCCACAGAAAGGAATCCGGGGATGTCAGATCCAGTGAACGTGCGGGCCACAGTATGGTGCTTCGACGACTAATCCACCTGTCATGAAATATGCTATTCAATACCACTTCAACTGCACGCAAGCTATGTGCCGGACATCCATCATGTTGGAAGTACATCGCCATTCTGTCATGCAGTGAAACATCTTGTAGTAGCATCGGTAGAACA
Source organism: Schistocerca piceifrons (assembly GCF_021461385.2). NCBI lineage: Eukaryota > Metazoa > Arthropoda > Insecta > Orthoptera > Acrididae > Schistocerca > Schistocerca piceifrons. Next base: position 146,167,982 of record NC_060145.1, read on the forward strand.
TTACTTAGGAAATCAGCATACATTGCACCATTTAGATTGCCATCGATAAAATGGGAGCCAATTATCCTTCCTCCCATAATGCCGCACCATACATTAACCCGCCAAGGTCGTTGATGTTCCTCTTGTCGCAGCCATTGTGGATTTTCCATTGCCCAGTAGTGCATATTATGCCGGTTTACATTACCGTTGTTGGTGAATGACGCTTCGTCGCTAAATAGAACGCATGCAAAAAATCTGTCGTCGTCCCGTAATTTGTCTTGTGCCCAGTGGCAGAACTGTACACGACGTTCAAAGTCGTCGCCATGCAATCCCTTGTGCATAGAAATATGGTGCAATCGATGTTTATGTAGCATTCTCAATACTGACATTTCTGAGATTCCCGTTTCTCGCGCAATTTGTCTGCTACTGATGTGCGGATTAGCCACGACAGCAGCTAAAACACCTACTTGGGCATCATCATTTGTTGCAGGTCGTGGTTGACGTTTCACATGTGGCTGAACACTTCCTGTTTCCTTAAATAACGTAACTACCTAGCGAACAGTCCGGACACTTCAATGATGTTGTCCAGGATACTGAGCAGCATAGGTAGCACACACCCATTGGGCATTTTGATCACAATAGCCATACATCAACACAAATTGGTAAATGGTCCATTTTAACACGGGTAATGTATCACCCCAGCGTTTGCTGGACAGGGCACCCTCTTGCCCTGGAAATGAGAAATCATTTCAAAAGGCGGGAGATCCAGCTGATGGTCAATGGCATAGGATGTGGAAGGCAACAGGAAACCACAACATTAAAGAACTATGGTTATGCCAAGCATCAGCAGTAAACCATGTCAGTATCTTCTGTAAAATTTTCCGGAGATAAAATAGTCCCCAATCGGATCTCCAGGTGGGGACTGCAAAAGATACAGACAACATGAAGGAAAAGAATCCCAATTTTAACATAGCCACTTGGAATGTGAGAACACTGCTTCAGTCTTGCAAGCTAGAAAATGTAAAACTTGAAATGCGACGACTGGAAATCGATACCCAAGGCATATCGGAGATGAGATGGCCCCAACCAGGTGATTTCTGGTCTGGAGAATACAGAGTCATTCACACCAGAACTGACCAAGATAGACCAGAAATGGGAGAAGGTGGAATAATTATGAGGAAGAACTATGGCTCACGTGTCAAGGGATATGTGCAATATAGCTCTCGAATAATACTAGTCAAATTTGAAACTAAACCACACGACACTGTGATAATACAAATATACATGCCAACATCCAAAGAAGAAGATGCAGTCATTGCCGAAATATACGAAAAGATAAGTAATGCGATGAGAAATGTTAAGGGAGATGAAAACATGATTGCCATGGGGGACTGGAACGCAATTGTGAGTGAAGAACCAGAGGAAGGAATTGTTGGCAAATATGGACTAGGAAGAAGAAATGAAAGAGGAGATTGACTTATCGAGTTCTGCTCAAGGAACCAATTAGTTGTTGCAAACACACTTTTCCAACATCACAAACGAAGAAGATACACATGGAAAGCCCCTGGAGACCTGAGGCGACAACAGATTGATTACATTCTAGTGAAAGCACGTTTTAAGGAACCAGATAAAACATTGCAGGAGCTATCCGTCTGCAGACATAGGCAGTGATCATAACCTGGTCCTGATGAAAAGTTCACAGAGATTCAAACGTTTGAAGAAGCAGCCAGTAAAACTTAAATGGGAACTAGAAAAGCTGAAAACTGAGGAACTGGCAAAGTGCTATGCTCATGGAATAGACAACCTAGCTAAGAATTTTCAACATGGTGGAGTAAATGAAGACTGGGATCAAATTAAATCTGTTATATACAAATACAAAGCAGCAGAAAAGATAGTTGGAAGAACTCAACCCAAAAACAAGAGGAAATGGATTACAGCAGATATTATTGAGCTTATAGAAAACAGGAGATTATACAAAAATGCAACTGATGAACAAGGAAAAGCCGAATACAGATGACTAAGGAATTTAGTTTATAGAGAAGCTAGGAAAGCAAAAGAAAATTTTCTTGAAGAAATGTGCAGAGAAGTGGAAGAAAATATGCAAAACGGGAGAACTGATTTAGCCTACAGAACAGCAAATCAATTTTTTAACAAACGTAAAACAACACTCTCAGGCACAATAGAAAATAAAGAGGTGAAAATGCTGTTTGGTGAAGACATGGTGAAGAGATGGAAAGAATACATAGAGGAGTTGTATGCCGAAACACCCCTTTCGGAGGAAGTAATAGGAAGAGAAGAGCAAGTAGACGAAGATGACAAGAGGGATGACATTCTGCAAGAAGAATTTGACAGAGCTCTAAAAGATCTACGGGACAACAAAGCAATGGGTATTGATGACATCCCTGCATAACTAATAGAGAATGCTGGTGACAGCATGAAAATGATGCTGCTTAAACTTATTAGGTGCATCTATAACACAGGAAAGATACCGACAGACTTCCAGAAATGTATCATTGTTCCTATCCCAAAGAAGGCAGCAGCTACAAAATGCGAACAGTACCGAACTCTAAGCCTAATATCACATGCATCAAAAATTCTCATAAAAATAGTTCTGAAGAGAATTGAAGAGAAGGTGGAGGATATGCTGCGTGAAGATCAGTTTGGTTTCAGAAGGGGATTGGGAACAAGAGAGGCAATTCTGGCACTGAGACTCATTATCGAAAAGCAATCACAGAAAAATAAACCAACTTACATTGCCTTTGTAGACATGGAAAAGGCATTTGATAACGTTATCTGGCAAGAGATGTTCGGAGTGCTGAGGAAAAGTGGAATAACGTACAAAGACATCCGTGTGATACTCAGTTTCTATAAGAATGAGGTGGCAGTGATTAGGAACTGTCACCATGAACAAGAAGCAAATATTAGAAAAGGGGTAAGGCAAGGCTGTGTTCTCTCTCTCCACTTATATTCAATGCTTACATCCAGGAAGCTATAGATCAAGTTCGAGAAACTTTTGAGGTGGGAATCAAAATTAATGGACATAAAATAGAAATGCTACATTATGCAGATGATATTGCTATAGTCACGGAGACAAAAGAAGATCCAGAGGACATCCTCAGAACAATGGAAAAAATTCTTTGCAATCAGTATGGAATGACAATAAACAAGAAAAAGACTAAAGTGATGGTATGCAGTACAGGAGCAGAATATGAACCTCTGAGAATGAAAATCAGAAGAGAGGAGCTGGAAGTGATAGAGGAATTTACTTACCTGGGAAGCAAAATCACAAGAGATGGTAGAAACTGGAAAGAAGTAGCGACCAGAATACAAAAGGCCAAAATTGCATTTAATCGGAGAAGGAACTTACTCACCAGCAATAACATCAGTCTGAAAATAAGGAAATGTATCATGAAAGGTTTCGTTTGGAGTGTGGCCCTATATGTATGGGAAACTTGGACAATTGGAAGAGAAGACAGAAGACTACTAGAAGCCCTGGAGATGTGGTGCTATAGAAGGATGAAGAAGATCAGCTGGAGAGACAAAGTAACAAATGAAGAGGTGCTTGGAAGAGTACAGGAAACCAGATCTCTGTGGAGGCACATCCAAACAAGAAGATACAAACTTTTAGGGCACATCCTACGACACAACAACGTCATTGGAACAATAGCAGAAGGAGCTACTGAGGGAAGGAATCGGAGGGGGCGACCAAAGATATCATACGTGCAACAAATCATGAGTGACGTTGGATGTAACACATACATGGAAATGAAGAGGAAAGCAGACAGAAGAGAGGAATGGCACTCTGGTGCAAACCAACCTCAGGGTTGAACACTAAAAGAAGAAAAGAATGTATCACGAAGCAAATACCGTCCGAACTGACTGAATGTTGCGTGATACCACGCACTTGTACGTTTGTGACTATTACAGCGCCATCTATCACAAAGCAAAAAAGTGGCCCAACTAAAACATTCATATTTCTTTACATACTACACTACCTGTACTGATACTCTACTCCTATGTGGAGCTTCAGCTTGCCAGATTGCCTCTCCTGCTGTAAAACACTTGTCAACAAAATGGCATTTGTACTTTCATTTGGTAGTAATTGTCCACAGTTGAACTACAATAGATGGTTCATGCAGCTACACACCAAGAACCAGGTATTTTATTTTTCATTCACAGAAAAAAAGAGACAAAAACAAAAGTGTGCATACAACTAATATCTGCTGATTGTATGATAGTACCAACAAAAAAATGAATGATTATCTCATTGGGTATGTTATGGAAACATGTTAATTCACCAATACCCACTGACACTCCAGAAAATAGTTTATTCACAGATAATAAAATACTTACCCAAACCCATCAGTGTATTATAATTCCTCAAGACATTAAGGATCCTTTTCCTTTCATAGCAAGACATTTGCTTCCATTCATCAAGTGTGAACCAGTGTGAAAGTTTCTCAGGCACTTCAACCAAATCTTCAGTCAGTTTCTGAAAACAAGATGTACTTTATTTGGACCACGAATTTAAAATGCACAAAAACAGCAGGGTGTGTATAATTTCGTAGTACAGGCCTAATATTTTACATGTGGGAATTTGGGTAGAATTAGCATTATGGACATGAGCTTTTGTTATATCTTTTTGTTATTAATTTGAACAAAGAGATTACAATTCCTACAACTACAAAAAGTCTCAAAAACTCAATTCAACACTCTAGTCTACAATAAAAATTACAGAACCATTAACATGATTCAGCATCAAAGTTGTGTAGATAATACTATGAACTCATTAATTAAAAACATAGAAACTGTAGTTTCTCTGTGCTTACAAAACACATGTACGTTTCATAGAGAAATACTGTTCAAGCATGGGAAATTTACATCAGACCCGACTGCACAGGACAAAGTGTACTTGAAGAAGAAAAAGTAGAAGAAAATATAGATGACATGATTTGCTTTGGTCTTTTGTAAGTAAAATACCTTCATTGGATGGACACACACACACAAGTGAGAAATATTGAGAGAATATGAGGGAAGCTATTAACAGTGAAAAGACTGAAATATAACTGCAGATGATTATGGCTAGCTGATCAGTAGACCAAGAAAGAAGCTATACAACACACGAAAATCTCCAATCTAATAGTTTAGGCTGGAGTTTAGATGCACACAAAACTTTATATTGAGCATATAACTAGTCTGTCAGTTAAAATACCATGCAGATCACCACCGAGATTTACATTCCATTAAAATATGAAATATTCACATGAGTATACAATAGGAGCTACAAACAGGTACACACTATTGCCAGAGTAGATAGCTTCAACCTTGACATGATGATGTTGTGGTCTTCAGTCCTGGGACTGGTTTGATGCAGCTCTCCATGCTACTCTATCTTGTGCAAGCTGCTTCATCTCCCAGTACCTACTGCAACCTACATCCTTCTGAATCTGTTTAGTGTATTCATCTCTTGGTCTCCCTCTACGATTTTTACCCTCCACACTGCCCTCCAGTACTAAATTGGTGATCCCTTGATGCCTCAGAACATGTCATACCAACCGATCCCTTCTTCTAGTCAAGTTGTGCCACAAACTCTTCTCCCCAATTCTATTCAAAACCTCCTCATTAGTTATGTGATCTACCCATCTAATCTTCAGCATTCTTCTGTAGCACAACATTTCAAAAGCTTCTATTCTCTTCTTCCAAACTATTTATCGTCCATGTTTCACTTCCATACATGGCTACACTCCATACAATTACTTTCTGAAACGACTTCCTGACACTTAAATCTATACTCGAAGTTATCAAATTTCTCTTCTTCAGAAACGCTTTCCTTTCCATTGCCAATCTACATTTTATATCCTCTCTACTTCAACCATCATCAGTTATTTTGCTCCCTAAATAGCACAACTCCTTTACTGCTTCAAGTGTCTCATTTCCTAATCTAATTCCCGCAGCATCACCCGATTTAATTCGACTACATTCAATTATCCTTGTTTTGCTTTTGTTGATGTTCATCTTATATCCTCCTTTCAAGACACTGTCCATTCCATTCAACTGCTCTTCCGAGTCCTTTGCTGTCTCCGACAGAATTACAATGTCATCGGCGAACCTCAAAGTTTTTATTTCTTCTCCATGGATTTAAATACCTACTCCAAAGTTTTCTTTTGTTTCCTTTATTGCTTGCTCAATATACAGATTTAATAACATCAGGGATAGGCTACAACTCTGTCTCACTCCCTTCCCAACCACTGCTTCCCTTTCATGTCCCTCAACTCTTAAAACTGCCGTCTGCTTTCTGTACAAATTGTAAATAGCCTTTCGCTCCCTGTATTTTACCCCTGCCACCTTCAGAATTTGAAAGAGTATTCCAGTCAACATTGTCAAAAGCTTTCTCTAAGTCTACAAATGCTAGAAATGTAGGTTTGCCTTTCCTTAATCTATTTTCTAAGATGAGTCGTAGGGTCAGTACAGCCTCACGCGTTCCAACATTTCTACGGAATCCAAACTGATCTTCCCCGAGGTCGGCTTCTACCAGTTTTTCCATTCGTCTGTAAAGAATTCGCGTTAGTATTTTGCAGCTGTGACTTATTAAACTGATAGTTCGGTGATTCTCACATCTTTTAACACCTGCTTTCTTTGGGATTGGAATTATTATATTCTTCTTGAAGTCTGAGGGAATTTTGCCTGTCTCATACATCTTGCTCACCAGATGGGAGAGTTTTGTCAGGACTGGCTCTCCCAAGGCTGTCAGTAGATTGACATAGCACAGCTTGACATAGCACATCAATATCTGCTACTCCAGTTTCTAAAAGGCTGTTCTTTGCATTGATCCCACAGGACCTTGCTGCTTGCAAATTGTTATCAAAATACCAGTCGTAGATGGCTGAGAAATTGTATAGTGCGCATGTGCCCTGGATACTGAATAATTTCCTGTGTGTGTCACACCAGGACTGATAGAAACCAATGACGCCCTATCTTCAGCAAAGGAGCTAACCCTGAATGCCCATATAGCTAGCTTGATCCCATTAAGGGTCTTCATATAGGGAAATTGAACAGACCCATACACTGTGCTGCAATCTGTATGCTAGGATCACAAAGTAACAACACCAGGTGTGTTCAATTTCAAGTCTCAGATTTTCTATTTCACAAAACAATCACAGAGAAAATTTGAAACTCCCCTTATTTCTCCTTTAATACATAGTTTTCACAATTCTGATACCACTCCACCATCACCACAAATGCTTTTCTGGAAATTTGCTTTGTCAAGTAGAAAGTCCCAGATGAAATCACAACTGCAGTATGTGTGAAAATGGAATATGCTTTTCATTGTCAGGGAAAAGTCAAAAATCACTAGCAGCTACATCAGGTGAGGCTGGAGCATGGAAAATCGTTTCAACAGTTGTTTTTATACAGTAACTCCTGTGACAGATTAGCGCAATACACTGAATACAATGGTACATTGTCTTGGTGAAACAGCACATGTGGATTTTTTTTTTTTTTTGTTGTCATTTTCTCATAATGTTGAGAAGAGCTTGTTCTTCAAAACATCAAGGCAGCACACATCAGTCAACCCTAGCATATCTTTGTGAACCTCCAAAATAATACAAAATTGTTAAGGCTTTCATGGCCACTTGTTGACAAACTGCTTTTGGCTTCTGTCTTGGGTTTTACGGCTGACATTTGTCTGATGATTTTACAGACATTTCACCAGCACAAGGGGCTGGCATTGTCAAAGCTTCACCCTCCACTGCTGGTGGTGAACTGGAATGTCTGAGGATTTCTTGGTGGTCATTTCCGGTGCGGTTCTCCTCTTGCTACTTGCGACTGTCATTTGCTGCAGCACAGGAAGCCAGGATCTATTTGCCTTAAGGCTTTCTTTTTTTATGGTTTTAGGGCACAAAACTGCTACGGTCATTAGCACCCAGTCTGTGGCTTAGGAAAAGGTAAAACAACGAAAATGGAAACTAGCAGTGGGAGCGAAACTCAAAAAAGTGGGGAACTAAAAAACAGAAGGAAAGCTTAAAAAACCAGTACAGAAGGGGGGGGGGGTGTTTGTCCCCAAAAAGAGCATCAAATGACTGGTGTCATCTCACTGACACTAATAAACTCGAGAATGTGATCGGCTGAGCGCGTATCATCTGCTAAAATGGAACAGCTGTAGACGGGCGCGTAACAGAGTAAAATAGGGGCACTCAAGAAAAAGGTGTCTCACCGTCCACAGTTGAAAGCAGTGGGGACAAAGCGGGGGAGGATCGCCACTTAAAAGAAGTCGATGACTAAAAAGACAGTGTCCTATCCGGAGTCTAGTTAAAATTACCTCCTCCTGACGACGAGTTTGGGAGGAAGACGTCCAAGCACAGGGAAGAACTTTCACGTCCCACAATTTATTATTGGGAAGTGTAGACCAATGTGCATGCCATGAAAGAGCAACACAAAGACATAAAACACTCCGCAGATCGGCGATGGGAACCATGCAAACAGCAGGAAGAAGAAGAGAGACTGCAGCCTTGGCCGCTATATCGGCCACCTCGTTTACACAAATACCAACGTGTCCTGGGATCCACAGAAATGCCGCAGAGATGCCCCGCAAGTGGAACAAGTGGAGGCAGTCCTGAATCCAGTGGACCAGAGGGTGGACAGGGTAGAGAGCTTTGAGACTGAGGAGAGAGCTGAGCGAATCTGAGCATATAATATATCCGCTGATTGCGACGGATGTATTGGACAGCCTGGAGAACAGCGTAAAGCTCTGCAGTAAAAACCTAACACTGGTCGGGATGCCGAAATTGATTAGAGGTGTCGCCAACACTATATGCACTCCCAACACCAAATGATGTTTTTGAGCTGTCAGTGTAAATAAATGTGGCATCCTTCATTTGTGCGCATAGAGCAGCAAATGCCCAACGATAAACAAGAGAGGGGGTACCATCCTTGGGAAACTGATAAATGTCACACAGCAGGCAGGTCCGGGGGCAGAGCCAAGGCGATGTTGTACCCCAAGTTGTCAAGAAAGTTTTAGGAAAGCAGAAGGAAAGAGAACGTAGCAGATGACGGAAGCGGGCTCCCGGTGGTAGTAGAGAGGAAGGGAGGCCTGCAATACCCTAAATCCAAAGAGGCGTCGAAAAAAGGGTCACAGGCCGGATTAGCAGGCAGACTCAGCGACTCAGAAGGACAGCTCGCCGACTGGCCAGCGGAGGTTCAGCAGTCTCAGCATAAAGGCTTTCCACAGGGCTGGTGTAAAAAGCTCCAGATGCTAAACGCAATCCACAGTGGTGGACAGAGTCGAGATGCCGAAGAATAGATGGCTGAACAGAGGAGTAAACTATGCTTTCATAGTCCAATTTTGAGCACACTGAGGCAGAATAGGGGCGGAGAAGGACCACTCTGTCCGCTCCCCAGGAGGTACCATTCAGGATACGGAGGGTGTTGAGGGATCGCAGACAGTGAGCCGAAAGGTAGGAAATGTGGGAGGACCAGCACAGTTTTCTGTCGAACATAAGACCCAAGAATTTAGCAACATCCGCGAACGGAAGGTTGACAGGACCTAGATGTAGGGAACGCGGAAGAAACTCCGTACGACACCAAAAATTGACACAAATGGTCTTACTGGGAGAAAAGCATAAGCTGATTTCGATGCCCCAAGAGTGGAGGCGATCAAGACATCCTTAAAGACATTGTTCAAGAAAGCTGGTCCATTGAGATCTGTAGTAGATCCCAAAATCGTCCGCAAAGAGGGAGCCCGAGACATCAGGAAGGAGACAATCCATAATGGGATTTATGGCAATTGCAAACAGTAAAAAATTTAGCACAGAGCCCTGGGGTACCCCGTTTTCTTAGGAGAAAGTACGGGAGAGAGTAGTGTTCACCCGGACTTTAAATGTGTGCTCTACCATAAATTCATGAATAAAAAGCGGCAGTCGACCTCGAAAGCCCCAAGAGAACAGTGTGCGGAGGATGTCTGTACTCCAACAGGTATTGTATGCCCTCTCCAGATCAAAAAATATTGCTACTGTTTGGCGTTTCCTGAGAAAATTGTTCAGGATATAAGTGGAGAGAGCAACAAGATGGTCAACTGCAGAACGATGCTTTCGGAAACCGCATTGGGCAGGTGTTAAAAGGCTTTGGGACTCCAGCCACCAGGCTAAACGGCAATTCACCATACACTCCAAAACCTTACATACACTACTCTTGAGAGAAATGGGGCAATAGCTAGATGGGAGATGTTTGTCCTTCCCAGGTTTCGGAACGGGAATGATGATAGCTTCCCGCCATCTTCTGGGAAAAGTACTGTCGGTCATAATTCGATTATAAAGGCAAAGTAGGTAGTGCTGACTATGGTATGATAAATGCAGCAACATTTGGATGTGGATACCATCCGGTCCTGTGGCAAAAGAGTGAGAAGAAGAGAGTGCGTGTTGGAGTTCCCGCAAGGAGAAAACAGTATTATAGCTTTCGCTATTTTGAGAGGAGAAAGCAAGAGGTCGCACTTCCGCTGCACATTTCTTCGGGAGAAAGGCTGACGGGTAATTTGAAGAGCTCGAAATCTCAGCAAAGTGCTGACCCAATGAGTTAGAAATTACGACAGGGTCCACTAAGCTATCATGCACGACAGTGAGCCCAGAGATCGGGGAGAAACTAGGTGTGCCAGGTAACTGCCGAATCAGACTCCAAACTCCCGAGGAGGGAGTGAAGGTGTTAAAGGAGCTAGTAAAGAAGTCCCAGCTTGCCTTCTTGCTATTGCGGATGACGCAATGGCATCGCGCACGGAACTGCTTATAGTGGATACAGTTGGCCAAAGTAGGATGGTGGCAGAAAACACGGAGAGCACGTTGCCGCTCATGTATTGCGTCACGGTATGCCTCGTTCCACTAAGGAACTGGGGGGCGCCGGGGCAAATCAGAGGTGTGAGGTACTGAACGTTCCATGGCTGTAAGAATAACTTCTGTAATATGAGTGACCTGATCATTGACGCTAGGAAAGTGATGGTCATCGAATGTCGCTAGAGACGAAAAAAGTGTCTGGTCGGCTTGGGCAAGCTTCCAGCGTCTCGGGCGCATAGATGACAGTTGTGGCTGCAACCTAAGGACACATGGAAAATGGTCACTCGAGTGTGTATCAGCAAGAGCAAACCATTCAAAGTGCCGAGCTAGCTGAACAGTACCGACCAAAAGGTCCAAATAAGAGAAATTTGTCGTGGAGGCAGAAAAAAATGTAGGGTTCCCAGTGTTGAGGCAAACTAGATCCGCTTGGTGGAAGACATCAATCAATAGGGAGCCTTGCGGAAAAGGACGTGGCGATCCCCAAAGCGGGTGGTGGGCATTGAAGTCCCCAACCACCAAATAGGGGGGCGGAAGCTGGCAAAGAAGATGAAGCAGATCAGCTCTTGCCAGCGATGTGGATAATGGAATGTATACAGTATAAAGAGAGAAGAAGGTGTATCCAGAAAGGGAAAGACGGACAGCAACAGCTTGGAAGGAACTGTTTAAGGGGATTGGGTGATAATGGACAGTGTCATGGAGAAGAATCACGAGTCCTCCATGTGCTGGAGTGCCATCAACAGAGGGGAGATCAAACCAAACTGACTGAAAATGAGTGAAAACAAAGCAATTCTGGGGACCCAGTTTTGTTTCCTGAAGACAGAAAATTACTGGCGAGTAGGATCGTAAGAGGATCGACAATTCATCCCGATTGGCCACAATGCCACGGATATTCCAATGGATAATGGACATAGGGTGGAAGGAAAGGGAAGAATCTTACCACGGTTGCCCTCAACGCAATGACTGCTGAGAGCCGGCGGCCGACAGCATGGAACAGCAGTCAGCCAAGGGCAGAAGATCCTGATCCATGGGTTGTACGGGAGCAGCTCCTGCCACCAGCGATTGGCCGGTTGATCGGCTGCCAGCAGTGCACCTCAGCGACGTGGAAGACAGCTGAGGGTGGTTACCGCCAGGTGGCGCTGTAGATGAGACATGCCGTGGTGGAGAAGGAGAGGAACTGGGTTTCTTATGAGCCTTCTTGGAAACAGGACGTTGAGATGGAGGAATCGATGGTTGTGATATAGGTGTAGGTAAAAAATCTTCTCGAGTAGGCTCTTTTTTGGAAGTCCGAGTGTCTGATTTTGGGGCTCGTGATTTAGCAGAAAACAATGAAGGGCGAGCCATAAAGTGAGCAGGTGATAGTGGGGAGGTTGAATGGGTGATCTTTGTGCTGGCTGATCTGATGACCGTGGCACTAAAACTGAGATCACAAGTCGGCGTGGCTGCCTCCTTAGTAGGCTGAGGAGATGCAAGGACAGTGCTATATTTACCTGTGGGAGGCACAGTGGGCTTTCAACTGGTGAATAAATTTCGAGCAGCAAATGTCGACACCTTTTCCTTCACTCTGATTTCCTGACCATGCCGTTCATCTTTGAAAATGGGGCAATCTCGAAAGGAAGCAGCGTGGTCACCCATACAGTTGATGAAACGAGGGGATCGAGGTGGACAAGCAACCTCATGAGCATCCTTGCCATATGTAACACATTTGGCCAGATTGGAACACGACTGGCTGGTATGATTGAACCGCTGACACTGATAGCAACGCGTAGGGTTGGGGATGTAAGGGTAAACTGAAATTATCTCATAGCTCGCTTTTATGTTCAATGGAAGTTGAACTCTGTCAAATGTCAAGAAGATAGTATGGGTTGGAACCAATTCCTTGTCAACCCTTTCCATGACTCGATGAACAGCCATTACGCCCTGGTCAGACAGGTAGTTTTGAATTTCCTCATCAGACAATCAATCGAGGGATCATGTATAAACCACCCCGTGTGATGAATTTAAAGTGCGGTGCATTTCCACCCTGACAGGGAAGGTGTGTAGCAGTGAAGTTCGCAGCAATTTTTGTGCCTGGCTGAGAACAAAGTAAGAGCATATGGACTATCAGACCAATTGTGTGATCGGATTGAGGAGTTCCTAGATAACAGGACGCAGCATGTTATTCTCAATGGAGAGAAGTCTTCCGAAGTAAGAGTGATTTCAGGTGTGCCGCAGGGGAGTGTCATAGGACCGTTGCTATTCACAATATACATAAATGACCTGGTGGATGACATCGGAAGTTCACTGAGGCTTTTTGCAGATGATGCTGTGGTGTACCGAGAGGTTGTAACAATGGAAAATTGTATTGAAATGCAGGAGGATCTGCAGCGAATTGACGCATGGTGCAGGGAATGGCAATTGAATCTCAATGTAGACAAGTGTAATGTGCTGCGAATATACAGAAAGATAGATCCTTTATCATTTAGCTACAAAATAGCAGGTCAGCAACTGGAAGCAGTTAATACCATAAATTATCTGGGAGTACGCATTAGGAGTGATTTAAAATGGAATGATCATATAATGTTGATCGTCGGTAAAGCAGATGCCAGAATGAGATTCATTGGAAGAATCCTAAGGAAATGCAATCCGAAAACAAAGGAAGTAGGTTACAGTACGCTTGTTCGCCCACTGCTTGAATACTGCTCAGCAGTGTGGGATCCGTACCAGATAGGGTTGATAGAAGAGATAGAGAAGATCCAACGGAGAGCAGCGCGCTTCGTTACAGGATCATTTAGTAATCGCGAAAGCGTTACGGAGATGATAGATAAACTCCAGTGGAAGACTCTGCAGGAGAGACGCTCAGTAGCTCGGTACGGGCTTTTATTGAAGTTTCGAGAACATACCTTCACCGAAGAGTCAAGCAGTATATTGCTCCCTCCTACGTATATCTCGCGAAGAGACCATGAGGATAAAACCAGAGAGATTAGAGCCCACACAGAGGCATACCGACAGTCCTTCTTTCCACGAACAATACGAGACTGGAATAGAAGGGAGAACCGATAGAGGTACTGAAGGTACCCTCCGCCACACACCGTCAGGTGGCTTGCGGAGTATGGACGTAGATGTAGATGTAGATGAACTGACTGCTTCTAACAATAAGGTACCATTTCATAATCGGGAACAAGACTTTACAGGACCTGCAATTGCATCAACTCTTTTCTGAATAATGAAAGGGTTGACTGGAGAAGTCTTCACTTTCATCTGTCTGAGAAACAACAAGGAACGGTGGCAATGATGGAAGAATTGTCCATGGCTGAGACTCATTTAACTTTTGCTTGTGAGCAGACATAGTAGATGATGAGGAAACCATTGCGGAAGTATCCCCATGATTACCGGTGTCTCCAATGGCGCGTTCTTTCCTTGTGAGGGCCCTCTCTGAGGGCACCCCCACCTTAGGTGATTGTTCACACCTCAGGTCACACCACCCGAGAAACGGACGGATGGACCAATAGGCACTTTCGGAAGGTATCAGCTCGAGTAATCAACCCTCCCTAGGCCTGGCCATTACCAGGGGGTACATACATGTCCTACCTGTCCACCCGGGGCGGGGAATTACGCGTTACCCCAACAACGGCTATGCATGGGAATGCGTGGGTTGGCCTTCAGACACGCATAGGGAGGAAAAAAGAGAAAGGGAGGAACAAAGCAAAGGAAAGGAAAGGAAAGGAAAGAAGAGAGGTCTCAAACACCGCAGTGGAGAAGAGAGTACAGAGAAGTGGCAAGGAAAAGAGGACAAAGGAAGGACAAAGACTTCCCAGCAAAGAAAGCGAAGAAGAGAGACTGACAGTTACAAGCATCCGTCTCTGGACGTAGGCACAAAACATACTCCCAGATGGGGAGAAGGGGAAGGGAAGAGGCGGAGGTTAGGGGTGGGGGGAGGATGAGGGGGGGGGGGGGGGGGGAAATGTGAAAAAAGGAGGTATGCAGCCTGAAAGGAAAGAGGGCTGCATTAGCTCGGGGTCCCGTACTCGCCACGCACGTATCCACAAGAGAGTTGTGGACCCCCTGGGAGGTTAAGGCTTTCTTCTTTCTTGCTGAAGCTATTCCTGTGTTTTTGTAGTTCTATCACCTCTCTGAACAAGCGGGTGTGATAGTGTTTCTCTACAGCCACAACTTCCATGTTGGCGAATTTTACTAAAAGGTCTGTCTCACACAGTGCATGTTCTAGCACAGCCGATTTCTCCACCTTCTCCAACCTGCAATTTTGTTTATGATCTTTGATCCTGGTATTGATTTATTGTCTAGTCATTCTGACACACACTTTTCCCCATGTACATGGTATGCGGTATATTCCTGACATTGCAAGTGGGTCCATTTTTCTCCTTCGTCGATCTAAGACACTCTTTGATCTCCTTCGTCGGTTTGAAAATCGTCTTTACACCATGTTTGCGCAATATACAGCCAATTGTGTCCATCACTCTGGGAATGTATGGCAGAAAGGCTGTACCTGACATTTCTTTTTCTGATTTGTTGCTTTGCTGAGTGTTTGACTCTGTTACACTTCTAATGCAACTTGTGGAGTACCCATCGCTCCTCGGAACACTTTCTCGGTGTTGCATTTCATCTCTGAGGCACTGTGGCTCTCATATTCGCCCTGCTAATGGCATGAGTGTATTAATTGTACCTCTTTTCTGGCTCGGGTGGTGGTTTGATAAATTGTGGAGTTATCGGCCCGTGTGTGTCAGTTTTTGATACACGCTGTGTCGC
The DNA here is from genome assembly GCF_021461385.2 of Schistocerca piceifrons. Taxonomy (NCBI): domain Eukaryota; kingdom Metazoa; phylum Arthropoda; class Insecta; order Orthoptera; family Acrididae; genus Schistocerca; species Schistocerca piceifrons. The sequence continues at coordinate 146,183,521 of NC_060145.1, forward strand.
TGCTGGGATGAAGGTGTTACACCGAAGTTCTTGAAATATAAGTGCCTATTCACCACCACTCAAGCACATCATATCTACGATAGAATTTAATGAGCTTTTCTTCGTGAGCAAATTCATACAACACAGAGAGACTTGGCAAGAATGGATGAGGAAATTTTCGACATTTTCTATCAACTAAGTAGCAGGATGCATAGAGACGAGCGGGAAAAGACCAACAGCATCACTCACAATAGCATGCAGAGCAAACTCAGCACTGCACTGAGTGACAGAACAGTAAGGTTTGAAAGATGCTGGAAGGAGACTGACAAGGCAATTCTCGACATGTCATGCACAGTGATCAACATCACTGAAAGACAATTGACCAAAGAGGAAGTGTCTGTCCTTCAAAAAGGATGGAATTACGCTATCATCCTGAGAACTATACCTATGGAGGACATAACTGCTAATACTGAAGCAGCCATATGGACCCATCCTTGTGAAAGAGCAGAGGAAGTACGCACTGAAATAGGCAGGATACTGCGCCAAGCAAAACCACCAGCTTGCAATCTGAAGAAAGAAGAGCTACTAGCTATTAAGAATCTTAATGCCAGCAAGAGTATATTCGTACTGCCTGCCGATAAGGGAAATGCGACCGTCGTAATGAAGACCGAAGATTATGAGCAAAAGATCTGGGACCTATTAGATCCAACGTCTTACCGAAAGCCAAGTGCAGATCCAATGCAGCATAACACATGGAATACAAATCAGTTAATCAAGGCATATTCTCTGCTGGCGGACATATAGAGGAAACTGCACAACAAACAAGCCCTACCACCAGGGCTGTATAGATTACGTACGATACATAAGAACAACGTTCCACTAAGAACAATTGTTAGCGCTCCTGGTTCACTGATGTATAAACTGGCAAAACAATTGGCCTCATTGATCCAGATGCATGTGGGGAAGACTGACACATACATAAAGGACTCAAGACATTTCATTGAGAAGCTGAAGAAACTAAAACTTGCACCAAATGCCACCCTGGTCAACTTTGATATTGTTTCTTGTTTACCAAAGTGCCACTCGGTGACACTATGGAGCACATGGGTTCCAATTTTCCCGCAAGACATCATAAAGCTCTTTCATACATGTCTCACCACAAGCTATTTCGTGGAACGGCAATTTCTACAAACAGCTGGAAGGCATCGCCATGGGTCGTCCTCTTAGTCCAGTGGTGGCTAACTTCTTCATGGAACATTTCAATGCACAGGCACTGGATTTGGGGACTTGTAAGCCTGTGGTGTGGTACAGGTATGCTGATGATACATTCATTTTGTGGAGCCATGGTGAAGAAAAGCTCGGGGACTTTCTAAGACACTTTAACAGCCTCCATGCCAACATAAAATTTACCATGGAAGTAGAACAGGACAAGAACTACCATTTCTAGACGTGCTGGTCACAAGGGATGGCGAAAACCTGAGACACAGAGTGTATTTAAAACCTACACACACAGCCAATACCTGCACAATTTATCAAACCACCACCTGAGCCAGGAAAGAGGTATGATTAATACACTCATGATGTGAACAGGACGAATTCGTGAGCCGCAGCACCTCATACAAGACCTGCAACACCTGGAAAGTTTTTTTGAGGAGCAATGGGTACTCCACAAGTTACATTAGAAGTGTAACTGAGCCAAATACTTGGCAAAGTGACAAAACAGAAAAAGAAATGTCAGATACAGCCTTTCTGCCATACATTTCCAAAGTGACAGACAGAATCGGCTGTACATTGTGCAAATATGGTGTAATGACGACTTCCAAAGCAACAAAGAAGATCAAAGAGTGTCTTAGATTGGCAAAGGAGACAATGGAACCCAATTGCAATGTCGGGAATATACCACATACCATGCACATGTGGAAAAGTTTGTCTCTAAATGACTCGATGAAAAATAAAGATCAGGATCAAAGAACATAAGCAAAATTACAGGTTGGGGAATGTGGAGAAATCGGCCGTGGCAGAGCACACACTGTGCGAGACCGACCTTGCAGTAAAATTCGCCAACATGGAAGTTGTGGCTGTAGAGAAGCACTATCACAACCGCTTGTTCAGAGAGGCAACAGAATTACAAAAGCACAGGAATAGCTTCAACAAGAAAGAAAGCCTTAAGGTAATCATATCCTGGCTTCCTGTGCTGCAATGAACGACCGTCGCATGTGGTAAGAAGAGAACTGCACCACAAATGACTGTGGCAAAGCCCTCTGACATTGGTGTGCCAGGTACGTATAGTCTGTGGCCATGAGCTCGGCTCCAGTTCACCACCAGCAATGGAGAGTGAAGCTTTGACAATGCCAGCCGCTTGTGCTGGCGAAACGTCAGTAAAATCATCAGACGAATGTTGGCTGAAGAACCCAAGACAGAAGCCAATAGGCAGTTTGCTCTAAAATAAGTTGGCACTTGCATGACTATGTTGTCAAAGCAGTTGGTGTGAGGCCAAGAATGTTTTTGTTAGTTGTTAAATGAAGTTCGGCATTCTTTGAACTGTTGCATCCATTAACTCAAATTCTTCAGTTTCATGACACTATCACCATATGTCTCATGCAAATGGTAATGAATGTCAATAGGTGTCACACTACGCAAGTGGAAAAACAGAATGTTTACTAACTGTTTGTAAAAACAAACACAACTTGTGGATTAGGCATTCGGACTTTTTCAACAGGCTGGTGGTTACCTACATGACCATATGAGGAGCATTTTACAATCATGGAGCATGTGATCGGCACGTTGTCAATCCCTCCAGCAGTTATTTCCAGTAATGAACCTTGATTGTGCTGCTGCTGCTTTATTCTAGCAGCTCATCACTTGGCTGAGGCGTAAATGACCACATTCCATGCCTCCCTACATCCAAAAAAAATTTGAGTAGGTACTGAGAAGTGAACCAGGTCCTTCCACAAAGAAGGGAATGGAAGTGACGATTAGATTATGGAAGTGGTTCTTGTACTGAAAATTTTACCATTTCTAATATCAAAAGCTCTTGCCACAGCCACTGAAGTTCTATGTGCTATACAGTGCTGTCCACCTGTTTCATGCATACGCACAAGTGTGTGTGTGTGTGTGTGTGTGTGTGTGTGTGTGTGTGTGTGTGTGTGTGTGTGTGTGTGTGCACTTTAAGCTAAATCCCACATTCCTACATTCCTACATGCCCCCAAGCTTGAGAAGGAAAAGCAAAACCATAGAACCTGAACACACTTTGACAACACTGGAGTAGATGTATTCTGTCTGTCTTATTCTCAGACCAAGAAGATTAAAAAGAGCACACATCAATTTTTCAATAAAAATTTTGAGACTAGCATCTTCTACCCATTGTTCCCAGGTTACAATTGTTAACTGAAAATGTCACGCAGTTTCAGAGAGATTGGAGGAAGTAAAAAGGGGGGGGGGGGGGGGGGGGGGGGGGAAGAAAAGAAAAGAAAAAGAAAAAAAAGAAAGGTCATCCACAAATAAGGAGCACTGTAAGGGAAGCCTTACCATGGTCATTATATTATTTACAGGATTTTAAACTCTGTTGCACTTGAAGTATTACCTTGAGGGACATTTTTCTTTTATGATTGGATATCAATGATTTTATATCTAGAATAACAAAAGGAAAAAGAGAGCCAGAAAGCCATCTCCAGAAGTCCCATGCATGGAGCTATCTGTGGTTATTGTGTCTCCAAGCAATTTGAAGCCCTTCTTAAAATAAAAGAATGTGCGTGTTAAATACGTTAAGTGTCAAAGCAAATTCAATTCATGATTTTTTTAATCTAAACAATCTTTTGTTGGGTGTTTTGGGGCAGGAGACCTGATAGCGAGGTCATCGGTCTTATCGGATTAGGAAAGGACGATGACGGAAGTCGTCCGTGCCCTTTCGAAGGAACCATCCCGGCATTTGCATGGAGCAATTTAGGAAAATCACAGAAAACCTAAATCAGGATGGCTGGACACAGGATTGAACAGTCGTCGTCCTGAATGTGAGTCCAGTATACTAACATAATTAAGAATGCATATTTGCAATGAAAATGGATTTTTGTGTGCTATATGTGATTACAAATAAGAATACATGCATTTTTCATGAAAATAGCAATTAGATTCTATTACTTACCATACATTTTATGAAGTTTGTACTTACATGACAGATATTTGAACTGAAAGAGGAGAAAAAGAACAACGACTGAAACGAGACTTGAACCAGCTATTAGCTGATGGCTTTGGAGCCCAAGTTATGTTGCAGGGTGCCTCTGAATTTTGTGGATGTATACTGAATTTTACCTTTACCGAAGTAGGTACTGCACTTTGTCGTAATGGTTGGTTAACTGTTGCAGTAGTGCAGTATAATGGTGATAAAGTTAAAACCGTTCCAGAACTTGAGACCTTTAATAGTAGGGACGTCATTGTGTATCGTACCTTTCAGATTGGAGAGGTGTATAACAGGGATATGGGCAAATCCTATTTTACATCCACAATGCCATTGGTATAAAGGACCAGGAATCATTGTAAGATTAATGAACAAGATGGTGTATGTACATGGAACAATGGTGATCTTTTATGTAAGAGTGATAAACTTGTTGGTGATGTAATGCATTATTATAGAAATTAAATAAAATTTTAAAAAAATTATATCGCACTACTGCAACAGTTAACCAACCATTACCGCAAAGTGCAGTACCGACTTTGCAAAAGGTAAAATTCAATACACATCCACAAAACACAGAGGGACCCTGCACTATAAACTTGGGCTCCAAGGCCATCAGCTGTAGTAATCTCCAAATCGTCGATAGCCTTGTAAATGGTCATGTGCGAACGTCATTTAAATCTCCTGTAACGGGGCATCTTCTGTGTGAGTGGTCCAATGGTGTTGCTCAAGCGGTTGCACGAAGACTGTCTTCTCAACAAATTCATTACATATATAGACAAAACTGTTGGCTCGTTGAGCCCCTGGTTCCTGATGCATGCTTGGCGGTCAATGTGTGACGTCATCTCAGAGCACAAAATTTTTGAAGTCTGCCGCAGAGTAAAAATCCTGTACGAGTGCTGAGGTTGTACTAGCAGTGCTCATAATCTTGTGTTTGTTTACACAGCGGCAGCCAGGCAACATGCGGCTGCATGGCACATTGACCAAATGGCCTAGTAGGGATGCCATTGGTATTAAGGACCAGGAATCATCGTAAGATTAATGAGCAAGGATTATGTATAGGGATCAAAGGCAATCTTGTATGTAAGAAAGTTGGTGATGTAACGCATTATTGCAGAAATTAACTTCACAGAATTGCTAGTACAACAGCCACCTCTATTTAAATATTTTCATAAGCTTGGAATCAAACCTAAAATCCCTACATGGCAGGCGAGCACTCTACCACACAGCCATACAGCCTGTGAAAAAAAGTCAACCTAGCTTTAGCATGTTAAAGAGGGTCAGGAAACTTTTAAGTCGATTTTCTCAAGAATTTTTTAGAGCTGCAGTGAACTATTTTGGGAGATTAATATTAGAGCTCTGAGCTTCATATATCATAAATATAAAAAAATGCAAAAATACAATAGCCTTGTCGTCCACTTATAAGATTCATGCCATAGCATGACCATGTATTCTGAGGTTCCCATGCAGTTAATGAGGGCAATATACAATTCAATTTGGGTATGTATGATCCCTCAGGAGGAGGAATATTAAAATACCTTATTTCCCAAGACTCCTCCGCCCCGCCCCCCCCCCCTCCCCTCACCTTGCAACCAACCATGCCACACAGATAGATGTATAAATTCTTATCAGGTCATGGGTAAGTTCCTCGTGTCAAATGCTACAAACAGTGATGGTTCCACCTCTCAGACACACTTCTCAACTACTACTCTCAAGAATTGTTTGCTCATGATAGTAGGCAGAAGACGGGCTGGCAACAGCTGTAATTTGAGTCAAGTTGTCTTCAATGGTCTTTTCAATATCTCTTTTAATGGACTGGAGAATACCATTCTTCACCACAGCATTAATACAACACCTTGAACCCTTTCCTGAATTCTCCAATTTGTATCCCATACATGTATTGTACTGGCTCACTGTAACAATCGAGTTCAGAAACTTGGTGCCACAATCTCTTCATTCTTACACTAACAATATTTTGTCCTCACTAGCTGAAACACTTCATGGGTTATGATGAATCGTTTTCACTTACAACAAAGATGTAGGGAAAGATGGATTGCTACTTACTGTAAAGAGGACACATCGAATTGCAGACATGCATGATTAAAACACTCACATCTTTCGGCCGCAGCCTTTGTCAGTAAACACACACACACACACACACACACACACACACACACACACACACACACACCAACAACCCACATGCCCATGGTCTTACCACTATTGAACACTACCTTTCTCAACATCCTTCAGACTCTAAACCCACTACCTCATCCCTCAATCATCCTACTAACTTCATCCTAACCCACAATCACTACTCATTTGAGGGGTAGGTACATAAATCTGCAGAACAGCCTTGGACACCCACATGGCACCCTCCTATGCAAACCTTTTTATGGGCCATCTAGAGGAGACCTTCCTAGCCTCCCAAAACACCAAACCCATAGCCTGGTTCAGGTTCACTGATGGTATCTTCATGATATGGACCCAGGGCCAAGACACCCTAACTTTGTTCCTTCACAACCTCAACACCTTCCGTGCCATCCCCTTCATGTGGTCCTCCTCAACCAGCATGCCACCTCCTTAGATGTTGACCACCACCTGTCTGATGGCTCCACACACACCCCTGACCACATTAACCTCACCAACTACCTACAGTACCTGCATTTTGACAGCTGTCATCCATTTCACACCACAAAATCCCTCTCCTATGGCCTGGCTACCCGGGGACAGTGCATCTGCAGTGAGAGTATGTTGAGTGTCTCACCAAGACATTCACAGACAGGCAATATTCCCCAGACCTGCAAACAGATCTCCTCTGCCATTTCCCCTTACAACCAGAATCCTCCCACCACTCCCAAAAACCAGCCACAAAGGAGTGTCCCCTTTATCACCCGAAGGGGCCAAAAGCTACATGTGAGAGTCTTTCAACCATGCTTGTCTGCAACTTGATGTGTCTTCTTTAGGGTAAGTAGCAATCTGTATTTTCCTACATTGTTGAAATTCCTACCTGGAGTTTCCATTGTTTGATTTCACTTAAAAGATTCATCCAGTCAAGTATCTCACAACTTCTCTCTCCATCAAGGAACAGTTGTCCTATAAAAAAATCCTGAAAATACTGGAATGAACGAACAGTGCTGGTGACGCAGTCCACGCAGTCATGGATGTTATCTCCACATTTCAACACAGCCAGTTGGCTGTGCAGTTCCATATCATCTTGCTGAACAACCCTTTGAGCAACTTTCTTTCAAGACAACCTTTTGAGCAACTTTCTTTCAAGCTCTGCCCATATCATATGTGCACCCTGATAAATAATGATCAATGGAGAGCTATCATCAACTGCTTTTCATCACTGACCAGATTCTTTAAGGGGAGGAGAGCATAATGTAGTAAGATTGATGGAAGAGAATGCCCTGAAGTTACATCTACATTCAGCATACCACTGTGAAATGCAGAACAGAGGGTACTTCTCACTGCGCCAGTTATCAGAGCTTCTTCCTGTTTCATTCATGTGTGGAGTTTCTGCTTTATCTTTTACATTAGGCCAGCAATAATTTAGAGTTATTGTTCATATTTTAAGTGTCAAGGAATATATTTGTCTTTTCATTCAGATAATTCACATGTACACTTCTGAATGCAAAGGAGGCACTACCTGTGAAAATAACTGAATTGAATGATTTTCATTTTTCTGTAGTATCTTTTTCTTACCTCTGTGGCACTGAAGTAAGACATATTCCTTCAGAGCTGCGAATAATTTGTGAAATACTTTAATTGGGGTTCAAAAGGATATTCATTTCAATGCGTTTTCTAGATGTATGAAATGAATTACTTTGAGATGAAATCTGTTTTAACAACAGAAAATTATAATTAAAAGAAATATATATTTGTTAAATACAACAACTGAAGGTGTTAATCGTAAGTTGGTGGTAAAGTATTCATGACAAGATATTTCACTGGCTTTCTCAGCACTAAAAGTGTCTTTATACCTTATATGGAACTAAATATTTGTTGTAAACACTAAGGGAACTTCCCCACCCAGCACCTGACATGTGTTATTTGGGAGCAGAACATTCCAGAATGAATTTTGCATTTATCTTTTCCCACATATAGCCTGTGTAACACTACAAATGGACCATGACAAGATAATCACAACTGAGATAACTGAATTTGTTGTGCTGTGTTACATTTAAATCTATGAAAACACAATTTTATGTATGATAATTATTTTTTTCCTTTTCATGTAATGACATGAAAAGCTATAATATATGATACAACATAACAAAATGAATGTAATAAACGCATATTGTGAAAAATGAATAGTGACGGAAGGGGAAATGGTCAGAAACATAAAAGTAGCCCCCCCCCCCCCCACACACACACACACAGTCTGCAGTCTCAGAGAGCTTAAACTACACTGCAAGCAGCAGCACCAGTGCATGATGGGAGTGGCGACTGGGTGGGGGTAAGGAGGAGGCTGTGGCGGGGAGGGGGAGGGATAGTATGGTGGGAGTGGCGGACAGTGAAGTGTTGCAGTTTAGATGGAGGGCAGGAGAGAGGGTGCGGAGGGGGGAGGGGGTAAATAGTGGAAAGGAGAGGAATAAAAATAAAAAGAAATTAAAACACTGGGTGTGGCGGTGAAATGATGGCTGTGTAGTGCTGGAATGGGAACAGGGAGGGGGCTGGATGGGTGAGGACAGTGACTAATGAAGGTTGAGGCCAGGAGGGTTGTGGGAACGTAGGATGTATTGCAGGGAAAGTTCCCACCTGCACAATTCAGAAAAGCTGGTGTTGGTGGAAAGGATCCATATGGCACAGGCTGTGAAGCAGTCATTGAAATGAGGGGTATCATGTTTGGCAGCGTGTTCAGCAGCAGGGTGGTCTACTTGTTTTTTGGCCACAGTTTGATGGTGGCCATTCATGCGGACAGACAGCTCGTTGGTTGTCATGCCTACATAGAATGCAGCACTGTGGTTGCAGCTTAGCTTGTAAATCACATGACTTGTTTCACAGGTAGCCCTGCCTTTGATGGGATAGGGAATGTCAGTGACCGGACTGGAGTAGGTGGTGGTAGGAGGATGTATGGGACAGGTCTTGCATCTAGGTCTATTACAGAGGTATGAGCCATGAGGTAAGTGATTAGGAGCAGGGGTTATGTATGAACAGATGAGTATATTGTGTAGGTTCGGTGGATGGCGGAATACCATGGTAGAAAGGGTGGGAAGGATAGTAGGTAGGACATTTCTCATTTCAGGGCATGACGAGAGGTAATCGAAACCCTGACGGAGAATGTAATTCATTTGCTCCAGTCCCGGATGGTACGGAGTTACGAGGGGAATGTTCCTCTGTGGCCGGACTGTGGGACTTTCGGAGGTGGTAGGCGACTGGAAAGATAAGGCACAGGAGATTTGTTTTTGTACAAGGATGGGAGGATAATTACGGTCGGTTAAGGCTTCAGTGAGACCCTCGGTATATTTAGAGAAGAACTGCTTGTCACTGCAGAAGCGACGACCATGGGTGACTAGGCTGTACGGAAGGGACTTCTTGGTATGGAATGGGTGGCAGCTGTCGAAGTGGAGGTATTGCTGGAGGTTAGTAGGTTCGATATGGACGGGGGTACTGATGTACCCATCTCTGAGATGGAGGTCAACATCTAGGAAGGTGGCTTGTTGGGTTGAGTACAACCAGGTGAAGCAAATGGGGGAGAAGTTGCTGAGGTTCAGGAGGAATATGAATAAGGTATCCTCACCTCGAATCCAGATAGCAAAGATGTCGTCAATGAATCTGAACCAGGTGAGGGGTTTAGGATTCTGGGTTTTTAGGAAGGATTCCTCTGGATGGCCCATGAATAGGTTAGCATAGGATTGTGCCATGCGAGTGCCCATAGTCGTACTGTGGATTTGTTTGTAGGTAATGCCTTCAAAGAAAACGTAATTGTGGGTGAGGATATAGTTGGTCATGGAGACTAGGAAGGAGGTTGTTGGTTTGGAATCCATGGGGCGTCTGGAAAGGTAGTGTTCAATAGCAGTCAGGCCATGGGCATTAGGAATGTTAGTGTACAGGGAGGTGGCATCAATAGCGACGAGCACGGCACTGTGTGGTAACGGTAAAGGAACTGTGGAGAGTCGGTCGAGGAAATGGTTGGTATCTTTTATATAATAGGATAGGTTCTGGGTAATAGGTTGAAGGTGTTGGTCTACGAGAGCAGAGATTCTCTCAGTGGGGGCACAGTAACCGGCCACATGCGGCGTCCTGGGTGGTTGGTTTTATGGACTTTAGGAAGCATGTAGAAGGTGGGAGTGCTGGAGTGGTAGAGGTAAGTAGAGAGAGGGACTCTGAGGAGAAATTCTGGGATGGGCCTGAGGATTTGAGTAGTGACTGGAGATCTTGCTGGACTGGAACCACTGTGGCATGGTTTTTAGGTGGAAGAATCTGACAGCTGACAGTCCTTCTGCCACGTAATCCTTGCAGTTCAAAACAATGGTGGTGGAGCCTTTGTCTGCAGGTAGCATTATAAAATTGGGATCAGTTTTTAGATGGTGGACTGCGGTTCTTTCTGCGCATGTAAGGTTAGTATGCATGTTGAGGGATTTGGGCAATGATGGTAAGGCAAGGTTCGAGGATAAGAAATTCTGGAAAGTTAGCAGGGGGTGGTTTGGAGGCAGTGGGTGGTGGATCACGGTTGGATGGAGGATTGAACTGAGTTAGGCAAGGTTCAATATTGGTCTTTGGTCGAGTCTGATAGGTCGGGTTGGTGGCAAAAAAGCCACCTTCCTAGATGTTGACCTCCACCTCAGAAGGCTACATCAGTACCCCCATCCATATCAAACCTACTAACCACCAGCAATACCTCCACTTCGACAGCTGCCACCCATTCCATACCAAGAAGTCCCTTCCATACAGCCTAGCCACCCGTGGTCATCGCATCTGCAGTAACGAGCAGTCCTCCTCTAAATATACCGAGAGTCTCACTGAAGCTTTCACTGACCATAATTATCCTCCCATCCTTATACAAAAAATAAATCTCTCGTGCATTATCTTTCCAGTCTCCTACCACCTCCGAAAGTCCCACAGTCCGGCCACAAAGGAGCATTCCCCTCATAACTCAGTACCATCCGGGACTGGAGCAAATGAATTACATTCTCCGTCAGGGTTTCAATTACCTCTCGTCATGCCCTGAAATGAGAAATGTCCTACCCACCATCCTTCCCACCCCTTCTACTGTGGTATTCCACCATCCACCGAACCTAAACAATATACTCATCCATCCTTACACAACACATGCTTCCAATCCCTTACCTCATGGGTCATACCCCCGTAATAGACCTAGATGCAAGACCTGTCCCATACACCCTCCTACCACCACCTACTCCAGTCCGGTCACTAACATTATCTATCACGTCAAAGGCAGGGCTACCTGTGAAACCAGTCATGTGATTTACAAGCTAAGCTGCAACCACAGTGCTACATTCTATGTAGGCATGACAACCAACAATCTGTTTGTCCGCATGAACAGCCACCAACAAACTGTGGGCAAAAAACAAGTGTACCACCCTGTTGCTGAACATGCTGCCAAACACGATACCCGTCATATCAATGACTGCTTCACAGCCTGTGCCATATGGATCCTTCCCACCAACACCAGCTTTTCTGAATTGCAAAGGTGGGAACTTTCCCTGCAATACATCCTACGTTCCCATAACCCTCCTGGCCTCAACCTTCATTAGTCACTGTCCTCACCCATCCAGCTCCCCCCCCCCCCCCTCCCCCTCCGTTCCCATTCCAGCACTGCACAGCTGTCGTTTCACCCCCATACCCAGTCTTTTAATTTCTTTTTACTTTTATTTCTCTCCTTTCCACTACTTACCCCCTCCCCCCTCTGCACTTTCTCCCCTGCTCTCCGTCTAAACTGCAACACTTCACTGTCCGCTACTCCCACCATACTATCCCTCCCCCTCCCTGCTCCAGCCTCCTCCTTACCCCCACCCAGTCGCCACTCCCATCATAAACTGGTGCTGCTGCTCGCAGTGTAGTTTCAGCTCCATGAGACTGCAGATGTGTGTGCAAGTTGCATTTGCGTGAGTGTGTGTGTACGTGTGTGTGTGTGTGTGTGTGTGTGTGTGTGTGTGTGTGTGTGTGTGTGTGTGTGTGTTTACTGCTGACAAAGGCCTTAATGGCCGAAAGCTATGAGTGTGCGAATCTTGTTATGGTGCCTATCGCAACTCAGCATCTCCGCTATATGGTGAGTACCAACTTTCCTTCTCTGGTATTATTCATATAAAGGGTGCATTGTCACAGTCACAGAATGAAATTTTCTCTCTTCTTCCAAACAGACTTGTCAAAGAGACTGTAACGGGGTCAGATATTCCTGTTAGTTTGATGATTGAAAACCAAGGAACGTCAATAGTAATACCGCATCACCAACGCAGGATGATGCACCCCTAAATGAAACATGTAACATAAATTTGCTACTTAAATATTTGTAAACAATACTAAGTCAACAAAGTCTTATAAGTAAGCAGTTTGAACAAATGGACAGCAAGTTCTCACATCAAGTTAAACTGATGCTTGGTAAACAGCAGAAGGTTTTGGACAGGTTAGCAAATCTTACAAAACAACAAAATACTTTACAAACTGAACATGATGAATTGGCTAAAGATGTGTCTGCAGTTCAAACAGAGATACCTGAATTGTAATTCGTCTGTGACTAACTTCATGATCAAGTACAGAAATTGCCTGAAGAAGCAGGTTTTCTGAAGGTTGAACAGAAACATATAAATGATGATTTGAAAAAACTTAACAATCACCCTGAGGTAGGAATTTTTGACCGCGATACTGCTCTCCCTGAAACTTGCAGGAAACAGGTTGAAAATTTAACATCTGACAGAAAGTAAAATTATTATGAAAGTGGACATGAATATTAAGTTGCAGTGCAACAGATATGTACCAAGTTGCGCTTGTGCATAATCAGTCCACCTGAATCAACTGCAACTTGTACCGACTTGTTCCAGGCAGGAACACTACAGCAGAGAGGGCTGTGAGATAACATCAGCAAATTGCATGCTGACCCACCCCTCTCCAGGACGATGATGTGACGGCAGCGCCCTGCTGCCTGGCTGCAGCCCAGTTCTACAAGTTCTACAGAAGCGCCAAGGTCAGTGACCTGGATAGAACCGTCCACTACATTACTTCACTTGTATTGGAATCGTTATACTGAAAGGCACATACTATATTGCATGTCGCCCTTTGCTTGCGACACATCTGTATTTCTCAAAGTTTAGTATTGTCATTTATTTTCAGCAATAAAATTCATAAATGTTATTTGCTTGAATTGTTGTCTAGGGATCCGAGGTTTCCTAGGCACCCCATATTTGATGAGTTGGCAGGATACAACACAACTGATCTCAGGTATATATATATCATGTACGCAAGAAAGTCCTCATTCAGCTTCATCAATACACTATGCTAGAGAAGGGAACAATAGTGAGTATAAGCATTTACCCATGCCACCAACAAGTTAAATAGATTACCAACAAACACCACCCCTGTCAACACCACAATCACTCATGGTAGGATCCTCTATTTCTTCAGTATCACTCAATGATAGTCGGCTGAAAAAATTGACAATTCCAGATATTTTCATCCAGAACAAAGAAAATACACTCTATTGTTTTTCTAAGATCTTTTCATAATGTACTAGCCTGTAACTGGACAAAAGCACAGAAGAAACATTATGCACTAAGCTTTATGGCAGCAGATATAGCTAAATACTGTCACACTTACATAAAATTTTAACAAGTTTACTTGGACAAATGTGGGTCTAGTTCTGTCCCAGAGAAAGATATTTAGAGAGGCTTTTAATCCAGAAATTTTTAATAGTAAGCAAGAGGGCTTACGCAATTCCTTTTAGCGTTATATCAACAAAACAAGATACTGAAGTAAGCTAATTTCACATATTGATGTCCAGCAAATTCTGAGAAGAAAGTTACAACCTAACAGTCATGAAAAACTACTTACTGTCTCAGAAGCAGATTTAGAGAATTTCCTTTTGGTACTTAATTGAATGGATCTAATGAGAAAGGACAAAGTAGTAACACAAATATCGAGTTTGGTTCACAAGGTAATTGGCATCCAAAAATAATAATAATAATAATAATAATAATAATAATAATAATAATAATAATAATAATAATAATACTACTACTACTACTACTACTACTACTACTACTACTACTACTACTAATAATAATAATAATAATAATAATAATAATAGTAGTAGTAGTAGTAATAATAATGATAATAATAATAACATCTGAGAAAGGAAAGAAATAATAATAATAATAACGACAACAACAACAATTTGCAACCCCCTTCCCTCCCACTTTGCATCAGAATATAGTCAACAAAACACAAGTAGCGTGTACGCAATAACAGTTATTAGAGGAAATGAGAACACCAATACAAACCTGGATATCAAAACCACAACTCACAACAATAACTATGGCTGCTTTAATAAGAGGCAAACTGTTTCAGACAATAGATGGGGAAACACTAACATGTGTGGTCATGGTAAGACACCAAATACCGAACAAATGCAGGGTAGAGATATGCAGATAGGTAACCAAAATGTTCACACCTAGTGTGATAAAAATTGGCAGAACAGAGAACTGTCAACAAAGTCAAAATAATGGAAAGTAGCAACGCTATTCTACTGTTGGGAGAAAACCTGAATTGGCATTGTTAAGTCCTCTGGTGATGGCTGAAGCACACAGTGGGGGCAGATAATATGAGCACATCCAGTTTTTATGATATGACGGAGAACAAGACATTCATGATGAACTGTGCTTCAAGGAGGCATTATATCAAGACGTAACTGAAGAAATAGTAGAAGCAATAGTCAAGGCTCAGGTAGGTGACATGGCTGTGGCCATTGTTCTCAACATAGGTGCATCCATAAATGTTATATCTACAGGTTTATTTAATTTAACAAACAAAGACTGCCATGACAGCTTTGTCTGGTACATACTGTCTTTATATATCTGATGATCAAGCTATTCATGACAATCTGACGACGAGTTCTATCAACCACACATCAAGTAAAGTCATTGGCTTACCAGCTGGTGGCTTCTTATTTAGTGACCAATATAGCCAGTGTGCAGTAGCCCTATTGATGAGAAAGTGAATTTGCAGCTTATTTACCAAAAATATTATTTGCCCATAAGCAATACGCAGCGGCATCTTCCAGCTCTTATTAGTCACACTCGGGGAGAGCATGCATTAAGGCGTCCCTCAGCACAACATTTTTTGTCATGACCCCATTTTGACTCTGGAAAGGGTCCACATCGACTTCGCCAGGCCCTTTGCAGTGCACATTCCGTCCACCACCCACCCCTGATAACATCTGTGCCCTTGAGAGGATTTTCACCATTGAAAGGGCACCTTGCATCTGGTGTCCAACAAGGGACCCCAAATTACATCGACTCAGTTCCACACCTTCTGCTTCCATGACGGCACTGACCAGATCATTCGAGGGCATAAACTGACTCCTGGATAGTTGCTACCAGAGGATGGCATGCGTACCACTGATCAATCGCCTGTAAACCACTCAGCTAATCACTGCAAACCAGGTAGGACAAACCGGGACAGGAACAAATATGCTCAACGGCACAAGAGATGGCCACCAACTCAGCAGTGAAGACACTGCAGCCATCCGGCAAGGAGCGCTGTTTGATATGTGCCGAGTGAGCATACACAAAGACTACATGACAATCAACCAGCGAGCCGTTGGTATGACTTCAGAACCCTGGGATGCATCAAGGATCGATAAAAAGTGACTGCGAGTGAGTGAGGAGGAACGGAGTCCTTATGGAATCGCAATAGGTCCAGCCGTAGTGTCGGCCGAGGCATACACCATGGAGGTGTATGTGTATGGACCAACATGAAATACTGTAAAGGAAATGACTAGTTCACACAACAGGGAACGGGCACATACAGCGATCGTTATCCCTGACTGAGGCCGCCATTCCGGGAGATGAACCACTGTGTTCGGGAACAAAAAAACGGTAATTCAGATGCTGAGGCGAGCTATGGACATGCACTGCATAGTGGGCGAGCAGTTGGCGGTGCCGACATGCAATGGAGGGACTCCAGCCTCCACTAGTAGACTGGCCACTAGACTTGTTCAAAAAGCGCTCATCGCTAGACGGACCCCGCAGTGGTGCACCGGATCAAGCACCTTCAATGCTGAGGGCACTGACAAACCATACGCTACACTCCTATAGTCAAGTTGTGACTGAACTAGGGATTTGAAGAGCTGCAACAATGTAGAGCGATGACACCATGCTTAGGCTGGAAAGACATTAAGCACTCAAGGAGGCAGGTTACGACTCAGGGTTATCTGCTGCCACCGACTGAGTACCTGTGCGAGTGACATCAATTGTGTCTGAGAGTCCAGCAAGATCTTGATCTTCAGCGGACACCAGAATCTCAACCTCATCCTCAGACGCAGAGCCTGTAGGGAGTGGTGGTATGGGTGCCACTGCAAGGTCAGGATTCTTGGGTGCCTTCTTTTTCGGTTTCTCCAGCTGTTCCTTCGGCTGTTCTGGCTGGGAGGGCTTCACTGTGTCAGTCTCAGGGACTGAGGAGGACCGTGAAGCCCTACGACCAGCCACCTATGGTTGCTTCAGCCACTTGTGGGCGTCCGCTTTTCCACCAGTTAGAACCCAGGAAGGGAGAGATCCAAGGGACTCCTTCTTGGCAAGAGGAGCCGAAGAAGACTTACGCTTCTCCGGCTGAGAAGTGGGGACTGGTGTCCCCGATAATTGTGGGGGGGGGGGGGGGGGGGGGGGGGGGGGCAGGCGTTGCTCCCGAAGTAGGTGGTGCAGGAGCAACAGGGTGGGAATTGCCCCCCCCTCCCGCACCACCATAGGGCAGGTGGAGTCTGACAGCTCGGAGAGCCTCCCGTATGTGCCGAAACGGGAGAGGGCCGAACTGTTATGGCAGCAGTGGCATAGGTAGATGTCATCTGCACAGGATGGAGTGTCTCATATACCCACTTCGCCTCAGTGTAGGTCAGGTGGTCCAGGGTCGTATATTCCATTATCTTTTGTTCTTTCTGTAGAATCCTACAGTCTGGCAAGCAAGGGGAGTGGTGTTCTCCGCAGTTAACGCAGATGGGAGGCGGGGCACATGGAGTACTGGGATGCGAAGGACCTCCACAATCTCTACACGTGACGCTGGAAGTACATAGAGATGACATATGCCCAAACCTCCAGCATTTAAAACACCGCATCGGGGGAGGGATATATGGCTTTACATCACAGACGTAAATCATCACCTTCACCTTCTTGGGTAATGCGTCTATTTTGTACAAGCTGTAAATAAATAGTTGCCACTATTAAAGTTCCAACCCTCATATGTTGATGCTTTGACTTGCATTTTTTGCCCTGAGTGGGTTGGTTGGTTGGATTGCAGAAGGGACCAAACTACGTGGTCATCAGTCCCTCCGACGTAGGAATAACTAAAACCGATAAAACCTCACACTACAAGAGGGAACTACAATGGCCATAAAATTACAAATTATTGACAGAAAAGGAAGGAAGAAGGCAGAAGAAGAGAGGAGGGAAAGACAGGGGCATGAAGGAAGAAGCACAGGTAGACAAGATAGACACTCAAGATAAAACAGACCTCATAAAGAAAGGAGTGGGAAGGCAGAGGGCGGGGGGTGTATAGTCTGTCTGTAAACTGAAGAGCGAGCAGCGCCTTTGGTGGGGGAAGTGGCCTTTCCCGGGAGAACGCTGCCACTGGCCTACAGGGCCACCCAAAATCAGTTGCCCTGTTACCCGTCTAGCGGTGTAGTTCAGCGTGCAGTGATATACTGATATACGTCGTTTCTGTTTGTGGAATCTTTGTTGCCAGCGTCAGTCAGTTGACTTTGTGTACTCACTGATATACTTCAGTATCCCGAAGTGATGGATAATCGCCCTGCATTGCAAGAAAATGTGCGGAATACGAAGAAGAGGAGGTATTTGCGGAGTAACGAGAGTTCGATCGTCTCTAACGTTATTACAGCGTGTGTTAAGGAGGCAACACAAAAAGAACTGTTGGTTAACATTAACAGCCCCAATCAAAGGGCTGCAGTTTATGCAAACGTCAGCCTCGCCACTATAGGACGCATAAGGAAGGAACGTGAAAACAAGCCGCATGGTTTACTGGAATCGCCGCGAAGGAAAACTGATAATTTAGGGAGGAAACCCATCGTCATAGACAGTTTCACAAAATCAGTCATTCGACAAACGATGGAGGACTTTTACATAAACCAAAAAATAGTGCCGACATTACGGAAATTGCTTAATGCCGTGAAACAAAAAATACATTTTCCTTGGCAGAAAGATGTTTTACACAAGACATTGCGTGAAATGGGATTTACCTGGAAAAGATCTGTAAGTAAACGAAAGATTCTCGTAGAAAGAACGGATATAATTGACTGGCGATGTAAGTATCTGATCCAAGTGAGGAAATTAAGGGAGCAAGGCAGAAAATTCTTTTATATTGATGAACTTGGGTGGACAATAACATTACTTACAGAAAATTTTGGCAGGGCCCTGGCGTTGAGGGCATTATGGACAATGTTAGCGGAAGCAATAGGATTATAGTGGTGAATATTGGATCAAAAGATGGGTTCTTACCCAACGCACAGTTGGTTTATAAAGCGGGTTGTGCAACAGGAGACTACCATGGGCAAATGAACTACGAAAATTTTTCTAATTGGATATCGAATAAAGTGATTCCGAATCTGCCACCGAACTGTGTTATTGTTATGGACAACGCTTCATATCACAACAAGGAACACAACAAAGCTCCAACTAGGTCCTCGAATAAAAGCGAAATGATTGAATGGTTATTAAAAAATAAGGTGGAAGCTGAGTTGACAATGAGAAAAACAAAATTATTTGATTTAATTAAACAACATAAGCCGGAAGACAAAGTATTTGAAATTAATAAAATACTTGAAGCCCATGGACACACTGTGCTGCGACTTCCACCATACAACTGTGACTTAAATCCAATTGAAATGGCGTGGGCAAAGCTCAAGAATTTCGTCAGAGGAAGAAATATTCTTGGAGATATTTGCATGACGAAGTTGCTGCAGTTGGTGAAAGAAGGTATGTAGACATTTTCTGAGCTTCCATGTTTTATTCCGAACTAAATTTTGCCGTAACCGAAAGAGAGCGTATACAAAAACTTGTCCCAATTGTTACAGGTTTTGAAACGATAAGTCAAGATGACTGGAGTGCATACTGCCTCCATGTGGAGAAACTTGAAAGAGAATATTGGGTTAAGGATGGGGTTATGGAAGACATAATAGACGCTATAGTTATTAATTTAGAAAGTGATGACGACGAGGACGACGACGACGACGACGACGACGACAGTAATGATAGTGACAATGTTGATGATGACCTCTAAAATACGATGTATGTAAACAGGCAATGAATATTTTTTTGAAAAATATGTTGTGTGTTCTTTCAAGCCTGACTCTGCTCATACACTATGAAATTTCTTTTGGTAGAAATGTAGTACATGATAGTAAAAGATTTTCCAAGATAAATA
The DNA here is from genome assembly GCF_021461385.2 of Schistocerca piceifrons. Classification (NCBI taxonomy): domain Eukaryota; kingdom Metazoa; phylum Arthropoda; class Insecta; order Orthoptera; family Acrididae; genus Schistocerca; species Schistocerca piceifrons. The sequence continues at coordinate 146,203,280 of NC_060145.1, forward strand.
CAGTCAAATGTTGTCCAAAGCAATAAATACCATTATCACTTGTTGTACAAAACCAGGAATAACTTGAGAGCTTCATGGTAAAATCAATTAACGTTTCGCTAGCAGAACGTGATTCAATCACGTAATACATTTAATGCCTAGAGAACAGCAGCATTTGAATATACTCTGTCACTAAAACTCTATCTCGGTTACTATTCACATGATTCTAAGGAATATTGCTTAAAACATGTGTGCAATAGCTAATCTAAACACTACTGAAATTTCTTTCGAGACACGTATACCGATTCTGGACTTCTATGTAAAAAGCTTGACATACAAGGTGCGTTCACATATTAATTTTTATTTTTTGGTAATAACTTTACTTGTTAATCTACAACAATGTTATCCTATTCAAAATATTCCCCAGTACATGCTATACACTTATGCCAGTGCTTTTTCCAATTCCCAAAACACTTTAGGAATTATTTCCTCGGGATAGTTCATAGGCCTTTTGACTGCATTTTTAATCTCACCCATTCTTGTAAAACTGCTGTCCTTTAAGGCCTGCTTTGAAATGTTTATACCACTTGTGTGTTCTGGGTTTACTCATAAGAGACTCACCAAAAGCAATATTTAACATTCCTAAAAATTTGATAAACTTTATTCCATTCTTATAACAAAATTTAGTACAGATTCTCTAATCTATTTTTATACAAAACAAATAATAGTTGATGCTACCAAAACACATATAACTTTTTTGACAACTGAGAGCCGGCCGCGGTGGTCTAGCGGTTCTGGCGCTGCAGTTCGGAACCGCGGGACTGCTACGGTCGCAGGTTCGAATCCTGCCTCGGGCATGGGTGTGTGTGATGTCCTTAGGTTAGTTAGGTTTAAGTGGATCTAAGTTCTAGGGGACTTATGACCTAAGATGTTGAGTCCCATAGTGCTCAGAGCCATTTGAACCATTTGACAACTGAGAACTGGGTAAATACCCAATATGCAAAACATTGCACAGATACTTTTCAGACACGTTTACGAAGAGAGTGGCAAAAAAAGCAGTGCAAACCGAACTAATACAAAACACGGAATTATAAATTTCTGCTTACTTTTTAAACACTCTTCGTGTTGCAAGAATTGTTAAGTTCCAATGCAGACCCTTTAAAGAAAACTTCTACATTTTAGTAAGAACAAGCCTTAAATTCTACAGGTTGATTGCACTATATCTGGTTCGTCTTACGAATAGAGGAACATACATTCACATGAAGAGGCATTCGGTTCTATGTTTGTAGTAGAATACTGACTTCCGTTCTTATGTTAATATTATTTACTCTATAATGTTTTGTTTCGAAGAAGCAATCGTCTTTTGTTTTCCTTATACTCTTAATGCATTTGTCTAAAAATAAACACAGCCGGGACGTATCTGTATGCGGCGTCGCCACAGATATGAAGCGCGCACCGCCGCAGGGCCGGTACTACGTTGTGAAACAGCCTGTAGAAGCGCCCTGTGACGTAGCAGGGTAGGCAGAGTGGGGACTCGCTTGCTCGCTCTTCAGTTTACAGACAGACTATACCACCAAGCCCAGTCGAAGCCAGTCCAATCAGGGCGAAAGGAGGAGCAAGACGGCTTGCCATCCCCTCCACCTACCGACGAGGTTGAAGGTTCCACCGTTAAATAAAGCGATAAAAACCCTCATCATGGAAAAATCGTAAAACGAGATCAGCCACTGAGGCATTGTCAGCTAACGCCAGGGGTAGTGAGTCAGGAAAGCTAAAAGTCCGTCGCAGGGCAGCTAAGTCAGGACAGTCCATTAAGAGGTGAACCACAGTCAACACTGATCCACAATGACAGAGTGGTGGTCCTCACAATGGAGGAGATAACCATGAGTCAGCCACGTATGGCCGATTCAGAGCCAGCAAAGGACAACAGGAGGCTTTACGAGAGGGCTGTAAGGGGAACCCCCACATAGTTGTAGAATCTTTATCACCCTGAGCTTGTTCGGTGAAGAGAGAGCGTGCCATTCTGTATTCCAAAGTAACAAAATATGACAATGTAATGCCAAATGAAGGTCTATTTCCGGAATGCCAATAGTAAGAGATGGCCCCTTAGTAGCCAAATTAGCCAGTCAATCAGCAAGTTCATTGCCAGGAATCCCAACATGGCCAGGGGTCCAAATGAAAACCACTGAGCATCCATGTTGATCAAGGAGAGAAAGGGCGTCCTGGATAGCTATGACCAACGGGTGGCAAGGGAAGCACCAGCCAACAGCTTGCAAACTGCTCAAGGAGTCACTACAGGTAGTGAAGGACAGTCCTAAGCAGAAGCGGACATGGTCCAGTGCACACAAGATGGCTACAAATTCTGCAGTAAAAAACACTACAGCCACCTGGCAAGGAACGAAGTTCCGAGTGCCTCGCATACGTGTAAGCATAACCAGTGTGACCAATAACCATGGAGCCATCAGTATAAATCACTTCTGAACCCCAGGAGACAGTAGAATTGGTGGCAAAGGGCCTCCAGAGGGACAGAATCCTTTGAATTGATGGAGAGATCAGACAGAGCTGTGGCCGAGGGACGTACCATGGAGGGGAATGTGCATGAGCGGAGAAAAGAAGCAGTAAAGGGAAGTACTGGAGCTTAGAAAAGAGCCACTGAATGCGGGCAGCCGTGATAAACCCACATCATGGCTCCCGCTGCAGGAGGTCGATCTCGTGTCCGCTGACAGATACTGTGAAACTCCGAAGCAACTCAAATGGGCAATTCAGAACTGGAGAAGAGGAATGTTGAGCAAGGGCGTACACATCTCCATGACAATGCTCGTCCACACCACTCGGCAAACTGTTGCTCTCCTGCTACAGTTTCAGTGGAACATAGTCACCCACCAACCCTATAGTCCTGACTTGGTGCCCTGTGACTATCACCTGTTCCCTAAGTTAAAAGAACATTTGGCCAGAAAGCGATTCAACTCCAATGACGAGGTGGAAGCGAGCTGGTATAATATGGGCATACAAAAACTGCCACAGCATCTACAAAAACGCATTGACAGAAATGGTGATTATGTCAAAAAATAGCTAAATGTTCAAGCTGTAAACTGATGTAAACCATTGTAGAAATAAACAGGTCTATGTACTTATAAAAAATAGGAGACCTTACTTTTGGTATTACCCTCGTATAAAACATAATAAATCAATAAATGGAGTTGATGCAGATGAGTGGCTTTCAAGGATGATAGCTAAAGAGCAATGCTTTCATCTGAGGTAACGTTTGTTGAATCATGTGATGGATTTAAGTTGTTAATTCTAGGGTCATTGTGAAAATATTCAGTTACCGTAAAACATTAACTTCTCTAGTTTTAAAGATATTAAAAGTATTGTTGAGTTGTTGGATGTGGGTATGGGCACTGATGGGGGGGGGGGGGGGGAGAGGGGGGAGGGAATCTGGAGTGTGAGGGTGAGGGTGAGGCAAAAGGTGTGGAGTGAATGGGGCGGGGCTGGGAAGAGGAGGGGGTAGGAACATTGTTGTTGTTGTTGTTGTGGTGGTGGTGGTGGTGGTCTTCTTCCATCCTGAGACTGGTTTGATGCAGCTCTCCATGCTACTCTATCCTGTGAAAGCTGCTTCATCCCCCAGTACCTACTGCAACCTACATCCTTCTGAATTGGCTTAGTGTAGTCCTCTCTTAGTCTCCCTCTACGATTTTTACCCTCCACACTGCCCTCCAATGCTAAAATTGTGATCCCCTGATGCCTCAGAACATGTCCTACCAACCGGTCCCTTCTTCTTGTCAAGTTGTGCCATAAACTCCTCTTCTCCCCAATTCTATTCAACACTTCCTCATTAGTTATGTGATCTATCCATCTAATCTTCAGCATTCTTCTGTAGCACCACATTTCGAAAGCTTCTATTCTCTTCTTCGAAACTATTTATTGTCCATGTTTCACTTCCATACATGGCGACATTCCATACAAACACTTTCAGGAACGACTTCCTGACACTTAAATCTATACTCGAAGTTATCAAATTTCTCTTCTTAAGAAACACTTTCCTTGTCATTGCCAGTCTACATTTTATATCCTCTCTACTTCGACCATCATCAGTTATTTTGCTCCCCAAATAGCAAAACTCCTTTACTACTTTAAGTGTCATTTCCTAATCTAATTCCCACAGCATCACCTGATTTAATTCGACTACATTCCATTACCCACGTTTTGCTTTTGTTGATGTTCATCTTATGTCCTCCTTTCAAGACACTGTCCATTCCATTCAGCTGCTCTTCCAGGTCCTTTGCTGTCTCTGACAGAATTACAATGTCATCGGCGAACCTCAAAGTTTTTATTTCTTCTCCATGGATTTTAATACCTACTCCGAATTTTTCTTCTGTTTCCTTTACTGCTTGCTCAATATACAGAGTGAATAACACCAAGGATAGGCTACAACCCTGTCTCACTCCCTTCCCGACCATTTCTTCCCTTTCATGCCCCCTCGACTCTTTTAACTGCCATCTGCTTTCTGTACAAATTGTAAATAGCCTTTCGCTCACTGTATCTTACCCCTGCCACCTTCAGAATTTGAAAGAGATTATTCCAGTCAACATTGTCAAAAGCTTTCTCTAAGTCTAAATATGCTAGAAATGTAGGTTTGCCTTTCCTTAATCTATCTTCTAAGATAAGTCTTAAGGTCAGTATTGCCTCACATGTTCCAACATTTCTATGGAATCCAAACTGATCTTCCCCGAGGTCGGCTTCTACCAGTTTTTTCCATTCGTCTGTAACGAATTTGTGTTAGTACTTTGCAGCCGTGACTTATTGAACTGATAGTTCGGTAATTTTCACATCTGTCAACACCTGTTTTCTTTGGGATTGGAAACATTATATTCTTCTTGAAGTCTGAGGGTATTTCGCCTGTCTCATACATCTTGCTCACCAGATGGTAGTTTTGTCAGGACTGGCTCTCCCAAGGCTGTTAGTAGTTCCTGCATTACCCCTATTTGATTTTGTATTTATAACCCTGTATTAACCTACCAAAAGTCTTGTTGCTCCTGCCACCTAACTTTACTAATTCCCACTATATCTAACTTTAACCTACCATTTCCCTTTTTTAATTATCTAACCTACCTGCCCGATTAGGGTATCTGGCATTCCACGCTCCGATCTGTAGAATGCCAGTTTTCTTTCTCCTGATAACGACATGGACATAACTGAAGCAAATGCAGAAGTTATAGGCATGGGATGGATCCCATCATACTTTGGACATGCCTTGGTGTAAGTAAGTCGATCTAAGGTCTTGTACTCTTGATTCCGCCCATAGTCACCACAGAGGGGATCATTGGTGCAGCGGGAAGACATGTGTCCAAACTGGAAGCATTTAAAGCATCTCATCGGTGGTGGAATGTAAGGTTTTACATCACACTGATACCCCATCACCTTTACCTTCTACGGCAGGGTATCCCCCTCGAAGGCCAGGATAAAGGCACCTGCATCAGTGTGACTGACTTTAGGGCCTTGCCGTACACGGCTGATAAATCAGACTCCTCGCCACTCGAGGTTTGCACGGAGCTCTTGTCAGTTTGGAGTAGAAGATCCCAGTGGAAAATGGTGACTCGAGTTCAAAGATTTGTGGAGTGTGACGGAGACTGGGATGTCACCGAGATGGTCACAAGCACGCAGAGCTTCAGATTGGGCAGCAGAAGAGGTCTTTATGAGCAAAGCACCGGATTGCATTTTACTCATTGATTCCACTTCGCCATACTTATCTGCAATCATCTCTATGAAAAACAAAGGCTTGATCAAGGCGAACCTTTTGCTTTCTGTCCTAGTACAAACCAGGAACTGAGGGAAAGGTTTCAACCCAGGCTGGCAAGCTTGACCATCTTCCCAGGGGGTAGCCAGGGAGGGGAAGGCCAAAGGATCAGAAGAAGGAGTGTTATGTCTTCTATCACTCTTAGAGACAGCCACAGAATTGACACGATGCTGAAGCTTTTGTCGCTTCATGTGCAAGGCGTCCACCCTAGTACCACCCACACGAACCAGGAGCTTGCCCCGTGGGCGCCACCCAGCCACAGCAAGGGCCGTATGGCGCAGTGGCCATTGCCGGGAGTTCTGATGCCCCAAAGTGATAAACACTGACTCCTTGGCATACACGAGGCATTAGCAGCTCAGGTACTAGCAGTGTGATCCCTGTGCTTTCAGGGGGCTCAGCCAAGTGGGTACTTAACAACCCCACCACACGGACTGGCTACCGTGCTGGTGACCTAGCAGGAGGGGGGCCAGGTTGCAAAGCGAAAGGGGAGGGGAGGAGAGGGGGAGAGGAACCTGCACCATGGAAGCTAGGTAGGGAGTTCATCCCCAAATGGCTCACATTGAACGGAAAGTTAAATGTAGGTCAAACCCCAAGGGGACCGAAAACGCCAAAAAGGAGAGGGAAACGGCAAACTAAACAATAGCACATACCAAAACAAAGCCGGGAGAAGAGCCAGGTCGATATAAAGATGTCCACCAAGAGGGAAAGGAGGGGGGAGGGAGTAAGGAGCAAGGACGGGGAAGGAGAGAAACAGGGACGGTAATGCAGTCTGTAAAAAGGAAGGAGACTGCAAAAGCTCGGGGCTCCGTGCGTGCCACACACATAGCCACAAAAGGGACTGTGGGCCCCCTGGGAGGGCCCTGAATGAGCTTTGGGGCCACGACAGTGGTTGCACAAGTAGCAGCAGCAGCAGCAGCACCAGCAGCAGCAGTAGCAGCACTGGATGGTACACCAGGTTGAACTTTCAGAGGGACAGGGAGCTCCACAACAGCAGCAACCACAGCCTTGTCTACAGTCTTGTGTGGAGGTATGGGCTCCGAAATAACAGACAGAACAAGTGCACTGGCAGATGCAGATACTAGTGCTGACACGCGACCTCCATTTGTGTAGCAGCATTGGTTTTAGGGACTGACTTTTTAATAAGAGGCACAGAAGGGGGTTGCAGGGCCTTCTAGATATTTTTGGCCTCTCCATATGAGGTACGTTTGGTTGTTTTTATTTCTTGTATCTTCCTTTCTTCAAGTCCCTACTCCAGACAGGGTGATACCCAGAGTAGTTGACACACTTCACAGGAGATGACCAGCCAACTCCTCCACATGTGGCCTTCCCACATTTGCCACAAGTGGCTTCTCCCTTACATCCAACAGTAGCGTGCCTAAAGTGCTGACACTTAAAACAGTGCATTGGGTTCAGGCAATAAAGCCGTACACTAAGGCAAAGGAAGCCTGTTTTAATGTGCTTTAGAAATTCACGCTGCTGAACGTCAGTATAAATGAGTCTGATTTCACTAGATTGCCATCCACTCCTTCCGTAATGTTCTGCATGTTAACAATGCCTTCCCAGGACCATTCAGCTTTCAGTTCTTCTCGGGGAATGTCAACCAGATCATTGTATGTCACACCACCTTCGCTGTAGTTCAAGGTATTGTGCAGTTCAGTTTCAGTTGCACACTGACCAAGACACTGAGGTTTTTGAAGGTTCTTCAATTGTGCAAGGGTGCAAAAAAGGGCAGCTTGTTTTGTAGTATCATGTAATAGGGGGGAGAGTGTGGCAGATACGATACGCAAGTTGGGATGGAGGTCATTAAAGCAAAGACATTTTTTGTCGCGGCGAGATCTATTTACGAAATTTTTGTCACCAACTTTCTCTTCCGAATGTGAAAATATTTTGTTGAGCCCAACCTACATAGGTAGGAATGATCATCAAAATAAAATAAGAGAAATGAGAGCTTGAACAGAAAGGTTTGTGTGTTCATTTTTCCGACACGCTGTTCAGGAGTGGAATGGTAGGGAGATAGTATGATTGTGGTTCGATGAACCCTCTGCCAAGCACTTAAATGTGAATTGCAGAGTAATCGTGTAGATGTAGATGTTTGTAACTGGACATTTCCACCAAGAGAGACCCATTTCACAAGCGCCTGACAGATTTCAATGTTCCAGCAATGCCCTTCAATCCTCTTTGTATATGAAATCGTGAATTTTTTTCAAAACTGACCTTTTTTTTAACTATTAGAAGGTCATTATGAAAAACAGCATGTGTTCTGCTGTAAATGACTGAGTCAGGAGGGCTGGTTACCCAAGCCCTCTTATTTGACTGGGTGTTGTTACCTACCAGTGGCCCACCCATTCTGCTGGGAGATGGAAGAGAAAACTTTGAAGGATCCATGTCAGTCCCACAAGCATCTAGGGAACTAAAAGTCCACCTAGACAGAGCCCTAGCGGCAGTAACCAGTTCCCACCTCAGGAGCCCCGGGGTCGCGAAGCCCGTACTCTGCGAACGAATGCTGAGCCCTGGAAGGAAGCAAATTTGAAGCCAACAGAACAGTAGAATCCCTGCGAGAAGCACATAGGAAGGACTCCTGTAGGGCCATAGTCTCCTTTACGGTTCGCAGTTAGTTTGGAGAAAGCATGGCACACTAATCCGTATTTCAAGCGTCCACCGAGCGGGGTGGCGCAGTGCTTAGCGCACTGCACTCACATTCGGGAGGACAACGGTTCAAACCCATCTCCAGCCATCCTGATTTAGGTTTTCCAAGATTTCCCTAAATTGTTTCAAGCCAATGCCAGGATGGTTCCTTTGAAAGGGCACGGCCCATTTCCTTCCCAATCCTTCCCTAATCCGAGCTTGTGCTCTCTCTCTAATGACCTTATTGTCGACGGGACATTACACACTAGTTTCCTCCTCCTCCTCCAAGCATCCAACAAATGATGGCACAGAGTTGCCTGAAGATCTGGTTCCAGTATCCCCATCTCCAAAATCGACTTCCTGGTAGCCTGTGTGTCCAACTGGTCAGCAAGTCCATTCCCTGGGATCCTAACATGACCAGAGGTCCATACAAAGATGACCAACTGTTCTGCTTGGTCGAGGCCATTAAGGAGATACTGTGTAATCACAACCAGTGGGTTGTGAGGATAGCACTGGTCAATAGCCTGAAGACTACTCAGGGAATCACTGCAGGTTAAGAACATCCCACTGGTGCAAGAACAAAGATAGCTGATGACTCGAGCAACAGCCACCAATTCTGCAGTGAATACACTGCATCTGTTCGGCAGGGAGCATAGTTCACTGCACCTTGCACATGTGTAGGCGAAACCAATATGTCTTTTTTTTTGTGTATACCACGTCTGAGCTCAGAAATGCATCGAGGATGCCCAAGAACAGGCAGTGGAAAACCATGGGATCAACAGAATCTTTCAGTTCAAGGGAGAGGTCAAGACAGAGCTGAGGACGGGGAACAAACCATCATGTGCACACGATTTCCCTGCGACAGCATGGGACAGTGGGAAAGGGTGGAGTTCAGAGCAAAGAGACTGTATGTGAATTGCAATCATGTCTAGTACTTTGCCTCTGATGTGGGATGTAATGGTAAATCTCCCTACAAGGAAAAAGGACGCAGTAGTTCAAAGTTCAGCAGAGCAGGGATTGTGTATTGCATAGTTAAGCAGTAGCTCTTGGCACCTGATGTGTACAGGAGAGACCTCACCTTCTGCGAATAGGCTGTTTACAGGGCTAGTCTGAAAGGCACCTGCCACAATGATGTATCAGGTCCAGCACCTGCAATGCTGAAGGCGATGCCAGTCCATATACCAGGCTCCCATAAGCAAGATGGGACAAGATTAGAGCTTCTTAGAGCCACAAAAGTGTACAGCAGTCATGCCGCAGCTGGTGTTACAGAGGCAGGAAAGAGCATTAAGGTGTGACCAGCACATTCGCCTAAGTTGGCAAAGATGGGGAAGCCACGTCAACTGGGCATCAGAGACCTGCCCCAAAAGCAATAAGACTCCACCACATTGAGCAACTGGTTGTTGAGGTGGCGCTCTGGGTGTGTATGGACACTACAATGGTGACAGAAATGCATGATGCATGTCTTGGCGGCAGAAACCCAGGAGTCATGGGTGAGAGCCCACGACTGCGCTTTTTGTGGGGGCCCTGCAGTCGACTTTCAACAACAATCACACTTTTAGGACAATAAAAGAATGTCGTGAGCAAAATGGGAGGTTGACACTGTCTACACCACCATTGCAGCTTGACCACACAGATAGCTACTAGAACAAGAGGCACAGTAAGTGCAGAGGCCTGTGGGAACTCTTTCTCTTGTATACAGGGGAAACTGTGGAAAGCACCAACTTGAAACCAAAAGTATGGTGGAACAAAAATTGGGAGTGGACCCCAGAGACCTCACTCCTGTAGGGTAACAGGGATGTGGTAACACTATGTCGTGTCTTAAATCTTTTGCAAGTCTAAGAAAACTGCTACGAGATGCTAATGCCAGGCAAAAGCTTACTGAATAGCAAACTCCAGACAGAACAAATTGTCAGCAGTAGAATGGCCTTGACGAAAACCACCCTGCGAAAGAACCAAAAAATCCTAAGACTCAAAGTACAATGTAGCTGACAGCTGACCATACGCTCCAGCAATTTGCATAGAACCTCAGTGAGACTAACTGGACAATAGCTCTCCATCTCATGGGGGTGTTTACCCAATTTCAGTATGGGGATGATCACACTTTCTCGCCAATGAGACAGTAACTCACCTTCATTCCACATTTGGTTGAAAATTTCCATAGAACCTCAGTGAGACTAACTGGACAATAGCTCTCCATCTCATGGGGGTGTTTACCCAATTTCAGTATGGGGATGATCACACTTTCTCGCCAATGAGACAGTAACTCACCTTCATTCCACATTTGGTTGAAAATGGCAAGGGCATGATGTTAACACTCCACTGATAAGTGTTTGGGCATCTGGATGTGGATTCAGTCTGACCCTGGAGCTGTTATCAGGACAAACAGCTAGGGGGCTCAAGAATTCCCACTCACTGAACACAGCATTATATGACTTCGGACGAGGTGTAGTAAATGGTAAGTAAAGTTGCTCTACACGCTGTTTGATGACACGCAATGCAGGCTAATAAGTCTCCAATGCAGAGGCTTGAGCATAGTGTACTGCAAAATGTTTGACTACAGCATCCGGGTCAGTGTACACAACACCATTCACAGAAATATCAGTTACACCTGCAGCATAGTGGTGTCCTTTGTCCAAATCTACAAAGATGGGGTATACAGTCCAATGGTAGCAACATACTGCTCCCAGCATTCTTGTTTTTGTCATTTTATGAGGTGGTAGACATGGGCACAGATTCATGTAATGGCAGTGAGGTGCTCCATTGATAGATGTCACTTATTGCATTGGAAAGCCACATCAGCAATCTCTAACGACCACAGTGATTTCGGGGGTCCACCTGGTACTGTCGTCCGATGGGGGAGCCAAGGAAGAGGGGATCAATTAGTCAGCTGCCAACAGAATGGCTGCAGTTGTGCTCTGGACAGCCACACAGACACCTGGCAACTGGACCAGCCGGAGCACACGTTGCTGGTCAGCCTGAGTAGCCAAAAATGGGTGCAGCCCAAAGAGAGGAATTCTGACAGTGGTTGCTCACATGACGGGTGCAGGAGATGTACCAGAAATTATGGGGTGTAAGCCTGTGTGAAATATGAGTTCAAATAACTCTTAAAATTCTATAACACGCCACAATCACATAAAAGAGTGAATCTGAATACATCTATCTCAGAAAAATGGGGCACATCCAACAACTCAACAATACTTTTAATATCTTTAAAACTAGAGAAGTTAATGTTTTACGGTAACTGAATATTTTCACAATGACCCTAGAATTAACAACTTAAATCCATCACATGATTCAACAAACGTTACCTCAGATGAAAGCATTGCTCTTTAGCTATCATCCTTGAAAGCCACTCATCTGCATCAACTCCATTTATTGATTTATTATGTTTTATACGAGGGTAATACCAAAAGTAAGGTCTCCTATTTTTTATAAGTACATAGACCTGTTTATTTCTACAATGGTTTACATCAGTTTACAGCTTGAACATTTAGCTATTTTTTGACATAATCACCATTTCTGTCAATGCGTTTTTGTAGATGCTGTGGCAGTTTTTGTATGCCCATATTATACCAGCTCGCTGCCATGCTGTTCAGAAAGTTATGAACCTCTTCTTCCACCTCGTCATTGGAGTTGAATCGCTTTCTGGCCAAATGTTCTTTTAACTTAGGGAACAGGTGATAGTCACAGGGCACCAAGTCAGGACTATAGGGTTGGTGGGTGACTATGTTCCACTGAAACTGTAGCAGGAGAGCAACAGTTTGCCGAGTGGTGTGGACGAGCATTGTCATGGAGATGTGTACGCCCTTGCTCAACATTCCTCTTCTCCAGTTCTGAATTGCCCATTTGAGTTGCTTCAGAGTTTCACAGTATCTGTCAGCGTTAATTGTGGTCCCAGTGGGCATAAAGTCAACCAACAATACCCCTTTCCGATCCCAAAAAATGGTTGTCATGACTTTACCAGCAGACTGAGTTTGTTTGAATTTCCGCAGCTTTGGCAAAGAAGGATGCTGCCACTGGCGTGACTGTTGCTTTCTCTCAGGTGTAAAGTGGTATGCCCAGATTTCGTCACCCGTGATAATTGAGACCAAAAAGTTGTCCCGTTCGGCTGCAAGACGGTGAAGAAATGCGTGGGAAGCATCAACTTGTTGCCACATGTGGTCCTCAGTCAGCATGTGTGGCACCCATTTTGTGCACACATTCCGGTAGTTAAATGTTTCCGTTAAAATTCTGTGAGCGGTGCTTCGGGAAACCTCAGGAACCAATGTGCAAAGATCATCCAGGGTGATCCGCCGATCTCCATGCATGCTTTGTTCAACAGAAAGAGATTTTCACTTTGCAGCAGAGAGTGCGCTGATATGAAACGTCCCGGCAGATTAAAACTGTGTGCCAGACCGAGACTCGATCTCGGGATCTTTGCCTTTCACAGGCAAGTGCTTGCCCACAAAGGACAAAGGTACCGAGTTCGAGTCTCGGTCTGGCACACAGTTTTAATCCGCCAGGAAGTTTCATGCTGTGCTCAACCTTCAACACTGTCTCCTCAGAAATTGACTGTCTCCCGCTCCTTTGTTCATCGTGAATTTCGGTCCGACCAGCTGCAAACTCTCTCCACCACTTACAAACATTTTTGACACCCATGCATGACTCACCATACACTTCTGCCAATTTGCAATGGATTTCAAACAGCGCAGTGCCCTTTATGTTTAAAAACTGAATAACTGCACGCAATTCACCCTTGGCGCTAACATCCAACAGGAGCTCCATTGTCAATGGCTGCCAAGCCGAGACGGAGCGCCTCAGCACGGCATGCACATGTTTACACACAGTGCATAAAGCACTCTTCATAACAGTGTGATCAACTGCCACACAAACAGAGTTCTGTACTTATAAAAAAATAAGAGACCTTACTTTTGGGATTACCCTCATATTTTTTGTTTATGCAAATGTCTATCAGAACATCTGTTCTCCACAATATCACAGAAACTAAATGCAGCACAATGCCTTATGATTTATCATACTTATGTAGTTATTTAACCCATTTCTGCCTGAATTAATTTTGACTTCTGAATTTTACACATATTTGATATTTATTTGTTCACTGTCATTAATGAAACACACTACAACAAGCTAAACAAAAAAGTAATTAATGATTGAGTCAAAGAGAGAGTAGATCGAGCAAGGTGGCGCAGTGGTTAGCACACTGGACTCGCATTCAGGAGGACGACGGTTCAATCCCGCATCCGACCATCCTGATTTAGGTTTTACGTGATTTCCCTAAATCGCTCCAGGCAAATGTCGAGATGGTTCCTCTGAAAGGGTACCGCTGAATTCCTTCCCCAACCTTCCCTAATCCGATGAGACCGATGACCTCGCTGCCTGGTCTCTTCCCACAAACAACACACAAAGAGAGAATAACATATGTCACGCTAGGCAGATCATACATTTTAGTGAAATACATTACAGTAAATAAAAAAAGCTGTGTATGTCATTTACATTATGTTTAGCATTCATTTTCTGTCATACGGTACAAAACACTATGCACAAACCAACAACACATCTGCAGCACACTGTTCTTGGAGTTCCTCTGCAGTTTTCAGCAGCACAGCATCTCCTTTTCTTCTGTGGCACTATAGCTACCAGATGATTTTTCATCATATCTGATGTCATGCAGAACTCTACCTTCATATCAATTACTTGCAGGGCGACAAGGACCTCTAGGAATTGTTTCATTGGAAGTCAAGTAACATTTCACAATGTAGTGCCAAAACTGCAGTTGGGGCATATTCATACCCGTTTTTCTGTAGAGAAGCCACACGTTCCATACAGACAAATCTAGTACCCTTATAAAAATTGGCCACCACATTTCTTTCCTCTGATGATCACCCTAAATAACACTATATTTTTATCCATTCAGTCAGTTCCTCACAAATTTTTGTTGTATTCTCCAATGACATGTGGTCACGGTACAAGTATTCTTTTCTTCTCTTGTGTTTATTATCAGCTCACAGAGCTCACTGGATTGATCCCATGGCTGGTCAAAGCATTTGTTACTGCAGAATTATCTAGCCATCTGATAATAATCATTCCACTTTCCTTGCTGCTTTTGTAACCAAAATCTCCTCTTTTATTCCTTTTGGACATTGTCTTAGAGCAGTAGTTTCCAGCCTGGGGGGGGGGGGGGGGGGGGGGGGTGTGGTAAAACCTAAAAAATTCAATTCTATTTCAGTCACAAAACTAAATTATTTTCAAAAGCTCATTATTATTATCATAGTTTTGTAAGACTAATACTGATTCTATAAGTTAACAATAATTACTTTTTCTCAGTTATTAGCATTAATGTGGTGGTGGTGGGTTACAAGTTCATCACATAGTCCACCCACAACACACACATGTTGTGCTTTGTCCTGTACATTGCTGATGACTGACGAAAGTGAGGGAAAAAAAAAAAAAATAAATTGCTGAGTATCTCAAGAAAGTGTCTTCTCCAAGTTGTAGATAGTGCCTGCAGTAGTCCGGAAATTTCTTCATTATTCACTTCAAAACAGATAAATTTATTAATTATTGTTGTTAATCCACTGGATAATCCATGTTTGTGTTTAGCCACCACGCTTTGTACCCAAACCTAATGGGTCTGCCTTTCATAAATGGTTTGCATCCATGCCTGCCAAAATACTTTATCTTGCTCTCATCGTAACCGAAACCTTACTAACGCTGATAGCGGAGAGAAAACACTTTTCTTAATGTATCTCTTAATGGACAAAGTTTTCATATTTTATCATTTATATTGATCTGTGTGTTATCACTTGAGTGAATGAATCTCAGAATTGTTGCAAATCTGTCTCTTTTCACCATATTGTGTACCACTTCATTTCTCATGTCCAATCCTGAATCCTAGTATCATCTGCTAGGTAGATGATTATAACCCGACAGAATTAGAATTCCTGGGAAACCTTTTATCTCTGCATGTGTTATTTTGGGATCTGGGCAGTTCTTGAATGAAGCGTATTTTGTAGATTCAGTACTGAGAAATTTAATTATTTCATCATTCCGAAACAGGTCAAAGCATTGAACTGAAGACACGCTTTTGTATTCACTGTGATAACTCTCAGGAAATAAAGCGTTATCACTTTGCAGATCCTGCCTCCAGATCCAATCTCTTATTACAGTTTTCGAGATTTGTAGCTTTGCTGTTTCACCTGGAATGACATTTCTTGGTTTATCATCATGAGAGCAATAAGTCTTAAGTTCACCACCTAACATGTTTCTGTTGGTAAATACCACTTCTGCACCAGCTTAAAGTTGCCTTGGTCCAAGTTTATCTATCTTTCCGCTCCCATCTTCTTCATCAGAATCTTCATCCGACTTTTCATTAGCTTTAGGAGGCTCAATAAATATATCCACTGCATCTTCTCCCTCCCCTTCCTCAAGAACAGCCAGGATTTCATGCACGTACAGGCCTCTGAGACTGTAGGAAACATTATATTGACTTTTCTGCCTAGCAGAAATATCTGCAAAATGCAACTAAAAATTTTATTTGGAACCATCATAATGAACTGTATCTTGTGGTTCAACAATAACATAGATTCCAGCATCTTTAACATTATAATTAAGCAAAAGTTAAAATTGTGTGGTATATTGCTTCAGAAAATAGTACTTACTTCTTATTCCAAGACAATCCTATTCAGAAAAAGTCTTCAGTGAATGAACTACCAGGCACTGTCCTCTTCCTGCTTTCTACTGGCAGACCCCCCCCCCCCCCCCCCCCCCCCACTTAAATTTCAACACTAGAACTTCCTTAACAGAGATATATACAACAATAGGCATTTCAAATGCATGCATTGTTGTTAACAAGAGAGAACAATGGTAGAATGTTATGTGACATACGTCACACTAGGCAGAAATGCGTTAAAGAATATGGTACTGTTTTGCCAATAACTTTACTTAAATATGATTACAACTGACATTAAAAAACCAATTTAATTTAAGAAGTGGTCAATTGTATTTGTTAGCTGACAACCACTGGAAAGAGTACCGAACGACACATCTATCAAGCAGGCATAAATAATTGTTTAAACAATATATAACAACAATTTGTTGTCATTTAAAGTGACTGCACCAGTGCAAGAGTGTTGGCTTACCTACTTATGAACAAGCCTTTTATTTGTTGTTATTCTGAATGATCGGAGTATGACCAAATGGTTGTAACATTTCTTTTATTTAAAAATGGTTGTTATATGTTAGTTTAGTTCGGAAACTGGTCAAGTTGAGTCAAAACCATGCCTGTAGAACATAAAAATTAAGTACATTTTGGTGAAGATGGACTCCAGCCAATGGAGAACCAGCCAGTGACAGAACATTGCCGGAGTCAAGTGCGGATGGGCACTCTGAGTGGTGTATTCAAGGGAGAGATTCAGGTACTCTACGCAATGACCTTCAAGAAGGTGGACACTTAACGTCAAGTTCTGGAAGAAGGCAGACCCACCTGTGGTAGCAGTGAACAGCCGACACAATACTTTCGAAGGACCTAACTCTCTCAAGGTTGCATGTGCTCCAGTACTGAATTCTAACTTTTCCACATGCATTATGGAAGTGAGAATAGACTGAGTTTCTACTCATTACCTCTTGCATGTTATTGTCTAAAGTGATGCACTGAACTCCGAATTATTTTCAGCTGGTGAATATTTCATGTACTGTGATTACAAAAAGGACTTAGCTTTCAGGAATCTTGGATGACCGTTTAGCTTGAGGATTTTGCTACCATTCTCTCAACGCTCTTAACAATACATTACTGCACTTAATAAGGTTGTTTCTGTCTGTATTATACTTAGTTAATGTAAGACCACTTTGTTTATTGGGCACACACTTTTGCGAATAAACATTATTCAGCATAATTCTCTGGTGCGAACTGGATCAGCTACAGATGTTACAACAGAACCTTTAATCTTCCTGTGTATTTTATTAAGTCGCAATTCTAGCCAATGCATATAGACTATTTGGCTGCAGAATCACACCTATAGGTTACCATTAGCTACTGCACTCAAACAGATGTGTGTGACTCAACTCTACAATACTAACAGCCTATTCCTTTTCAACAGAACCATACATGAAATACATCACAGAAATACTGAGGTCCTGAACTAAAAATTAAATGTCTTTTGCCATACTGCTATGACAGATAAAAAGTAAAACGTGGTCGACACCCCGTGCGTTGTTCACTAAAATGACCGATAACTCAGATGGCAAACACAAACAAGAACATAAGTGGTTAAAAAGAGGTCATTTCATCAGGAAACGGCAGACCGTCAAAGGTTGGGCACAATGAGCACAATGTGGTGGGAGAGTATCACTTAGCAAATGGTGATGGCTTAAAAGACAGTGTCCAATACACAACCTAGCTAAACTGATCTCCTCAAGGCGAGAGGGCTGAAAGGCGGTAATCCAAGCCACTGGGAGAGACTTAATAACCCAGAGCATGTTCCAATGAAGGCAGAATCAGTGGTATTGCCAAAGTGACACCACCTGTTGACAGATGGCAACACAGAGATTATCAGAGGGAATGTAAGAATTGGTGGCTGAGGTACGAGGACAGCAGCCTTGGCAGCAGGGTCAGCGGTCTCACTTCCTGTCAGACTGTCTTGACCAGGAACCCACATAATCATCATAGCAGCTCCATCAAGAGTGAGCAAGTGACAGATTTCCTGGACCCGTTGCACTAAGGGATTGACAGTGTACAGCACACAGAGGCTTTGAAGGTCACTGCGAGTCACAGCAGATGACGCAATTGAAAAGCTTGTGACACCAGATGTACTCCGTGGCCTGATACTATGCGAAGAGCTCTGCTGTAAATACTGAGCAGTGTTCCGGAAGCAGATACCAAAAAATAATGATGATTTAGGTAAAGGGTGCTCGACATCATGGTCATAAGCGCCCTGATGAAAAGTCAGCATGCAAATCTATTGTGTGGAGATGAAGGCTGCCCACATGCGGAGCAGCCCTTCCCCACCAATTTACTGGTATCGGTAACTGTGAGGATGGTGGGCAATTCTCCTGCAAGACTGAGGGCTGCCCTAATATCAGTATATAGGACACATGTAGCTACAATATGCTGAATTGAAAGTGGCACACCACAAACTTCACAGAGTGGTGAACCCGCAGGCCGGAGGAGGAAGCCATGTGTTAAAGGGCTATGCCCAATGCGCCATCTGATAAGCAGATCCTCCTTCCAGCAGCGAGGCTGACATGAAGTCTGCCATGCCTTTGTGGTCGATTTGAGCAACTGCAGTTTGTCGTCTCCCACTGACGCATGATGCACCTGTCAGAAAATGAGATGATCGTGTGCAACGAGATGGGACATTAATGGGCAGCACCATCCCAACAAGCTTCCTTGGTGGCTTTGTTGGCCATGTCGTTGCTCTGTATCCCAATGTGGCCAGGTACCCAGCAAAAGATCACCTCCTGGCCACGGTGTTGGACCTGCTGTAAGGAGTTATGGATGAGCTGAATCAACGAGTCTACTGGATAAAATTGGTGAAGTGCTTGCAGTGCACTAACAGAGTTAGAAGAGACAAGAAACGTTGTATGGTGATGTTTGTGAACCCTCTCCATTGTCGTCAGAATGCCATACGATACTGCATCATAATTTGTAAATTGTTCCACAAGACACTCTTTAAAAACCCTGTCAGGGAACAATCTCTTGCTGGGATCCATCTGTATAAACAATGATAAAACTGTGGTACATACTTAAAATGGATGAAAAAGTTCCCAAAAGATTATCTGGAGTACAAGTTTTCTTGTACTGTGTCAAGCTTAAAATCACTTTGGACCTATGAAGATGCCAATGCAGCAATGCGTTCCATCCCTGGCTGTGTATTTTGATGCCTAAGAGCTCCAGTTCCTCCAGACTGTCTGTAGCATGTATCACAAATGGCTTGGTCACATGGGGCCAATCCCTGAACAGCCGTTCAAAGGTGGGTTAGACCACTGAACTAAATGTCAATGACTGAGGTGATGCTGAGATTTTCAGTGCCTTTCGAGTGTTATGCCAGGCCCAAGGTAGTCCCTGAGGGCCGGCAACCCATATTACACCACAGAGGACAGGGTTGTCTATGTCCAAGGCGTACAAAAAGCACCATGGTAACACCAGCTATTTGCATACAAGATAATGGAAACAGACATTCCAAGCACTACTTCCTGCAAGGGGGAGCTTGAGCCACAACCTGCAGGAAGTATCACTACGCCAAAACCTGACTGACTGGAGACAACTATTTAGGGGTTAGAACAAGCCCCGAAGTTCAGTTCACTCTGGATGCCGACCTTGTGGACTTCGACAGCTGAAGATTACATCTTTGTCTCTGAATTGGACTTTTCCTAGTGTGTGTGTGTGTGTGTGTGTGTGTGTGTGTGTGTGTGTGTGTGGAAACTTTTGTTTGCCTTAATTAGGAGACTTTTACGGGAATCATTATTGTTACCTTTCTTTTGTTGTTCTGTCACCAACCTTGTAAACTTACAGAAATGAAAGTTGTGTTTGTGAAAAATTGCGAATTGTCAGTCACAACATCAAGCGAAAAAGGATATGTCGCTGAATCTGTAGTGAGATACTGGCAGAAGTAAATCTGTGAGGACCGGGCGTGAGTCGTGCTTCGGTAGCTCAGATGGTAGAGCACTTGCCCGCGAAAGGCAAAGGTCCCGAGTTCGAGTCTCGGTCGGGCACACAGTTTTCATCTGCCAGGAAGTTTCATATCAGCGCACACTCCGCTGCAGAGTGAAAATCTCATTCTGGAAATATCCCCCAGGCTGTGGCTAAGCCATGTCTCCGCAATATCCTCTCTTTCAGGAGTGCTAGTTCTGCAAGGTTCGCAGGAGAGCTTCTGTAAAGTTTGGAAGGTAGGAGACGAGATACTGGCAGAAGTAAAGCTTTGAGGACCGGGCGTGAGTCGTGCTTCGGTAGCTCAGATGGTAGAGGACTTGCCCGCGAAAGGCAAAGGTCCCGAGTTCGAGTCTGTTGGGCACACAGTTTTAATCTGCCAGGAAGTTTCTGTAGTGGTTGTTCACCAGCCTCTGCACACTGGTCCAAAAGGCTCCAGTCGATAGCTGAATGCCCTCATGATGGACAGCATCAAACATCTTGAGGTAGGAAGGACAGGCTGATCTGCAGACCACACTACCATAATCTGAACATGATCAAACAAATGCCCGATAAAACTGCAGGAGATGGGACATGTCAGCTCCCCATCTTTTTCCGCTAAGGCATTTCAAAATATTCAATGACTGGAAACCCTTTGTTCAAAGTCTTTCAGGTGTGGGGGCCAAGTTAATGTTGAGTCAAGTAATAAACCCAAAAAGCACACAATGTCTTGAAAATGTAATATATTGTCACCCATTGTGAGCACTGGTTGGTTAAAACTTCAACAAGCATGGTTAAAATTGACACATGTAGTATTCTCTGGTGAGAACCGAAAACCTATTGTCCTGGCCCAGGTTTCCAGCCTCCTATTGGTCAGCTGTAGCTGCCTAAGCATTGTTATAAGATCAGAGAAAGAGTAGAAGACTGCAAAGTCTCTACAAACAAAGAGTATTTGAGAGGGCTCCTGACTATGGAGGACATGCCATTGGATAGCGATGGCAAACAATGTGACACTGAGGACACTGCCCTGGGGGACCCCATTCTCCTGATCATAGCAGTCAGACATGACATCACCAACAATGTATCAAAAACGCTGGTCCTGGAGAAAGGATTGGATGAGAAGTGGCAGGCGTCCACATAGTCCCCATTCATGAAGTTGTTGAAGGATATTGTACCTCCAAGTAGCGTCACAGGCTTTTTCAAGGTCACAAAACACAAACCCAATGGTTTCAGAATAAGGACTCCTATATTGCCATCTCCAGTAGAATTAAGTTGTCAAAGGTGGAACGGTAGCACCTGAAACTGCACTGGGAGTGGCTCTGGTGACCTCGGGGATTTGAGCAGCCATACGAGGCGGCGGTTGACCATGCGTTCAAGAGTCTTACCCATACAAGTGGTAAGGGCTACACTCCGCTAACTGTTAGGGGCGCTATGGTCCCTGCTTGGTTTTCAAAATGGAATTAATACCGCCTCCTTCCAAGTTGTAGGGTACTGTCCATCAAACCACATCTGATTGAAACAAGAGAGGAGCTGTCCTTTCACTTCAGGGCACAGATTATGAAGCATGGCATAATGCACCTCATCAGGTCCTGGAGCAGTGGCTGGCTGCAGACAAACCTGATTCCAGTTCCCACATGGAGACAAGGTTGTAGACTTCATTATGTAAGAAGGAACTGAGCTTCCTCATCTCTGCAGTCCTACAGAACACCTGAAAAGCAGGAGGCTGTCTCAATGATGCAGTAACAGTAAAGAAGTGTTCAGCCAGAACCAGAGCCATGTCTCCTCGCATGTCCACCATGACCCCATTACTTGGCAAGGCCGTAAGGAGACGTGTACTACTCTTGCCTGAAATCTGTCTTATTGATTCCTAAACTTGCACAGTGGAAGTGGACCGATTAATGGAAGTCATGAATTCCCTCCAGGAAGCCCTGTTCCATTCTTTTATCACTCACCTTGCATGTGCTCTCGCAGATCTGAAGGTGTAAAAATTTTCTGTAGTTGGTCAGTGTTTGAAGTTCCACAGAGCTGTTCATCTGGCCCTGACTGCCAATTGACAGTTATCATTCCACCAAGGTACAGGTCATCGTCTGAGGTGGCTACTAGACCAGGGGATGGACATTGTGGCAGCCCATTGGATCTCACAAGTGATATGGGTCACCGTCTCCTTTGCACAATCCTTTAGTTCAAAAATATCTTGACTGTACTGTAACCAATTTGCTCTTTGCATCATCCATCTGCATGGTCTCCTGACAGCCTGCATCCTAGTTGGCACATAGATTCACACTGGGACGCAGTCATTAGAATGTAAATCTGGAGCCACTTCCCACTGAACTGAGTCTGCAATAGCTGGGGAACAAAGACAAAGGTCAATGACTGAAAAAATACCCTGTAAGTGTGGAAAAGTGTGTCATCTGACCTGCGTTCAGAAGGCAGATATTCTCATAATGGAAGAGTCGCACAATCATCCGACCCATGAAACAAGTGATAGCCGAACCCCACAGCACATTGTGTGCATTGAAGTCCCCCACAAGGAGGGACGGGTGTGGAAGCACCTGGAACAGTTCTGCCAGTGCATCTAGATCCAAAGCATCATTAGGTGGAAGGTTCAAAGAATACACTGTGATATTAAAGGGTGCGAGAACTTTCACACCACTTTCTTGCATGGCCATGGTAAGGAGAGTGGCACTTGCTATCAATGAAACCAGCTACTCCACCTTTAACCCTGTCTCCAGTAGTATCGTCCTTCCTGTTGACCCGTAACGCAGGTGTGTCAGTGACTAAGAAGCATTTCTTGCAAGCAGATGCAGAATGGTTTCTCCTGGCCCAGGAGCTGCAATTCTTCCAAATGTGAGTGATACCCATTCAAATTCCACTGTAACACTGAAGTCCTGTGGAAGCCATTGTTTACCAATGGTGGTTGTTCTCTTTCTCTCTTGGAGGCGGTAATTTACCGGGGAGGTCAGGGGGAACTTTGGCCAGTTCCTCGCTCTCTGGTTCCTCCAATCGGAAATCCGTATCCTCAAGAGCGTAGTCCCCATCAGAAAGCAAGAGAGCTCGCCAATTCAAAGGTTTAACTGCTGCTTTCTTGGACCTAGAAGTTTTCGAAAGCTGTTTTTCTTTACTGATGGGAGGTAGTTGCCTGGATTGCGGGGATGGCTTAGTTGGCTTCTGATGTTGGGTAGTGGTATATGGCTTAGGTGCTAAGCTTATAGATGACGACTTCCGAACGACTTCAATTTCAATTGGAGAGTTTCCCCCACAGTTACATTGACAAGTGCATATGCTTGTGCTTGAATCTGTGGTCTGAGTGTGTGGAGGTACCGCACTTAGCGATTGGCATCTTAAGGGATGATGAAAAAGAAGTAGCAAAAACTGGCGGTTGCATAGCTTTGGAAGCTTTTTAAGCTTCACCATAGGATATGCCTCTCTTTACTTTGAACTCCTGAATTTTCCTTTCCTCATTGTAAGTAAACCGTACACTTTCCGCTCCACACTGATTGATCCCTGGAGCAGTTTACACATTTCAGAGAAAGTGTAAAAGAATTGCCCGATTCATGAGCTGGACCATCACAACTGCCACACACATCCTTCTTATTACATTCCATAGTGGTATCGCCAAATCTTTGACATTTGTAGCATCACATTGGGTTAGAAACACACAGGCAAACCTTAAGACAAATATAGCCTGCAAGGGTATGTTCAGGTAATTCTGGAGTACTAATCATTACAATAAATGTTGCCCATTTTTCCAATTTGTCATTTACTCTCCTCATATAGTTCTGTACTTCTGTGACATCTATGTTTTTCCATTCTTTACCTAACTCTGCGGAGTCCACCTCCATTATATCTGAACAGGTAAATTCACCCTTACTAAAGTTAAGGGTGTTATGCAACTCAATCTTGACTGGGTAGTCACCTAACACCTTACATCCCAGAAACTTAGATGTTTGGTTTGAATTAGCAGTTTCAACTAGAGGTGTTCCACTAAGAAGTTGTTTGACACATTTTAGAGACCCAGCAATACCTTCCAATGCCTTGTGAATATAGAAAGGAGAGACCTTCTCTAAGGTTCCCCCCTGTTCACTTGGTTACAACGAAAGTGTTATGGTACACTAATTCCCTGTTATGATCATTCTGAGACTTCTTTTTGGGAGGACAGACCGACCGAGCTCTCTTTGAGGAGTGGTGAAGTACTACTTGGTGGTACATCCATCCTGTCAGGTGTAGTAGTTGGATGAGACTGTTTCTTAGGGATAGTATGAGATGCTTTGGAAACAACTGTCAATCCAGGCAGAGCCCTGCATGCCAGAGCAAGCCTTATACAACTGGGGGATGGCAGGTGCCTCAGAGGTTGCCCACTAGAAACAGTTTTACCTCAACAACCATTCACCTCATCAGCACATAGCACACCTTGAGGTAGAGGTTTTTTTTTCCCATCGAGGTGTGTACCTTCCTCGCAGTCTGGGCAGTGAAGCTAAGACCCCCACATTCTCCAAAACACACAACATTCCACTGCTGCACTGCACAGTGGTCACTGAAGCATGCCCAGAGCTTACGATGACAGAGGACTGGTGGCGCTTACCAGTCCCCAGCTCAGGAATCCTGGGATCGCCAAGCCTGTACTCAGCAAACAAATGCTGAACCCCTGAGGGAGCCGAAAAACATCGATGCCAATGACAAAGGCACACATGACACCACAGTCAGTCCGAGAGCCATCAGTGTACATGAAGGTATCATCGCGAAGTTCCATGTGAAGGTCGTGAAACTGAAGACCATAGAGTGAGACTGTAGTAGTGCTCTTAGGAAGCAAATGAAGGGCAAGGTGAACACGCTGCACACAAAGCTGAGGTGGTGAAGGGTTCACACCCATCAGGAATGTGGCAGGTAATGTGAAGTTAAGCTACCGGAGCAAGAGCCGAAAGCAAACTCCAGGAGGTAAAAGTGAAGAGGGGGACACCCCATACTGGTGATCAAAGGAGAAGAAGGCAGACAAACCCCTCATGAGTATCCCTACTACAGGTAGAGGATTTGGCCGGGTGTCGACAGGACACTTGAGTGTGGTTGAAACGATGACACTGGTAGCATCGCATTGGGTACAGAACATACGGTCGCACTGTGACAACTTCATAACCTGCTTTGATCTGGGATGGAAGCACCACTCTATCAAAAGTGAGAAAAAGAGTGCGTGTGGGCACTAAGGATGCACCAAATTTTTTTATCACCCAATTAACAGCAATTACGCCTTGATCAGAGAGTAATGTTTGAATTTCTGCCTCCTTCAGACCATCGAGCAGCCTAGTGTAAATTACACCATGGGAAGAATTCAGCGTTCTATGAGCCTCAACACAAACAGGATAGCCATGGAGAAGCAAAGCGGCAGCAGTAGTTGTTCTCGAGAGTCAAAAGTAGTCTCCAAAAGCAAAATTCCATTGTGTAAACGAGAGCAAGATTTCAAAGGGCCGGCAATTGCATCAACGCCTTTCTGAATAAGAAACAGATTTACCATTGCAAAGAACTGATTGTCTTCACTACGTGAAACCAAGAAAAACTGTGATGCAGCTGAGAGGGTCTTTGAATTGGGAGCTTCATTCCATTTACGTATGGTAGACGTGGACTGCAAAGATGACGATTCGCTCATTGCCAGCGTCTCCGATGGTGCACTCCTATCAACTGCTGGGAGACAAGTTTCCTGGGGGAAGGGGGGTGGGGGTGAAGGTGGAGGATGCAAAAAGCAGGGGAAACACAAAAGAGACATCGTAGCTTACACAGATGGGAAAAGTCCCACTGGAGGATCATGCTGTGAGTGCCCTGTGGTCCACGACAGGACCAAGGAGGCAGGTCATACCTAAGGGCTGCCTGGTACCACCAGTTGGGAGTATATGGCAACAATACACACTTGTTTGGAAAGATGTGCTGTGGGGGTGATTGGGGCTACAAGGAACGTGACCTCAGATGCAATGGCAGAACATGTGGAGTCCGACAGCATGAGAGAAAACAGAATCTGCTTCTTCTTGGAAGACTACTTCCTGCCCTCCACCTCCTTAGATGATTTCGACTTCTATGAGGGCTTTACAGTCCTAGATTCTATGACAGAGAAAGGACATTAAGTCCTACAACCCCCAACTCGATGCTCCTTCAGCCACTGGCTGGTATCTGGTCAGCAGAGTCCTTGGAAGGAAGAATCCTGAGGGACCCCTTGCTGGCAAGGAATGCTGGAGGAAGGTGTTGCTACTGCAGCTTGGTGACTGACATCTCCATTGGGTAGGGTGTGAATGCTCCCAAAGTGGGTGTGTGGTGAGCAGTAAGATGAGGGCCCCCAACCACAGAGGAATAGGTGTAGTTGAATGAGTCCACGGTCCCAATGCAGAAGACATGGAAGCAATGGTACAGTCACCATAGAAGTAGAATACGTCAGTGTCATAAGTACAAGATGTCAGCAATCTTATTTCTTCTTGGCCCATTGATGGGGAAGTTTATCAACAGTCTGTAATTCTTGGATTTTCTTTTCTTTTTGGAAAACAATGCAGTCCCACGAACAGGGGGAATGGTTTAGTTGACACAGATAGACAGAGAGGCACAAGGAGTGTTTGTGTGCAACTAAAGTCTACCATCCCTACAGATGTGGCTGCCGCAGGAATGCAAAGACATGTGTCCAACTCAAAGCATTTGTAGCAGCACATTGGAGGAGGAAAATATGGCTTGACATCACAGCAATACATCATCATCTTGACTATCTCACGCAATGAGTCACCCTCAAAGGCCAAGATGAGGGCTCCGATATCTACCCTGTTGTCTTTTGGTCCCCTCTGGACATGACAGACAAAATGTACACCTGGTCACTCCAAATGGACAGGCAACTCATTGTCAGTTTTTAAAAGGAGACTTGTGAAAGATGGCACTCTGCAATATACTGACACTGCGTAGGGGAGTTATAGCAACAGGAATGTCACCCAGCTGGTCTCAAGTGAACAGCACCTGTGACTGACAAGGGGAGACCATTTTAATCAGAATGAAGCCATTTTTAATTTTTGAAATCACTGCCACCTCCCAAAACCTGTCCTCGAGGCGTTCAACGAAGAACAATGGCTTTTTAGTCAAAAAGGAATCTTCGTCTGTCCTAGAACAAACCAAGTATTGAGAGGAGCATTCCTCACCATGTCTCTGAGCCCCATGTTCCATCCATAGCATAGCTGCGGAAGGAAATGTTCTGCAGTCACTCCTGTCCACATTGTAATAAGTATTAGCTTCAGAAGAGATTGCTGGGCTCATGATGTCACCAACAGAAGAAAGTTTTACTGGCTTCATCTGCGCATCTTCTACCACAGTACTCCCCACTCTCAATGCCCAAAGGCATCACCTAGCCACAGCAACTGCTGACCAGTCTGGAGCCCCTGTGCTCCAACCGAGATGAGCACTTACTCTTTGGCTTGTGTGGGTAGTTCCCAGCTCAGGCACCAAGATTGCAATCCCAGCATAAAAGGGGCTATCACTGTGCAGGTACTTGATGACCCTCCCTTCCCCCTTCCATCACAATGGAACAGCTACCATGCTGGCTTTTGGATGTAGGAAGGACGCAAACAGAGGAAGGCATAGAATGTGGAATATATGCCATACTGCATAACCTCCCCTGCACGCTCTGCACTTCTGTAAAATCTGGAAAAGGAATATCACATCAAACCCTGCAAGGGTTAAGAATGATAAGTTGTAGAGTGCCAGAAGGGAAGAAAATGAGTGACCAGAATCACAAACCAGACCCAAGCACTGGAAGACCATCCAATGGAACAACACAAAGGAACAAAAAATAGTTGAAGGATACACTTGCAGCACAGAAAGGGAAGTAACACTGCAAAGACCAGGCACCCATGATCGCCAAGCACATACTCACAAGGGATGTGAGGCCTCAAGGGTGGAAGGGGAGGAGGAAGAGTGGGGTACCACTGACAGCAGGTTGTACTATTGCAGACTGGCAAAGATAACAAGTGCTGTCTTGTATTACAAACTATTTGCACCCCAGCCCCAGTTTGATGGTAACAATGGAGTGTTGTGTAAGATGACAAAGTTTGGGTTGCAAGTTCTGCATCATACCACACAGTGAGGAAAAGTGTTAAAACAGGCACATGGTCATGTATTATCTGGTCATGGAGACCACAAGAAATTGTTTGACATGTGTGCAATGGCCATCAATGTGATTTGCTGCAGATGTTACCAGAAGTAAACCTTCTTAAATGATTGGAATGGACATTTCAGGAGTTGAAGCCAGATACTAGCTCTGACAATAGTAGGTCATGTCTTGAATTATGTGGGGATGGTTGTCATCTCTTATCAGCAAGCTGCCATAGCAGCTCACACAATGGTGAACAACTGGTTACTGAAATGTGTTACTCCAGAAACAGTAATCAAAGATCAGGGCACCCAATTTATCTCAGGTCTTGTGAAGCAGTTATGGCTTTTGTTATGTATTTACAAGCTGAGAACAAGTCCAATGCTTCCACAGGCTAACATTAGGATGGACAACAATAGGGAACAATACTACGCAACTATGTGAATAGCCATCACAATGATAGAGATACTTGGCTGGCATACATGGTCGCAGCTTATAATTCTAAAACCCATGGTAGTACAGACCTGTCAACATACAGGGTGGTATATAGTTGAAAAATGCCATCATAATTTATTTTATTTATTTACACACCAAGTTCCATAGGACCAATTTGAGGAGCAAATCTCCAAGGTAATAGAACTTGTCAGTACACGATACTACAACATAGAAGTAATAACGATAAAAATAAAATGTTTATAAAGGCAAAAAAGTCAAGCCATAAGTTTCAGTAAACGCAATGAACAATATAACACAAGAATCAGCTTAATTTTACAAGGAACTCGTCGACAAAATAGAAGGAGTGACCCATGAGGAAACACTTTAGTTTCGATTTGAAAGTGCGTGGATTACTGCTAAGATTTTTGAATTCTTGTTGTAGCTTATTGAAAATGGATGTAGCAGTACACTGCACACCTTTCTGCACAAGAGTTAAGGAAGTCTGATCCAAATGCAGGTTGCATTTTTGCCGAGTATTAACTGAGTGAAAGCTGTTTATTCTTGGGAATAATCTGATATTGTTAACAAGAAACGACAAAAGAATATATATACTGAGAGTCAATGTCAAAATACCCAAACTAGTGAACAGGGGTCGACAAGGGATTCGCGAACTTACACCACTTACTGTCCGAACCGTCCTTTTCTGAACCAAAAATATCCTTTTAGAATGGCAAGAGTTACCCAAAGCATTTTGCACAAATCTTCTGTAAATTCCTTTTATGTATTAAACTTTTAAATGTATGTTGACTATATCATGTGCAATAATTTGCACAATTTTTTTATATTGATAGCTAATAATACCCCCCATGAACCATGGACCTTGCCGTTGGTGGGGAGGCTTGCGTGCCTCAGCGATACAGATAGCCGTACCGTAGGTGCAACCACAACGGAGGGGTATCTGTTGAGAGGCCAGACAAACGTGTGGTTCCTGAAGAGGGGCAGCAGCCTTTTCAGTAGTTGCAGGTGCAACAGTCTGGATGATTGACTAAACTGGCCTGTTACACTAACCAAAACTGCCTTGCTGTGCTGGTACTGCGAACGGTTGAAAGCAAGGGGAAACTACAGCCGTAATTTTTCCCGAGGGCATACAGCTCTACTGTATGGTTAATGATGATGGTGTCCTCTTGGGTATAATATTCCGGAGGTAAAATAGTCCCCCATTCGGATCTCCGGGCGGGGACTACTCAAGAGGACGTCATTATCAGGAGAAAGGAAACTGGCGTTCCACGGATCGGAGCATGGAATGTCAGATCCCTTAATCGGGCAGGTAGGTTAGAAAATTTAAAAAGGGAAATGGATAGGTTAAAGTTAGATATAGTGGGAATTAGTCAAGTTCGGTGGCAGGAGGAACAAGACTTTTGGTCAGGGTTATAAATACAAAGTCAAATAGGTGTAACGCAGGAGTAGGTTTAATAATGAATAAAAAAAATTGGAATGCGGGTAAGCTACTACAAACAGCATAGTGAACGCATTATTGTGGCCAAGATAGACACAAAGCCCACACCTACTGCAGTAGTGCAAGTTTGTATGCAGACTAGCACTGCAGATGACGAAGAAATTGAAAAAATGTATGATGAAATAAAAGAAATTATTCAGATAGTGAAGGGAGACGAAAATTTAATAGTCATGGGTGACGAATTCGAAAGTAGGAAAAGGGAGAGAAGGAATCATAGTAGGTGAATATGGATAGGGGGTAAGAAATGAAAGAGCAAGCCGCCTGGTAGAATTCTGCACAGAGCACAACTTAATCATAGCTAACACTTGGTTCAAGAATCATAAAAGAAGGTTGTATACATGGAAGAAGCCTGGAGATACTGACAGGTTTCAGATAGATTATATAATTCTAAGACAGAGATTTAGGAACCAGGTTTTAAATTGTAAGACACTTCCAGGGGCAGATGTGGACTGACCACAATCTATTGGTTATGAACTGTAGATTAAAACTGAAGAAACTGCAAAAACGTGGGAATTTAAGGAGATGGGACCTAGATAAACTGACTAAACCAGAGGTTGTAAAGAATTTCAGGGAGAGCATAAGGGAACAATCGACAGGAATGGCGAAAATAAATACAGTACAAGAAGAATGGGTAGCTCTGAGGGATGAAGTAGTGAAGGCAACAGAGGATCAGGTAGGTAAAAACATGAGGGCTACTAGAAACCCTTGGCTAACAGAAGAAACATTGAATTTAATTGATGAAAGTAGAAAATATAAAAATGCAGTAAATGAAGCAGGCAAAAAGGAATACAAAGTCTCAAAAATGAGATCGACAGGAAGTGCAAAATGGCTAAGCAGGGATGGCTAGAGGACAGATGTAAGGATGTAGAGGCTTATCTCACTAGGGGTAAGATAGATACTGCCCGCAGGAAAATTAAAGAGACCTTTGGAGATAAGAGAACCACCTGTATAAACATCAAGAGCTCAGATGGAAACCCAGTTCTTAGCAAAGAAGGGAAAGCAGAAAAGTGGAAGGAGTATATCGAGGGTCTACACAAGGGCAAAGTACTTGAGGACAACATTATGGAAATGGAAGAGGATGTAGAGGAAGACGAAATGGGAGATATGATACTGCGTGAAGAGTTTGACAGAGCACTGAAAGACCTGAGTCAAAACAAGGCCCTGGGAGTAGATAACATTCCATTAGAACTACTGACAGCCTTGGGAGAGCCAGTCCTGACAAAAGTCTACCATCTGGTGAGCAAGATGTATGAGACAGGTGAAATTCCCTCAGACTTCAAGAAGAATATAATGTTTCCAATCCCAAAGAAAGCAGGTGTTGACAGATGTGAAAATTACTGAACTATCAGTTTAATAAGTCACGGCTGCAAAATACTAAAGTGAATTCTTTACAGACGAATGGAAAAACTAGTAGAAGCCGACCTCGGGGAAGATCAGTTTGGATGCCGTAGAAATATTCGAACACGTGAGGCAATACTGACCCTACGACTTATCTTGGAAGCTAGATTAAGGAAAGGCAAACCTACGTTTCTAGCATTTGTAGAATTAGAGAAAGCTTTTGACAATGTTGACTGGAATACTCTCTTTCAAATTCTGAAGGTGGCAGGGGTAAAACACAGGGAGCGAAAGGCTATTTACAATTTGTACAGAAAGCAGATGGCAGTTATAAGAGTCGAGGGACATGAAAGGGAAGCAGTGGTTGGGAGGGGAGTGAGACAGGGTTGTAGCCTCTCGCCGATGTTATTCAATCTGTATACTGAGCAAGCAGTGAAGGAAACAAAAGAAAAATTCGGAGTATGTATTAAAATCCATGGAGAAGAAATAAAAACTTTGAGGTTCGCCGATGACATTGTAATTCTGTCAGAGACAGCAAATGACTTGGAAGAGCAGTTGAACGAAATGGATAGCGTCATGAAAGGAGGATATAAGATGAACATCAACAAAAGCAAAACGAGGATAATGGAATGTAGTCAAATTAAGTCGGGAGATGCTGAGGGTATTAGATTAGGAAATGAGACACTTGAAGCAGTAAAGGAGTTTTGCTATTTGGGGAGTAAAATAACTGATGATGGTCGAAGTAGAGAGGATATAAAATGTAGGCTGGCAATGGCAAGGAAAGCGTTTCTGAAGAAGAGAAATTTGTTAACATCCAGTATTGATTTAAATGTCAGGAAGACATTTCTGAAAGTATTCGTATGGAGTGTAGCCATGAATGGAAGTGAAACATGGACGATAAATAGTTTGGAAAGGACGAGAATAGAAGCTTTCGAAATGTGGTGCTACAGAAGAATGCTGAAGATTAGATGGGTAGATCACATAACTAATGAGGAGGTATTGAATAGGATTGGGGAGAGGAGAAGTTTGTGGCACAACTTGACTAGAAGAAGGGATCAATTGGTAGGACATGTTCTGAGGCATCAAGGGATCACCAATTTAGCATTGGAGGGCAGCGTGGAGGTTAAAAATTGTAGAGGGGGACCAAGAGATGAATACACCAAGCAGATTCAGAAGGATGTAGGTTGCAGTATGTACTGGGAGATGAAGAATCTTGCACAGGATAGAGTAGCATGGAGAGCTGCATCAAACCAGTCTCAGGACTGAAGACCACAACAACAACAACAACAATAGCTAATAATGATCTGAAAATCTTTTACATCGTGTATGTTGTTTATGTAATTGTATATCTAAGTATGTATGTAAACATAAGACAAAATTGATTACATTTTTAATGCTTAAAGACAGACAATAAATAAAGATAACAGTCAGGAAACTGGATTACCTTATTAGCCAATACTCCCAATGTTCATATTAAACAGGTTTTTAATTTTTCCAGAGCAGACAGCTAAAGCGATCTCCAAAATCAGTAAAGTTACATAAATGATTAAGATGAAGTAGTAGATAAAAAATAGCTGCCGAGTAATGTAAGAGAAAGATTAGTAGTATTTTCAAAGTAGCCAGTTTCTCTGTAGTATATAGTAGTTACACACAGATAAACTTAATTCTTACAATTATCAATGTGACTAATTATCATCCTCCCTCTTAATTTGCTCTTAGTATAGGCCTACTTTATATAAGTTGCCTGTAATGGCTGCTTCTGCCTATTATAGTGTTGCTTGACTACTCTACGTTCATGAAGGATCTCCTTCACGGTGCAATTCACAGAACACAATATGTGAGTGAATAGCAAGTCCCCTTCCAACCACGTACCGAGTGAGGTAACTATGCCATTCTTAACAAACCGGACTCAGATTCAGGAGAAGCGGGGTTTATTTCAACCATCCTGACTTAATTTTTCCGAAGTTGTGAAGGGAAATGCTGGGATGGTTCCTTTGCAAGACCATGGTCAACATCCTCACTCAATCCTATCCTGTGCGGTTTAGGTTTTACGTAGGCCTATGCAAACCTTATTTCTGTAATGTATCCAACATATGTGATACTATTATACTGAACGGGCAACTAAAATAAAAAAATCTGGAATAACTAAAATAAATTAGTAAGTGAATAAATTAGCTCACAGGAATGCTAATTACTTGTGAAATTTACCAATTACATTTACGAAGAGTATGACAAATTACAAGTAATGAAAATTATAAATGAAGCAGTAATGATGGGAGATCATTTAACCGTGATGGAAGCAAAAATAGAGCAGGGCCTATATCAAAATCTCACTGTTCCTAGAATGAAGTTATCTGGCCTACATAACTTGTGTATGAAGTAATTTATTTGTATTTCTACATAATGTGGACATACATTGCTGTTCTAGACCCAGTGAAAAAAGGTGAAATGACCCAGCATTTACCCACTGGTCAGACTCTCATTCAAGACGAACAGTGTTCAAAGCCCAACCCATCCAACCCAAGTCATCAAATGTGTATGTAATATTGGTTCCAATAGAAAAAGGATGGAAGGATGGCCCATTTCCGGGCAATTCCAATCCAATCCAAACTTGTATAGTGTATGACGTGTCATATTCTGTTGCGCTGAGTGGTCTTTCCATTATTTAACAAGTATTTACTGTAGGGTGACTAATTACATTTCTCAGAAAAATTGCTACAAGAAATCCCGCAAATGAGTAGCTTAGTTCCTGCTTTTTCCTGTAAGATGGTTTAGCTACGTATAACCAGCCCAATAACAAAATTGACAGCTGCAAATGTATTTCGCTGTTTTATAACAAAGTTACATGACTCAATTAAATTTATCGTCAAATAAATCCAATTAATCAAAGACACTTACAGATATTACATTAAAAAATCTGAATTCACAACTTACAAGTAATCGCGGTATTGTTACTACAAATAACTTCACACATACCGAAGTCATACGTTGATTTTTACTGGCTGCTTCTGAATTAATCTTATCCTTTTGATGTGTCTGCGTCATTATGAATGCCCAACAACGTTCTTCACAGGAGTGTGTCCAATAACTAGGCGAGATCCACAACATACGATTTAAAGAAGAGACTGTAGAAGGAATAAAATAAACATAAAACATCGAGCATTGCCATTCCACGTCAACGGCCATAAAACTATTGCAAATATTTGGAGCCCATAAACTCATATTCCAGATCGAAAATCATTTCTGGTATCACATCAACGGCTATAAAGTAACTCAACACGAACACTTAGATTCGTACGTTTTTATACCTTACGGGCTTCATTTAGTGACTGGAATCCATATCACAATGTGTGTCAGAAGCAGCAGGAATAACACACAAACAATTCCAATTTAGCGCTCAGTGGATAATTCCCATCAGCCACCGCGCCAAAGTTCAGGGGATATATTTACCAACCGATCGATATAAAATCGATGTGTGCAGCAAATGTTTATTTTATGTCGGCAGCTAGGATCATTTTATATAACAAGCGTGTTTTTTGTCTAGTTCATAAACTGTATCTTGGTCCCCACTATAGGTGAAGACATTTTTTTAGGTTACTCAATTCGTCGTCTTTTTTTGATAAACATGTTTAAAATTCTTTTTGAAATAATTATGTCTACAACAATCGCTATAAATTTGCTGGTCTCCAAGATCAGTTCACGTTATGTAGACTAGATAACTTCATTCTACTAACAGTGGTATTTTGATATACTGTATTTTGCTTCCATCACGGTAACAAGATCTCCCATCATTACTGCTTCATTTATAGTTTTCATTTCATTTGTAAATGTACATGGACGGTAGTGTAAGCAAACACAACATATTTTTTTATTCGGCCTTCATCAGCATAGCAATATTTAGCACGCACAGGGTTATAACTATGATACAGTTCTATCTACTACACAGTATTTTAGTAAACACGACACTGTAGAAAATACACTTCTCTTGCAATCGATTATTATTATTATTATTATTTGATTTATAGGGAAAATGGTCATATATCGTCCTTCAAATTATTATATCAATTCTTAAAATGAGCCTCTGAGTCCGAGATAATTTGGATCCTTTTATAACTCTGTGTTCGAGAACTTGAAGGCCTTCGTGATTGCTACCGCCTCCGCGGTACAGGTATAAGAAGAAGCTGTCGGGGAAAGCTTGTATTGTTCATAGTGACCAATTTGTGGTCATAAGATAGCACACTCAACCTTACCATCTGCTGTGATTCGTGATCCATCATTGTGAATCATCGCTCCATGTTTCATGGAGGTATGCGCTTGCTATCACATTATGGTTGCCGCTATAGCAATCACTAAATTCCAGGTACAAAGCACTGGAGTAGGGAATGAGCACACTCGAAAAGGCCACTCGTACATAGGAACTCTTCTCGATCTTGTAATACTAGTAGAGAGGTTTTCAATGAGAGAAAACTTCTAAAAAAAGTCTCATGAACGATGTAAGACTCTGTGTTTCAAAACAGCGTGTAGCTTATCACATTTATTGATTGCTGGATGACACATGAGTGCCAATCTTTCCATTATATGCTTGTTAGTGAGCCATTGGCCCCTAAGATGTCAAGGCATTTCCAGAACTTCTACTAAAAGTGCGAGGAGTTGATCTCATCGCTCCTAAACAACTCTGGATGCAGCTATGTTGAAACATCTCTAACTTACGGAGACATCTGACACTAGCATTCGCATGTATGGTACAACCATATTCAACTCACTCTTAATTAAAACTCGTTATAAGGTTAATAGAACACTGGGGTTTGCACCACACCATACTCTAGTTACGGATCTGATAATGTTCATGACTGAAACACAAGTATCCATAAAGGACTTGATGTGAGTAATCCAACTGAGTATGAAATCAAAACACATTCCTAAACAAATGGGTGAAGGTTTACGTGAAATGTGTAGCCATTTGTGTGAATTTCTTTATAATGCACTTGGCGTCTTGAAAATATAATAACTGAGGACTTTGAAGAAGAGATTTTAAGTCTATTAGTGTGTAACCTATCATCTACTTTTAGAACTGTCTCATCATACTGTAGAATATAAAAGTTAGGAAGAATAATGTTTTCCAGGTTCCCAGAGTAAAGAATGTATAAGAAGGTTAACTTCATGGAGTAAGCCTCTGGAAAGCCTCTGGAAGGTCCCAGAAAGTGGTTCTGATAATTTACATAGACTTGATCTCTTCTCGAGGAAAGTATTATTGCCATATATCCAGCTGACAGGGAGACCAATACGCTTCAACTTATCCAACAGAATGGACTCCTGCGCATTATCAGAAGCTGATGCTACATATAACAGTAATGATATTAAAAA
This sequence comes from Schistocerca piceifrons, assembly GCF_021461385.2. NCBI lineage: Eukaryota > Metazoa > Arthropoda > Insecta > Orthoptera > Acrididae > Schistocerca > Schistocerca piceifrons. The sequence goes on from NC_060145.1 coordinate 146,240,052, forward strand.
CTTTTTTTCGAGAGAAGCAGATAGAATGTAACTGCACAATATTGTTAAGTTATCGAACGTTCCTCTGCTCCTGATGAACCTATATTGGGATAAAGGTAATAATCCATTAGTTCCCAGCCAAGCCTCAAGACGGTTTTTGACAAATCTTTCAAGAGTTTTCCCCACACAAGAAAACAAGGTAACTGCTCTGTAAGACGTGTGATATTTGGGATGTCTCCCAGGTATAATCATCTGCATGGTCCATTCCTCGATAAGCTTCCCTCTCCCCTACGTTTCACTGAATATCCAAAGAAGGTCTAAAGCCTCTATGTTTTTGTTGTGGTCTTCAATCCAGAGACTGGTTTGATGCAGCCCTCCATGATACTCTATCCTGTGCAAGCTTCTTCATCTCCAAGTAACTACTACAACATACCTCCTTCTGAATCTGCTTAGTGTATTCATCTCTTGGTCTCCCTGTATGGTTTTTACCCTCCACGCTGCCCTCCAATACTAAATTGGTGATCCCTCAATGTCTCAGAACATGTCCTACCAACTGATCCCTTCTTCTAGTCAAGTTGTGCCACAATGTCCTCTTCTCCCCTATTCTATACAGTACCTCCTCAATAGTTAGGTGATCTACCAATCTAATCTTCAGCATTCTTCTGTAGCACCACATTTCGAAAGCTTCTATCCTCTTCTTGTCTAAAATAGTTATAGTACATGTTTCACTTCCATGCATGGCTACACTTCATACAAATACTTTCAGGAATGACTTTCTGATACTTAAACCTACACTCACTGTTAACAAATTTCTCTTCTCCAAAAACACTTTCCTTGCCATTGCCAGTCTAGATTTTATATCCTCTCTACTTCAACCATCCTCAGTTATTTGCTCCCCAAATGGCAAAACTCATCAACTATTTTAAGTGTCTCATTTCCTAATCTAATTCCCTCAGCATCAAATGGTTCAGATGGCTCTAAGCACTATGGAACTTAACATCTGAGGTCATCAGTCCCCTAGACTTAGAACTACGTAAACCAAACTAACCTAAGGACATCACACACATCCATGCCTGACACAGGATTCGAACCTGCGACCATAGCAGCCGGGTGGTTCCGGACTGAACCGCCTAGAACCGTTAGGCCACAGCGGCCGGCGTCCCTCAGCGTCACCTGATTTAATTTGACTACATTCCACTATCCTCGATTTGCTTCTGTTGATGTTCGTCACACAACCTCCTTTCAAGAAACTGTCTATTCTGTTCAACTGCCCTTCAACGTCCTTTGCTGTCTCTGACAGAATTACAATGTCATCAGCAAACCGCAAAGGTTTTATTTCTTCTCTGTGGATTTTAATTACTGATCCAAATTTTTCTTTTGTTTCCTCTACTGCTTGCGCAATATACAGATTGAATAACATCAGGGATAGGCTACAACGCTGTCTCACTCTCTTCCCAAACACTGCTTCCCTTTCATGCCCCTCGACTCTTATAACTGCCATCTCGCTTCTCTACAAATTGTAAATAGCCCTTCTCTCCCTGTATTTGACGCCTGCCACCTCCAGAATTTGGAAGAGAGTATTCCAGACAAGATTTTCAAAAGCTTTCTCTAAGTCTACAAATGCTAGAAACATAGGTTTGCATTTCTTTAAGCTATCTTCTAAGATAACTTGTAGGGTCAGTATTGCCTCACGTGTTCAAACATTTCTACGAAATCCAAACTGATCCTCCCCAAGGTCGGCTTCTACAAGTTTTTCCATTCGTCTGTAAAGAATTCGCGTTAATATTTCACAGCCGTGACTTATTCAACTGATAGTTCGGTTATTTTCACACCTGTCAACACCTGCTTTCTTTGGGATTGGAATTATTATATTCTTCTTGAAGTCTGAGAGTATTTCGCCTGTCTCATACCTCTGGCTCACCAGATGGTACAGTTTTGTCAGGGCTGGCTCTTCCTTGGCTCTCAGTAGTTCTAGTGGAATGTTGTCTACGTCTGGGGCCTTGTTCCTACTTAGGTCTTTAAGTGCTCTGTCAAATTCTTTACACAGTATCATTTCTCCCATTTCATTTTCATCTACATCCTCTTCCATTTCCATAATATCACCCTCAAGTACATCACCCTTGTATAGACCCTCTATGTACTCCTTCCACCTACCTGCATTCCCTTCTTTGCTTAGAACTGGTTTTCCATCTGAGCTCTTGATATTCATAGAAGTGGTTCTCTTTTCTCCAAAGGTCTGTTTAATTTTCCTGTAGGCAGTATCTATCTTACCCCTAGTGATATATGCCTCTACATCCTTAAATTTGTCCTCTAGCCACCCCTGCTTAACCATTTTGCACTTCCTGTCGATCTCATTTTTGAGACGTTTGTATTCCTTTTTGCCTGCTTCATTTACTGCATTTTTGTATTTTTTCCTTTCATCAATTAAGTTCATTATTTCTTCTGTTAGCCTCGGATTTTTACTAGCCCTCGTCTTTTTACCTACTTGATCCTCTGCTGCCTTCACTACTTCATCCCTCAAAGCTACCAATTCTTCTTGTACTGTATTTCTTTTCCCCATTCCTATCAATTGTTCCCTTATGCTCTCCCTGAAACTCTGTACAACCTCTGGGTTAGTCAGTTTATCCAGGTCCCATCTCCTTAAATTCCCACGTTTTTGCAGTTTCTTCAGTTTTAATCTACAGTTCATAACCAATAGATTGTGTTCAGATTCCACATCTGCCCCTGGAAATGTCTTAGAATTTAAAACCTGGTTGCTAAATCTCTTTCTTACCATTATATAATCTATCTGTAACCTTCCAGTGTCTCCGGCCTCTTCCACATATACAACTTTCTTTCATGATTTTTAAACCAAGTGTTAGCTACGATTAAGTTAAGCTCTGTGCAGAATTCTACTAGGCGGCTTCCTCTTTTATTCCTCACCCCCAGTCCATATTCACCTACTACTTTTTCTTCTCTTCCTTCACCTACTACCGAATTCCAGTCCTCCATGCCTCTTAAATTTTCGTCTCCCTTTATTATCTGTATAATATCTTTTATCCCATCATACATTTCTTCAATCTCTTCGTCGTCTGCGGAGCTATTTGGCATATAAATTTGTAGTACTGTGGTAGGCATGAGCATCGCGTCTATCTTGGCTACAATAATGTGTTCACTATGGTGTTCACAGTAGCTTAAAGCCCCCATTGGAAGATTTTTTACTTTCCCATATTGAACACAGTCTGGTCTGGAGCATTATTTGCAGAATTTTTCGAAGCCACTTCTAACTTATATCTGGAGAATGGAGCTAATAGGGGATGACTGAGATCTATTTCCTGTGGAATAGCCATGGCAGCTTCATAACAAGACGGGGGAGCTAATTTTGATACAAAACCTTCTACCCATACAGTATTCACCAATGAAGATACAGTTGAATGAAGATATTTTAGAGAGTGAATTGTCTTCTATACTTGACATATGTTAGAATCCTCATTCAGTCCATTACAGTATTTGGTCCAAACCACCTTTTTTCTTCAAAAATCTCCTAATGTTTACACCTATTCTTTTGAGCTCCACTAATATATGCAGCTTATGTTCCCTTTGGTATTTAATTAGAACTAATCTTCTTTTAGCCACAGCTTTGGGACATTCAGTATAGTACCAAAAACACGTGGTTTACCAGAGACAAATTCTGTTTTGAGCTGGGCTGCTAGATCAATGGCTGCCATAAGAACTGAGTAGGCTTCCTATGGTGTCCATGCTGGGTGCACTTTCCCAAATACTTTCTGTATAGTTTTCTGTTATGTTTTCCAACAGTTATCCTTTATTTTCCATGGGTTGTTTGAGTAACAACTCCTTCTCACACCTATATCGAGGCCAAGTACTATTTTAATGGTGTAACGGTCTGATCCCAAAGAATACCTTAAGCTCCTCCACCTAGAAATTTTGTGAAAATCCGGCGACAGAAGGCAACATTTTTGGCGATCTGTCATTCAAAATGATCAAATCTAGATCGTCAATTGCACTGAAGAGGCGACAACCTTCTGTATAGCTGACAGCATTTCCCCAAGCACTGTGATGAGAGTTAAAGTCCCCGCAGATAAGGAATGATGGATGAAGCTGAGTAAATAGTTGTTGCCAGATTTTCCTACTGATTAGTCCTTGGAGCTTTATATATGGACGCAAATACAGAAATTACCATCCATTGTTTCTATTTCTCTAGCTCTTACTTGAGAAGTTAATTTGTTAATGTTTAAATGTATCATGTTGTAACAAATGGCGTTGTTAATTAATAACGTCGTTCCACCTTTACCATCTTGTCTGTCTGACCTTATTAAATTATATCCTCTGAAATTAACTGGCGTTCGTGGTTTGAACCATGTTTCATGTAGAGCCACACTGGAGATATTTTGTTTGTCCAGTTATTTTTCCAGTATTTCCCTGTTCAAAATTGCTGACTAGCATTCCATTGTAGTATATTAAGGGCCATGCTGAAGTGAGAAGATACTTCTTTCTTGTATAAAATTGAGGAAACCATATTGTAAATTTCTGCTTGCTCTACAGTTTGTACTGGAAGAAGTTAACTGAGTTATTAAATTAAATATTTCAGATACTAGCTTATCAATCAATGCAGTTCTTGTCCTCAACTCCTAGAAGTTGTCCACATATGTGTGGTAACTGGAAAGCACCTGCATGATGACGAGGAGTGTAAGGATTCTCTATAATGGGGGACACAGGTAATTTACGAGTATATTGTGAAAGAGGGGATAGGAGTCGGCATAGGTTTTGTAAACTTAGATCTGTTAGAGTGTATGGCTGTTGTGAATCTGAGCCGTGTATTTTCTGGGAGAGGAAATTCCTTCTCCCAATCCAGTTAACTTTTACCCTGGTTTCCTGCCACTGAGGTATATGGCCTGTGGTTAACATTCTTCAGCTTCTTTGAAAGAAATGTTGAGGACAGCTGAAGCTTTTTTAACGTCTTGCTGTGTTAGATACATTGGACAAGATTTGTCTCTTGTCTTGTGATTGCCTTTGCAGTGTGCACAATATGCAATTTGGCTTGAGCAAGTTGACTCCTCAAGGCTACCTCCACGTCTATTACAACGACTGGTACTGATTTCTCAAATGATCATATCTTAGACAATGAAGCATTGTCTAATTAGAGAATGTAAGGCCTAACTGAAAATCGCATACCACAGATTATAATTTATTCTGGTAAAAATTGTGAAGAGAATATGATGACTTATATTTGTCAAGAGTGTTTACTTACTGCAGCCATGTGATTTATTCTTTTGAACATTCTGTGTTTATGAGTCATGGAGATAGAAGAATGAATGGCCTCCTTCAGCTCCAGCTGTGGAAGATTGGCATCTACATTTCTTACAACTCCCTGGCGGCGAGTTGTGTGAAACAGTTTTTAAGCAACCTTTTTTTTTAACCTAGTAAATTTTCTTCTACAAATGTACTGGTAGCTTCCCCTGTTGTGAAATCAGTGCAGATTCTGTTCTTCCCAACAGCCTTCAGTTTCGCGACTGTATTTTTAAATACACTCCTGGAAATTGAAATAAGAACACCGTGAATTCATTGTCCCAGGAAGGGGAAACTTTATTGACACATTCCTGGGGTCAGACACATCACATGATCACACTGACAGAACCACAGGCACATAGACACAGGCAACAGAGCATGCACAATGTCGGCACTAGTACAGTGTATATCCACCTTTCGCAGCAATGCAGGCTGCTATTCTCCCATGGAGACGATCGTAGAGATGCTGGATGTAGTCCTGTGGAACGGCTTGCCATGCCATTTCCACCTGGCGCCTCAGTTGGACCAGCGTTCGTGCTGGACGTGCAGACAGCGTGAGGCGACGCTTCATCCAGTCCCAAACATGCTCAATGGGGGACAGATCCGGAGATCTTGCTGGCCAGGGTAGTTGACTTACACCTTCTAGAGCACGTTGGGTGGCACGGGATACATGCGGACGTGCATTGTCCTGTTGGAACAGCAAGTTCCCTTGCCGGTCTAGGAATGGTAGAACGATGGGTTCGATGACGGTTTGGATGTACCGTGCACTATTCAGTGTCCCCTCGACGATCACCAGTGGTGTACGGCCAGTGTAGGAGATCGCTCCCCACACCATGATGCCGGGTGTTGGCCCTGTGTGCCTCGGTCGTATGCAGTCCTGATTGTGGCGCTCACCTGCACGGCGCCAAACACGCATACGACCATCATTGGCACCAAGGCAGAAGCGACTCTCATCGCTGAAGACGACACGTCTCCATTCGTCCCTCCATTCACGCCTGTCGCGACACCACTGGAGGCGGGCTGCACGATGTTGGGGCGTGAGCGGAAGACGGCCTAACGGTGTGCGGGACCGTAGCCCAGCTTCATGGAGACGGTTGCGAATGGTCCTCGCCGATACCCCAGGAGCAACAGTGTCCCTAATTTGCTGGGAAGTGGCGGTGCGGTCCCCTACGGCACTGCGTAGGATCCTACGGTCTTGGCCTGCATCTGTGCGTCCCTGCGGTCCGGTCCCAGGTCGACGGGCACGTGCACCTTCCGCCGACCACTGGCGACAACATCGATGTACTGTGGAGACCTCACGCCCCACGTGTTGAGCAATTCGGCGGTACGTCCACCCGGCCTCCCGCATGCCCACTATACACCCTCGCTCAAAGTCCGTCAACTGCACATACGGTTCACGTCCACGCTGTCGCGGCATGCTACCAGTGTTAAAGACTGCGATGGAGCTTCGTATGCCACGGCAAACTGGCTGACACTGACGGCGGTGGTGCACAAATGCTGCGCAGCTAGCGCCATTCGACGGCCAACACCGCGGTTCCTGGCGTGTCCGCTGTGCCGTGCATGTGATCATTGCTTGTACAGCCCTCTCGCAGTGTCCGGAGCAAGTATGGTGGGTCTGACACACCGGTGTCAATGTGTTCTTTTTTCCATTTCCAGGAGTGTATGTCGTCTGAGGCGAATAATAATTTTCCCAAAGCCGTGAGGTGTTATTTCCCAACATTACTATTGATTCCCTCCACAAACACATAGAAAGTACCAACAGCGTCAGCCGGATATCTGTTGGTTTTCCTTTGATCATAAGTAGTAGACACATTTTGAGGGATGGAAATTTCACTCTGAGTGATTTGCGCTGGTGGGGTTTCGGGTTCCGCTGAATAGGTCAGGAGTCCACTACACGCAGCAAGCGGCTACACGGGTAGCAGGGGTTGTGTGGCGTGGACTGGGCGGTTTTTTAGGTTAGATGGCCTCGGACAAGTACAGAAAGGGCAACAGCCTCAAAGGGTGCGGGGCTAAGTCTGGACATGCGGGGACCAAGCAGCAATCGGTATTGTAATTGTAAACTGTCGAAGCTGCATTGATAAAGTACCGGAACTTCAAGCGCCGATAGAAAGCACCGAAGCTGAAATCGTTATAGGTACAGAAAGCTGGCTGAAGCCAGAGATAAAGTCTGCCGAAATTTTTACATAGGCACAGACGGTGTTTAGAAAGGATAGATTGCATGTGACCGGTGGTGGCGTGTTTGTCGCTGTTAGTAGTAGTTTATCCTGTAGTGAAGTAGAAGTGGATAGTTCTTGTGAATTATTATGGGTGGAGGTTACACTCAACAACCGAGCTAGGTTAATAATTGGCTCCTTTTACCGACCTCCCGACTCAGCAGCATTAGTGGCAGAACAACTGAGAGAAAATTTGGAATACATTTCACATAAATTTTCTCAGCATGTTATAGTCTTAGGTGGAGATTTCAATTTACCAGATATAGACTGGGACACACAGGTGTTTAGGTGGGTGGTAGGGACAGAGCATCAAGTGACATTACAGTGAGTGCACCATCCGAAAATTACCTCGAGCAATTAAACAGAGAACCGACTCGTGGAGATAACATCTTGGACCTACTGATAACAAACAGACCCGAACTTTTCGACTCTGTAAGTGCAGAACAGGGAATCAGTGATCATAAGGCCATTGCAGCATCCCTGAATATGGAAGTTAATAGGAATATAAAAAAAGGGAGGAAAGTTTATCTGTTTAGCAAGAGTAATAAAAGGCAGATTTCAGACTACCTAACATATCAAAACGAAAATTTCTGTTCCGACACTGACAATGTTGAGTGTTTATGGAAAAAGTTCAAGGCAATCGTAAAATGCGTTTTAGACAGGTACGTGCGGAGTAAAACTGTGAGGGACGGGAAAAACCCACCGTGGTTCAACAACAAAGTTAGGAAACTACTGCGAAAGCAAAGAGAGCTTCACTCCAAGTTTAAACGCAGCCAAAACCTCTCAGACAAACAGAAGCTAAACGATGTCAAAGTTAGCGTAAGGAGGGCTATGCGTGAAGCGTTCAGTGAATTCGAAACTAAAATTCTATGTACCGACTTGACAGAAAATCCTAGCAAGTTCTGGTCTTACGTTAAATCAGTAAGTGGCTCGAAACAGCATATCCAGACACTCCGGAATGATGATGGCATTGAAACAGAGGATGACACGCATAAAGCTGAAATACTAAACACCTTTTTCCAAAGCTGTTTCACAGAGGAAGACCGTACTGCAGTTCCTTCTCTAAATCCTCCACAAACGAAAAAATGGCTGACATCGAAATAAGTGTCCAAGGTATAGAAAAGCAACTGGAATCACTCAACAGAGGAAAGTCCACTGGACCTGACGGGATACCAATTCGATTCTACACAGAGTACGCGAAAGAACTTGCCCCCCCTTCTAACAGCCGTGTACCGCAAGTCTCTAGAGGAACGGAAGGTTCCAAATGATTGGAAAAGAGCACAGGTAGTCCCAGTCTTCAAGAAGGGTCGTCGAGCAGATGCGCAAAACTATAGACCTATATCTCTGACGTTGATCTGTTGTAGAATTTTAGAACATGTTTTTTGCTCGAGTATCATGTCGTTTTTGGAAACCCAGAATCTACTCTGTAGGAATCAACATGGCTTCCGGAAACAGTGATCGTGTGAGACTCAACTCGCTTTATTTGTTCATGAGACCCAGAAAATATTAGATACAGGCTCCCAGGTAGATGCTATTTTCCTTGACTTCCGGAAGGCGTTCGATACAGTTCCGCACTGTCGCCTGATAAACAAAGTAAGAGCCTACGGAATATCAGACCAGCTGTGTGGCTGGATTGAGGAATTTTTAGCAAACAGAACACAGCATGTTGTTATCAATGGAGAGACGTCTACAGACGTTAAAGTAACCTCTGGCGTGCCACAGGGGAGTGTTATGGGACCATTGCTTTTCACAATATATATAAATGACCTAGTAGATAGTGTCGGAAGTTCCATGCCGCTTTTCGCGGATGATGCTGTAGTATACAGAGAAGTTGCAGCATTAGAAAATTGTAGCGAAATGCAGGAAGATCTGCAGCGGATAGGCACTTGGTGCAGGGAGTGGCAACTGACCCTTAACATAGACAAATGTAATGTATTGCGAATACAAAAAAGGAAGGATCCTTTATTGTATGATTACATGATAGCGGAACAAACACTGGTAGCAGTTACTTCTGTAAAATATCTGGGAGTATGCGTGCGGAACGATTTGAAGTGGAATGATCATATAAAATTAATTGTTGGTAAGGCGGGTACCAGGTTGAGATTCATTGGGAGAGTCCTTAAGTAAATGTAGTCCATCAACAAAGGAGGTGGCTTACAAAACACTCGTTCGACCTATACTTGAGTATTGCTCATCAGTGTGGGATCCGTACCAGATCGGGTTGACGGAGGAGATAGAGAAGATCCAAAGAAGACCGGCGCGTTTCGTCACAAGGTTATTTGGTAAGCGTGATAGCGTTACGGAGATGTTTAGCAAACTCAAGTGGCTGACTCTGCAAGAGAGGCGCTCTGCATCGCGGTGTAGCTTGCTCGCTAGGTTTCGAGAGGGTGCGTTTCTGGATGAGGTATCGAATATATTGCTTCCCCCTACTTATACCTCCCGAGGAGATCACGAATGTAAAATTAGAGAGATTCGAGCGCGCACGGAGGCTTTCAGACAGTCGTTCTTCCCGCGAACCATACGCGACTGGAACAGGAAAGGGAGGTAATGACAGTGGCACGTAAAGTGCCCTCCGCCACACACCGTTGGGTGGCTTGCGGAGTATAAATGTAGATGTAGATGTAATTGTAACTCTGACTGAATGAATCTCCGATTGCGGAGCTGTCGTCTCTGATTGGGGAATGGAACTTCTCTGTTTGTTTGAGGAATAAGTATCAGTCATGCCTTGGCTGAGTGATGACTGGTTCGATGCCTATTGGTCTATTGATAAGGATGAGTTGTAATCGCCGTTCTCTTCTCCCTCAGGTTTTCATTTCAGCCCAGGGTACACTTCGACGCCAGTCTTGACGTTTGGTCCACCTCCATCCTCAAAACTGATATATAGCATTTGCCCCTTGCAATTCGCGAGCGTGTATTTCAACATCGGGAGAAGCCCCTCCTCCCTGCCTGAAAGGTCCACTGTCCATGCAGAACTGGTGATCTTGATGAATAAAATATCTCGCACACTAAAAAGGAAGAATCCAATTCGAGTTTTTGCTGTATTTGTTACAAATTAACTTCGGAAAATTAGCGACGACGATCTTATTTATTTGGTTGCTAATCAAAGATCATTTGTCCAAACACAACTTTGTAATCAGTCGCTTGCAGTGAGCCTGTGCAGAACTATGTAATAAGATTTGAAAACCTGTAGTTCTTTTCTGAAATGTAAAACTTCATTTAAGCAACTATTAGTTTTATCCTAAAAAGTTATTCCGTTAGCTACAAGGAATTAGAAATTACCAAAGTAAGCCAATCCAGCACCATTTGACGAGCATACTTCAAAAATGAGTCTCAGAGCAAAACACAGAACCAAGTCTCTGGGAGATATTTGTTACATGGTCTTTCCAGTTTAAGTCTCGATCAACACAAATTCCTAAAAGTTTTGTGCATCATAAGCTTTTAAATTCATTTCTGCTTGGTACCAGTTCGAGATTCCGGTTTTCATTTATTTTTCTAAATTGAACATAATTTGTTTGCTTTGTTTTCATTATGACCCAATCACACCAACTGATATATCCAGTAATATAAGGCGGAAACAAAACAAACATTCCAGTGATTTCGATGGTATATTTCTTCTAAAATATATCTGCCATCATGCGTGTGACCCCTGTTGGGCACACTATAATAAACCTATCTTTATCGTCAGGTCGATTCCCAAAATTTTTAAAGCAGCAAAAGTTGGTCCTGCAGTTCAAAGACGTAAACGATGTGATGTAAATAACTGCAGACATAACCCCATTTTATCAAACATATCACAAGTCCTTTTATTACAAAAAGTACATAATGGCAGTCTAACGAAATGCTTCATGTGTACCTGGTGCGAAAATGAATAATTTTGTAACTAAAAAGTGACTGTATAGTCTGAGGAATATCAGAATGAGCACCAAAGGCATCTCAATAGTTACAGATCTCGCGTCTTTTACCGTTTTTAATGAGAAAAACTGTGTGTAAAAATTTATGCTGTTCAAACACTGAGTTCGTAGTATTATGTTCATGAGACTTATTTTAAGTGTGGCTTCATCTTAAACGTAAATCACTTTGTGTGCAAGAGCAAACTTTCAAGTTAATGTGTATGACAATTCTGAAGTACACCAGACTACTCGAACGCAGTGGAAACGAATATAGAACAATAACAGTACTCTTGATATACCTATGCTAATGAACATTTTTGTTGAGCATGTTGCAGAAAACAAAACAACTTTCTTCATGATACTCCCTTTGTTAAGCGGCCAATCAGGGACCAGATAATAACCGTCTACACCGTAAGTATTGAACGAAACTCGCAGATACTCAACTAAACAAATAGACGATAGAGTTGTTCAAGCAGATGTTCAGAACGAAATTACTCGACAACGAAAGATGAAATTTTGCGAGCAGATGCTCTAACTGCACATCTTAATGACAGTTTGGAGACTTCCAGAGAATAGTTAAATTATATGAGTGTGACAAGCAGTGTGTGGGGACATCGAGGTAGAGAAGATCACTCACCAACACAGCCGATTGGAAATGTAGAACATTTTTGCTTTAGACAGGCAGTTTGTGTTGAGCGATCCGACGGACAGATTGCTTTTGCATTGTGCGTTTATGAATAAATGTTTTAACCTGTAATACTTCTATTCGTGTGTTACTGATGTATTCCCCTCCACTTCATGGAGGAAAACATCTTCATTGAAGATCCCAACTGCAGTGTGCGGCGAGTTTGCACCGAGCTATTCACGAAATATCGTATCGTGTTGCTTTATGGCAGGGCTTCCCAACGTGTGGTCCGCGGACCCCTTAGGGGTCCGCCGGCTCTTTCTAGGGGGTCCGCGGCCACCTTTCACCAAATCGTGTAAAATAATGAGTAAAATTAGTGAATAAAAACGTGAAAATCAACTTCATCACTATTTTATTTTTCGTTTGAAAAACGTGTACTTTTACTTCAGGTCATATTCCCAAGCAGCCTTTGCGGTTCCTAGGTGAGAAGGCATACACAGTTTAGTGCCGGAGAATGCGGCTTCTCTGATCGATTGTTTCGCAACAATACGGGAGTCGTTCGTGCGCCGGCTCACAGCGCTAGATGCGCTGAAACCAGTTACGCATGCGCGGAGGGATCTTTGTCGACCAATCACAGCGCTCGCTGGCACGTATGCGGCCCCAGGCATCATTTAATGTTAAATTTGCTTTGTCAGTGCACTACCTATTTCATAAGTCGATTTTTGATCAGTTTATTACTTCTAACATGGATCGGTGGCTCAAGTGAGGATCATTGAAGAAGGGTGCAGTTTCTCCATCGCCTTCACAACAAGGGAAGTTTCCAGTTGAAATGAATGAGGAGGGAGGACGACCAAAGGAAGAACAATCACAAGAAGCTCCACAGCCGGATTTGTTATGTGAAAATAACCTCCTCTGCGAGAATTTTTTCTTTGAGAAAAAAAGTCTTATGTTCTGTGAAATGCTTTGCCTTCTTATATACACTCCTGGAAATTGAAATAAGAACACCGTGAATTCATTGTCCCAGGAAGGGGAAACTTCATTGACACATTCCTGGGGTCAGATACATCACATGATCACACTGACAGAACCACAGGCACATAGACACAGGCAACAGAGCATGCACAATGTCGGCACTAGTACAGTGTATATCCACCTTTCGCAGCGATGCAGGCTGCTATTCTCCCATGGAGACGATCGTAGAGATGCTGGATGTAGTCCTGTGGAACGGCTTGCCATGCCATTTCCACCTGGCGCCTCAGTTGGACCAGCGTTCGTGCTGGACGTGCAGACCGCGTGAGACGACGCTTCATCCAGTCCCAAACATGCTCAATGGGGGACAGATCCGGAGATCTTGCTGGCCAGGGTAGTTGACTTACACCTTCTAGAGCACGTTGGGTGGCACGGGATACATGCGGACGTGCATTGTCCTGTTGGAACAGCAAGTTCCCTTGCCGGTCTAGGAATGGTAGAACGATGGGTTCGATGACGGTTTCGATGTACCGTGCACTATTCAGTGTCCCCTCGACGATCACCAGTGGTGTACGGCCAATGTAGGAGATCGCTCCCCACACCATGATGCCGGGTGTTGGCCCTGTGTGCCTCGGTCGCATGCAGTCCTGATTGTGGCGCTCACCTGTATGGCGCCAAACACGCATACGACCATCATTGGCACCAAGGCAGAAGCGACTCTCATCGCAGAAGACGACACGTCTCCATTCGTCCCTCCATTCACGCCTGTCGCGACGCCACTGGAGGCGGGCTGCACGATGTTGGGGCGTGAGCGGAAGACGGCCTAACGGTGTGCGGGACTGTAGCCCAGCTTCATGGAGACGGTTGCGAATGGTCCTCGCCGATACCCGAGGAGCAACAGTGTCCCTAATTTGCTGGGAAGTGGCGGTGCGGTCCCCTACGGCACTGCGTAGGATCCTACGGTCTTGGCGTGCATCCGTGCGTCGCTGCGGTCCGGTCCCAGGTCAACGGGCACGTGCACCTTCCGCCGACCACTGGCGACAACATCGATGTACTGTGGACACCTCACGCCCCACGTGTTGAGCAATTCGGCGGTACGTCCACCCGGCCTCCCGCATGCCCACTATATGCCCTCGCTCAAAGTCCGTCAACTGCACATACGGTTCACGTCCACACTGTCGCGGCATGCTACCAGTGTTAAGGACTGCGATGGAGCTCCGTATGCCACGGCAAACTGGCTGACACTGACGGCGGCGGTGCACAAATGCTGCGCAGCTAGCGCCATTCGACGGCCAACACCGCGGTTCCTGGTGTGTCCGCTGTGCCGTGCGTGTGATCATTGCTTGTACAGCCCTCTCGCAGTGTCCGGAGCAAGTATGGTGGGTCTGACACACCGGTGTCAATGTGTTCTTTTTTCCATTTCCAGGAGTGTAGAAATAAGAGTCTGTTTGTTTGTTTTCCTAATTTGTTTACAGTCGACGCTGACTGCCACGATGTAGTGTCCAAGTAGTAGTTGAAGTGTCAGCGGTGGCTAAACTGTTGCCTCGCCAACTGCCACTTGCCAGCTACCAACTGACAGTACACAGTTGCAACGCCACCTGCTAGCTGCCGCCTATGGACTGACAGCTGCCATTCATTAGATACGCAAAGACGTAAAAATAACTTGACTTTCCGAGCTGTTTACATTGTGGAACTGGAAAACGGCTTTGTAGAAGCAGATATCCAGAATCGATTTTGAAGTGTTTACCTTACCAACCAAAAGCGGATCTGGGACAACGGCTTACGAAATCCGCTTTTGGAAACGCATGTAAACTGGGTGAATGTATTCCCACACATTGCACAACAGGTGTTACAATAGTCCTTTAAAGGCACTTCCTTGGCCTCTTTCCTTTCATGATGTGTGTGTGTCCCGAATCATGGGTCTGCCTCTTTTCTTCACAGCCGCGCGGAATGGCCGAGCAGTCTAGGGCGCCATGTCGTCATGGATTGCGCGGCCACTCCCGCCGGAGGTTCGAGTCCTCCGAGACACACACACACACACACGACTGTTACGAAATATGCATGCTCCTGACACAACAGCAGCCAAACAGTGGAAGTGAACAGACCACAAGCGGCAGCTTGTCAACAGCGAACAGTTTGGAAGTGACGTTGATTACTCTTGGAGGAAGGCAGCTCCAACGTGTGAAATGCCAATTACCAAGTAATTTTAATCAGGCTATAGTGTGTAGAACACAGGGAGTAAGTCCACTAGTAAGTGTCGGGATACAGTGGTAATTCAAATTGGATCGGGATACAGTGGTAATTCAAATTGGATCGTTAATTTCAAGTTGTTTTCATTCATCTCTAAACCAAAGACTATTGATACTTTGAGGGGCGAGGGGAGAGGGAGATGGGGGGGGGCGGGGTGGGGGAGATGGGGGGGGGTCATTGGGAACATGGCACTTGCATTAAGAAGCTTTCAGTTCAAATGGGTTTCGCTCTGAAATTTAAAGTTACTGTGCTGTTGACTGACTAGGGGTCCGCCATGGATTTTCGACTGAAGAAGGGGTCCGCCAGTTGAAAAGGTTGGGAAGCCCTGCTTTATGGTATGTTAAAAGGGACATGACAGTTAACAAGGTTCACTGTTCCTCGCAGCTCTACTACTCTGAATTCATCGACACCAGCTACGGCTCAGTGTTCTCATTGCCTTCATCAACAGACAGTGAGGAATGTAGAAAAGATACTTGCACGAGCATCGCCTCGAAAGATACAGTGACTGTTACACAACAATGGCCGCCATCACAGCCTTTATTAGTGAACTTCCATGCTGACTGTATGCCGACCGGCTTCAAGGACAATTCATGTTCAGTTTTTGTGCAAACAGATACGTTGCCAACAGTGTGTTCCACGTCTACTGCGTCGCGGTCGCTGACATTCGCTTCTTATGCACGAACAATGTGCAACGTTGATGCTACGAGTATATTCTGTGTTTTAACTGCGCCGCGAACGGCGACTCCATTATTGGTCACGTCTTACTGTAAGTACAGACGTTTTCTGGCTTCACAGGACAGTGTACAATTGCACTATAAACTAAACTCCTACCTTTCCGGCCTGATCTAGTGACATGATTTGTGATGGCTGACTGTGTATGCACTTCACTAGGCATCGCAAACAACAAACCAAATTTGTGATGTGCATGTGCCACTTCATCAAACATGCAGTATTAATAAGGGTCATTATTCTATCACTACCGGCACACAACAAGTACGATGCGCAAACACAGCACTGGTACGACGGATCGCATGCACTCCTGAGCAACAGGAACGAAAGGTGATTTACGATGAGCAGCTCACTGATGGATGTCCTCGCAATAGTGCCGTCGATTTCGTTCGCTAGCGGATCCCACTTTGATGCCAGACCCAACCCTCTAGACAATATGGATTGTCAAACTCCCACCTCGACTACAGCTTGCAATGGCTGTGCACGAGGCAGGACTATTAGACAAAAAATTTGCCCTAACAAACAGATTGTATTCACTGACACAGCACATGCAGCACATCAATTTGGGCACCCCTGCCTCAACCACACAGCTGACTGACACGTGTCCTGAGTGAACTCGACACCGCCCATCCTCATGCCGAACTATCGTCACGGTCCCTCTCCAAACGTCGAACTGCTGATCGCACACAGCACCATCCCACCTACAACAAATGCTGTGCCAACTGAAGGTATCATGTGCAATACAGTTCAGCCACTCACAGCTGCTGGTGGCCTTGCTATCACAACAAACAATAAAAGCAGATCTTGATGAGGGCACTGACACACACCTCATCACCATGTTGCCTCTCTTCTGCAAAAATGACATCCTCTGAGGGCCATCTGTATTGCTGTGACCATTCCACAGACATATACTTCCTTATCGCTGCAGATTCAAATGTGTGCACAGAGTCTCATCAGATGTTTGAACTGCAATCTGAAAACTCCATGCTGTGAACAACACCAGTATCATCATGCAAGAGCGAGGGAGCCGAACACAGTAATAACTTTTTAGATGAGGACGAACTGGACATGCCTGACTGCTTGAGGGGGTTGTCGAATGCGGCAATGAACTGCTGAAGCCATGGAATGAGATAGGAGAAGGTGAATAGTTTTCATCATTAGTCCAAAATAATTACCACTATTTACTGTTATAATAATTATTATTATTTATCCCTCTTTTAAATCCAGATCGTTAAACTTATATTTATGTTACAGGTATATCACACGACATTGCCCGTGTTCCACGAGCGGTGGTTGCAGGCGTGGGACTCGAGGGTGGGCGAGGACACGCCCCACCCGCATCGCACCGATCACCGCAGCTCGACAGGCCTCGGCGGCGGCGGCGGCGGCGGCCCAAACTATCTGGCGTACATGGGCGTCCCAACAAGCGGGTAGCAGCACTACCAGTGGTCCCTCGCAGCGGCCAGCACGTGTGCGCGAAGCTGCAGCTGGCAAGATCGCCGAACTTCTGCCCGGCTGCTCGCACTGGCCGCCTACAGCCGCCGCAAGGGGAGCGGTCGCCACCGCCGCTACCCCTCCCAAAGCTGACTGCCCACGACACCGCCAGCACAAGGTTCGCGCCAACACTGTCATCCACCGGCTGGACCCCCACTATCATAAGCAGTAATAGTATTAGTGATCATCCTGTGGCTAGTGGCAATTCTCTAACCCGCCCTTTTAGTGAAGTAGATCAAATCGGTGACACCATGCCTCAGTTGCAGTACTCGGCGATTGCCGACGCCTTCGGGGAGCGAATGTCGGTCACTCGCATCGAAAACCCGGCAGGGGGGTACCGCAATCCTGTTGGATTTTTAAACGCATGCCTCCCTGTCCTGGAAACCGAGCTCCTCAGGGTAGTCGATAATACGCGTTATCCCGCCGTTAAGTGCAGTGCAGTGCTCTGCATTGAGTTATCGCCCCCCCCCCCCCCCAAAGTTTAGTCTGGTCAGGAAGAGACCAGCGTTCATTATCTTTGGGGGGATAATGGCGTGATAACGCGGAGCACATCGATCGCCGAGTGGTTTCGTAAATCCACCTTGAGTGTCATATTGGGCCGCTTTTCCGAGATGGAAGTCAAAGGCTCAGCTAAGGCACTCGGCAGAATTCTACACCTGGACATCCATATAAATGTCCACGATCCGTTAAATGGAGGGTCTAGCTATATCAAGCTCCCTAAAGATATAGCTAATAAACAAGCATGCATTAATGTGCAAAATACAAAAGATCACGCTTGTTTTGCATGGTCAGTCCTGGCTTGCGAGAGAAAGTATAATTATAGAGCTCATCCTGAACGTCCCAGTACATACAATGTAGGTGATAATATTTTTTCATCTTATAACTTTGATGGTATTGACTTCCCCATCAAGATCCAGGACATATCTAAATTTGAGACACAAAATACCGGAATATCGGTACACGTTTATGGCCTGGAGAAGAAGAAAAGCAAGTCAGACGAGCAAGACAAGCATATCGTAGTCGGCCTCCTCCATTTCTCAAAATTTGCCGGTGAGCGTGAGCTGCATGTAAATAAGGTGACAATTATCACTATGTCTGGATGAAGGACATGTCCCGACCCCTTTCCGCCCAACTATCAACTGATTGTCGTGTAAAACATATTTGTTTAAGATGTCTCAATTATTTCTCCTCTGAACAGTTATTAGCTATGCATCTAGTAGACTGTACTTCCAAGGATGCGGTACGTGTTATTATGTCCACGGAGGAAAACAAATTCATAAAGTTTAGGAATGCTCACCACCAGGAGCGGTGTCCGTTTGTTGTGTACGCCGACTTTGAGTGCCTCCTCGCTCCTGTGACCCGCTGTGAAGGCGATCCTACGACCTCCCACACCACCTTTACAGAAAAACACGTACCTTATGGGGCAGCGTACCAAATTGTATCGTCACATGGCACCAACCTTAACCGATACAAATCTTACGTCGGCGATAATCCATCGATTTGGTTGCTCTCCGAGCTTGAAAAATTTTCACTGCAAGTTGATAAGCTGTACAGCAGCAATGTTCCAATGATCAGATCGAAGGAGAATGAAGATTTGAATAATAAAGCCACCGAGTGTCATATTTGTGGGCTGCCGTTGGACAGAAAAGCGGAAACTCCTCGTAGGGACCACTGTCATCTTACAGGGAAATTCCGTGGCGCTGCTCACAATGCGTGCAATTTGAAGTACCAATTACCTAGGCACATACCAGTTTTCTTTCATAATTTAAGTGGGCACGATGCTCATTTTCTAGTTGAGCACTTGGCAGATTTCGGTTGGGAGAAAAATCAGGTCAGTGTCCTTCCTACCTGAGAGCCTCGAGAAGTATATATCGTTCTCCAAACGAATGACGCCAAGAATTACGCTGCACTTCCTCAATACACTACGTTTTATGCAGGCACCACTACAGAAACTCTACCTCCGGTGGATATTCATATCACTCGAGCTGCATTTCCCGACGAGGAAAAGTTTCAACTTGTGACTAGGAAAGGGGTTTTTCCATACGAGTATGTGAATAGTATGGCCAAGCTCGACGAAACCAGGCTACCCGACATAACTGCATTCTCCAGCGACCTCACAGGTGACACGACAACGAATGCAGAGTATGAGCATGCCGTGAATGTCTGGAGGGAATTCAGTATTTCCAGTTTAGGAGAGTACGCATGTCTTTACACGGACACAGACGTGCGCTTGCTTGTGGACGTTTTTGCGAAGTTCCGGAGTCGACGTATGACCACATATTCTCTGGACCCTGCCTTTTATTACACGGCACCTGGGTTGTCTTGGGACACGATGCTCAAGAAAACGAAGTGCAGTATCAAATTATTGACCGTTCCTGACATGCTTCTTTTCTTTGAGCGAGGGATCCGTGGGGGGCTCTGCCAATGTATTCATAGACACGCGAAAACAAATAACCCACAGATGGGTGATAGGTTTAACGCATCCCTTGATGCAAGTTATATATTGTATCTAGATCTGAATAACTTATACGGGCACGCTATGAAGCAATGGCTGCCCATTGGCGAGTTTACGTGGCTGTCCGAAGATGAATGCAAGGGATTAGGTGGAAAAATTAGGGGGGTATAGCCGCCGATTCTGATGTAGGGTATGTTGTGGAGGCAGAACTCAAATACCCTATTAGTTTGCATGACGTGCATGCCGATTTGCCACTGTGTCCAGAGCAACTAGTTCCGTGAGGAGGTTCCACACCGAAACTGATGACAACGCTGGGGGAAAAACAGAGGTACATCATTCACTATCTTAACCTCCAGCAATGCCTCAGCTTGGGTATGGAGCTGGTTAAAATCATCTGGGCCATCTCCTTCAAGCAGTCCCCCTGGTTGAAGGAGTATATTGATCTGAATACGAGACAAAGAACTTCCGCGTTGTCTGACTTTGAGAAAGATTTTTATAAACTAATGAATAATTCAATTTTCGTTAAAACTATGGAGAATTTGAGGGAACGACGTGAAATGGCTAAAACTGCAGTAGAGTTTACTAAACCTATCTATGTGGGGATGTGCATATTAGACCTCTCCAAACTCCACATGTGCCGCTTTCATTAGGAGTTCGCGAAAACTCATTTCGCAGATCCTAAATTACTTTATATGGATACAGATAGTTTCATCTATTGGGTGAAGAACTGCGATCCATACGAAGTAATTAGGTACCACGCCAATGAATTCGACACGTCTTCTTATGCGGCCAATAATCCTTATGGTATTGTTCCACAAAATAAGAAGGTTTTCGGTCTCATGAAAGACGAGTCGAATGGATTGCCGATTGTGGAGTTTGTAGGTCTTCGGTCCAAGATGTATGCATATCGCACATTGGAAGGTCCCACTCAGAGACAGGCTAAGGGGGTATCATGGATGGCATCACGAGCTCTGTCTATCGAAGACTATTTGCAGTGCCTATGTGGCGGTGTTCGCGGTACTGAGCTGCAGCCGCCACATATGGCCCGCAAACTAGTATTTGATCGATAGCGCACGAGGTGTACACTGTGCTGCAGTTTAAAATCGGTCTGTCGCCTCATGACGATAAAAGGGTCATCTATGATGACGGCATCGAAACTCGCCCGTACTCACACTACTCACTTGTAGCGAGAGAATGGGAGGGGGACTCTGATTGAGAGGGAGAGAGAGATAGTGAGAAAGAGAGAGAGAGAGAGAGATGGCGAGAGTGTCTGCAGAGTAGTAGTATGACCCTTTTATCATAGTGTAAATACAGGATGAGAGTGTTTTGTAGTGCGTATCAGCTTGCGTACTTCCGTGTATGTCTGAGTGTGTGTGAATGTGTGCGAGCCTGTGTTAAGTGTGCATGTGTGTAAATATTATTTATTCTATCAAAGAAAAAACAAAAAAAATTAATAAAAAACGGAAAAAAACTAAAATAAACCCATTTATAAAATAAGCTTTATATATATTTGTATATTTTTTCGCTACTATTACTAGTCAATGGCTATATGACTGAAAACAGATAAAAATTTTACACATCTTATAATCAAATAGAAGAAGAAGAAAATACAATTTTCGCAGTTCGTATATGCTTTGATCTTAGTAGTTGTATGTTTCACCTGCCGCTAGCCATCCAATCAGAATTAGTTTTTTAAGAATGTGAGTTCCACCAATTAAATTCTATATATATATATATATATATATATATATATATATATATATATATATATATATATATATGTGTGTGTGTTCACTTGACTGTGGAAAAAAAAATCTTTATACCGAGAATTATGTGTTCACCTGATTGTTGTAGTGGAAAATGTCTAGAGCCACTTACTTCAATGATATATAATTTAAATTTCTAGTGGAAAATGTTTTAGAGCCACTATCTTGAACTAAAAATACGTTTACCTTTAGTTAAAAAAGTGTTTGCGGTGGAACTTCACTAGAGATATTATTTACCTTGTAAGATACTATAATTACGTTCTCTGCTTTAGTTATATATATATATATATATATATATATATATATATATATATATAGTTATCTCTGCGCAATGATTATATATTTATGAATAGTGTAAAAACACGTATCTGCAAAGATCAGAACTTTCATATTTTTACTTGAAGACAAATAATGTATCTGTAAACTAATATAATGTGAATCATTTTACTGTAAATTGATATGTCGCAATCAATGTTATAAAAATCTGAACTGAATAATAAATTCAATTATTTTATTGTAAAAAATAACTGCCCAAGTTTGTTATTATTTCACCCTCAATCATGACCCATATGCGTTGCACTGGCACAGAGAGAGACCTAAAAGGTTTTTACTGATTTAAAGACAGAGATGAAATCTGTATGACGCGTGCTGGACTTCGTCCGCCGGTCACAAACAGACCCCGCCACTCTCTTTGTGGTCCTGTCACTTTAAACGTCAGGCATCTCGCGAAGCCAACTCTAGCACTCTCTCTTTCAGGTCCTGTCATTTTCAACGGTTGACTCATCGCCGCGCCGGCGAGGTGGAAGCAGGTAAACTGGCTCAGACACCTCCAGTGGAATGCGCTTCACGCACAATATCACCAACAAACTTACTTCTATGGAAGTAGGTGTCACAGAAAGAAAACAACAAGATTTCTTGCAGAGAAAAAAATTATTTATTTATTTGTGAGCCATTTTAAAAGTAATTTTACATTTTCAGATGCAGACACAAAACTATTTATTCCTTCTTCACACGTTCGCTGTCTAAGTTGATGGATAGGTGGACAATCGCAGTATTCCAGGTTCTGGACAGCCGCATATTTGAAGATTCGATGCAGCCAGATACTCTTCTCATCGTCTTTAACGTAGATTATTGTCTCCTTGTGATCGAAAACTCTCAGCACTTGCAGCAAATGTTTATAAGAGATGCCAGGGTCATCCCACATAATCCCATGATAAAATTTTGTTAGCCACATCGCGCTTCTGACTGTCTTATTGCACTTGAGGTCTTTAAATGGTTTCGGCGATTCAACTCTTGATACAAATGTTCCTATTACTCCATCATTTTGCGTGAATGCTATTAATGCACAGTCTTTAATTATGAAACGCCTGCACTCACCATAGTAAAATCCTTGAACGTCAGCTACGATCCTCACACCTTCAGGTAACATCGTGATCTACGCTAGAGCTAGCAGAGTGCGTATTAATTTATACAACTCGTTGCACTACACCAGTGAGCGGAGCGTAGTTAACGAGACGATCATGCAGAACGAGAGCGTACGCCGAAGTCTGATCAGGGAAGTTTGCTGAAGATTCAAATTTAATCCGTACATCTATAGGTCCTGATTTAATTATTTCATTCTGTTTTGAACAGTCAATCACGATTATTGGCGCTAGCTTCTTGAAACTTTGTGGGCTGAGCTTCATTTTCAACACCTTCATAGTAAGATGCTCGAATCTCGCATACATGTAAAATGCCAGACTGTATACATTGCTGTCCCACTGTAGAAGTAGATTCTCACATGAGTAGTATTCTGAATTCAAGTAGACTCTAGCGTTAGTTAACTTGCAGTGGTCAAATTCAGTTGAGTCCTTTCATACATTAGCACGCCTTTGAGTTTGAAATGCTAGTATGATGAATCGAGGTGCTTCCAACTTCACTGATGTTTTAATAGCCCAATATGTGTGGACGCTGTAGGTATGACTGGGTATTCAAAAAGCTCCCATGATCGGAAAGTTAGTGGTAGGTAGGTGCCAGCATTCAGGACTTTTAAGAGCTTCAAGCACTCCTCGTCGGCAACGGTGATGTGAGGCATTTTCCATGATATGCTATTAATCTCGATTTGAACATTCTCTGCAGCTGTTTGAGAGAATGAATTCGCGTCACTTGCACTTCTCACCAAAATAAGTTCCTGTTTAGCGTTGATAATTACTCGCTGCATATCCTCAAAATAACCCATAAGCATTTTTAGTGGCACGCACGCGGTAAATTGGCTTTGTCCACCCTCCCCGTCCACTGCATCTATGAACCACCAAGCATTTTCCAAACTGTTTGAATCAGAAGGTGAGGCTGAAACTTATGTCGTAAGGGCTGATGTAATACCAACATTGCGTGTTCAGTCTATTTCATTTCCGTTGAGTTCATAGCATATCTCATGAAACAGGAATGCTATGGCATTTCGAGTGAGCTTCAAGAGCGCTACGGCAGCCCCGTCAGCTTTCTTACATGTGTAGTCCAGACAGAGGAGGAGTATTACCGCGTACTGATGCTGGATAACAATCCTAATCTCATCATTGTTGTTAAATGTGCTTGAAGCGTAGGGTTTGTGTGAGTGGTATTCATGACGAATAATTCGGTCATCATACTCTACTGACTGAGTTACGTTGAGCGACGTCATTCTGCGGCTTTAAACCTGCTGAAATGAGGAATTCGTAATTAAGGCGTGTTATCACCTTGCCCTTCCGCGTTGCACTAATGGGTTGTGAGCCTGGTGTGCTAGCTTTATACCTTATTCCCATCTCACCTTAGATGCAGGCTTACAATGATCTCTTCACCTCTAAGGTTAACAAGCTGATTATTCTGATCCACAATACGCAGTTTAAGGTAGTCCAGTGTCTGAACAGTCACCGGGAGATATATAGCATTTGTGGGGGCTTGAACTATTTTATACCCTGTGCCGACTGTAGGAAAGAATCCGTAAATTGAGTGAATCAATTTATCGTTCAGGTATGATTTGTGGCAATATTACACTCAACGTGCATTGTATTCACTGGGAGTATATCTACAGCATGATCTGATGCGTAAAATTTACTTCCCTCCTTCACCAAAACACGATCCTTCACAAAACCTAGCAGTGGACCAATTGAATGTCTCTGTGTAAAGACGATAGTAGCACTCTCTGTCCGTATTACAGATTTAAGGGTATTAATGTTTGCCCGTAGTTCCATACCTTTTCCTGACTGTTTTAAGAGATCGTTTAAATCATCAATATCGTAGGCACCAGGTTGTATTTGTAGAATCTCCTTCCGGTCGTCAATTTCAAGATGTAGTTTATTGTTGCTCTGTGTAATATTTGGAATGCTGTTATACGTCTCTAGACCAATCAGTGCAATACTCCAGTCCCCTGCACTTAAATCAATCGGCGGAAAGTAATTTGCGCGTAATACTGATCCTCGCTCTTTTCAAGTCAGAGTGTACGACATTGCATCTAAACATCAAATGATGGTCGTGTGTTCAATGAGAGCTCTTTTATATATCGCGCACATGATCTGACGATGACGCATTCTAGAGGGGGTTCGCCGTCTCTGTGATGAGGAACATAGCGCAGAGATGACCGCAGAGATATGTCTTAAAGTCCTGATATCGCCGGACATTGTAGAAGACGCGTCTTTTGCTGGTGAAGTAGCGCTGCAATTCTTCAAGCGGCTGTAAATCACCGAATGAATCGAAATACTGAACTGTATTTGGACTTTTCTTAACATATGCAACCCAATGGGTCCCTGGACCCCCAGCAACATCTAAATTTACAATTCCGCACTCATTAGTCCGCCACATGGTCTTCGGTAGTGTATTCCGCATAAAGACGCCGCGGAATCCACGAATGTGAAATTTTTGTTTAAGAATTTTAATGAGATCTTTATTCGTGAGCGCTCGGTCGGGAAGAAGAACCCTTGTCCTTTCCTGTATGGTTTCAAGTAGAGGCCTTTTCCGATAGCTGCTGCCTCCATAGTGCGATTGTGTCTTCTGGCTTCCTCTAGTTGGGCTTGTGCATTCTGTGCGTTTTTGACCGTTTTGGCGACAGCTGCGGCCCCGCCTGTGAGTGAACCTACAGCGGAAATGGCTGCAAGGGCTGGAACGAGGAACGGGATAATTCCGCCCGAAGTTTTTGGTAGTGGTAGGATACTAGGTGGTTTAATTGAGGTCGTGTTTTTCTTCTTGTTCCCACAATTCAACATACGTTTAGCTGCAGACACCGCGGTGAGAATACAGTTTTTCAAACAACCGGGTTTGTTGTTCTTCTTCCTGTTCTTCTTCGCTCGCAAAGCTGTTCGCGCTGCTTTCATAATTGATTTGAAATATATCACACCAGAGCCCAACTTAATTTTCCCACGCATGGTTTTATCAACCACGAATGCAGCAACGCGTTGGCCTATTCCGAGATCTTTTCTTCGCTTTATTTGCTGGGCTTTATCTGCTAATATCCGGTCGGCGACGTGGCGTGCTGGGGGATCCTTATTTGCTGCGTATGCGAGGTCGTGCTCGAGGCAGGCTTCGTCTAGTAAGTTAATACCTTTATCACCTCGTGCCAGGCGCTTCTGAAGCTTTGTTCCAGGCCCACAGAAGTTATACCCGGGAATGTGCAATTAAACAGGCAACTTGTCGAGAACACCACCTCCACCTCTTATTATGATGTGCCTCCTATTGTGCATGGTACGCTACTGAGAAGATAGAGGTCTACTCTCCCTGTTATATACTAACTTGTCAGCTTCGATCCAACTGTTTTCTGATGATGGAAATCCTAGCTATTTAACCAGTGCTCTATTCCCACGACGTCTTATCACGCGCTCGATGAGAAATACATCTGGTTCGGAACTCTTCTGCAGTTCCTCCGTATAAAAGCATCCTGCAATTTCTTCACCCTTGCCGTCCTTTAAGATATATGTCCTAGCGTTGTTTCGCTGCACTTTGGATACTGTGAATATCTCAGCCGACCAATTTGGTAAGTACGATTTCTCGAACGCTGTCTGGTGTTTTGAAATACGTACTAAGTCGCCTATATTGAACGTCTGTTTGCGAGGGTCGAGCATTTTAACCCGGAAAAATACTGTGTCAAATGGTTCTGAGCACTATGGGACTTAACTGCTGAGGTCATCAGTCCCCTATAACTTAGAACTACTTAAACCTAACTAACCTAAGGACATCACACACATCCATGCCCGAGGCAGGATTCGAACCTGCGATCGTAGCGGTCGCTCGATTCCAGACTGTAGCGCCTAGAACCGCTCGGCCACTTCGGCCGGCTACTGCGTCCATGAGTGAATTATCGCGAACATCGATCGGTCTCATTTTTATTGTACTATGTTTGGTTTGGTTGTTGTTGTTGTGGTCTTCGATCCTGAGACTGGTTTGATGCAGCTCTCCATGCTACTCTATCCTGTGCAAGCTTCTTCATCTCCCAGTACCTACTGCAGCCTACATCCTTCTCAATCTGCTTAGTGTATTCATCTCTTGGTCTCCCTCTTCGATTTTTACCCTGCACGCTGCCCTCCAATACTAAATTGGTGATCCCTCGATGTCTCAGAACATGTCCTACCAACCGATCCCTTCTTCTAGTCAAGTTGTGCCACAATGTCCTCTTCTCCCCTATTCTACACAGTACCTCCTCAATAGTTAGGTGATCTACCAATATAATCTTCAGCATTCTTCTGTAGCATCACATTTCGAAAGCTTCTATTCTCTTCTTGTCTAAAATAGTTATAGTACATGTTTCACTTCCATGCATGGCTACACTTCATACAAATACTTTCAGGAATGACTTTCTGATACTTAAACCTACACTCACTGTTAACAAATTTCTCTTCTCCAAAAACACTTTCCTTGCCATTGCCAGTCTAGATTTTATATCCTCCCTACTTCAACCATCCTCAGTTATTTGCTCCCCAAATGGCAAAACTCATCAACTATTTTAAGTGTCTCATTTCCTAATCTAATCCCCCCAGCATCACCCGACTTAATTCAACTACATTCCGTTATCCTCGATATGCTTTTGTTGATGTTAATCTTATACCTTCCTTTCAAGACACTGTCCATTCAGTTCAACTGCTCTTCCAAGTCTTTTGCCGTCTCTGACACAATTGCAATGTCAACGGCAAACCTCAAAGTTTTTATTTCTTCTCCATGGATTTTAATACCTACACCGAATTTCTCTTTTGTTTCCTTTACTGCTTGCTCAATATACAGATTGAATAACATTGGGGATAGGCTACAAGCCCGTCTCACTCCCTTCCTAACCACTGCTTCCCTTTCATACCCAAAACACTTACAACTGCCATCTGGTTTCTGTACAAATTGTAAATAGCCTTTCGCTCCCTGTGTTTTACCCCTGCCACCTTCAGAATTTGAAAGAGAGTATTCCAATCAATATTGTCAAAAGCTTTCTCTAAGTCTACAAATGCTAGAAACGTAGGTTTGCCTTTCCTTAATCTATTTTCTAAGATACGTCGTAGGGTCAGTATTGCCTCACGTGTTCCAACATTTCTACGGAATCCAAACTGATCCTCTCCGAGGTCGGCTTCTATCAGTTTTTCCATTCGTCTATAAAGAATTCGCGTTAGTATTTTGCAGCTGTGACTTATTAAACTGATAGTTCGGTAATTTTCACATCTGTCAACACCTGCTTTCTTTGGGATTGGAATTATTATATTTTTCTTGAAGTCTGAGGGTATTTCACCTGTCTCATACATCTTGCTCACCAGATGGTACAGCTTTGTCAGGACTAGCTCTCCCAAGGCTGTCAGTCGTTCTAATGGAATGTTGTCTACACCCGGGGCCTTGTTTCGACTCAGGTCTTTCAGTGCTCTGTCAAACTCTTCACGCAGTATCATATCCCCCATTTCATCTTCATCTACATCCTCTTCCATTTCCATAATATTGTCTTCAAGTACATCGCCCTTGTATAGACCCTCTACATACACCTTCCACCTTTCTGCTTTCCCCTCTTTGCTTAGAACTGAGTTACCATCAAAACTCTTTATGTTCATGCAAGTAGTTCTCCTTTCTCCAAAGATCTCTTTAATTTTCCTGTAGGCAGTATCTATCTTACCCCTAGTGAGATAAGCCTCTACATCCTTACATTTGTCCTCTAGCCATCCCTGCTTAGCCATTTTGCACTTTCTGTCGATCACATTTTTGAGACGTTTGTATTCCTTTTTGCCTGCTTCATTTACTGCGTTTTTATATTTTCTCCTTTCATCAATTAAATTCAATATTTCTTATGTTACCCACGGGTTTCTAGTAGCCCTCGTCTTTTTACCTATTTGATCCTCTGTCGCCTTCACTACTTCATCCCTCAAAGCTACTCCTTCTTCTTGTACTGTATTTCTTTCCCCCATTCCTGTCAATTGTTCCCTTATGCTCTCCCTGAAACTCTTTACAACCTCTGGTTTAGTCAGTTTATCCAGTTCCCATCTCCTTAAATTCCCACCATTTTGCAGTTTCTTCAGTTTTAGTCTACAGTTCATAACCAATAGATTGTGGTCACTCCACATCTGCCCCTGGAAGTGTCTTATAATTTAAAACCTGGTTCCTAAATCTCTGTCTTGCTATTATATAATCTATCTGAAACCTGTCAGTATCTACCCACTTGTACGAACCGCGAAGATTAAACTGCATCTATATTTGAGCTTTGACTGTTCTGTTCAACCGCTCGACGATACTAGCTTTAAGGTGGGCAAACGTGGAGTAGTGGTGTACGCCATATGGCTCCATCACAGTGTTGAAATGTTCATTGTAAAACTCTCCACCATGACCGGTTTGAAGATTGGCTGGGCATCGATTGGTCCTGTCTGCAGCAAACGCTCAAACACCACAGCAACATCTCTACCGGTTTTCGTTTTCACAGGTAATGCCCATGCGAATTTAGAGTTTGCATCAATAACCATTAAAATGTATTTGAATCCATTATTATGGGGTGAATATCGATTCATATCTAAAAGATCAGCTTGCCATAGGTCATCCAGCTCTTTAATCATGACATGCCTACGAGGGTATGTTTTGCGTGCTGGCTTGTGCAGTTCTAGAACCACGGTCTCCATACTTATTCGATGATACCTCTCTCTCGAAGCTCGGAGATTATAGATACAACCTCAATCGAATGAGCTGTATTGCCCGCAGCAGCAGAAGCCATCAACAGTCGAAGTCTGTCTATTAGTTCATCTGGGTCATAGTAATATATATATACTGCGAGACTTGATTGCTCACTCCTTTATGCTGAAAGTCTACAGCTTTTAGCTTGCTCACTGAGTAAAGGTTGTATAATGGTAGCGTATTTAGAGTTTTCAGGCTTTTTCAGTGTTCCGTCGGGATTTTTATACAGATCAGTTAAGTATTTCCCGATAGATTTTGCGATCACCGGCAGAGTATTTTAAATTTTTCGGTGGCCTTAGGAAGATTAGGTTCATTAAGCCAGGTGTTCTTTTAAACTCTGTATCCCCGATGCGTATTGTGCTATCGGATAAAGTTATAGTTTGAGAGCCTAGCATGTACGGTCTCGCCCTGCTGTTCTATCAAACTTAACGGTCGGATACTGGTTGGTGAATTTTGCGATTGGGTCATGATTATACAAAGCTATCTTGGCGATAGATTCGGTAACAGGTTTAAAAGTTTCGTTTAGTGTTTGCTCGCGATCTGTATGTCCCAACTTCAGCAAACGTAATTTCTCTCGTACTGCTTTGAGCGCCTGAATGACTTTATGCTTTGTCGATATCTCGAACTAATCAGAGCTCTGAATATCACGTGGTTTTATATATGCTTTGTTGTACTTCTTCTCCTTTTTTCTTACACCACCTTCTTCAATAACAACGGCCTCGGCTTCTATCTTGCCCTCAATTGCGCTAATTCTGTTCTCTATCCGGTTTTGGTTAAAGACAAGAAGTTTCTGGGTGTCCTTTAATTCCCATGCAACTTTAACTAGTCTGGACTCAAGATTTTTGAATTTGATATCGGTGTACGTTCGAACATTCTGTCTTTGCACACCTAATCTCTCAGATTGAGCGTCCGCCATGCGTGCGAATTTGTCCATGGTGAAGTGTTAACTGATGGGATAAGGTATTCTCGTACGTTTATATACGGAGAAAGTCTTGGAATTTCCGGCTATACCTACCGTCATTCAGTTTACGGGTTTTATCAATAACGAGAAAGCAGTATTGTGAGTGGTCCCAGCAATCAGCACATATCTTTACAAATTCATTGTATGACATGTCGGTCCCTACGTGAGCATGGTAAATGTGCTTTAAATTAATGTTGTCTTGTTTGAATGCTATAATGAGATTTGTGTTGTCCCTCACCAGCTGTTTTGGGATCCTGGAATACGTCTGACTCAGATAAAATACATCAACACCCATGTCACGGCCAAAGCAGAAATATTTACGGATTTGATCTTGCTTTTCAACAGCGACATCGTCACATATGAAGGCAGTGTTAGGCTTTACCTCTTCAGGTGGGAGGACGTCTTCGCTTTCGCTGAATGCACTGTACGTTACACCGTCTACTCCATATAATATTTTCCTCAGTAACTGGTACTTGGGCTGAAAGAGTGTTTTGGAGAAGACGAAAAGGTGCTCGAAGCGGACTCCGTCTATGTGCGTTAACAGAGCCATGAGGACATTTGTCTTACCACAGCTGGATGGACCTACAATTATAGTTCGTATGCTGTCAGGAAGGAGTGGTCCATTCTTGTTGGTCTTCTGGTCTTGGTCATCATCACAGGACCAGTCACCTACAACAAAGCCCTTGAGGCGAGGGTGTTTCACCCAGCCCACCATGATACCTATTGTGGTAGGTCAAGGTGTGGAATAGGCTTTTATATGATTAAAAACATGTGTTTGTGTGTAGTCACTATAGCGCAGTCACCTTACCAACTGAGCTATAACGGCTACACAATAGAATGAACTCCAGGGGGTATATTTAAAGGGAAGGCTGTCATATAGATTAACGTAGGTGACATTTTGTCTTGACAAATAAAAAACACGCAACGACAAATTAAATATTATAAAATAATATATTTATTTATTAAAATATTTACAAATATGATCAGCATGAGAAAAAATCAGTACATTCTTTTTTAAGCGGTGCAGCAGAAGTACAGTATTTGGAAAATAGCTGCTTCTAGTATGCTTCAAATTCAGCACGTATATCTCGTAATGTTATGGGTGAATTACAATAGTCCGGTATTCCGCCAGTAAATTTGAGTTCGACATTTTCAACACTTATTAGAGGAATAGCACAAGACTTGGGCACTGGTGTTATACACATACTAAAACAATGTTCTATATCATCTGTGTGGATGCTACATGTGTAAAGCCAGTTAATGATGTCGGTGTGTACTGCCTGAACATATGGGCACCATTTATTTAGTCTCTCTATCGTACTAGTTAGAGCCATGTCTAAATTGAACAAGTTATCAACAGTGGGGTGATGCATGAAAATACTATAACCATCACCACTTTTAATTTTTAGTGTAGCATCATCATACACTGATAGAATACTCACAGTTAGACTGCCACGGTACATGTCCTGGTAGGAGTGGGATGGATAATATTCGGTAGTCATATGATTCTTAATGTGTGTTTTCAAACGACACAGTTCATCCCACTCGTAGTCAGAAAATTTCACTTTAATATTTTTGAGCACATTTTCCAGCACTAACACAGTTGAGAGGTTACCGCATTCTGAAACTTAAAGTCCTACATGGATACGTTTTGAATCACTAACTGTTAACACATAGCTTGAGGCGAATAGTAAAGGTGTAGGTGAAGTGGCAGTCGGTATCTTCTCATCCAAGACATCCACACCAGCGCGTTTAGCCTGTTGTTCTTGCACTGATGGTGGGATGCCCCTTGTGAGATTATGATCAGTGGATGGCACGTACGAAGGAGCCCAGTAATGTGAAGCCCCGTCAAGCGCAGCCTCTGGTACCAACATTAATACCTGGCTATCCTGCTCCAGCATGATGAGAAGCTGAGGTACAGGATCCTGAGTGGATGAATCCGAGATCTTCACGTGTGTGGACCGGGACATGCTGGGACCTGCTGATGCTGGCGTCACGGGTGGAGCTGCTGGAGGACCAAGACGAATATTCATAAGAAATGATGTGATGTTGGTAGAGAAATAATAATAATAGCAATAATAATAATAATAATAATAATAATAATAATAATAATAATAATAGGCTTCCGGTATGTTCTGCCGGTCGTAAAAGGCGACGAAAAGAACAAACCACTAATAGGGCTAACCCCCCTTTTAGTGTGATTAGTTGGTTCAGGACAGAACTAATGAAGCCTCGGACAAGCGCCGTCATGGTCGGGGACGACGCATGAACCCTATGCCCGCCCACAATGGTAACGACACTGCTAGCCAACTGGAAAATGATTTAAATCCAAATAGAAGTGTTTTGCAGGATATGCTTCCTGCAACCACCCTAGAAGGAAAACAACGTATCAATTAAACAATCAGAGGAAAACGAAATGTTAAGACAGCCACCAGAACAAGCACAAATATAACACAAAGTGACACACATGTTAGATATAGAAGAAAAATTTCAGCTGACATATATAGACTACAAAGACACAAATACAGACATTAGACCATTCTTGCATAGACCACCAAATAACCCACAAGTCGAAACAACAATAACAACTATCAACACAATCATACACAACAAAATAAATGAAAATACAACTATGGAGGAGTTACAACTACTGGTTTATATAGGAGCACTCACTACACTAAATATACACACTAGGCAGAGATCAGAACAACCAACACACAGAAGAAACCCACAAAACGAGCATGGCAACACAGGCTGCAGATCAGAATAGAAAAATTGAACAAAGACATTGGACAGCTAACACAACTTATAAGAAATGAAATATCAGACAAAAAAGGAAAAAGGTTAGGTAAAATCTCACAACAAGAAGCGATAGAGCAATTAGATGAAAAGAAGCAGAAATTACAAGCATTGGCCAAACGACTTAGAAGATACAAAAAAAGTGAAAATAGAAGGAAACAAAACCAAACATTCAACACAAACCAAAAGAAATTTTACCAGACAATAGATAACACACACATTAAAATAGACAATCCTCCAAACATAACAGGCATGGAACACTTCTGGAGCAACATATGGTCAAACCTGGTACAGCATAACAGGCATGCACAGAGGATACAAGCAAAAACAAACACATACAAGATGATACCACAAATGCCTGAAGTGATAATTTTGCAACATGAAGTCACCCAAGCAATTAATTCTACACACAATTGGAAAGCCCCTGGAAAAGATAAAATAGCAAATTTGTAGCTAAAGAAGTTCACCTCAACACATTCACATCTAACTAAATTATTTAACAGTTACATTGCAGACCCATACACATTCCCTGATACACTTACACACGGTATAACTTATCTGAAACCTAAAGATCAAGGAGACACAGCAAACCCAGCTAAATATCGCCCCATAACATGCCTACCAACAATATACAAAATATTAACTTTAGTCATTACTCAGAAATTAATGACACATACAACACAGAACAAAATTACAAATGAAGAACAAAAAAGCTGTTGCAAAGGAGCATGTGGATGTAAAGAGCAACTGATAATAGATGCAGAGGTGACATATTGAGCTAAAACCAAACAAAGGTCACTACACTACGCATACATTGATTACCAAAAAGCTTTCGATAGTGTACCCCACTCATGGTTACTACAAATATTGGAAATATACAAAGTAGATCCTAAATTGATACAGTTCCTAAACATAGTAATGAAAAATTGGAAAACCACACTTAATATCCAAACAAATTCAAATAATATCACATCATAGCCAATACAGATTAAGTGTGGAGTATACCAAGGAGACGCATTAAGTCCTTTCTGGTTCTGCCTTGCTCTGAACCCACTATCCAACATGCTAAATAATACAAATTATGGATACAATATTACTGGAACATACCAACACAAAATCACACATTTGCTATACATGGATGAGCTAAAACTACTGGCAGCAACAAATCAACAACTCAACCAATTACTAAAGATAACAGAAGAATTCAGCAATGATATAAATATGGCTTTTGGAACAGACAAATGTAAGAAAAACACCATAGTCAAGGGAAAACACACTAAACAAGAAGATTACATATAGGATAACCACAGCGACTGCATAGAAGCGATGGAAAAAACAGATGCCTATAAATATCTAGGATACAGACAAAAAATAGGAATAGATAATACAAATATTAAAGAAAAACTAAAAGAAAAATATAGAAAAAGACTAACAAAAATACTGAAAACAGAATTGACAGCAAGAAACAATACAAAAGCTATAAATACCTATGCTATACCAATATTGACCTACTCATTTGGAGTAGTAAAATGGAGTAACACAGACCTAGAAGCACTCAATACACTTACACGATCACAATGCCACAAATATAGAATCATCACTTACATTCAGCAACAGAAAGATACACATTAAGCAGAAAGGATGGAGGAAGGGGATTTATCGACATAAAAAACCTACATTATGGACAGGTAGACAATTTAAGAAAATTCTTTATAGAACGAGCAGAAACTAGCAAAATACACAAAGCAATCACTCATATAAATACATCGGCTATACCACTGCAATTTCATAACCACTTCTACAACCCTTTAGATCACATAACATCAACAGATACAAAGAAAATAAATTGGAAAAAGAAAACACTACATGGCAAGCACCCTTATCATCTAACACAGCCACACATCGATCAAGACACATCCTACACATGGCTAAGAAAAGGCAATATATACAGTGAGACGGAAGGATTCATGATTGCAACACAGGATTAAACAATAAACACCAGATATTACAGTAAGCATGTTATTAAAGATCCCAATACCACAACAGATAAATGCAGACTTTTCAAACAACAAATAGAAACAGTAGATCACATCACAAGCAGATATACAATACTAGCAAATACAGAATACCCCAGAAGACATGACAATGCAGCAAAAATAATACATCAACAACTTGCCAATCAACATAAACTAATAAAACAACACGTTCCCACATACAAGTATGCACCACAAAATGTACTGGAGAATGATGAATACAAATTATACTGGAACAGAACCATTATAGCAGATAAAACAACACCACATAAGAAACCTGACTTCATACTCACCAATAGAAAGAAGAAATTAACACAACTAATCGAAATATCCATACCAAATACAACAAATATACAGAAGAAAACAGGAGAAAAAACTGAAAAATACATCCAACTGGCTGAGGAAGTCAAGGACATGTGGCATCAGGATAAAGTTGACACTATACCAATTATATTATCAACTACAGGAGTCATACAACGTAATATCCACCAGTACATCAACGCAATACAGCTACATCCAAACTTATATATACAACTACAGAAATCTGCAATTATTGATACGTGTTCAATAACCCGAAAGTTCCTAAATGCAATGTAACATATTGCGTACAGTTAAAAGGAAGTCACACTTGATCAAGGTCTGCGTCACTTTCTATTTTTAACCAGACATAACGTCTGAGAAAGGAAAGAATAATAATAATAACAATAATAATAATAATAATAATAATTTGGGGGCTTACTTTTCTGGTGCTGCTTGCTCCTCCTCCTATTCTGCTGTGGTGGTGACTGACGCTTTATCATGACTGACTGGAAGAGAGATGGAGGAGCTGCTGAGTGCTCCTTATATAGAAGCCAACTACGTCATCATGATGCTGTGCTGCTATTGGCTGAATGAGGTGAACACGTGACCTATCGAAGTGCCCTCTAGCGGAGAACTCGTGAACTAGATCAGTTCGTCGTTCTGCTGCATCGCAGGCAGTCGTCTCTTGTGGCCTGGGAGCTTATATGTGGGCTTTAGAAAAGGTAGACAGCTCAGACAGTAGCAGATGTTTCCATGAGATGGGTAATGCATTTTAAAAGCATTTCGTTGGAGTGAATTTATTTGGAGGACTGTGTTCTTATTCTTATTCATATGTTCCAGGATTACTGCACGTTTCCATTCAGCATGTAGGAGGCTATGGGGGCATTCCTTGGCTGTAT
Organism: Schistocerca piceifrons; assembly: GCF_021461385.2. Classification (NCBI taxonomy): domain Eukaryota; kingdom Metazoa; phylum Arthropoda; class Insecta; order Orthoptera; family Acrididae; genus Schistocerca; species Schistocerca piceifrons. Next base: position 146,276,824 of record NC_060145.1, read on the forward strand.
GCTTGCAAACTACACTGCTGTTAAACTCAACGCGGTCAGACACCAATAACTCATCGATTGAACACATTCTGCAGGATGGTCTTCAATGGTATATACATTGTATACGAATATGCTTACGCTGAAGCGAATTGGTGTCAACTGAATGGTTCTTGCATTTTGGAAGAGTGAATGTTTGATGGTAAATAAGCCTGCAGTTTGCACATGCACATGAGCATATGCTGGTTTTGGGATGCATCCTGGCTCCATCCCTCTGCATTGCCGAAATCTGCTGAACAGAATTCTTGTACTTATTGCTCCGACACTCCTCCATTATCATACGCTTCCACACCTCATGTAGTGAACTGTGGCTACAGTCCTCCCCCGAATGTCTACATGAAATGCAGTTATTGAAGGCTGCTCTATCACCCACATCCATCTCTATGATCGAACACATGGCAACGACAGCTCAGCAAAGACTGAATGTGCAGGAGAATGGTAGTGGTAGTTCAGTGGAGGTAGCACAATTGGCTTTCTTCCCGCCAAAATCAACCATCTTGAATGACATCACGGTGGTGCTCTCTGGTGGCAGGGGTATGAAGTAACACAGTTGGACTGAATACACATGTGCATGATATAAATAATAATAAATAATAATAAATGATAATGAATGTTAATAAATGATAATGAATAATAATAAAGACAAGTACGGTTTTTGCATGCATTATCGTGTTGGAATTCAAACTTCACGCTATTATTTCTTCTGGAGGCTTAGGTTAGTGGACATAGCACAATTTCCTGCCAAAATTCAAACTTCGCGCCATTTTTTCTAAAGGTTAGGTTAGTGGACGTAGCACATTTGGCCTATTTTCCCGCCAAAAGCCGCCATATTGGATGACGTCATCGCCGCGATCTTGAATATACTTGGCAACAATGCAGAATGAGCTGACACGGACCTTGCCCTACTACTGATATATAGCTTCTAATCAAAGTTACCAAGTGAGGATTGCAGGGCCAGTCCTCTAATGAATTTTTGATGATCAGTAATGTAAACATAGCTACTAAGCATAAGTGCAGGCGCGTGGGGCGTGAGGTTGTGGGTGCTTTACGCAAAACGTTGTTTTGTAGGCATGAGGGGTGTGGATGCTTATATCAGCGAAATAAGACATGTAGCCGAAACTTGCTCTCACGAATGCAGGAGAGCAGGCGGGCACTCGAGGGGGAGGTGCTTCATGCGAAATTTGTAGAGGTGCAGGGAAAGCGGAGGCACTCCCCTCTCCTCTTTGACCTTGGCACATGGTGCAGGACGTTGTAACTCCCGGAATGGCCTTGGAGATAAGGAAGTGCTGATATTGACAATAGCAAAATATGACATATGTCAGCCATAATATGACACCAGTGATATGAATTTTCTGACGCTGATGTCAGCATTTTTCTTCCCAGAACTCTCCTTCTCATCCTATTTATGTATGAACCAATGCACAGCATTTGCCATTTTTTATTTTTCTTGTTTAATTATGAGAACTTTGAATGGTTATGTACGAAAACTTTCTCAGCTATCGGGAAGTTCTGTTCCTTTCCTGATTTTCTGTCAAAGGCTATTTTTCTGGGCAGCGACTTCCAGTAATTTTACTAGGGTATACCTCGCCTTTTCTTCCAGTCGTAATTTAGTTTTTGGTACCTTTGGAAATGGATCTGTTGATTCACTCCTCTCAACTTGATTTAATAGAAATTCATTTGGAGTACACTATTAGTAGTATGGGGCAAATTATTAAATATTTTTTCAAACGGCCTCAAATAATTATCTGTGCTCTTTGTCTATTAGAACAGCACTTTCTAATAGAACAATTAAACTTTCTGAACATTCCCTTTACAGGGTTGGTCTTTGGGCGGTATTTAGAAATTAATCATTGTCTTAGTCCATTCTTATGTAAGAATTTTCTCCAGAGAGTTCTGGTGAAATTCTTAGCATTATTGGGCAAATTAATCTCTGCCTTGCCAACTCAAAGAATGTAATCATTCGTCAATCTATGGATTACCAGGATGATCATAGTACTTTTCAGTGCACGTAACGTTCTGTTTTTAGTAAATAAATCATACATGGAGATGACATACTTTGCCTCACAACAAGCTCATGGGAGAGGTCTATAAATGTCAGTTGCCATGACTTGCAGGAATTTATCCTTCATGATTAAATGCAGTTCAACATTAGAACCTTTCTTAGAAGGATTATCTTTCCGAAAAGTAAATACCTACACAGATATGTTATTCTCTCCTTCACATATTTGGGAAGCATCAGAGCTAATTAATTTTAATTGCACAATTAGTGACATCAAAGTGCTCCCACACTCTATGAGTGTACCAAATTAAACGTTCCTGACAGATGCGATAATGCATCTGCTACCACATTACTCTCATGTTTCACATGTATGATTTCAAATTCACACTCCTGAATCGCCAAGGACCATCTGATCAACCTGGCATGCAGTGATTTACAACTTAAAAGGAAGTTCAATACCGGATGATTACAGTGAATCTTAGTATGGTTTCCAGCTAAGTAATAATGGAACTTCTTCAACGTTAATGTTATGAATTGTACTTTCTTGAATAATGTCCAGTACTAAAACGTAGAATTTGTTTACAAAAATTATTAACATGCCATCTGTTTTTTATTATGACTATTATTCTGTATTTATTCTGTGTGTAAGCAGAGGAAAATGTAATTACTAATTTGATACTTGTGGTGTGTCAGCCATTCTTAGATGCTGACTGGCACTTAGTTTTCTCACATTGTATATAGTAGATGTGTCTCTAAAGTATTCTTGTTTACTACACAACAGTAATATCGATTGTGCAGTGCGATTTCACACAGTGTTGAAATTATTCAGGCAGTGGAGTAAAATTTTATCGGCTACTGCATTATATGGCCAATGTTTTTATTTGAAAATAGAATAGAGCCACTTTCGCTATATTTGTGCAGAATGAAACACGATGGTGGAGAAATTAACAACATAACTTCAACATGATGGAGATCATTATTACTCAAGGTAAGGAAACCTCATTTTGAAAGCACTTTATTTTCCTCAGAGATTTGGAATTTGTGGAACTAGTATCACATTATGTTTACAGCAACCACGAATTTCAGCTGGGAAATGTCACTGACATTTAAACTAGTGCCAGCCGACAGGATTTTAATGCACAGTAACCAACTGGTTCTGTTGACTGTTGCAAAAGAATTTAAGAAAATCTTTTGTGTAATTACGATCCATGGTGGACGTTGCTTATCACTGGTAGTAACTTTGAAAGCAAGTTGACGCATCTCAGCATCTAAAATCTGGACATCTGTTTTGTGTGACGCCAGATAAGAACATTTGTGCCATTATTTTATATTTCAGTATTGTGTTGCGCTTTGTGGGAGCGTATGATATTTCTTATGGCAGTATATATTTTTGTCGTAAGTTTTTGCTAGTTGTGTGTGTCAAATATTTCGATATTGTGTCCTGTTATTTATACAAATGGCCAGCACTGCATGACTCACAAGTGCACTATGATATATGGTAGGCTAAGTGGTGCTAATAACACATAGAATGTCTTCTGTCACAAAATACTGTGTCGTTTGTTTGTATCATGGCTGTGAGGAAGTAGACAAGGGTAACGGAATTCCTGACGTGGGTGCTGCAAGACAGAATCTGAATGTCATTGTCCAATCCACAGCCACGCACTGGAAGAAGAAGCTGTCATCATTTTGGCCGTTTCCTGTGCCTGTTATTAAAATGTGAATTTACGTTGTCGTTATTGAAATGTTCTGTTTCTGAAATGTCAGGCTATATTAGAACTCAGCCATGAGCACTGTGTCACTAGAAGGCATTAAATAAGAATCAGAATTAGAATAAAATTCGACAAGGCATGGATTCAACATGTCGTTGGAACTCTCCTGCAGAAATTTTGAGCCATACTGCCTATATGGTCGTCCACAATTGCGAAAGTGTTGGCGGTGCAGGATTTTGTGCACTAACTGACCTCTCGATTATGTCTCATAAATGTTCGATGGGATTCATGTCGGACGATGTGGGTGGGCAAATCATTCATTCGAATTATCCAGAAAGTTCATCAAACCAATGGCGAACAGTTGTGACCCGGTGACAATGCGCATTGTCATCCATTAAAATTCCATCGGTGTTTGGAAAATGAAGTCCATGAATGGCTGTAAATGGTCTCCAAGCAGCCGAATATAACCATTTCCTGTTAATGATCCATGTAAACACAGCTCACACCATTGTGGAGCCACAACCAGCTTGCACAGTGCCCTGTTGAGAACTTGGATCCTTGGTTCAGTGGGGTCCGTGCCACACTTGACCCCTACCATCAGCTCTTACCAACTGAAAGTGGCACTCATCTGACCAGGTCACGGTTTTCCAATCGTCTCGGTATGGTTACACGAGTCCAGGAGAAACGCTGAAGGCAATGCCGTGGTGTTAGCAAAGGCACTCACATTGGTCGCCTCCTGCAGTTGCCTACTAGCGCCAAATTTCGCTGCACTGTCATAACGAATACGTTTGTCGTACGTTCCACATTGATTTTCGCGGTTATATCACGTCTTTTTGGCTTGTCTGTTACCACTGACAACTCTATGCAAACTCCACTGCTGTTGGTCGTTAAGTGAAGGCCATTGCGTTGTCTGTGGTGGGAGGTAATGCCTGAAATTCGGTGTCCTCGACACACTCTTGACTCCATGGATTTGGAATACTGAATTACCTAACGATTTCTGAAATGGAATGTCCCATGCATCTAGCTCCAACTGCCATTCTGGCTTCAAACGAAGTCAGGTTATTCCTGTTGTGCCGTCATAACCACGTCGGAAACTTTCTCAGATGAATTGCCTGAGTACAAACGACAGCTCCATCAATGCACTACCCTTTTATGCATCGTGGAAGCGATACTATCGCATCAGTATATGTGCATATCGCTGTCCCATGACTTTTTCCGTATCGAAGTCCATCGTGATAGAAAGATTCTTTCGCAGAATAGCGGCGACAAACAAAATAATCAAAGGTAAGGAAATCATGCAGTTGGAACCTCATTTACGGCTGGCTACAACTGTCAGTCCCGCATGCTCATTGTGTTCCTGCACACAACTTTGGCCGCAGCAGCCATCGGGCCAGTGGCTGGTCACGTGACAGAGCAATGACCGGGCAGGGTGGTTGGCCGCAGTCGGCTGTGCCCGCGTTTGCCTTTCGAGTAAACTTGGCCGTATCCGACAAGCTGGGCCGGGGCTATACCCATAGTAGTCGGTCACCACCCTTGAATAGGGCCACGGGTCATCTCGGTTGTCAACATCACCGTTTTGCCTGCCGGATAAGTGGTCTTGATGACGTTCATCTTCATCATACTCCGCAAGCCACCTAATGGTGTGTGGCGGAGGGTACTTTCGGTACCACTATCTGATCCCTGCAACCCTGTTCCACTCACGATTAGTGCGTGTGAAGAATGACTGTCGGCAAGCCTCTGTATTGGCTCTAATTTCTCGAATTTTCTCCTCGTGGTTAATACGCGAGATGTATATGGTGGGGGAAGAAATATGTTGTCTGCCTCCTCCTGAAAAGTGCTGTCCCGAAATTTCAATAGTAAATTTCTCCGTGATGCGCAACGTCTCTCTTGTAACGTCTGCCAATGGAGTTTGTTTAGCATCTCCGTTACGCTCTCTCGCCAGCTAAACGATCCCATGACGAAACGCGCCGCTCTTCTGTATCTCCTCTATCAGTCCTACCTGACAGGGGTCCCAATAGATGAACAATATTCAAGAATCGGGCGAACAAACGCATTATAAGCCACTTCTTTCGTGGATGAGTTACATTTTCTTAAGATTCTTCCGATGAATCTGAGTCTAGTGTCTCCTTTTCCCACTATCTGTTTTATATGGTCATTCCACTTAAGGTCGCTCTGGATAACTACGCATAGATATTTTACGGCAGACGCTGACTCCAGCTGTTTGTCACCAATAGTGTACCTGTACAGTAGTGGATTTCTTTTCCTATGTATAAGCAATATATTACATTTATTTACGTTAAGGGTCAAGTGCCAGAGTCTGCACCATTCATCAATACTCTGCAGGTCATTCTGCAAATTCTTACTATCTTCTGGCGTTGCTACTTTGGTATAAACAACTGCATCATCTGCGAATAGCCTTAAAGAGCATCCGACGCTTTCTGCTAGATCATTTATATATATTGTGAACAGCAACGGTCCCATCACACTTCCCTGTGGTACTCCGTATATTACCTTTACATCTGTCGGTTTAGTTCCGTTAAGAGCCATGTGTTGACTTCTGCCTGCAAGAAAGACTTGAATCCAATCGCAAGTCTGCACCGATACTCCGTAAGCTCGTATTTTTTTCATTAAACGGCAATGCGGGACGGTGTCAGATGCCTTACTGAAATGAAGGAACACGGCATCAACCTGAGCGCCGTTGTCCACTGCGCTGTGGATCTCATGGAGGAACAGAGCGATCTGAGTTTCGCAGGATCTGTTTTCGGAATCCATGCCGATTTTTATAGAGGCGATGTTCATTTTCCAAGAACGTCATAATTCTTGAACATAAAACTTGTTCCATAATTCTACAACAGATTGTCGTCCACGATATAGGTCTATAATTGTGTGGACCTGTCTTACGGCCTTTCTTAAAAATGGGGATGACCTGCGTTTTTTCCAGTCATTAAGTACCTTTCGTTGCTCAAGCGATCTGCGATAAATTACTGCTAGAAGGCGAGCAAGTTCTTTCGCATAATCTTTATAGAATCTTATAGGTATCTCATCTGGTCTTGAAGCCTTTCCATTACTAAGCAATTGTAGCTGCTTTTCAATTCCGCGATCGGTTATCTCAATATCTGACATTTCGACGTTCGCACGACGCTTGAAAGGAGGGACAGTGTTACGATCTTCCGTGATGAAACAACTTTGGAAGATCGAATTCAGTATTTCGCTCTTCTCTCTAATCTCTTAGAGTTTTTACTCAGGTCGGTTGACCACATCTTACTTTAAAAATCATTGAACGCTTCTCTCATCGCTCTCCTCATGTCCAATTTCTCTTCTTTCAGCTTTTCTTTGTCAGCTAGGTTTTTACTTCTCTTGAATCTGAGATGAAGTGCTCTTTGTTTACGTAGCGGTTTTCTAACGCGGCTATTAAACCATGGTGGATCTTTCCCATCCCTTAAAACCTTACTCTGAACATACTTGCCAATGGCATATTGAACGATGCCTTTGAAATTTTTCCATTTATTCTCCACATCTTCGTCCTCGTCACCGAATATTTGATGCTGACTGCTTTTCACAATATATATAAATGACCTAGTAGATAGTGTCGGAAGTTCCATGCGGCTTTTCGCGGATGATGCTGTAGTATACAGAGAAGCTGCAGCACTAGAAAATTGCAGCGAATTGCAGGAAGATCTGCAGCGGATAGGCACTTGGTGCAGGGAGTGGCAACTGACCCTTAACATAGACAAATGTAATGTATTGCGATTACATAGAAAGAAGGATCCTTTATTGTATGATTATATGATAGCGTAACAAACACTGGTAGCAGTTACTTCTGTAAAATATCTGGGAGTATGCGTACGGAACGATTTGAAGTGGAATGATCATATAAAATTAATTGTTGGTAAGGCGGGTACCAGGTTGAGATTCATTGGGAGAGTCCTTAGAAAATGTAGTCCATCAACAAAGGAGGTGGCTTACAAAACACTCGTTCGACCAATACTTGAGTATTGCTCATCAATGTGGGATCCGTACCAGGTCGGGTTGACAGAGGAGACAGAGAAGATCCAAAGAAGAGCGGCGCGTTTCGTCACAGGGTTATTTGGTAAGCGTGATAGCGTTACGGAGATGTTTAGCAAACTCAAGTGCCAGACTCTGCAAGAGAGGCTCCCTGCATCGCGGTGTAGCTTGCTGGCCAGGTTTCGAGAGGGTCCGTTTCTGGATGAGGTATCGAATATATTGCTTCCCCCTACTTATACCTCCCGAGGAGTTCACGAATGTAAAATTAGAGAGATTTGAACGCGCACGGAGACTTTCCGGCAGTCGTTCTTCCCGCGAACCGTACGCGACTAGAATAGAAAAGGGAGGTAATGACAGTGGCACGTAGAGTGCCCTCCGCCACACACCGTTGGGTGGCTTGCGGAGTATAAATGTAGAGGTAGTAGATAGATGTAGATATTCTGAAATTCGTATCCTGTCACCCTTGCTGAGCGATATATCTTCCTACCTTTCTTAACATTCCTTGTAGGACCTGTCGTCATAGATGCTGACACAGCCTTATGATCACTGATACCTTCCTCTACGTTAACTGGTTCGGTAAGTTCAGATCTGTTTGTTACCAGGAGGTCTAAGACGTTACCCTCTCGAGTTGGTTCTTCAACTATCTGCTCAATCTAATTTTCGGACAAGACGTACAGAACAAAGCCACACGATCCATGTCTCTGGCACCAGTTCTGATGGCATAACACTCCCAATCTATACCTGGCAAGTTGAAGTCACCCCCTATGACAACGGCAAGATCAGGAAAATTACTAATGATATCCTGCAACCTCTGTCTGAAGCACTCTGCAATTACAGACCCTGACCCCGGTGGTCTATAAAAGCAAGCGATCACCATTTTTGGCCGTTCTTTGAGACCCAGTTTCACCCAGATTAATTCACATTCGGAATCCGTGATAACATCGCTATATTTTATCGATTTTTTTACTGCAATGAACACGCCGCCACCACTGGCGACTAACCTATCCTTACGATAAATATTCCAGTCTGAACTTTGGATTTCGTTGTCACTGACGACTGGCTTCAACCAGGTTTCTGTTCCCAATACTATCTGTGCATTATAACCTTCAGTAAACGATACTAATTCTGGGACCTTTCCTTGGATGCTCCTGCAGTTTACTAAAATCATATTAATCTTTTGTTTGCAGAATTTTACAGGTGTTTTCTTAAATCTTTCTAGGACTTCCAGCTCTTCGCTGGCTACATGAAAGTATAGTGCTGGGAAGATAGTCGGCACATGAAATATCCTCCGCTGCACCTTATCTTGTAGGGTCTGGAGCCTCTGTAAGTGGGTCTTGTTTTTTTTTTTCCTTTATTGAATTTCAATTCCCCCCCCCCCCCCCTCCCTCGAAGGGGGCGGGCTGGCAGCAGCTTAGTACGCTGCTCTACAGCCTACATACTTTTTAAAAACGGAAGAAGAAAAGAAACAAAAAAAACAGGCGATAAAACGGTGACTTAAATTGTAAAATGGCGGAAAATTGTGGAAAGTTAAAACATAAAGCAAAGGGGTTGGCAATGTTAATAAAATACACAGGAATGAGACAAGTAACATAGTAGACACACAATTAAAAAAACATGGCGACAGTCTGGTTTCTGTTCGCAAGAGATAAAAAATCACACCCAACGACAGTATGATGGCCGTTCGCAACACTTCCCAAAAGACACACAACACAGAACACTCACTGTAAAACACTCACTGTAAAACACTGCACGAAAATGTCGGCACAAAGATGACACTCCCTAGCCAAGGGCAGATGGGAGGGGGGGGGGACCTGGATGAGGGGGAAAACAAGGAGGGAGGAGAGGAAAAAACGAAAGTGGGGGGGGCAAAGGAGGGAGAGGATTCATAAGGGGGGGGGGGTGGGGCAGGGCAGACACAAGAGGGAATGGGAAAAGGCAGAGGAGGGAAATGCAAAAGGACTCGGGGGAGAGAAGGGGGGCAGAGAGAGAGTGGCAGGGGGCAGGGATGGGAAAGGAGAGAAGCAACCAGGGGGTGAGGGGGATCAAGGCGGCGGGAGGTGTAGAGTATGCGGATATGTTCAAGGAATAGGAGCAGATGGGGGAAAGGAATGAGGTCATAGAGGAGCCGCGTGGGGGACGGGAGGCATATACGGAAGGTGAGGTGGAGTGCATGACGCTCAAGGAACTGGAGGGACATATAGAATTTGGGAGGGGAGGGGATGGCAGATATCTAGGTGGGACTGGCATAACAGAGGATGGGACGGATTAAGGATTTGTAGCTGTGGAGGATGGTAGAGGGGTGCAACCCCCATGTCCGGCCAGAGAGGAGTTTGAGGAGTCGGAGGTGGTTGTGGGCTTTGAATTGGATGAAGCGGAGATGTGGGATCCAGGTGAGGTGGCGGTCAATGGTGAGGCCAAGGTAGGTGAGGGTGGGGGTGAGGCGGACAGGACAGGCGCAGACGGTAAGGGAGAAATCCAGGAGCCGGAAAGAGCGAGTTGTAGGACCTACAATGATTGCCTGGGTCTTGGAAGGATTGATTTTCAGGAGCCACTGGTTACACCAAGCGGCAGAAAGGTCAAGGTGATTCTGGAGAAGGCGTTGGGACCGTTGGAGGGTAGGAGCGAGGGTGAGGAATGCGGTGTCATCGGCATATTGGAAGAGATGTACTGGAGGGAGGTGGGGTTGGGGGTGGGTCTTGCGCCGTTATCCTAAGTTATAGTCCAATAATAGGGAGAGGATAGTCGGTCCCCAAAAGATAAGAAGCTTGACTTTGCATTAAGGGTTTGGTAGGTTGGGTACAGTGCCCAAAGCCGCTGAGATGTCCTGCTTCTGGAAATATTGCTGCCATGTAATTCTATAGAGGTAGACTCCATTGTACGCGAATTCGTTATTCGCGTTTTCGCATACAAACGATTTTAGTTTTAAGTCCAGTGTTGCCACCTGTTAGCAGTAAACGGAAGCAGTAACGCGTTAGCGCATCTCAACTTGCATCTTCTGTCGTGTTCGGCGAGACGTGGATCGTCAGTTCATATCAGTAGTGCTGTGAAATTGGACTTGACAGTGTATGTATTTAAAATATCGGGTAAAACGAAAGAAAGCGTGCCTGCCGAGGGAAAGAAGCGTTTACGAATATCATATTCATTATAAACAAAGAGGGAAGTTTTGAATCCCTGTGAGAAAGGTCAGCATATTGTTGACATTCAGCGTGAATTGGGACTTAGTGAATCCACCGTGAGAAGTGTTCGTGACAGTGCGGCTTCAATTCGAAAAACTGCTCACTGTTCAGCAGACCTAGGTGTGACGAGAGTCAACCCGTTATTCAGCCAAAGGGTATGTGACAAACAGAAAAACGAAAAACGAAAAATTAAATATCGAGATACTTACATACGATTTTAAAATTTGTATGTATGAATTTAATGAAAGTTTCGTATAAAAGACATTTGATTTTCTTCGCTTCTTCTTTTATATTTAAAAGACAAAAACTAATAGGTGAAACGAAAGCGTCCTAAGAATTAGACCTGCTCTGGGAACAACGGTCTCTTATTGGAGGGGAAAAGGTTAGGAATATAGTATGATAGGAGGGCATGGATGTAAGTATCGAGGACTAATGGGTGGTATCGACGGAGACGGAGTGGATCTTGGGTAGACAGGAAGCTAGAAGCTGTTGGGGGTGTCGGTGAAGCCACAATACAAAAGGGAGATAATGCAATAGGAAAACATGGGAAGGAAATGGAAAAATGGGTACAAACGTTAAGACAGCCCTGATGAGGTGGTGTGGAATTACAGTCGGTAGCGTGGATACTGGAATATACGGTTGAGGTCGTGCGCAAACGGGTTGTGAGCTCTGACGTCACTGTGGACCCTTTCGCCAGGCAGCACTGCATTCAAGCCTATAGACACACGGTGCACAATTTTTATTCATCCACAGGTATTATTGTAGTCGAGATTTTCCATGATTATTGTTATTATCACCATTATTATTATTATTATTATTATTATTAAGCTCTTTTGATTTTTCCGTGTTTACGTTACGGGTTCAAAAATGGTTCAAATGGCTCTGAGCACTATGCGACTTAACTTCTGAGGTCATCAGTCGCCTAGAACTTAGAACTAATTAAACCTAACTAACCTAAGGACATCACACACATCCATGCCCGAGGCAGGATTCGAACCTGCGACCGTAGCGGTCACGCGGTTCCAGACTGAAGCGCCTTTAACCGCACGGCCACACCGGCCGACGGACGTTACGGGCATACTGAAAATCTACACCAGTGTTTTGGGGTTCAAGTAACATAATTTACGTTTCTTTTTGTACAAGCTACCAGATTTTAATCATAACCATCGTCAAGCGAATGATTCCCTAACACTTTCAAGGCATAAGGCAAATAACAAGAAAGCCATATTTTCCTGTTCCGATTTGATTTATTTTCGAATCCTAAGTTACCTTTCGATTCCCTACAAGTTTTCTGTTCGATGGCCCCATATCATACACAAATACTCTCGCTTTAAAGACAAAATTTTTTATATCTTGAAACGTTTCAGCCAAAAAGTCCTCAGAAACGGCTGTCTCAAAGTTGTAATAAATGGGCTGCATCCATTTTTCTACCAAACTTCTGATGACCATAAATTGAGCAATGTTGTGTGGTCCTCTTGTATTCTCCCCTGCGTGGTCAAAACATAAATGACTGTTTACTTTCATTTCATCAAAGCTAAGAACTACATCTCTTTTCGAAATTTGGAAAATCTAAGACTTAAATCAATAAAACTTGATGGAACACTACCCTACCTAAGTTTTCTTTTCATAGTGACTTAACTAAGAAAATGATATTTCAATATGTCCCTGACAAAACATAAGGCTTTATAGTGTACGCAACATAAAGACACAGCCTTTGCAATATATTCATATGTCCAGTTACTACTTTTCCCTTAAAGAGGAGTATCCCTTTATATAATCTGCATTTATTGTTAATTGACTCTACTTTCGAATTTCCTAACAACTATAATTAACCTCAAAACGTTATAAGACAGCAGTAATTTTTACCACAGGTTTTTGTGTTGCCTTAATAGAAATCTCATTTTATTTATTTGCTCCAGTTCTTATAGGGAATTAGCAACAGTTTAGCTCAACAGATTAAAAGATAATCCGCGGCTCGCCCCGTCGGAGGTTCGAGTCCTCCCTTGGGCATGTGTATGTGTGTTGTCGTTAGCGTAAGTTAGTTTAAGTTAGATTAAGTAGTTTGTAAGCCTAGGGACCGATGACCTACGCAGTTTGGCCCACAGAACATACCAACAATTTCCAATTTTTAAAGATAATCAGTGGACTTAATTTAAAGTTATTTGTCCACTGCCTTTAATACATTGCACCAGCCAAAACGTAGCCCCAAGGTAAATGATGTTCTTGAACATGGAATGAGTTGCCAGAATGAGATTTTCACTCTGCAGCGGACTGTGCGCTGATATGAAACTTGCTGGCAGATTAAAACTGTGTGCCTGACAGAGACTCGAACCCGGGACCTTTGCCTTTTGCGGGCAAGTGCTTTACCATCTGAGCTACCCACGCACAGCTTTACTTCTGCCAGTATCTCGTCTCCTACCTTCTAGCTTTACAGAAGCTCTCCTGCGAAACTTGTAGAACTAGCACTCCTGAAAGAAAGGATATTGCGGTGACATGACTTAGCCACAGCCTGGGAAATGTTTCCAGAATGAGATTTTCACTCTGCACCTCAGATGGTAGAGCATTTACTAGCGGAAGGCAAAGGTCCCGAGTTCGAGTCTCGGTCGGGCACACAGTTTTAATCTGCCAGGATGTTTCATATCAGCGCACACTCCACTGCAGAGTGAAAATCTCATTCTGGAAACATCCCCCAGGCTGTGGCTAAGCCATTTCTTTGCAATATCCTTTCTTTCAGGAGTGCTAGTTCTGCAAGGTTCGCAGGAGAGCTTCTGTAAAGTTTGGAAGGTGGGAGACGAGATACTGGCAGAAGTAAAGCTGTGAGGACGGGGCGTGAGTCGTGCTTCGGTAGCTCAGATGGTAGAGCACTTGCCCACGAAAGGCAAAGGTCCCGAGTTCGAGTCTCGGTCGGGCACACAGTTTTAATCTGCCAGGAAGTTTCATATCAGCGCACACTCCGCTGCAGAGTGAAAATCTCATTCTGGAAACATCCCCCAGGCTGTGGCTAAGCCATTTCTTTACAATATCCTTTCTTTCAGGAGTGCTAGTTCTGCAAGGTTCGCAGGAGAGCTTCTGTAAAGTTTGGAAGGTGGGAGACGAGATACTGGCAGAAGTAAAGCTGTGAGACCGGGGGTGAGTCGTGCTTCGGTAGCTCAGATGGTAGAGCACTTGCCCGTGAAAGGCAAAGGTCCCGAGTTCGAGTCTTGGTCCGGCACACAGTTTTAATCTGCCAGGAAGTTTCATGGAATGAGTTGGTTGCCGTTCGTAAGCAGCTGGAAATCGTCCTGTCAACTGTCAAAAGGTTGGCAACTGCTGTGAATCGGTGTGTTCGAAGAGCTCCTGAGAGTTGTTTGCTTGTGATACCAGTACCAGAGGTACCCCATGTACTGTCTTGTCCTGTGGTTCTGTCTCCTCTGCAGAAGCTTGACTGTGAGTTGCATGTCGGTGGTAGATCTAGACGTCCTGTACAGGGTGGATGGGGAGCAGGGAGGACTCAGGGTGTTGTATTGGTTCCTCTAACCAACATGTTCGAGCTGCTGGCTTTCACTGAAACTAAAACTGCACCAATGGGACTCACTTCAGCTGTTTTGGGGAAACCTGTATTGTCCGGAGTCAAGAGTAGTCGAATGTGAAGGGGTAGCGGTCTGTTTATCGTCAGCAGTTCAAACGTAAGCGAATGATGGTATCCCTTATGGAAATGGCAGCAAGGGACAGGAGAGGACACCAGGTGCACCCGCTGTGTAGAGTTGAGGGCGTCATTCAACATGTTGAACAGGCTATTCCAGCAGCCATTAAGGGAACAGGGTGCAACCAACTGAAGACTGTGGCGCACATTGGAGAAAAAGATACCTGTCGTCTGGGTTCTAAAGTCATACTTGGGTCATTCCAGTTATTATTATTGTTATTATTATCGTATGCATCAATTACAGTAACACACATTTAGCAAAACAAATATATATATATATATATATATATATAAATGAACATGTAAAATTATACATAGTACACAAGTTTTAAAACGGCTCAGACTACACTCGGACGTTGATGGACTCGATTCAGCGGAGTGCCTCGTGGGATGCTTGATGGAGCTTCTCAATGCCACCAGGGAAACGTCTGATTGGACAGTCATTCACAATGTGGCTCATTGTTTGGGTGTCACCACAGTCACACACACTGTCACTTGAAAAGCCCCACTTGAGCATGTTGTATTTGCACCTACCCTCTTGGGTCCGATATCTATTTAACTGCACCCACACCTCCCTTGGTTGGCAGAAGCCTGGAACTGGAACTGTTGGATTGTCTACAAGTTCGTGGTTTCGGGTTCTTGTAGCTTGCCACTCACGTTTCCACTCTGCGTCCTGGTAGAATCCTGTGGATAGCATTTGGACTCCCATTTCATATGCTGGTCTCCTAGATTTGAGGCGTTTCCTGGGCAGTGATAGCAAATCGTCATGAAGAGGGTTCGAGTTGTTTTCAGGAATTTGCTGACAGAGGTTGTAAAGAGCAGCCTTTCGACGGAGGTCTGGTGGACAGGTGTTTGAAAGTACTGGTAGCCAGCAAGTAGGTGTAGACCGGACTGTACCACTAATTACTCTCATAACTGAGTTCAGTTGGACGTCTGCTTTCCTATGTGGGTGCTTCATAGCCAAACTGGTGCACAGTATTCTGCTGCAGAGTATACCAGAGCAAGGGATGCTCCTCGGAGAACTGACGTGGTTGCTCCCCATGTACTGCCTGCCAGCTTTCTCACAAGGTTCTCTCTTGTTTGTATCTTCTTGGCCAAGTTGGAAAGGTGTTTTTTGTATGTTAAAGTTCTGTCCAGAGTGACTCCCAGGTATTTTGGGCTTTCTTTGTATCTGACTGTGCCAAGAGGGCCGAACTGTGGACTGATCTTTGCTGATGAAAGGTGATTAGAGAGGTGGAACAGGCTTACCTTGGTTTTAGAAACATTTGGTCTCAGTCGCCATGTCTCAAAATACTCACAAAGTTTAGTAAGGCTGTTCGTTAGGTGTTCTTCACATTCAGAAAGGTCTTAACTCCGATATGAAATTGCCAGGTCATCTGCATATTGAAATTTTCGGCAGGTCAAATTCGGCAGGTCAGCTGTGTAGAGGTTGAATAACACTTGGAGCAAGAACAGAGCCCTGAGGTAATCCATTATTGAGTACATGCCATCTGCTTTTCTCTTCTCCTTGTTGTACTTTAAACCGCCTATTGCTTAACATATTACTTAAGAGGTTGCCTAGAGTTTGCAAGGTATTGCTCTAAAAAATTTCCATAATAGGCCCTCGCGCCACACAGTATCATAAGCTGCTGACAGGTGAATGAACACTACTCTAGTTTTAAGTTTCCTTTGGCATCCAGCTTCTATGTGAGTGGTCAAGGAGAGCACTTGTTCACAGCAGTTTCTATAAGGTCTGAATCCAGCTATTTCAGGTGGTATCATAGCATTAATTTGATCTTGGATTGCCGGCCGAAG
Source organism: Schistocerca piceifrons (assembly GCF_021461385.2). Taxonomy (NCBI): domain Eukaryota; kingdom Metazoa; phylum Arthropoda; class Insecta; order Orthoptera; family Acrididae; genus Schistocerca; species Schistocerca piceifrons. Next base: position 146,293,225 of record NC_060145.1, read on the forward strand.
TGGCCGTGCGGTTAAAGGCGCTGCAGTCTGGAACCGCAAGACCGCTACGGTCGCAGGTTCGAAACCTGCCTCGGGCATGGATGTTTGTGATGTCCTTAGGTTAGTTAGGTTTAACTAGTTCCAAGTTCTAGGGGACTAATGACCTCAGCAGTTGAGTCCCATAGTGCTCAGAGCCATTTGAACCATTTTTTCTTGGATTCGGTTTAGAATCATTCTTTCCAGTAGCTTGTAAGCACAGCTAAGTAGAGATATTGGGCGGAAGTGTTCTGCAGCTGTTCCCTCTTTCCCTGGCTTTTTGATAGCGATAATTTTTGCTCTTTTAAACATTTTGGGTAATGTTGCTGCACAAAGAATTTCGATAAAAAGGCAAACTAACCAATTTCGTGTTACCGGTCCTCTGTGCACCACAAATTCAGGGTAAAGCCCATCTGCACCTGCAGCTTTTCTACATTTCGTATGCTTAAGGGCTGTCTCCAGTTCAATGATTGTAAATCGAGAAGAGAATTCCGGGTTATGTTGCAGAGATTTCTTGACTTCCGTAAGCTCTCTCTTTACTTGCCGAAGATTTGCTTTATCTGTTGGGACCTTGGAAACTCTCACTAAGCGACTAGCGATTGAGTCGCACGAGACCTTTGAGTTTTCTTTTTTGTGGGAAGTGACTGGCTGAGAATGTTGAGAAGACCAGCCTTGTGCATGGAGTTTCAACCAAGCTCACAAAGTGTTGCATTGTCCCCATAACTGATCGTGGCCCTTTGGTTCTAAGTCAAGAGGAAAGACTGAACCAGGAACTTCGATGGTTTTGTGACAAGCTAGGCCGCAACTCTCTGGACTTTCGCCATACGGCTGAGAACTGTAGGGTACCCCTAAACGGGTCAGGTGTTCACTATACGTCTTAGGCTGCTACTCACATAGCTGACTGTGTGTGTGGTGCACCCAAGGGCTTTTTTTTTAGATTAGGTGACTCTCTATCCAATACAAGTAACGATAGCTGTAGGAAACTCAGATCTATCAGCATAATATCGAAAGAAATGCCTCCAACAGTAAGAGTATTAAAATCCCCGTAGTAAACTGCTGAAGCATTCGCAACAAAGTGCTAGAGTTTGAAGAGCTCATGAAAAGCAGTGCAGCTCATATGATACCAGATACAGAAAGATAGTTAAACCTGAAATTGATATCAATGAGATTTTGGAGGAGAATTTAAGTGTATTCCGAAAGAATAGGCAAATGGGAAGTGGAGTTGGTTTATTTGTCGCAATAGACAAGAAACTCACATCCACCGAGATAGAAATTGAAGCTGCATGTGAGATTGTTCGGGCAAGACTCAGTATCAGGGGTGGGTGCCAAATGATAATTGGAACCTTGTATCCCTCACCACCAGATTCCTTCCTTTAGAGAAAATATCGGTTCACATGTACGTAAGTTCCCCATTCACATCCTAATCATGGGTGGAGACTTTAATCTGCAACAATTAATTGGGAAAATTACAGTTTTGTTAATGGTGGGCGTGATAAGACATTCTGTGAAACATTACTAGATGCCTTCTCTGACAGGTACCTAGAACTGATAGTTAGGAACCCCGTTCGTGATGGAAATACTCCCTTTGTCAGAAAAGATCCAAGACAGGTCTTTCAAAAAAAAAAAAAAAAAAAAAAAAAAAAAAAAAAAAAAAAAAAAATTGCAGTTACCAAGTAATGATCCTAGCTCCTAACAAACTGGTACCCTTGGCTTTCTGAACATAGTTGCCAACGTTTCTGGAGGTATTGGAAGCAAGCAGGGAAATCTACAACGTCAATGCGTGTAAGCTCATTTCTCACAGCCCTTTGGATGCCTTCGATATCTTGATGAAGCTTTTCTTTCTGTTGGCTTTTCACTCGCGGCAGCAAGGAAAAGTCGCAAGGCGTGATATCGGGCGGATATGACGGATGTGGGCTGGCAATAACAGATGTCTGGCCAGATACTGGATAACAGGTAAAGCAGTATGGGGGTCTCGCATTGGCAGGCAGTAAGAACCAGTCTTAAGAATGCCACAAATCAGGGTGGTGGCGTCGAATTGCTTGTCGCAAACGTTTCAAGACTTCGATGTATAGAGTTTGGTTCACTATTTGACCTAGTGGAACATACTCATAGTGAATTAATCCTTTACTATCAGAGTGTGCGATTAACATTGTCTCTGTTCTCGAAGGCTGTCGTTTGACTTTTCTCTAGGTTGGTGATCCAGGACTCCGCCATTCAGCACTTTGACGATTCGTGAGAGGGTCGTAATGGTAGCACCAATTTCATCCCTAGCAATAATCTTTGACAGAAATGTAGGATGGCGTCTAGATTATACAGTAGTTCAACAGAAATTCTTCGCCTTTACTCTTTCTGTTCGTCTGTTAGTGTGTGGACGACGAATTTTGAATTGAGTCTCTGTTTCCCTAAATCTTCGTTGTGACCCACATCACGATTCGAATTAAGTTCTTCTGATATTGCACACACACTTACATTATAGTTTTCTTGTAATAACTGTTTTACAGGCTCCACGTTTGAATCGGTATGTGCTGTAGACGGAAGACCAGCTCTGGGATCGTCTTGCCCTGAATCTTTGCCTTCACGAAACCTTTTGCGCCACTCGAACACACGGCTTCTTGAAAGTACCTCGATTGCATACGCTTGCTTAATCACTACCAACGTTTCCCTATGGGTTTTCCCCAGATTAAGGGAGAACGTAACGTTTACTCTTCGCTCACAATCAGCATCCATTGTGTCACCGTAACTAATGTGCCAAGAAACCAACACTGTAGCTAAGCACAGCCTTGGCAGCTAGTGAGTTTGCGTGGAAGCATGGTCAAAGTCATTTAAAGGGACACCAAATACCAGGTAATACAAAAACATGTTTTATTCTTTTCAGTACTGCAAACTAAAAAATAAAATGACCAGTGCTGGAACTTTACTAACATTGGATCTAATGCCAACATATTGACCTGACCTCTTTGATGATGTCCACATCGAAACTGATACTAGTGAAAAAGATGGCGTTGTGGCAACAATGATTACCAAAGTACAGAGAACAGTAGTGTCATATCTCGCTGAGGAACTAGGAACATTCAGCACAGGGTAGGAGCATGTAGAGGAACTATTGCTCAAGTTTAAAAGAATAGTTGGCCATGCTCTGGACGGATATCTACCCAGTAGAACAGTTCAAAATGGGAGGAAACCTCAACGGTATGCAATCACTGTAAAGAAACTTTAAAGAAACAGAGATTACTGCTTTATAGGTGTAAAACAAAGTGTAGGGCTATAGACAGAAATACGTTGAATGAAACGCTTATGGCTGCCAAGAGAGCAATGCGTGATGCCTTCAATGACTACAGTAGGCGAATATTATGAAATGAAATTTCACAAAACCAAAAGAAATTCTGATCATATGTAAAGGCTGAAGGTGTCAACAAATTTGGTGTCCTGTTCCTAGCAAGTGAGGTAAGAACTGAAATTGAGAATAGCAAAGCAAAAGCTGAAATGCTTGATTCCGTTTTCAAATGTTCCTTTACAATGGAAAACGCAGCAGAACTGCCCCAATTTAATCCTTGTACCACTGAAAAGATGAATGAAATAAATATTAGTGTCAGTGGTATTGAGGAACAACCGAAATCGTTAAAACTGAGCAAAGCTTCAAGGTCCGATGGAATCCCTGTCAGATTCGGTACTGAATTTGTGGCTGAATTAGCCCCTCTTCTAACTGTAATCTATTGTAGAACACTCGAATAGAAAACCATGCCCAGTTCTTGGAAAAAAGGATATGTCACAGCTGTCTACAAGAAGGGTAGCAGAAGTGATCCACAAAATTGCCGTCCGGTATCCTTGACATTGATTTATTTTAGGATCTTAGAACACAATCTGAGCTCTAATATAATAGGTATCTTAAATAGAATGACCTCCTCAGTGCCAACTACCATGGATTCCGAAAACATCGTTCACGTGGAACCCAACTCACACTTTTCTCACATGACATACTGAAAGCTTTGGATCAAGGCAGTAAGACAGATGCAGTATCTCTTAATATCTGAAAAGCATTTGACACAGTACGACACCTACGCTTATTGTCAAAAGTACGGTCATGCGGGGTATGTCATGCGGGGTATCATATGAAATTTGTGACTATTGAGAACTTTTTGGCAGAGAGGATGCAGCATGTTATCTTGGATGGAGAGTCATCATCAGATATAGAAATAACTTCGGGTGTGCCCAAGAGAAGTACTTGTATGTTGGGGTCCTCACTGTTTATGCTGTATATTAATGGACTTGCATACAATTTTAATGTTAATCTCAGGCTTTTTGCGAATGATGCACTTATCTATAATGAAGTACTATCTGAAAGAAGCTGCCTAAATATTCTGTCAGATCTTGATAAGATTTCAAAGTGCTGTAAAGATTGGCAAGTTGCTTTAGAAGATCAGAAATTTAAAATTATGCACTTCACAAAACGAAAAAAATGTAGTTTCCCATGACTATAACATCAATGAGTCATTGTTGGGATCGGCCAACTCGTACAAATACTCTTAATAGGGATATTAAATGGAATGGTCACATAGACTCAGTCGTGGGTGAAGCAGGTGGTAGACTTCTGTTTATTGTTAGACTATTGTGGAAGTGCAATCAGTCGGCAAAGGAGATCACTTGCAAATCACTTGTGCGACCAGTTCTAGAATATTTCTCTAGTGTGTGAGACCCGTACCAAATAGGACTAACAGAGAATATTGGACGTATACAGAGAATGGCAGCATGAATGATCACGGCTCGTTTAATCCCTGGAGGGTGTCATAGAGATACTGAAGGAACCGAACTGAAGATAGAAACAAACTGTCCTGAGAAAGCCTGTTAACAAATTTTCAGGAACCGACTTTAAATGGTGACTCTAGGAATAAGCTACAACCCCCTATATATTATAGGTTGATTTTTACACAGAAGATTACAGCAACCAGCCACTTTTTACAATACTATTTATTTATATAAACAGCGCCGTTAACGGTTTCGAACCGATTGATTCATCTTCAGACGGCTAGTTCACGTTTTACATTACATTTTGTGTTTTGTTTTCCCACCTGACGAAACTTCCTTGGGGTGGTAAAAAATGAATATCGTGTGACTAGGGCCTCCCGTCGGGTAGACCGTTTGCCGGATGCAAGTCTTTCGATTTGACGCCACTTCGGCGACTTACGCGTCGATGAGGATGAAATAATGATGATTAGGACAACACAACACTCAGTCCCTGAGCGGAGAAAATCTCCGACCCAGTCGGGAATCGAACTCAGGCCCTTGGTGCGAATGAAGAATCCGCGGCATTACGTCCAGTGCAGGTAGCTTATCGTCTTGCAGCATAAAACTGTATAATGCACTTTCTTTAGTGTATACACACAGATCAAAAAAGTTTTGCATCACCCCAGTTCCCAGAACTCCTGAAGATAGTCGTTGTTTGTGGATATTGTATCACAGTCACAGTCCCTTTGACTGTTCAGAGATGTCACTAAACCCGCCCAAAGATGTAAACAACAATGCATGAGCAGCGCCTATTAGACAGAGGGGGTCCGACAGCCGATCAGTTCCAGTCATTCCACCAGGAAGATGGTACACGGCTCGTGTTGTCTGTAGTTCAACCGTGCCTAGACGGTAAATAATGCAGTTCGATCGCGTCCGCATTGTTGCTTTGTGCCAGGAACTGCTCTCAACAACGGAAATGTCCAGGCGTCTCTCGGAGTGAACCAAAGCGATGTTGTTCGGACATGGAGGAAATACAGAGAGACTTGAACTGTCGATAACATGCCTCGCTCAGGCCATCCAAAGGCTACTAGTGTAGCGGATGATCGCTACCTATGGATTATGGCTCGGAGGAACCCTGACAGCAACCACCATCTTGAATAATGCTTTACGTGCAGCCACAAGACGTCGTGTTACGACTCAAACTGTGTGCAATAGGCTGCATGATACGCAACTTCACTCCTGACGTCCATGGCGAGGTCCATCTTTGCAACCACGACACCATGCAGCGCTGTACAGATGGGTCCTAAAACATGCCGATGCTCATGATTGGCATCACGTTCTCTTCACCGATGAGTGTCGCATATGTATTCAACCAGACAATTGTCGGAGACGTGTTTGGAGGCAACCCGGTCAGGCTGAACGCCTTAGACACACTGTCCAGCGAGTGCAGCAAGGTGGAGGTCCCCTGATGTTTTGGGGTGGCATTATGTGGGGGCGACGTACGCCGCTGGTGGTCATGGAAGGCACCGTAAAGGATGTACGATGTGTGAATGCCATCGTCCGACCGATAGTGCAACCATACCGGCAGCATATTGGCGAGCCATTCGTCTTCATGTACTACAATTCGCACCTCCTTCGTGCACATCTTGTGAATGACTTCCTTCAGGATAACGACAGCGCTCGACTAGAATGGCCAGCATGTTCTCCTGACATAAACCCTACCGAACATGCCTTGGATTGACTGAAAAGGGCTGTTTATGGATAACGTGACCCACCAACCACTCTGAGGAATCTACGTCGAATCGCCGTTGAGGATTAGGACAATCTGGACCAACAATGCCTTGATGAACTTGTAGATACAGGGTGATTCAAAAAGAATACCACAACTAGAGGAATTTAAAACTCTGCAACGACAAAAGGCAGAGCTAAGCACTATCTGTCATCGAATTAAGGGAGCTATAAAGTTTCATTTAGTTGTAAATTTGTTCGCTTGAGGCGCTGTTGACTAGGCGTCAGCGTCAGTTGATGCTAAGATGGCGACCGCTCAACAGAAAGCTTTTTGTGTTATTGAGTACGGCAGAAGTGAATCGACGACAGTTGTTCAGCGTGCATTTCGAACGAAGTATGGTGTTAAACCTCCTGATAGGTGGTGTATTAAACGTTGGTATAAACAGTTTACAGAGAATGGGTGTTTGTGCAAAGGGAAAAGTTCTGGACGGCCGAGAACGAGTGATGAAAATGTAGCACGCATCCAGCAAGCATTTGTTCGTAGCCCAGGAAAATCGACTCGCAGAGCTAGCAGAGAGCTGCTAATTCCACAATCAACTGCATGGAGAGTCCTACGAAAAAGGTTAGTTATGAAACCTTATCGTCTGAAATTGGATGGATCGGGCGCCAGGCAGCCCGTGACAGAGCACTTCATCACTGGCCTCCAAGAAGCCCTGATCTTACCCCCTGCGATTTTTTCTTATGGGAGTATGTTAAGGATATGGTGTTTCGGCCACCTCTCCCAGCCACCATTGATGATTTGAAACGAGAAATAACAGCAGCTATCCAAACTGTTACGCCTGATATGCTACAGAGAGTGTGGAACGAGTTGGAGTATCGGGTTGATATTGCTCATGTCTGGAGGGGGCCATATTGAACATCTCTGAACTTGTTTTTGAGTGAAAAAAAAACCTTTTTAAATACTCTTTGTAATGATGTATAACAGAAGGTTATATTATGTTTCTTTCATTAAATACACATTTTTAAAGTTGTGGTATTCTTTTTTAATCACCCTGTATTATGCCACGATGAATACAAGCATGCATCAATGCAAGAGGACGTGCTACTGGGTACTAGAGGTACCGCTGTGTACAGCAATCTGGAACATCATCTCTGAAGGTCTCGCTGCGTGGTGGTACAACATTCAATGTGTGGTATTCATGAGCAATAAAAAGGGCGGAATAGATGTTTATGTTGATCTATATTCCAATTTTCTGTACAGGTTCCGAATTCTCGGAACCGAGATGATTCAAAACTTTTTTTGATGTGTGTAAAGCACATAATGTAATGCACCACTCACACACTTATAAGTTTCATCTCATGGACGTATGTATATATACATATTGCTCAAAAAGGAATCATAAGAACAAGATTAGAGGGCTCATGAGGATAAGATTAGAGGCATTCAAGCAATCATCCTACCCGAAAACATGAAGAAACCCTAATAACTGGTACAATGCGACGTACACTCTGCCATGCACCTCACGGTGGTTTGTAGAGTATAGATCAGATGTAGATGTCCTATTACACCGTCCTTTCACATCCACTTGTTGTTCACAATCAGAAAAAGAACCATGAATCACTTTTTGAACATGGTTTCATTTCAGTAACTCAGCACTACACCGAGAGAGACGATGCTGTAAATCTGAGTTCTTTTGTTTAAGGTCTTTTATTTCTGTTTCCTTAATTTGTAACTGTTGGTGTAAAAACGCATTGTCGCATTCACAGCAGTGTTTGTTTTCACAGCTAACGTTTTGGCTAGTACTAATTTCTTCATTAGTTGGTAATGTGTGTACCTGTACAATAGGCATATCTTGTACTTTTTTGCGATAGCTTCGTTTTTGTGTCTGATATATCTCTTATTATTAGCCTTACCATTGCGCCCTAAATCAGCACCAGAGTCTTCTACTTGCATTTCGAAGGAATACTAGACAGTTCATTTTTCGAATCCATTTCGTAATCTGAATCAGTAAAATTTGTTCAAGAGACATGTGCTTTTTCAGCTGAAAACGAATCTGCACGTTTATATGTATTTATTCCATTTCGTTTCGTCTCATTGTGTTTATCAAAGATATGAAACTTATTTCCTAACTTACTTACTTGTCTGTTGTGGTTAGTACAATTGCCGCTTAGTCTAAACAATCGCTCAATACGCTGGTAATTATGGCGTAACTCTGCACTCAAAAGCGAGTCACTAATAAAAAATTCACACTTGCTTTCGTTCGTAAACGCAATTACGGCACAATACGTTATGGCAACTGCAGGCAACTGAGCGCTGGATGGGTACACTCTGATGCCAGCGGCGCAGCTTGCTACTGCCCATATACATCGTGATCCCTACCGCGTATTTTAGTATCCAGTGGTTGGCAGGATGAGTAAATATTGCGACGTATTTCACTGTATGGGAGAGTTGGTGGGATATGTCGACATTGTCACAGAAGCGTACTATGAAGGGAAATTAGGAGGGCAGACGATAAGATTATTGGAGTCGAGTTTGCAGGTGATGGATCTGGCCCAGTTACACCTACCGTGGATTAACTGTATTTACCAACCGTTACGTGGTCATAAAACTGTCTTCTCACTACAGTCACGACAACGGTTCGACAATTACACTTATTTTGATTTTGGTACTGATCCAGATTCAAGCAATTCATAGGCTGAGGAGTTTGTTATCAAATTAAACCAGATGGTGGTTATCTAATATCTTCTTTCTTGTGTATAATAGGGTACGTGACGTGAAGATTGACTTGCAGAAACGTATCCTGTTCTACACAGAAACTGCAGGAACAAGAGAGTTAATCGTCTGAAGGTGAATCTGAATCACTTCATAGCACTTCCAACAAATCAGGCGAGAGCATCGAGAAAACCCCCCAACGCAAGTAGCCAGAATAATACAGGATGAATCCGCGATTATGTTACAAAGTTTCAGGAACGTTGGGAAGAAATAGTAAACGTATCAGTTTGAGGTAAGGGAGCCACGTCCAGAAACAACCAAGTCGAAAGTTATAAACGAAAATATTTCCGGTATCTCTGACAGTAGAAAATATGTGCCGGTACCGTTATTCCTAAGACTGTAGTCTAGTAAGTTGTCAGAGGGGGTAGTACGGACCAAAACAAGAAAAATTACCTAGTAAAGAGTATCGAAGACGAACAAGTGCTAATACTCGTAGTTCTTATGGTATGCATTCTAGAGCGCATATTTGCTGGACGTTTTTATCTTTTTTTGGTCCATACTACCTCCTCCAGAAATAAAGAACACGAAGAGCTTGCAGCAGAAGAAATGGTATCTCACAGTATCGAAGATGTGTGCATGGTAACGGTTGACTATAGTAAAAATTTTTATTGTATTTTACTTCCATCATTTTAACTTAGCCTCAAGCAGTGGCGTGAGCTGTTACGTAAACTACTCGGCCGTACTTGTCGCCGGTCCCCACACTATTATGCCACCACTGTATCGCTGAGCGAGAGACGCCAACTTTTTGCCTTAAACCCGTCAAAGGGAAGACCGAGTGCCGTCACGTGGGCTACGCAAGAGGGTCGGCGAAGTAGCGGCGGCAACAGCGGGACGCTCTCTTCCCTGCCAGCTTCCTTACCCTCTGGGGGACTCCGCCAGTCCTTCCTATTGAGGACGAAATGCTCTTTCCGAAACATGTATGGTTCACTCTGAGGCCTTAGCCAGTTTTCATGAACGTTGTATCCCATAGTAGTAGTTTCTGAGAATAAAGCCCACCTTTTGCATGAATCCTGGAATTTATCAATTTTCGTGTAGTAAAAACACTCCGGGTGCCCACCTGCTACCTTCCTGACCTGCACAGATGAACACGTCCTCAGAACTCTTAAGATATGTATTATAGAGCCCATGTTTTCTGCACTTTTTTTCTTGTTTTGGTCCGTACTACCCCGCAATCATAGGAACGACAGTATCGATACATACAGGGTGTTACAATAAGGTACGGCCAAACTTTCAGGAAACATTCCTCACACACAAATAAAGAAAAGATGTTATGTGGACATGTGTCCGGAAACGCTTAATTTCCATGTTAGAGCTCATTTTAGTTTCGTCAGTATGAACTGTACTTCCTCGAATCACCGCCAGTTGGCCCAATTGAAGGAAGGTAATGTTGACGTCAGTGCTTGTGTTGACATGCGACTCATTGCTCTACGGTACTAGCATCATGCACATCAGTACGCAGCATCAACAGGTTAGTGTTCATAAAGAACGTGGTTTTGCAGTCAGTGCAATGTTTACAAATACGGACTTGGCACATGCCCATTTGTTGTATGGATTAGCACGGGGCAATAGCCGTGGCGCGGTGCGTTTGTATCGAGACAGATTTCCAGAACGAAGGTGTCCCGACAGGAAGACGTTCGAAGCAATTGATCGGCGTCTTAGGGAGCACGGAACATTCTAGCCTATGACTCGCGGCTGGGGAAGACCTAGAACGACGAGGACACCTGCAATGGACGAGGCAATTCTTCATGCAGTTGAAGATAACCCTAATGTCAGCGTCAGAGAAATTGCTGCTGTACAAGGTAACGCTGACCACGTCACTGTATGGAGAGTGCTACGGGAGAACCAGTTGTTTCCGTACCATGTACCGCGTGTGCAGGCACTATCAGCAGCTGATTGGCCTCCACGGGTACGTTCTGTTGCTGTGTGTTTCCATTCCATGATTAATGTGATTTGAAGAGAAGTAATAAAATGAGCTCTAACATGGAAAGTAAGCGTTTCCGGACACATGTCCACATAAAATATTTTCTTTCTTTGTGTGTGAGGAATGTTTCCTGAAAGTTTGGCCGTACCTTTTTGTAACACCCTGTATATTTCACTGTCAGAGGTATGAGAACAACTTTCGCTTATAACTTTCGACTCGGTTGTTGCCGAACCAGGGTCTTTTACCTAAAATTGATACATTTACCCTTCTCCATCACCCCTGAAGGCCAGTAACATCATCGTAGATTTCTCATATATAATTACCACATAAGAAGATGTGACGTCTGGTACCACTACTAAACTAGAGAATCTATCTTATGGAACTCCTCAGACAAGTCAAATGTGGTAAAGAATAGACTTGTTTTGTTAGAAGTAAATTGTTTGTCCCGTTAATGATGATTTCTGATATTTGATCTATTCTTACTACAACACTTTCAATGTTTTCGTCTGATGTTACAGCGTCACGATTCAATGTATTGAGCACTATCATTTTTGAATGAAAAGATAAATTAGGATCAAAGAAGGGAAAGGCTACAGATTGAGCGGTTCTAGGCGCTACAGTCTGGAACCGCGCGACCGCTACGGTCGCAGGTTCGAATCCTGGATGGGGCATGGATGTGTGTGATGTCCTTAGGTTAGTTAGGTTTAAGTAGTTCTAAGTTCTAGAGGACTGATGACCTCAGTAGTTAAGTCCCATAGTGCTCAGAGCTATTTGAACCATTTGAGCAACAGATTGCAGAGATGGATATTATAAACGAAATTCTTATACGGCTCTTTGGCTGCAGAAGGGGCAGAGAATCACGCTTCGATATTCATCACGGGACATAGACTACTTTAAGAAATAAATGTCTTTCGCCATCCGCTGGTATGACGGATAATAGCAGCTGGAGCAAACAAAAGCACTCCACAAGATGCTGCGTCGCCAAGAAACGTTGCAGTTAACTCTAAACATTCACTGTAATCCTCTATAGGTTACTGTTATCTAAGAGTAGCTTCAACACAGTCGAGTAATGGAGACACATCGACTTGATGCAGGTGTTCGTTGATTTTCCGCGCTGAATTTCAGTTTGGGATGAACAATTCTAGACCAATTTTTTGAAATTTTCATAAAGGTTGTCATTGTCAGATCTGTGTATTTAAACCCATTTTTTTTCTCAAAACCACTTTTGAGAATGATTTCATATCTGTGTTGACCGTAGCCGGCCGCGGTGGTCTAGCGGTTCTGGCGCTGCAGTCCGGAACCGCGGGACTGCTACGGTCGCAGGTTCGAATCCTGCCTCGGGCATGGGTGTGTGTGATGTCCTTAGGTTAGTTAGGTTTAAGTAGTTCTAAGTTCTAGGGGCCTGATGACCACAGATGTTAAGTCCCATAGTACTCAGAGCCATTTGAACCATTTGTGTTGACTGTAAGGTACAGAAGAGGTCTTTTTTTCAAAAATAGTCCGTGAAAACACATGCATTCTGAAACTTCCCATATTTGGTATTGTTGAGTAAAAAAGTTATGTTTTGACATATGGCTGAAATTTTCATTTAGGGAGAACTTCATAAGCAACTTCAGCGTGCTCATTTCCAGTCGCAGATCGCAGTGTAAGCACTCCATGAAGGTGCTCAATACCATAGAGTTAAAGACCCGCAGGAAGTTTTCTGCCGAATCGTGACTTGTTAACGTTGGAAGTTGATTACCATTGCAATGGATGGTAGCAGCCTGCAATATCTTACCCCTAAACTGGTTCTTGATTTCAGTGGCCTTTTTGTTATGGACTGGTGAACAGAGCTCCTACTGGCTCTCTAAATTTTGCACATCTTGATGTGGCACTTCGATTGTAGCACTCAGGACGTGGATGGCTGCCCTGTCACTGATACCATATTTATCGAAGGCAGCTGAATCTTGGGATTCATTACCGCTTAGTCCTCTTTTTTTATTTTTAAGGTTCCTTACTTCAATCGGTAAAAACGGATCTTTTATAGAATCACTTCGTTGTCCGTTAGTCTGTCTTTCAATACGCTTTTCCTCAGGAAGGGGTGGACGTATGAAATTGAATTTTATGTCATATATTAAGGTTTACGATCCCCTGGCGATATGAAAAAAATGAAGCTTCTAGGTCAATGCAATCAAAAGATGCGGCCTTTTACGTCCCGTATTTTTATACTCGCTAACTCACTCATCAAAACTTAAAAGGTTTCTTTCTGTAGACCTAGAATCGTGTAATTTGTCGAAAAACAACGATTCACACTACAACCAATGGAAATAATCCGAAAAATGTTAATTTTTAATTATTTGACAAAACATTTTTGGCATTTGTTTTCAGACTGTGTGTCTGACCGTCCGCCTGTTAAGACCGTTTTTTCTCAGGAATGGGTTGACGTATCAACTTGAAATCTGCATCACGTACTAATGTCTACGATCCTTGCCGCTATAATAAACATTACCTTCTAAGTCAATGAAATCAAAAGATATAGCCACATATTTTGATACTCGCAAACTCACTTATCAAAATCTGTATGATACTTCTCTTTAGTCTAGGACGACGATATCTGTCAAGAAGCAAGGGTTCACAGTGCAACCGAACGAAAAAAAATCCGCAAACGGTTAACTTGTAGTTACATTACACTTTTTTTGTCATTTGTTATCAGACTGTCTGTCTGTCACGAACGGGTAGCTGAAATTTATGTCACATATCAAGGTCTCCTTCGGTGACGTAAAAAAGTGAAGCTTTACGTCACATATTTTGACACTCGCAAACTCACTCATTTAAACGTTATGAGTACTTCCCCTTGATGTAGAATCACGAAATTTGGCAAGAAGGAAGGTTTAAGAGTACAAGTAAAGGGCAAAAAAATCAGAATTATATCACACGGAAACTATATCACACCGAAAAATATTTTTTTGTCATTTGTTATCCCACGTCAAACTTTAAATTAAAACATTCTCGAAAGTCTTGGAATCCTTGGGACCTCTATCTTGCCAGTAACAATGTCGATAACAGGCAAAACTCATGGAGATTATCGATTTCCAGAATGGATGAGCTGTATGTATACACAATTAAGTTTGTGCGGATCCCTCAGTGCGCGAGGCCTACTCGCACCTGGCCAAATTTTTTACTTGTGGCAACGGACTTTGTGAGACGCTGTTATTCGGCAGTGTTCCTGCAGCTCCTTCAGATTCAAGTAATTACAAATCTACTTACCATTGGTGTCACCAGTTCGGCAATTTGGTACCCTTGTCCGTTTTTAAGCTACGCTACAGATCACTTTATTTGTGAAAATACATTGTACAGTCTCCAACAAATTTAACATATTCACAAGTACGTTTACCTTTAATGCAAATAAATACAGTTTCATTAACAGATACCTTACGTCTATTACGTGTATACAAGGAGAAAGGTGAGGGTGACATATATGATGATTTGCCGAAGTCTTTATTTGCATTTTCAACAACATGATATGTGCGGTAGGCTATAATGTCTCTGTCTACGAAACTTTCCAGTCCTGATACATTGGGTACGCCTGTACCACCTCGTACAACAGCGACAGTTAACCAGCCATTACCATGCGAAAATGTATCATTCAGATCAATACTGAAATTCAGTCTGCATCCACAAAAGACAGCGGGTCCATCTAGTAGTGCGTCTGCGGCGACAGATTTTATAGTATTCTTCTTCTTGTCAGCAGCAGATGATGTCATTTCAACGTCTTCAATTGTTTTATATATTGTCTGTCTTGCACGACGACGGTATCTTCTGTAAGGCATCTTGGCAGCGTTCAATGCAGTTGCCTGCGCAGCAGCAGCAGCGCGAATGATCCGCTCCGCGGGCTGCGCTCGCTTTTATAGGTCATCGGTCCCATTGGATTAGGGTAGGGTGGAGAACGAAGTAGGTCGTGGCCTTTCCAAGGTAACATCCGGCATTTGCCTGAAGCGATTTAGGAAAATCACGGAAAAGCTAAATCAGGATGGCCGGACGCGGGTTTGAACTGTCGTCCTCCCGAATGCGAGTCCAGTGTGCCAATCACTGCGCCACCTCGCTCTGTAAACCCTGAAAGAGTGTATAATGCAGCACAGTTTGAGGATTTTTTCCGTCTGAGCCATACACTTATCAAGCTTGGCTACGTAAAGATCCCAGGTTC
Source organism: Schistocerca piceifrons (assembly GCF_021461385.2). Classification (NCBI taxonomy): domain Eukaryota; kingdom Metazoa; phylum Arthropoda; class Insecta; order Orthoptera; family Acrididae; genus Schistocerca; species Schistocerca piceifrons. The sequence continues at coordinate 146,308,567 of NC_060145.1, forward strand.
TCATCTGCATGTAATCCCCGTTTTTTTTCTTTCTTTCTTTTACTCTTTGATAGTAATGGTACTAAAAACATTAACATGTGCTATGCAAAAACTATCAAAACTTGTAACAAAATATGTTTCTTTTCACCTACGAACGTCCGACGGCCTTACAGCATCATTTTGTAGTTGCCTCTGTTCTTGATACAGAGCTCTTCACAGAGCTCCTATTTTCGGTATCTAGTTTCGCAGCTCACGTGTCGGATTCCGTGCTCTTTTCCTCCAAATCATCACTTCCCGCACAGCTGACGTGGTACTTTGATGCACAGCTAATTTACACATCAGGCAAATTGTATAATGCGCCTCGTCTTCAGGCCAAAAGTGGCCCATCGGGACCATCCGACCGCCGTGTCATCCTCGGACGAGGATGCGGATAGAAGGGGCGTGTGGTCAGCACACCGCTCGTCAATTGGCATCACGAGGCTGAGTGCACCCCGAAAAATGGCAACAGCGCATGGCGGCCCGGATGGTCATCCATCCAAGTGCCAGCTATGCCCGACAGCGCTCAGCGCTTAACTTCGGTGATCTGACGGGAACCGGTGTATTCACTGCAGCAAGGCCGTTACCTAAATTGTATAAGAAAACCGATAACGAATATTCTTCCAGTTATTTCATGGAATAATACAAGAAGGAACTAAAGACGAAGACATTGTCATTGCTAAAGTAACTACTGTACCACGAGAGTAAAAGACCAAAGGCGTGATCCTGGTCAAGTAGTAAAAGTAAACGACTTTGTTACGTCAGCCTTCCTCTGTCTTGGAACCAAGCTGAACTTTTCCAAAAGTGTAATGAAAATTTCCAGATTCATTTCCTCCTACAACTCACTTATAACACGCTGGCTCTACCTCGCATGATGGTGCTATCGATTTCTTTACATCTCTAGACAAATGACTAAATAATTTATAGAGAGAAAAGTATGTGGGTCACGCCGGTAAGTAGGTCAGAGAGCAAATGAAGACTCCCCAAGGGCTCATATTTGGAGAGAGAAATCCCAGCCGGCCGGGGTGGCCGTGCGGTTCTGGGAGCTGCAGTCTGGAACCGAGCGACCGCTGCGGTCGCAGGTTCGAGTCCTGCCTCGGGCATGGATGTGTGTGATGTCCTTAGGTTAGTTAGGTTTAATTAGTTCTAAGTTCTAAGCGACTGATGACCTCAGAAGTTAAGTCGCATAGTGCTCAGAGCCATTTGAACCATTTAGAAATCCCACTTCATCTGACGACCTCCCTCCCCCCCCCCCCCCCCACCACTAATCCTATTAAAGGCCGAGACAGTTACAGAGTAGAGAATTACTTCTAGACATGAGATTCATAACTGTAAAATGAGAAGGTTAAATGCATAATGGATATCAGTTGGACGTCAGTAATAAAATAATGTGAGATAAATAATTAATCAGGTCAGCAGCTGGATGGCGCCAGTCTAAAAAAACTCCCCTTGCGTTGACAAGACCTATATAAGCCTCTGTTTGTATTCGAGCAACTGCACGCAGCGAGGTCGTCTTTGGAGATATGCAAGCCCGTTACATCTCGCGGTTGTTAATCTGAAATCCACTAAACTGTTTCTGTCAGATGATGCACCTTTCGTTGCAGTGGAAGCGCCGGCCGTGGACTCGTCAGATGTAGATGCAGAGGTGTAGCTGCAATAGCCAGCCATGGTGACCGAGTGGTTCTAGGCGCTACAGGCTGGAACAGCACAACCGCTACGGTCGCAGGTTCGAATCCTGCCTCGGGCATGGATGTGTGTGATGTCCTTAGGTTAGTTAGGTTTAACTAGTTCTAAGTTCTAGGGGACTCATGGCCTCAGATGTTAAGTCCCATAGCGCTCAGAGCCATTTGAACCATCTGTAGCTGCAATGGTGAATGCGAATGGAATCCTCGATTAATGATTTTGGCAGTAAAGAGCGTACAACCATTTAAAAAGGGATGCACTTTCTTTATCCAATTACCCTGTAGTTTCGTCACGTACACTGCACTTCATTCGTTGTATATTAATATCCCACACTACAACTGTGTGGAATAAGTTTTCTTTAATTTACGTCTATGGTCACAAATGTTTTGTTAACAGATTACCGGTTTGGTCTATAATGACCACTATCAGATCTGTTTTATAAAACAAAGTCCTAATGTACTGCAGCCATAGTGGCATCGTCAAATGTTAAATGAAAAATCAGCACCAGCATCGTCAAATGTATATATAGAGTGGTCCATTGATAGTGACCGGGCCAAATACCTCACGAAATAAGCATCAAACGAAAAAACTACAAAGGACGAAACTCGTTTAGCTTGAAGGGGGAAAGCAGATGGCGCTATGGTTGGCCCGCTAGATAGCGATGCCACGGGTCAAACGGATATCAACTGCGTTTTTTTAAAAATAGGAACCCCCATTTTTATTGCAAATTCATGTAGTACGTAAAGAAATATGAATGTTTTAGTTGGACCACTTTTTTCGCTTTGTGATAGATGGCGCTGTAATAGTCACAAACGTATAAGTACGTGGTATCACGTAACATTCCGTCAGTGCGGACGGTATTTGCTTCGTGATACATTACCCATGTTAAAATAGACTGTTTACCAATTGCGGAAAAGGTCGATATCGTGTTGATGTACGGCTGTTGTGATCAAAATGCCCAACGGGCGTGTGCTGTGTATGCTGCTCGGTATCCTGGACGACATCATCCAAGTGTCCGGACCGTTCGCCGGATAATTACGTTATTTAAGGAAACAGGAAGTGTTCAGCCACATGTGAAACGTCAACCACGACCTGCAACAAATGATGATGCCCAAGTAGGTGTTTTAGCTGCTGTCGCGGCTAATCCGCACATCAGTAGCACACAAATTGCGCGAGAATCGGGAATCTCAAAAACGTCGGTGTTGAGAATGCGACATCAACATCGATTGCACCCATACCATATTTCTATGCACCAGGAACGTCGTGCACAGTTCTGCAGCTGGGCACAAGATAAATTACGGGACGATAACAGATTTTTTGCACGCGTTCTATTTAGTGACGAAGCGTCATTCACCAACAGCGGTAACGTAAACCGGCATAATATGCACTATTGGGCAACGGAAAATCCACGATGGCTGCGTCAAGTGTAACATCAGCGACCTTGGCAGGTTAATGTATGAGTATTTTAATTTAAAGAAACCTACCTGTTAACCAACTGTTCGTCTAAAATTGTGAGCCATATGTTTGTGACTATTACAGCGCCATTTCTCACAAAGCGAAAAAAGTGGTCCAACTAAAAAGTTCATATTTCTTTACATACTACACGAATATGTAATAAAAAATGGGGGTTCCTATTTAAAAAAGACGCAGTTGATATCCGTTTGACCTGTGGCATCGCCATCTAGGGGGCCAACCGTAGCGCCATCTGGTTTCCCTCTTCAAGCTAGACAAGTTTCGTTGTTTGCAGTTTTTTCGTTTGACGCTTATTTCGTGAGATATTTGGCCCGATCATGATCAATGGACCACCCTGCATATATTGTGAATAGCAACGATCCTTAGACACTCCCCTGCGGCACACCTGAAATCGCTCTTACTTCGGAAGACTTCTCTCCATTGAGAATGACATGCTGCGTTCTGTTATCTAGGAACTCTTCAATCCAATCACACAATTGGTCTGATGGTCCATATACTCTTACTTTGTTCATTAAACGACTGTGGGGAACTGTATCAAATGCCTTGCGGAAGTCAAGAAACACGGCATCTACCTGGAACCCGTGTCTATGGCCGTCTGACTGTGAACCTCGTCGATGAATAGCGCGAGCTGGAATTCACACGATCGTCTTTTTCGAAACCCATGCTGATTCCTACAGAGTAGCTTTGCTTTGTAGCAGCTCTTTAGCATACAAGTCCATTTACTTTCAGTGCCCTCAAAATTCTTTCAGTGCAAGATAACTGAAATATCTCATCCACTCGACGCCAACTGAGGAATTGATTGGCGCATGTGTTGTTCAACAAACAGCAGTCGTCACTCTCACAATGACTGTGTGTGTGTGTGTGGGGGGGGGGGGGGGGGAGGGTGTTTTCGTGTTCACGCACAATTTGAATCAATACTATTGACATCAGAGAGATAAGTAACAATAAATATAACTGTAAAGTATTTTAATGTGATGGAAAGTTACGAACTGAATTTTTACCCAACCCATGTCCTGCAAATTACGTTAAGTATGTAAGATGTATTAACTCCATAATATCGTTAGCAGAGACAGTGCGCTCTTGCAGCGGTTCGCGACAAGTGCAGCGATTAGCAGTGCGCAATGCCGCCGCGATTTGTTTATGCTGGCTGAGCATGGACACTGCAGCAGACACTTCGCCATAAACAGAAAGAAATCACCTTGGCTCTGACTGCAGTGAGCGGACACCACTGCCTGCATGTTCTTACAGTAATCAACGTGAGACTCTACTCACATGTGCCACGGAGTAATTGGAACGGGTATCATGTCATTAGTCATCAGAATATTAACCAGTAATGAAATGTCCACTCTATTTGGATCCCAAGAAAATAGGAACCTTCTCACAAAGTAATATGAGGTGATATCAAAATTTATCCAACACACAAAAAATAACTACAGAGCTTTCATGCACGCAGTAGTAGCGCACAAGGAAATATTATGTCTTCGAAGCTTAATATTCATTTCCTCGTCTCATATCAACGCCCTTGAGAAAACAAAGACAAAAAAACTAAAGTTTCTGAGAAGCATATAAGTCATTTCCTCTTCTCATATCATGGTTTTTGTTATAGTATGAAATGGAAAAATAAACAGTTTATGGTTCTGAAGCGTAATGACACCAGATTCTTTTCGTAGGCCCTATTGGAAACGCAAAAAGCAGGGAGCTCTCCATTCTTTTGTCCAACATTCTGTTTCCTTTCATGCATTACCAACGCTCGCAGATCTTTTATTTAAGGACTTGCGGACATCAAGTTCTTCAGCAGATTGAGCCTTAAGTTATTATGCTAATTACGGCATGGAATAAATGCAACAAAGACGAGTTTCCCTAGAGCAGTGAAAATATTTGCACATATCTGTATTCAGCAACGACTGCCAGCTACCACAAATCTTACAGAATTCATGCGGCAGGCAACACAATTGTGAGGGCAATTCAGACTTCATTCAGTAAGCCGTCAGGAGACGGACGGAAACATCAAATTAACGTCGCTTTTTGAGTCATATTCAGTCCAAAATGAGGCGTTATTAAGGTAGTTCTAGCAATTACACTTTGATAATTCGCATATGAGTATTCCGGTAGCCAAAAGGAACCGCTAATGTGAAACCATCGAGAACTACATTAATATCAAACTGCAAGAACTCGAGACAATACGTGGACTCTTCCCTTCGCTGCGTAACCTCCTGCTGTTATTTAGGATTCTCTCTGTCCTAGGCGTAATTCAAATAGAACTTCACATTCTTGAGGCGCTTTCCGCTATTCTTGACAAACATCAGCAACCTGTAATCACTGCGAGTAACAACTGTGTGGTGAAAATGGAACAAATTGTCAGTGGTTGTCGTGTGTTATGCTGTCAAACTGCTTAAAGTAACGGGAATGGTGGCGCTTCTCTTTGTTTGGCATCAGATCGAGTAATCTGGTTTAACAAACATCGTACTCCACTCTCGAGCTGCTACTGATACAGAATGATTACAGAGATCATCGTGTGGGTATTACATTACATCTGCAGTGAACTGCTTGACAAATATTACCGTCAGCTATGCAGCTGTAATAACTCACTACACAGGTAGCGCCATCACAAAGCAAAGACTAACGAATGGATGCCTTTGAAGTCCCGTTTCGCTGATGGCAAGACAAATGTTCGCAAATCACATGTATTGCCTCAAAAAACAATTGCATCTTAAATATCGAAGGACAGACGTCCACACTGTCACAGGGCGTTGAAATACAGTAACGGCGGCAGACGAAAATTTGTGCCCGATTGGGGTTCAAACCTCGACCTCCTGCTTACTAGGTGGACGCGCTTACCATTGCACTGTCTGGACACAACGGCCAAACTCCCTGCAGGACCCATCTACACGCGCTCCTCGTCAGACGCAAATTCACATCTTTGCCGCATACCATATACGCGATACCCGTAAACTCTACATAAACGATCTTTCAACCACACAAAACACAACGATGGCAATCTACGGGGATGACACAGCCATCCTAGCGCAAGATTGGAAACCATCAAACATTACGTCACGCTTACAGACTGCACTCAGAGTGGCTGGGCCTTGGTTGGAGAAATGGCGTGTTAGAGTAAACGTCGACAAGTGCGAAGCCGTTCTGTTCACTAGAAGACCGAAGCAACTGCGCAAACACCGATACTGTAGACCAATAACTCTAGATGCACGCCCAATACGTTTCCGTGAGAAAGTCAAGTACCTCGGTGTCTGGCTGGACCGGGAACTACTCTGGGGGGACCACATACAACACATGACCAACCGAGCTAGCGCGAGGCTCAAACAGCTCTACCCTATGCTCAACAGCCGTAGCACACTGAACAGAAGGGTGTCGAGGTCCATGTACAGCCGTGCTCAAAAGTATACGAACGACCTGAATTGCATTTCGCCTGATTCGAATGCAACCCACATAGCGCAGCTGTCTAGCAGGTCCTCTAATCGCCCCTCGGTACAGTCGTTTGACTATTGAAAATGGTTCCAACAAGTCACCACTAGAAAACACTGCTCTGTATCGCAATAACTCAAGATGTAAAGTAATACCAAGGTACTACAAATATCAGGGAACATCTTATCACAGATAAGACGGTTCTTCAGGCTTGTAAGTTCACATTTATTGCAATAAATGACATACATGAAATGTTACCACTCTCATTATTACGTCAGATAGGTAATTCACGTAGTAAGTTCGTCGTATTCATGATTTCCTCTTCAAAATAACATACCGTACTTATTATTTAACACAAAATGACATTAAAAATTTAAGTTATTCACGAGCAGCTAGTTGAGAATATGTATGAACTTCAAATGACACGACGAACCGTCTCGTTCTGCATATGGATTCAAACCCAGGTCATGCAACTAAGCAAAGCCTTCGTGACTGACGGAAACTACCAGTCATTCCTGACTAGGCATACAGAGAGTGATATACTTCGATTTTAGACAGTATCAGTTAGCAAATATCAACTTAAATTACATAACGTAAACATTGTTAACGGACGCGAATTCCTACCCAGCATCTATTGTCCTTGTTAACGAACTACGAGAGATGTTAAATATTGCTTCTTCACAAGTAACTTTCTTGAAATGCCGTGAGGTAAAGCTTTGTGTTGGACAGGGATTCGAACCCAGAACCTAATTGGATTGTCATCGAAGCACAATCACCTGTGACATATCGGATTTTCTCGGCAGTAGCTAGATGTTTTAACTGAAATGACGAGACGAAACATTAATTTTTTCTTTCCCAGGACTACAACCTGGCACCTATCGCTGTTATATCCTAGAGAAAACGAACGTTCAAAATCGCTTTGTTACACCAGCAGCGACATGTGAGCATGTTTGAACTAGAAATAATACGACGAAGAGTTCAGTGCTGACTGGGAATCGAGCCCCACACATATCGTTAGTGTTGACAACGAATGAAAATACATTAAAAATCAAAATTATTAACCACCAGCAAATAGGTGTTCTCATGCTAGAGCTTGATAACACATAATGAAAGCTTTAGTGCCGGGCCAGTATTCGAACACTTTCACGCGCAATATGTGGAGATGTTGAGGAATCTGCAGTTTTGAACAAACAACAAATTGCAGTCGAGCTGTATTGTCATGAAGGGATCAAATTCCGCGTTAAGGGCGGTCTGGTTGCATCCCCAGATCAGAACCAATTTTATCGACATACAAAAGCTCAAATAAAAGATGGAATAAGTGTCCTGTGACCCTACATAGCGTTTGTTTCGTCACTAGAAATAAATAACTAGTATAAGAAAGGTTACTGGCGACAGAGTTCCCACATTTCGCCACTCCTGACTTTATTGTGCTTCAGCGTAACGTCTAATTGGTAGAGAAGGAATATCATGTTTAACATGAATGTCAGACCACAATGCCATTATACTTTCTTCACTTGGCATAGCCAGAAGAGAACAGAAACTGTCTTTCCTTATCAAAAATCATCAGCAGAAGTTGGAATCGAACCCACTCCAGAAGTGTATGAATTTAGCATCAATCCAAGAGACCACCAAATTCTCTTCTCTATCACTCCTTTTTCTATCATAACAATGTTGCGCCACACTGGATGAGAATTCTGACACACAGATTCCCTGTAGTGGTTTGCAGCATGTTCAGTACATTCATTTACTTGGTTGACCGAATCGCCATGAACTAGCTGCCTCGGCAACCCAGTGCATACATTCGACTCTATTTTGTAATCACCAAAATAAAATCACGTAACAGATGCATCTCGAAACTTTTGTATTATGTATGGGGAGAGCGCATCGTGCCAAAATACGTCAGAAAAGTATTTTCTACATTAGCTGTCGTGTGGCAGTGGCATTTTATTCTTCAGAAAACCTTGTTTGGCAGCTTTAACTCAGAACAAGTTTTCTACATGCATGTAATCAATAAACTGCATGTGCATTGTCAGACTGTTATAGATAACATCATAGAATTCGTATATATCGTTGATGATTAATTTCTCTCTCATGTTAACTAATGTTTTAACAACACTAAAAGAAACCGTACGAAAAATGTGCACTGTATTATAAGAAGTGAAATAAAACTACCCACGATAACCTTACGACGAAAGTCTGTTTCAATAAAACTGAGTATCTGTACACAAGCGTGCCTCCATAGGCACGAAGTAGTAAAATACTAATCACTTAGATTTCGATTGGGTCTGTGTTTGATTGGTATGCTGTGTCATACTCAAGTGGTATGCAAATGTGGCATTTCATAAATAAAGTTATGTATTCCTAGAAACCCAAAATTTGTTTGCCAGCAGCGGAAAGAGGCTTTAGCTGTTGTGCAGCATTGTAAGTTTTTCACCATTGCACTATGAGCCGAAAGTATTTTCTTGCGATTTCCTTATCGATGTATGATCTGACTGCTTGTAGCTCTTTCACAGAAGGGATTAAAACGTCACAGTCAGCAAGTCTGGAACCGCAAACCAAAAGAGACGTTTTCTCTCAGATTAGCACGTTTCCACAGAGCTAGGGAAGAGACATGTGTCTCGGTCTCCTCTTACGAGACCAGTAGTGGCTAGAAATCGTAAACCGCTAATTAAAGGACCAGATTAGATGCGATTTTCACGTGCAACGACTTTCCTGGGCTGAAAACCGTAAATTTACAATCTTTTGTTACAGCTCAAACGTTAATAATAACTCAGATTAATCAATGGAAATGACAGGAAAAATCAAGTGAACTTTGAGGCTTCATTCCGTGCACACCAGGAAGTAACTCGTCGATCACAGAGTTGCCAAATATACCTTGCCTTGTTGCCAAATCTCAGTTACATTACCAGCAGGAATAAGACGAACCGATGTGATCCTACAGTGGGCTGGGAAGTGACCACAGCTGACGTCTAAAAGACGCGGCCTGGAATACGTAATCCGTCTGATTCACATTTCTGTAACTGGGTTTAGGGACTGGAGCGTAGTTACTAATAATGCTCAGAACTGACTGCAAACTAAACTTCATAAATCAGTAACTCTCATAGTTGTTTTTATATATCTTTCGTAAGTGTACTCAAAAACAAGAAAATCATTGACGAACGTTTTCGTGCCTCGCCGATAGTCGAGCACAACAAACAAATAAATAAAAAAAAAGACTGTGTGCGTGTGTGTGTGTGTGTGTGTGTGTGTGTGTGTGTGTGAGAGAGAGAGAGAGAGAGAGAGAGAGAGGGAGAGAAAGAGAGAAAAGAGAGAGAGAGTGAGGGAGAGAGATAAAAAAGAATGAGAGAGAGAGTGTAAAAAAGTGTTTCAAAGAAACTGAATCATGGTATGTAAAGAAGTCTTTCATTAAAATGACACGTTCTACATCATTACGAAATGTCGTATTCATTACCTATGGAACAAGTATTAATCTAATCTAATCTAATCATATCATATTGCTGACTAGTCATGAAGAGGCACGAATTACAGAAATTTTCGCCAATATCAGTAACCAAATCTAAACTTGAAAAAAAAAACAATTTTGTAATAAACTGGGACTCCTGTAAAGACCTTTTCGTCCCTGTTAACTAACCACGAAAGATGTGTGATATACCTCCATTCAGAAGGAACAAAGTGTTCATGCATTTAAAGATGAAGCGCATGATGTGAAGTTCTGTGACGGAGATACGAACCCAGCACGCAATCGGATTGTTAACTAAGTAAAATCAAATGTTACGTATCGGTTTTTCTTACCAGCTGCTAGATGTTTGAATCTAAAATAAGGATACAAATTTTTGTGCCTGAGCGACAATCGAACCGCACACCTACCGTCCTTCTTTATCATCCACGAACGCAGCTTAAGTAACACTTGCTTACTCACCAACAGTAAGGTGTGTGCGTGTTTGACCAGAATTTAACGACACCTATTGCGATTGTTGGCAACACATGAACATAAATTAAAAATGCACGTTAGTTTTGACTAGCAGACTGGTGATAGGGCTTGAAATGCAATTATGAATACATTTGTACTGGATCAGGATTCGAACCCACATACTTACCTTGGGAGGAGACCTAGAGAAGAATGCAGTCTTGGGAAAAGGAACGAAATGATTGACTATACTGTTCCGAGAGATTCAGATCCTCGAAAGATGAGATACGAATTTGAATCACAGTCCAGCACCAAATTTTTCAACGTCTCTAGTTCAATCAAGTACAACAAAAATAAGAGTCCTGTTCCTTTAAATGGCTATCGTTTCATCAAATAAAATAAAATTTTCTAATGTAAGTAAGTTTACTGGAGACAGTATTTCTGTTTACCATGACTTCCGCCTATGTTATTTCCCAACGTAAACCGGCTCTGCCCAATTGGTAATGAAGGAACGTGATGTTTAATGCGGATTCTGGATTATAACGTCTTTCTCCTGAGGTTACCAGAGGTAAAGTAAATCTGTTTGTGCCTCTTAAAAGCAAATGCCTGAACCCACGCATTGCACCAGACCATTGTAGCCACATTTCCCAGCCTCAGGAGTGTGCTGTAACGGATGATGTGCTTAGCTTACAAAATTAGTCACGGTGGAAAAAATGCGAGTCTATTAAATGGTTAAGTAGAAGCAATCTTCTGACGTAGAGATTATGCTATTCTGATGTCAGCAGGATGTAAAGACTCTTCTAGGCATCATAGCCTCGATGTAAAGCCATTGTATCAGGAATTGTCGGTTCTTCCTGGGGAAATGGAAAAGTTTAAAGAGGCTCAACAAATGTCGATGGGATTATTATTAAAAGATATATCCGATCAAGTTGCGGAAGGACACAGGAAGCTGCAGAAAGAACTAAAAGAGGATATTGATGGTGTTGGTCTTTTAGTCTTAGTCTTAGTCTTTTGAATGTTATCGCTGGAAGAACAGAAACATCAGATTTTCGGCATATGGAATATTCGAATTCAATTTAAGTCTTCAAACGTTTCGAGCAACGGCAGAATATCCGTAAGAAAAGCTGACAACAAGAAGCCAAGCCATGCCTGCCTTCTGGCGGGTGTGGCAATGATAGTGATCTCAATAACAAAATTATATAGGAAAGAAACGTTGCCAACTCAACCACTAGAGAAGCACCATAATTATGAATCGCGTCTGGTGAATACGCCTTCAAGGTTTCGGTCCGATTAAGACAGTAAAACATTAATAATTGTCGCAGTCATTAACTTATGACGTTTTCTTTGCACTCAGCGCATCGATGTATTACAAATAATTACAACTAGCCCCTAAACCTAGTTAGAAAATTGCGAATATGACTCATTGACATATAATGAGGATATTCCAGGCCTTGCCACCCACAGCTTTGAGACGAAGCTATAGCCTCTTCCGAGGTCACTCATGGAGCACATCAGCTGGTATTCTCCCTGGTAGTATAACTGAAACTTGGCAACAACGCAGAATATGTTTGGCAACTCTGTGACCGACGAATTACTTCCTTGATGGTACAGAACTAACCTGCTAAATTCACTTGATATTCTCATGTCATTTCAGTTGAATAACGTGTGTGATTTTCTCTTGAGATGTGATATCAGTTAATACTTTTGAGTCCACGAACGTCGTTCCACAAGAGAAATACAACTACTCTCGTCTCTTACGTTGGGGTTTATCAGCCAAAGAGGCTACTGGGCTAATAAGTAAGACATACATGCCGCACCTCTCCAGTATCTCCGAGGTAACGTGCTTGCCTATCAAGTTCGAGCTGCTTCTGTTCGCCTTTCGAGACTCACTGAAAGCCAGATTTTTAATTCTTTTGTAGCAGAGCTACAAGCAGGCAGATAGAAACTCAATAAGGCAATCGTAAGACAACGTTCGAGCAAAATTCGTCTTGCTACTTTCAGTACCCCTTAGTCTCAGAGCGAAAACCTTATGGTACTGCAAATATTCATAATGCCACTTTTGTTTTCTGCCGACGTATTTTTTTTTTGTTTTGTGAATACGTAATTTTATCTATGAACTACATTTTCATAATACTTGAGTATGATACAGGACACGAAGTAAATACAGACATTTTCGAAGTCAAAAGTCGGTAATATCCTAATAATTAGTGTTAAAATAGGCACAATCGTATTACAGGCACTTAATGCTTTATTAAGATAGACTGCCGTCATGACGTTTCTATAGTAGGTTGAATTTAAGTTGTATTAGTACGATGAATATTTTCATTGCGTTTTCCATTGGTTTATTGTACACAACAGTAATCATCAAAGAGAAATTAATCGGAAGCAGTATGTTCTTCCACAATATTAAAAACAATCAGACAATGCTAAAGTAGTTTACAAATTCCACGCCTGTAGAAATCTACTGGTTCTAAAAATGTCATTAAGCTAGTGTAGTGTGAAGAGCATTTTCGTCTATAAATGAATTGCCTTGACGGTTGATCGATCAAGAGTGGGAAAGGTAAAAGTTTACGAGTGTATTATCAGAGGGGCAAGTGCCTCAGAGATGACTTCCCTACCAAGCTCCTGGATAGTTTTGTTTCTCAAACCAACAGAGTGCGTTATCATGCAGTAGCACACGTGATGTAGTTTTGCCAGTCGATTTTTTTACACTGCGACCGAAAGGTCTCTTAATTGTTGGCAACAAATTCCATCTGTGATGGACAAATCCTCGAGGAAGAATTATTAGTGCAGAACACACATTTGGAGCTATCAGATGGAAAATATTATGTTCACACTAATCTTTGCTCGAGTTTACATCGTTTGGTAGGGCTCAGCCTTTCATTTCTTCTTAGAAAGTTAACGATCAAGGCAACTTAAGTCGTCACCAGTAACAGTGTTGCGTAGGAATGCTCAATGAGCGACCTGACGACGTTCAAGCAAAACTGCAATAATAGTCACTCCGTAGATTTTTGTTGTTTCGAATTAGAGCACGCAGTACTCCTACACCAGACTTCTGCACTTTGCCTGTTGAATGCGAATTTCGCATGATGGTTAAATGGTAATCTATTACATATATCAGTAGTCAAGACTTCCTTAATGTGAAAAATCATTCATGCCAGAACGATCTGGCGTATTTTTCCCAAAAGCACTCGCTCCACACACAGTTCAAATCCTTCTGCCTCCTCTGTATTCACCCCTCTGTTATACCAAAAGTAAATATTGTGATGCAGATGTTACACCTATTTCCACTTGTGACTCAATTTTACAATGCTTAACCGTACTTCTGATTTTCAGGTATGCAAAATCCAATGCTTAACCAAACGATGATAACTAGAACTTCAAATTTGAAAATGACAGTTGATGCATACACTGTCAGCGTCGCGCCACGTTCACCTGGGCGGCGCCGGATTTCAGGCGGCGGGTGGCGTCTGGCCGTTGGCCGGTAGCCGCTGCAGTGCGAGGAAACGCTCGAGCGTAAGCTGTTCTGACCGTGACATAGCCACGTGTTGTCCTGCGGAATTGTTTCTGGAAGTATTTGTTATTACTGGTGGATAGAATGTGAAGGGAATTATCTTCGATGTTCAATCAGACTCGTAATTTTAGACGAGGGCCGAAATGTGATTAAAAAAAATAACGGTTGGACGCGAACACGCGAGTACAAATGTATTGTGCACGGCGATTACCACTAGACCACGGATCACACAACACAACATCTTGGAAGTAGACAACACTTACTCGTAACACTTCCACATCTAACGGTGTAGCCAGATTGTGCAGGTGGCCCAACTTAACGTTGTCAGGGGCGGTCGATTTTATTGCCCACTTTAAGTGAAGGCCTCAGACGAAGTCTCTGAGGCGGCCGGCATGTGGTCGGTTTTTATGTCTAAGACTGTACACCATTTCCAGGAAGTACCGGCGCAAAAAGTATTGGTGATAAGCGTATAGGCCACCAGTTGTGGCGTATTTCTAGCAACCTTTTGTGTACTGAATTCTTGGGCAAGACGCAAGAGGGTACAGGCTGTGGACGCGCCAACACACCAGTAGAATGGTTGACTTGCATTGGTCGTCGAAGCAGTTAGTTTTAAGGTCTTAATTAGTGTATGAAGGTATGATAACTGATACACGTAAGTAGTAAAATGTGAGCGGAAGTCCTGTATGAGGAATTAGAGAGATTGACCTCAATATGTTAATTATTAGAATTAAGGTCGTTGAGTGGGAGCACTATGTTAAAGATTCAGGACGAATATTCTCGGAAGGAAGGAGGTACGTTGCGCAACAAATAAGTACAGGCTTGGATTTGGGGAATTCTTGTAAATTTCGCGCATCTGTGGCCGGAGGACAGTATTTAAGGGACCGATTTGCACATCGAGTGGCAGGCGCGGGCGATGTTGATATTTTGCAAACGAATCTGCGAGGCAGGTTCACGACACGCATTAACACGATTTTAGTAAACTGCAGGAGCATCCAAGGAAAGGTCCCGGATTTATTATCGCTTATTGAAGGCTATAATGGACAGATACCAATGGGAACAGAAAGCTAGTTTAAGCCAGACGTCAATGACAACGAAATCCTAAGCTCAGATTGGAATTTTTATCGTTAGGGTAGGTTGGTCGTCAATGGTGGCGGTGTTTTTATTGCAGTAAAAAATTCTATAAAATCTAGCGAGGTTATCACGGATTCCGAATGTGAATTAATCTGGCTGAAATTGAATATTAAAGAACAGTCAAAAATGGACCACCTGGGTCAGTATCTGTAGTCGTAGAGCGCTTCAGACAGAGGTTCAGATATTATTAGTAATTTTCCTGATCATGCCATTGTAATAGCGGGTGACTTCAACTTGCCAGGTATAGATTGGGAGTGTTATGACTTAAAAACTGGTGCCAGAGACGGGTAATCGTGTGGCTTTGTTCGGATGCCTTGTCCGAAAAATTGCCATGAGCAAATAGAGAACCTATTTGTGAGGGCAACGTCTTAGATCTCCTGCCAACAAACAGACATGAAATTATCGAATCAGTTAACGTAGAGGAAGGTATCAGCGATCATAAGGCTGTGAAAGCATCTATGACGACGGGTCCTACAAGGAATGTTAAGAAAGGTAGGAAGACATATTTGCTCAGCAAGGGTGTTAGGATACACATTTCAGAATATCTCAGCAGTCAGCATCAAATATTCGGTGATGAGGACGAAGATGTGGAAAACAAATGGAGTAAAATTCAAAGACTCGTTTAATATGCCCAAGAAAAGTATGTTCCAAGTAAGGTTTTAATGTATGGGAAAGTACCACCATGGTTTAATAGCCGTGTTAGAAAAGCGCTACGTAAATAAAGAGCACATCATCCCAGATTCAAGAGAAGTAAAAACCTAACTGACAAACAAAAGCTGAACGAAGCGAAAATGAGCGTAAGGAGAGTAATGAGAGAAGCGTTCGATGATTTTGAAAGTAAGACGTTGTCAACCGACCCGAGTAAGAACCCTAAGAGATTTTGGTCATATGTAAAATCAGTAAGTGGGTCAAAATCATCTACCCATTCTCTCAGCGACTACACCTGCACCGAAAAGGAAGATAACAGAGAGACGACCGAAATACTGAATTCGGTCTTCCGAAGTTGTTTCACAGCGGTAGATCGTAACACTGTCCCTCCTTTCAATCGTCGTGCGAACGTCGAAATGGCAGATATTGAGATAACAGATAGCGGAATTGCATAGCAGCTACAATCGCTTAGTAGTGGAAAGGCTTCAAGACCGGATGAGATACCTACAAGATTCTGTAGTGTCGGTAGCTGGGCCGACACCGTGACGTTGATGGCTGAAAATGAAAGCTAGACTAACGCTGTAGCCGATAGTGCACGCAAGGCTAAAGCAGACGGGCGTGAAGTCTGGAACATGAGAACTTATAAATGAATAAGAAGAAAAGTAGGTAGATGCTTTTTACTTATCTTTTATTTAGGCCTTGGAATACATCTCTCTTGAATACTTGTAAGCTATAGGCACTGATACAACTGGCGCCTTGCTAGTTCGTTGCCATTAACTTAGCTGATGGCTATTCTGTCTCTCGGCTAATGAGAGAGAAAGGCTTCGTACAACTGGGGCGGTAGCTAGGTTCTCGTACAACTGGGGCGAGTCCTCTCTCGTATCACGAGACCTGCCTTGGTGGTGGCGCTAGGTCTGCGATCACAGTGGCGACACGCGGGTCCGACATGTACTACATGGACCGCGGCCGATTTAAGCTACCACCTAGCAAGCGTGGTGTCTGGCGGTGACACCACAGATTCTATAAAGATTATGCGAAAGAACTTGCTCCCCTTCTAGCAGTAATTTATCGTACATCGCTTGAGTAACGAAACGTACCTAATCACTGGAAAAAAGCGCAGGTCATTCCCATTTTTAAGAAAGGCCGTAAGACAGACCCACACAATTATAGACCTATATCATTGACGTCAATCTGTTGTAGAATTATGGAACATGTTATAATGAGCCTAGTGTTTTTAAAACCTTCCGAACCTAGGGTGGAAACAATGCGTGGGTGACTGACAAATTTTTACTACGGTTATGAATTTTTAAATCTATGGAATAGTCACCCACACTATCAGCTCATTTATTTATAATTTTATTATTTTAAGTAAACAGGTGATGGGGAAAATTAAATCAAAGAAAAGACAAGTAATTTTAAACTTTCACATTTATTTTAAAATTCATCGGTGTTCAATAAAACGTATAACTCATGTTAAGTCTGTCGCCAAGCTGTTGCCTTATTTACTGTTGCGAATTAATTAAGAAAAGTGTTAGCGGGGTTTCAAATGGCATAAAAATGTGATTTCCAAGGAACAGGAAACATAAAGAATAGGAAACAGAAAGAACAGGAAACAGAAAGAACAGGAAACAGAAAGAACAGGAAACAGAAAGAATAGAAAACAGATAGAATTGGAAACAGAAAGAATAGGAAACAGCATGGGACACCGCATTCGAACAAACACACGAAGATAGTTCCAGGGTACAGAAAAAAGGAACTGAACCATGACAAATCCATTTAATTTAAGGCAAAAAAATACCACTCCGTGCGTAGTCGTGTTCCCAATGGATAACCACAGACTGGTATTGGAAGTTTAGACAATGATCACGTGTTTTGATGTATCCACAGTCTTACCAAAATTCTCTATAAAAATCTTTCTAGAAATTGTGAAATAGGAAAACGGCTCGCGATAGCGATTAATTAAGTTTGAATACACGAAATATTATGCAAAAGAGTAGCTGAGGGCTAGTTTTGCTACTACAGCACATGTCCACGTCCACAAGTTCATTTACAGAACATGTGTAATTCCACAACGATTTTAATGACGAAATCGAATCCAAACATTAGTTACAAAAGAAACTTCCGAACTGCGTTAGTAACGGCATAGTATTGACCTGATGGCTCAAACAATTTTTTGAGCAGCTGGTACTGCTACTACAAAGCACACACCGCGTGGTTTGAACACAAAGAGAAATTAGTAATTTCAAGAATTTCAACGAGAGAAAACACTTATACGCTCATTCACGCTAAAGAGAGATAATTTTAATCAGAATTACGCCTCATGACAACGTGCTTCCACTTTCCTTTATTGGAGTGGAAACAAAGCAACTACCGCAATACACTCCAAAACCAACACTGAAATCGCCCTGCATCCCGATTTTAAATAATATATAAAACATTTTCTATGTAGATCTGCAAGAAAAGTAATTAATATTTCAGTTAGGCTGAAAACTTAAGAACTTCATTGTCCTTCGGACTCACCAAACACGTGCTTACCTGGAGATGTAACCACTTGAGAAACTGACCGCAGACTGACCCCGTCCGAGGGTATCCCACAGATACAATAGGAATTGGGCAAGGAGGTAGCTTCCTTTATCAACCTGACAAGGCATGGACAGAACCACTCGAAGAAATCGTGTCTACCTACTCGGACGTTGGTGTTATTGTTCTCTAGCATACAGAACTTCTCTGTACCACCGAGCATGCTACTACAAATACTCACACTCATTCATCGTTTCACGCCAGAAGGGAAGGAGATGACAATATCTTAAGACATCATATACACTACGTGAAGGAGACAGATGTGGGTTTCATAGGAAACTGTATGGTAAGAATTACATATAAAAATGAGTTTGAAAGTGTTGTATGACAAGTTGTTCTTGTTTATATGTGAATATAACATATTCCAGTGCTCAGTCTCCTTCCAGATAAATTTAGAAATACCACAATAAATTTACAGATGCAAATGTATGATGTAAACAACAATAAATCGAGGAAAATAGCATGAAAGTAATCTAACAGAGACCTTCCGTCACAGCAATACTCTGGGAAAAGACTGTGCGGAGAATGTTCTGGCCATGCTAGGACATTCCCAAGCAGGCTTTTCACTCACAATTCAAACGAATTACGAAGTGCAAAAAGACAAAATATTTTGACAATCTACTAAAATAAAGAGAAATCTGTGACAACTGTTTAAAGGATAATGTAGACCAAATTCGGTCAGCAAGTAAACTCAATGGTCCCTATGTCATTAATATGAAAACGAGTTAATTGATGGTTGTCACCCTTATGGGGTTCACCAGTATCTGCTCAATGCAAGAGCCAATTGATCACAGGCCAATTTATGATTGATTATTAATAATAATGTCGTGTGACGAGGGCCTCCTGTCGGGTAGACCGCACGCCTGGTGCAAGTCTCTTGATTTGACGCCACTTCGGCGACTTGCTCGTCGATGGGGGTGAAGTGATGATGATTAGGACAACACAACACCCAATCCCTGAGCGGAGAAAATCTCCGACCCAGCCGGGAATCGAACCCGGACCCTTAGGATTGGCAGTCTGTCGCGCTGACCACTCAGCTACCGGGGCCGGACGATTGATTATTGATATACAAATTAATGAAAATAACAAAGGTGCCAAAAAAATGGTTCAAATGGCTCTGAGCACTATGGGACTTAACTTCTTAGGTCATCAGTCACCTAGAACTTACAGCTACTTAAACCTAACTAACCTAAGGACATCACACACATCCATGCCCGAGGCAGGATTCGAACCTGAGTCCGTAGTGGTCGCGCGGTTCCAGACTGTAACGCCTAGAGCCGCTCGGCCGCTCCGACCAGCACAAAGGTGCCACAGCAGTTAATAAAATAAAGAAATATGAGTATTATACAACGGAAGAATAAAATGCACAATCATCTCACAAATAGAAAAAAATATTGTTTTGCAAAGTAGCTACCTTAATGACAATGGTGCAATATTCCATAAATCTAATAATTTGCAGATTTAATAAATTTGTGGCACTGATTTAATGAGTTCACTATAGATCAGTTAATAAAAAAAAAAAAACAAATGGTCACTGTGTCGTTAAATTGGCTCCAAAAATAATTAAGTTATTGTTACCCTTATGGGATTCACCACTATAAATATACCTCATGCAAAGGCCTATCGACCAAGGCCCAATAAGAATTAATTTTACTTATCAAACATAAAATCAGCAAATCCACAGCAATGAATTTACGAAAAACGAATTTGTAGTGCTACTTACCTGGTAGATTTACACAAAAATAACATCAATAGATAAAAACACATCCTAAAATACAAGGATCAATAGCAATTCACATTAAAACATCATAGAACCAAAAGTCTAATAATTTGCAGATTTAATAAATTTGTGGCACTGATTTAATGACTACTATGGATCACTCAGTCAGCAAAACAAATGGCCACTGTGCCGCTAAACTGAAACCAAAAATAATTAAGTGTTTGTTACCCTTATGGGGTTCAACGCTGTAAATATTCCCCATGCAAAGGCCAATCGACCAAAGCCCAATAAGAAGGAAGTTTAATTATCATTCCGATAAAATCAGCAATACCACAGCAATGAATTTACGAAAAACTATTTTTAGTGCTACTAACCTAGTATACCACAAAAAAAAACAACATCAATAAATAAAAACACATCCTAAAATACAAAGATCAATAGTAATTCACATTAAAACATCATAGAACCATAAAAAACGGTAACTGAGCAGTCTCGACAATATTTTTTAAGTAATTCAAATAAATAAGATTGGAGCTTCACATTAAAGTTTTTCTTTCAAGTGTTCTTTGAAAGAAAGCAGAAGACTAATATCAATTCTGACAGTTTAATAAGATATTCAGTCTTGCTGAAAGAAACACGCGTATAGGCATTTCAATATGAACCCTATGATAACTGTATTCACTGGCACATGCAGTAGTTCCACTGTAGCGAGGTACAGTAGAAGGGGAGGGGCTCATCGAAGCAACTGTCAGTAGGGAATGCTGTCCTTATGCTACGTTAGATCTCGCCGTCTCTGCCATCACATGAAAGTTTCTCGATGTGGCCCGTGTTACGTACATCGATGTGGTTGATATTTGTGTCTTTGATTGCGATCTATTCGTCGTAGGCGTCTTGTGTACCAATGTTCGCTTGTGTGTTCCTGCACAAGGATGGCACTTTAAGAGCTCTTCTGTGTGCCCTCCTTAACAAGCAGAGAACACCGACCAATATTTATGGTCGCTTGACAGCAAGCATGTGGCCAGAGGTGAAGACATTCCTGCATCTACCTGAGTCGAGCGATTCCTCCTCGTGTTGTCAAACCCGTGAAGTTTCGTCATTCGGCTCGCCGGTTTTGATATTCCTGCGCATGGATGGCACTTAAAGGCTCTTCTGTGTGCCATCCTCAGCAAGCAGGGAAGATCGACCAAGGGTTTACTGCCACTTGACAGTAGGCATCCGGCAGAAATGTTAACAGGCATCGTTGACATCTGTAAGCTCCTTGAGATGATACCTTTCAAAGGCCTCCACACCCCTTTATCACCAGTCTTCTGTCATTTCACCGCTGTTACGAGTGCTCTTTGATGGTTACCCTAGTCGTGAGCGCGCACTTCCCAGCCAATTTTCCACTCATTATCGGTCTGTGACGGTAACAATCTTTTACTCGCTCGTCACGTGGTGCACTGCCGTCATATGGATTTCTGCACGGCTCACCGCTCGCCGTCTCAGGTCATCCGCCCCACGGAGGCTCACACTCGTGCAGCCGGTCATTAGCTGTAGAGATGGGGGATCCGCTCCTGAACTAATTCATAGAGTTGAATCTTTCAAAGGAGTGAACAGTCAGTGATTCAGAAAAAAAGAATGGTAGCTCCTAACGTTTCCCACACACACACACACACAGAGAGAGAGAGAGTCGGAGAAGATCAGCGGGGCCTCTGCTGGTCAGAGCACACTGCACGCCACACAACACAGCCAGCGCCGGCCTCTGCCCTGCTTCTGCCTTGGCTGCCTGCATTGTGCAGTGCCCCATTGGATTTTGTGTTTCACATATGCCGTGCTGTCTCTGTGCTTCCTCTGCCGCGTGCAGTGTCTGGCGCACCTTAACTTAGCGTCGCACTCCGTCAGCGATCGTTTCAGTCGCACGTCCTGCCCTCTGGGTAGTTGATGCGAGCAACAGGACAGAGAGCCTCCTAGCGGAGAACATAAGAACTACTTGCAACAACCTGCTCGCAAGAGAACGGACGATTCAACAACCAGCTCGCAAGAGAACGGACGATTTGTCTCGGAGCGGGTGACTGGTAGCCGTTCACCGCTCCCTCCACCCTCGGAACTCGCCCGCTCAATGCTCACCCCACCGTTCTCGACTCTAGCCAGAGCGTTGAGCAAAGCAACTCAGGTGTCACTCTGGTCTCTGCGGTCTTAGCTCACGCAGTAATACAGCTTGCGGCTCGACCTGCTTGACTCAGCTCCTCTGCATCAGAGTTCGTCTATACTGGATATTGTTCTTCGTAGTAATACCGGTATGTATATTACATAATTATGTTATGTATACATCATTTATTTTTATTTTATTTTTATTTGTTTAAACTGATCAAATGGGGTTCCTGACGACTCCTCTTACTATAGGATTTTTTATTATGGACACTCGAATTTATGCCTTAATTACGAGCAAACCGACAAACATATAGCAAAATATGATACACCAATATTTTCCTTGTTTTATTCTGTGTAAGGCTATATGCAGCACTTTGGTCTTACAGTCAAATTTATATATTTTTCTCCTTATTGTAGTACGGATTTTGCGATTTTAGGCGTCTTCGGAAGGAAACGTTCACTTTAAAAATATATGGCTTGGGATGTATTTGTACGAGGTTAATGAAATTTTAATACATTATAGCCAAATACATTGTTAATGTAAATCTCAAGTTACAACATTTTCCGATCACCCAAAAAACCACGATAAAGTAAAATAAATCAATAATCAAAAACTTTGTCATATTGTGGAAATTTCAATAAACAATACAAAATTCTTACTCATTATCTGTGTTACTTCAAAATAGGATCAAATAAGATCAAAATACAGGTATAGTACTGGAATAAACCAAGTTTAAAGGGCAATGTGCCTTCCATTTATTTTCTATTGTGAATGAGTGGTGAGTCATGAAAAAGAGCTGGTTCATTTCAGGGAGTGAACATTTCTGATCCGATCTCTGAAAAGAACAGTTCTGCCCATCTCTAATTAGCTGCGGGTGTAAGGGAATTTGGTTCCCTTTTGTTGTCAAGTGCGCTCCATAAGTGGCGTGGCTAGCAGCGTGTCCCGCTAGGAAACCCGCATGTTTGTGGCTAATCCCTTGTCAGGCTGCACCCCCTGCTTCGTAATAGTTTAGCTGGTTCGCTTCTCCTTCTCAACTGCATTCGCAGAAATTGTTCATCATAGTTATGTGATTACAAAAGTCATACATAATACCGCTTAGTACTGCTTGTCACAATTTTTGAGAAGAAAAGTGAGACAAAAGTTAATTGAATTGACAGTATAAAATTATGTAAATCCACATCACTAATGTGGTGTGACTCCAAATTAAACACTTCAGTTCCGTTTTATTAAATGAAGCGCTAATTATTTATTCACTAAATTAATAGGATTATGCCTTGTGTAAGAATGGGTCAGTACAGCGTAGGGTTCACATGTTATTTACACACACATGAACACATTTCGTCTATTCTACTAACTAACTACCCATAAACATGAATTACTCAAAACTTTACTTCAAATCACTACTAGTTAATACAACAAGCTACTTCAACACAGTGTTTTAACATTAATTTTTTTTTATACCACTACTAAATTGTCCTTAATTCGGCCTCTTCTTGACGCTTGTGGCATGTGTCTTGCCACATGATAAACATGGAGAAGCTTTCCTTAAACATACATAGTAAAAAGAACAATGGTTATTTACACGTAAAAAAATTTATACCAGTTGACACACCTGATAAGAGACTCCCAATTACATATTTACCATACTCATATCTTTATAGACAAAACAGTAACACAATTTCTCCTAAAATTACCTTATTACAATTAATCATACAGATGACTCTGAGCAATGTAGAAATATTTTCATCATACAGATTATACTACCTCTTAGTACCCGTTTTGCTTCCACTTCGTTTTACTTCCTTAACTTACCATTCGATTCCAAATCAGTTATTATACCTGCGGTGGTTATGCTGGGTTCATTTCTCATTAATGACAGAATTGTGGTCTGCTCTATTCTGCAAAACGGTTTCATCTTAACATCCGAATCAACTTACGACTGATACAAAAGACCTGAATTCTCCTGTATTTTGAATGACAAATGTTTTGCTTCGCCCTTAATACTTTAAACCAAGCTATTCTTCATTCCCATAATCAAAATTATTTAATCCTCCTCTACATTCAAGAGAGAAATTTCTTAAACTCAACCCATATAGGCTGCAGTGCATCCCGCACCAGCGGAAACAATAAGCTGTAATGCTGAGAGTATCAGAAAAACACATAAACGTCAACTTTCTTGGACAAAAATTAACGCAGAATAACCTTTCAGGCTATGGCTCAACATCAGTCAAGACTATAAAAAGACCTATATCTCTGTTCCAATCTCCATTTGCTGGAAAACTGCTCGTCATTTGAATACCACAACAATACTTCAAGGCCACGTAAATTACACAAACCACGATTCTTCTTTCAACTTGAAGGGAATGAGTCTACTGACGAAATCCACAGACAACATTTTACGTACTCAGCTATAAACAAAAAAAAATCTATCATCATTATTAGCATATCGTCGCATACTGCCATTATTTATACAATCGAAGTATTGCATCCAATTTTTAAAAATCTTAACTTAATCATTCCATTCCCAGAAGTTTACTGGCCTAAAATACTCATATAGCACGCATACTACAGTAAGAGATCCTCATATACCGACAGACATAGACTAGTGATAG
Organism: Schistocerca piceifrons; assembly: GCF_021461385.2. Lineage (NCBI taxonomy): Eukaryota > Metazoa > Arthropoda > Insecta > Orthoptera > Acrididae > Schistocerca > Schistocerca piceifrons. The sequence goes on from NC_060145.1 coordinate 146,333,404, forward strand.
GTAGATAGTAGCACTGAAAACAGAATATCGAAAACAATGCTACTAACAGCTGGGGACCTGGGTTTGCCAGTCCCATAATATCCACAGATCGGATATCCCGCTGAGTTTTATAATGTGAGTTAATCAGACCTTCCTCCACTCAGGAGGGACTCAGTTCAATCCACAAAAACCCATAAACAGCACTTCAACCAGTCACAAACAGACATCTTCATCACTATATTGGAACAAACATATTATTCTAGTTGCATATTAAAAATTTAGACCTAAACAATTCTTTCTCATCATGGTCATACTTATTGTATGGCTTCATATTTGATACGTGATGCAGCCCTTTTGAATTCTTTGATCGAAGAGTTTCAGCTTCAATTGCATTTTTCTGGGGATCCTCCTTACCCAATACGAACCGTTAAAAAGAATAAAAAATTTCTTGCACACACCTGACCGTTTATTAGACAACTTGTGCGATCTAATTAGAATCTTTTGTCCCACATGAAACACTATCTTCCTCGCGTTTTTCTTGTACGCCTTAAATCTTGCTTCTGCAGCACGCTTGGCGTTGCGTAATGCTAGATCTACAATTACAGTACGCCGTAGTCTTGATTTTGCTTGGGGGCTCCTTATATATATATATATATATATATATATATATATATATATATCTAAATTGTGGTCCATTATCTGACATAACCCTTTTCACAGGCCCAACTTCATGCAGAAACTGTTTTGAGAATGCAGTTGCCACTGCCTTTCCTGTGGCTCTCTCAATGGGGTCAAGCATACAAACTTGGAGGATAGCTCCACTGCTACAAAAACATACGCAAATCCTGCTCTAGACCGTGCCTATCTCCCAAACAGGTCCACAGGCGGGAGGTCACGAAGTTTTTTTGGTATGATCGGATGCAATGGTGCAGCATACGTCACCATGGGCACCTTTATTCGCTGACAAGGTCCACATACTCTAAGTACACGACGAATGTGCCGGAGCATGTTGTTGAAATAGCTTCTCAAAACATTTCTGTGCTCCAAAGTGCCCATAGCTTAAATGTACATACCATATGATTTTGTTTACGAGTTCCTCCAGAATCGTCAACAGTCATCTGGAGTCGTCCAGGGCTCGATTCTTGAACAGGATTCTGTTCCACACCAGGTAGTACTGGCGTACCGCCACATTCTCCTTATCATGCCACTTCTCTTTTATATCTTTCAATATTTCGTCCTTATCCTGTTCGTCCTCTGTGTTACCTAGAGAGGTGGTAACAAATTTCTCTAACGCAACATTCTGTAAATATAAGATGCTGAAATTATTTTCGCCGAGTTCCCCTTCATCAGTGTGAACCAGGCCTATAGGAATGCGTGACAGATCGTCTGCAATTACATTTTTCTGTCCAGGAATGTATTCTACAGTACAATTATATTCCTGTAGGTATAGTGCCCAACGGCCGAATCTCCCTTGGGTAATTTTTGTGCTCATAAGAAATTAGAGTGCACGGTGGTCAGTGTACACCTTGGTAGTGTTCCCAAATAGGAATTATCTAAATTTCGTGAGTGCCCATACTATCGCGAATGCTTCGAACTCAGTAACTGAATAATTTTTTTCACATCGGGATAGCGCCCTGCTCCCAAACGAGATTGTCTTCCAAGAGGTAGGGTCACCACCTCCATCCTTTTGAAACAGAACTGCACCCAATCCAGACAAGGAGCTGTCCGTCATTTAACAGAATTCTTTTGTCAGGTCGGGATGCATGAGGATGGCTGCCTCTACAAATGCCTTTTTCAATTTACAAAATTCGTCCTGTGCCTCCTGGTCCCAGGCCCACAATGGGTTCTTCCCTGTTAATGCACATCAACGAGGTGTATCAAGTACACTAAAATTTATAAACCGCTTATAAAAATTACACAGGCCTAAAAATGCTCTCAACTGTTTTTTACTTGTCGGCATTGCACACTCCGCTATCGCCGCGATTTTCTCAGCGTCAGGTTGTATTCCATTTGGCGAGACAATATGTTCTCACATCCAGACTGTGACTTTTCTAGATTGACAATTACACCTGCCTTCTCGAAAATATCCAGTAGTCTGTTCAGAACGTCATTATGGTCTGACAAAGACTTTTCCGCAATTGAGATGTCGTCCACGTAAATTGTCACTCGCTGTCTTAAATCATCAGGCAGAATGATGTCCAATCCCCTTATAAACGCAGCTGATGAGACGTTCAGTCCGAATGGGAGACGCCGAAATTGGAAACAATTTCCATAGCACAGGAATGCCGTATATAACCTGCAAGATGGGTGCAGGATGACCTGCCAAAAACTCAATCTGAGGTCAATTGATGATAGTCCCTTTACCCCATGGAAACGTTGTAAAAGTTCCTTAAGGCTCTCAGGCCAGTCCGTTTCCGACATAACAATTGTGTTTATCTGTCTCAAGTCTAATACCAAACGAACCGAGCTGTCGCGTTTTGGTACAACAAGCAAGGGTGAGTTGTATGAGCTTACTGCCCACTCTATTATCCCTTGTTCCAACATCATATTTCTTTCTTTCTCAACCTGGCCCTTACACATCACAAGAATGGGGTATGGTCAAACAAAAAACGTCTGATGGTCGCATACTCTGAATTGGTAGGTAAACCACTTGATCACCCCAGGAGTATCTGAAAATACCCACTCGTGATTCTTTAGTAAACAATATAATTTATTACTCTCACTATCAATGGTTCTCACACCAGCGATGCTTCGTCTCAGTGCATCAGCAAAAACAATATCTCTCCCATGCTCGCCAGATATAGAATCTGACCCACTCACGTACGAGTAGTTAACAAGTAGCTCCAGTTCAGGTTGCGACTCGGATTGTGCTAGAAATCTTAGGCAGCTAATTTCCGACTTGGCGTGTAATATGCATTCGTCAAACACTAAACTAATAGGGTGATCCTCAACCTGAACTGTCATCACTCCTCCACCCTCATCAATTACTGCATAGTGGGCATTCATGAAGTCTTTTCCTAAAAACATTGCCACATTCATCATTGGGAGAGTAAAAAAATTATACTCAAAATCTCTCCCCTGACAAGTAAAATTAGGCCATGTCTGCCTTAGATTAGATTAGATTAGTTTTCGTTCCATAGATCCGTGCTGAGGAGATCCTCGTGGATGTGGAACATGTCAATTTTTTTTTAAAGCTGAAACTACAATACTTATAGTATGAATATAAACAATACATCATTTGTTTCTACTAAAAAAATCGTCAATGGAGTAGAAGGAGTTGGCCACTAGTAAGTCTTTCAGGTTCCTTTTAAAGTGATCTTTATTTGTAACTAAATTTTTTATTTTTACTGGCAAATTATTGAAGATGAGTGTTCCTGAGTAGTGGACCCCTTTTTGAACTAAAGTAAGTGCTTTTAAGTCCTTGTGCAGATCATTTTTGTTCCTGGTATTGTACGTATGAACTGAGCTGTTTGTTGGAAAAAGAGATATATTATTTAGGACAAATTTCATTAATGAGTAAATATACTGAGAGGCAGTAGTTAGTATACCCAGTTCTTTGAAGAGGTTTCTACAGGACGTCCGTGAATTTACTCCACAAATAATACGTATTACACGCTTTTGGACTCTGAAAACTTTTGTTTGACTTGAAGAGTTACCCCAAAATATTATACCATATGACATTATGGAATGAAAGTAGGCAAAGTATGCAAGCTTTTTCATTTTTATGTCACCTATGTCTGCTAACACTCAAATTGCAAATACAGATTTTTTAAGGCATTTCTGCAATTCTGTGGTGTGCTCTTCCCAACTGAATTTATTATCAAGTTGTAATCCCAGGAATTTAAGACTGTCAACTTCTTCTATCTGCTCTTCTTGGTATTTTATGCATATGCTGGGTGGAAACCTCTTACAGGTTCTGAATTGCATATAGTGAGTCTTTTCGAAGTTTAATGTCAGTGAGTTGGCTTTAAACCATTTATTAATATCCATGAAAATATCATTACCTGATCTTTCTAGAACTACACTTGACACTGCCTTCAGATTTCTATGCTCTTACCGTAGATTGCGCCCCTCACCTTCATTCGTCGCACTTGAAAAATGGGCCAAGTCCCAGTCCCCTCACATTTTCGAAATGCTGCCTCTTAACAACCGAGAAGGGGCTCCCATTGTCAATAACACAGTTAAGACGTATTTCCTTTATTGAAACTGTCACGACTGTGTTTACTGCCGGAATTCTAGCACTGGTAGTCTCTTGCAACAAATCTTTTCAAATGTCTTCCCTCTCTATAAACCCTACATAATCGTTTGCATTTTCGATCGTCTGTTCTGATTGAGCGCCTTCTGCGCTGACCACTTGTCATTGCTGATTTTGCTCATTACTGTTTGCTTGGTTGTGCCTTGGATTAGCCGGTCTAATTTCTACTCCGGGTGGGGCACCAGCTGCGTTGCTGTTCCCACCCTGTTCACTATGGTACCGATTCTGGTTCCCGTAGCTGTTTCGTCCACGATAGTGCCACATTCTCGTTCATTGCCGTTGTTTCTCCTATTTTCTTGTCCATTTCCCCAGTTTCTATATGGCTGGTGCTGATCATTATTCTGGTCATGTCGCATTGACCATTCACGGCGTTGGTTCCTACTTCGCCTGTGACTGCGGTCGCGCTGCCGTGCCCCGTAATAGTCTTGTGCCTGATTAGGTGGTCAGTCACCCGTATCGTATTCCAACTCCTGAAGTAATGTTTGAAAGGCTTCCACGTCATCCTTGCATCGTCCCACAAGAAGGATGTTCCACAAATGCATCGGCTGTTTTGTGATGCATATTCGAATTGACTCCACGGGTCCGTACGGGTCGTAAAGGAACTGATTCGAGTGCAGCATGTGGTCAAACAAACGTGCAGGACTGCCGAAACCGGACTGCTTTAAGTTCGGCAGCATAATTACGCTGTGCTTCACCCTATCCTGTGCCGCTTCCGGCCAATAAGCGGACAGAAATGTTTGTTGAAACTCTCTAGTTGAGTTGCAATGTCGTGCTGTGGATCTCATGTGTATTGCTGGTTCGCCTTCTAGGTACCCACACATGTATTCAATCTTATGGGAACTTGCTCAGTCGGGAGGAGGGAGGGGGGGGGGGGGGGAGGGGGGGGGGAGGGGGGGGGGAGGGGAAGGCCAAATTGAAATTGTTCTAGCCATGCCCTTGGGTGTATCCCTTTTGGAGAATTACTAAATATTTCGAATTTCCTCACCGTTAAGAAGTGTTTAAAGTCAAACCCCGCATTTCCTCTCGTGGAGACGTCTCCCGAAAGTTCCTACTTGTTCCTTGCCTGCGCCGCAAAACACATTCTTCCCTGTGGTCATATTCCTCATCGTGGCTGGAGTCTCTATCTGTACTGTCTGGACGATTCTTTTTAGTGCTGGTGGTTACTTCTGTGTCTCACCCAAGCCGGCTTTCCAGATGGGCCACGCGTTCTTGCAGTTCGGCTGTGACGTTTCTCTGTTTACCTCGAACTATCCCTTTTGAAATTGTAATAGCGAGTGCACCTCTTCGGTATCTGCAACCGCTGCCGGTGTTGTCTTGGCATCGCATTCTGCGATCGTAATCGTCCCTACGACATCCGATAATTTAGTGATCTCATCCCGTATTTGCTTATTTCCGTCCGCCCCAGTCTGCTTCAACTGTTCCATCTCCTATTCAAGGACGAGAATAGTTTTATATTGTTTGCCACCTCCTTGCTAATGGACTCGGGACAATGCATCCCAGCATCCTGAATCCTAGACACCACCTGTGCGTGGTCACGTCGGTATTCAGCTTCTAGCACGTGGAATTTCCTGAGCAGCTTCCCCTCTCTCTCTTTCACGTCCGCATCGCGGCTCTGCTTACCTGCTTCTAAAGCGTCCAGACGCTGATCGATTTGGTCGAATTTTACTTCCTATTTCTATCATAATATCCTTTTTTTATCTCAACTGCCAGATTTTTTAGTTCTTGTGAGACATTATCAGACAGTTTCCGCATCGACTTTTCTACTTTTTCTGTCTGCTGCATCAGTTTCCCGTCTAGTTCTCGCATCGATCTGTCAGAAGATTAGTTATTTTCTCGCAATAACTTATCTGCTTTTTCTGCCTACTGCGCCAGTTTCTCGACTAGTTCTCGCATTGAGCCTTTCTTGATCTCTGCCAAAACAATTTGGTTGCTTGGAGGAAAACTAGTCTCTGGCTGTGACCCCATTCGTAATGTTTTTATTTTCAGTCTCGGCTGGAGCAGCCGATGCGAACTTTCTAAGTTTAGAATCGTGGCAGCACAGCTGAAATCTGGTTCTATTAATTGTTCGTTCGCTAGTATAACATACGAAGTAGTCCACATTGCATTTTCAGGTCCTTCCGACGTGTCAGTGTCAGAAACTAAATTATCTCCCTGTCCCATGTTACTTAAGTTGTTGCGCTGTGTACTCTTAGATTGGTTATATATATATATATATATATATATATATATATATATATATATATATATCCCAAAAATTACAAGTCACACGAAACGTACACTTTTAACACAATCTAGTACGCAATTTTTCACATGCCAAAATAATATTTATACAGGGTGTTACAAAAAGGTACGGCCAAACTTTCAGCAAACATTCCTCACACACAAAGAAACAAAATATGTTATGTGGACATGTGTCCGGAAACGCTTACTATCCATGTTAGAGCTCATTTTATTACATCCCTTCAAATCACATTAAACATGGAATGGAAAAACACAGCAACAGAAAGTACCAGCGTGATTTCAAACACTTTGTTACAGTAAATGTTCAAAATGTCCTCCGTTAGCGAGGATACATGCATCCACCCTCCGTCGCATGGAATCCCTGATGCGCTGATGCAGCCCTGGAGAATGGCGTATTGTATCACAGCCGTCCACAATACGAGCACGAAGAGTCTCTACATTTGGTACCGGGGTTGCGTAGACAAGAGCTTTCAAATGCCTCCATAAATGAAAGTCAAGAGGGTTGAGGTCAGGAGAGCGTGGAGGCCATGGAATTGGTCCGCCTCTACCAATTCATCGGTCACCAAATCTGTTGTTGAGAAGCGTACGAACACTTCGACTGAAATGTGCAGGAGCTCCATCGTGTATGAACCACATGTTGTGTCGTACTTGTAAAGGCACATGTTCTAGCAGCACAGGTAGAGTATCCCGTATGAAATCATGACAACGTGAGACATTTAGTATTTCGGCCTTTAGTCTGTCATCCTCTGTTTCAGTACCATTTTGGGCACAGTGTGTCTGGACATTTTGTTTTGATCCACCTACGGCTTTGACATAAGACCAAAATTTCTTAGGGTTTTCTGCCAAGCCAATACATAGAACTTTACTTTCGATTTCATTGAACGCCTCTCGCATAGCCCTCCTCACACTACATTTCGCTTTGTGTAATTTTTGTTTGTCTGCAAGGCTTTAGCTATGTTTATGTTTGCTGTGGAGTTCCCTTTGCTTCTGTAGCAGTTTTCTAACTCGGTTGTTGTACCACGGTGGCTCTTTTCCATCTCTTACGATCTTGCTTGGCACATGCTCATCTAATGCATACTGAACGATGGTTTTGAATTTTGTCCACTGATCCTCAACACTATCTGTTCTTGAGACAAAACTTTTGTGTTGAGCCGTCAAGTACTCTGAAATCTGCTTTTTGTCACTTTTTCTAAACAGAAAAATCTTCCTACCTTTTTTTATATTACTATTTACGGCTGAACTCATCAATGCAGTAACCGCTTTACGATCGCTGATTCCCTGTTCTGCGTTAACTGTTTCAAATAGTTCGGGTCTGTTTGTCACCAGAAAATCTAATATGTTATTGCCACGAGTCGGTTCTCTGTTTAACTGCTCAAGGTAGTTTTCAGATAACGCACTTAAGAAAATTTCACTGGATTCTTTGTCCCTGCCACGTTTGAGTCTCCCAGTCTATATCCAGTAAATTAAAATCTCCACCCAGAACTATAACATGGTCGGGAAATCTACTCGAAATATTTTCCAAATTTTCCTTCAGGTGTTCTGCCACAACAGCTGCTGAGCCAGGGGGCTATAGAGACATCCAATTAACATTTTTGAGCTTGCTTTAACCGTGACCTTCACCCAAATTATTTCACATTTCGGATCTGCGCCAATTTCCTTCGATGCTATTGTACTTCTTATCGCTGTAAACACGCTTCCCTCTTCACTGTCCAGCCTGTCTCTGCGGTATACATTCCAATCTGAGTTTAGAATTTCATTACTGTTTACATCTGGTTTCTGCCAACTATCCTGATATTAGACGTATGGTGGACATGGCTTTTCCATTTCAGCCTGTATTTTGCAGTTAGTTTTAGTAATGCAGGGCCGGCCCGCTGCGTATTCGCCACCGCGTTTCTTGGATATGCTTTACGGGCTATGCAAGGCCCCTATGTTACGTGAAACAGCCGTTTACTGACAGATTGCTGGGTTCTTTACCGCCAAGCCTCCTGCGACCGCCACGGCGTCCGAGGGCGCAGGCCGCGCTACTTCGTGGCAATAAACAGCGCTGCACGAGTGGGGGACCTACCCCCATCTGTGCTGTCACGTGACCGCCCGTGTGTGTTCTCAGCGCGAGTACTTTGTTCGCCGCCGAGCCTCTTGTTGGCCAGTTCAACTCTGCGATCTATATGGATAGTCATCCACGTAGTGCCACTCCGTTGTGGCCCACAACGCCTGCTACTGTTGCTGCAATACAACCGACTTGGTCGTCCAATGCTTTCACCAGGCTTTCAGGCACTGCCGTGGGATCACCGGCTTTGGATGACTCCGTTTCCACAAAACCATCGCTGCTACCTACGCTCGCGGACTTCGTCCCAGTGGGCACTAGTTATGCATCACCACAAAAAGTGCTATTCTTTAATCGTTATTTCAGGTAAACTTCGTTCTCTAACTGTACTGGATATACTCAATGCTCAATCAATGAAGTGTTATTTCGAGCATGGTAATCAAGCACTACTTAAGTACGCCACTCGGTAAAGCACTTCAGTTGTAGTGGGTACTAAATTTAGTTCTTGGCCAATATCAGTGTTTCTTTTATACTCCAATAACTAATATCCCGCCACAACGCGGAGGAACTTCACCTTTGACAATTCGATTTGTCGTTATTGATCTTAAGTTAGGCTCCAGCATTTGCTACTCTAAAACAGCAAAGGTAAGGAAAGTAATTTGTAAGGTTCATGTACAGGGTATGACTCTGGCAAATTTTAGCTCCACATACTCTGACTAGGATAAACTTATAATTGCACCCTAGATTTTTAAACTGTTTTAATAGTTCAGTTATTGTCTGTGTAGAACAGTGGTCATCAAACGTTTTTGCTCAAGAGCCAATGTGGGCGGCAACTTGGGCTGCATATGTGTCGATCTTAATACCGGTAATTGCTAACGTACATCAACTAGTACATTACGAGCCCCCAATAGACCAGCTATATTAAGAGTGCAATAAGTTGGGAGTCAGCCTCTAAATACTGATGGTTAAAAGCCGTCACCGTTCGGAACACTTCGTCTCTATTCTGTTGTTGTTGTTGTGGTCTTCAGTCCTGAGACTCGTTTGATGCAGCTCTCCATGCTACTCTATCCTGTGCAAGTTTCTTCATCTCCCAGTACCTACTGCAGCCTACATCCTTCTGAATCTGTTTAGTGTATTCATCTCTTGGTCTCCCTCTACGATTTTTACCCTCCACACTGCCCTCCAGTTTTGGCGATCCCTTGATGCCTCACAACATGTCCTACTAACCGGTCCCTTCTTTTTGTCGAGTTGTTCCACATACTCCTCTTCTCCCCAATTCTATTCAGTACTTCATCATTAGTTATATGATCTACCCATCTAATCTTCAGCATTCTTCTGTAGCACCACGTTTCGGAAGCTTCTATTCTCTTCTCGTCCAAACTATTTATCGTCCATGTTTCACTTCTATACATGGCTACACTCCATACAAATACTTTCAGAAACGACGTCCTGACACTCAAATCTATACTCGATGTTAACAAATTTTTCTTCTTCAGAAACGCTCTCCTTGCCATTGCCAGTCTATATTTTATATCCTCTCTACTTCGACCATCATCAGTTATTTTGCTCCCCAAACAGCAAAACTCCTTTACTACTTTAAGTGTCTCATTTCCTAATCTAATCCCCTCAGCATCTCTCGACTTAATTCGACTACACTCCATTATCCTCGTTTTGCTTTTGTTGATGTTCATCATATATCCTCCTTTCAAGACACTGTCCATTCCGTTCAACTGCTCTTCCAAGTCCTTTGCTGTCTCTGACAGAATTACAATGTCATCGGCCAACCTCAAAGTTTTTATTTCTTCTCCATAGATTTTAATACCTACACCGAATTTTTCTTTTGTTTCCTTTACTGCTTGCTCAATATACAGATTGAATAACATCGGGGAGAGGCTACAACCCTGTCTCACTCCCTTCCCAACCACTGCTTCCCTTTCATGCCCCTCGACTCTTATAACTGCCATCTGGTTTCTGTACAAATTGTAAATAGCCTTTCGCTTCCTGTATTTTACACCTGCCACCTTTAGAATTTGAAAGAGAATATTCCAGTCAACATTGTCAAAAGCTTTCTCTAAGTTTACAAATGCTAGACACGTAGGTTTGCCTTTCCTTAATCTTTCTTCTAAGATAAGTCGAAGGTCAGTATTGCCTCACGTGTTACAATATTTCACCAAAATCCAAACTGATCTTCCCCGAGGTCGGCTTTTACTAGTTTTTCCATTCGTCTGTAAAGAATTCGCGTTAGTATTTTGCAGCTGTGACTTATTAAACTGATAGTTCGGTAATTTTCACGTCTGTCAACACCTGCTTTCTTTGGGATTGGAATTATTATATTCTTCTTGAAGTCTGAGGGTATTTCGCCTGTCTCATACATCTTGCTCACCAGATGGTAGACTTTTGTCAGGACTGGCTCTCCCAAGGCCATCAGTAGGTCTAATGAAATGTTGTCTACTCCCGGAGCCTTGTTTTGACTCAGGTCTTTCAGTGCTCTGTCAAACTCTTCACGCAGTATCGTATATCCCATTTCATCTTCATCTACATCCTCTTCCATTTCCATAATATGGTCCCCAAGTACATCGCCCTTGTATAGATCCTCTATATACTCCTTCCACCTTTCTGCTTTCCCTTCTTTGCTTAGAACTGGGTTTCCATCTGAGCTCTTGACATTCATACAAGTGGTTCTCTTTTCTCCAAAGGTCTCTTTAATTTTCCTGTAGGCAGTATCTATCTTACCCCTAGTGAGATAAGCCTCTACATCCTTACATTTGTCCTCTAGCCACCCCTGCTTAGCCATTTTGCACTTTCTGTCGATATCATTTATGAGACGCTTGTATTCCCTTTTGCCTGCTTCATTTACTGCATTTTTATATTTTCTTCTTTCATCAATTAAGTTCAATATCTCTTCTGTTACCCAAGGAGTTCTACTAGCCCTCGTCTTTTTACCTACTTGATCCTCTGCTGCCTTCACTACTTCATCCCCCAGAGCTACCCATTCTTCTTCTACTGTGTTTCTTTCCCCCATTCCTGTCAATTGTTCTCTTATGCTCTCCCTGAAACTCTGTACAACCTCTGGTTCTTTCAGTTTATCCAGGTCCCATCTCCTTAAATTCCCACCATTTTGCAGTTTCTTCAGTTTTAATCTACAGTTCATAACCAATAGATTGTGGTCAGAATCCACATCTGCCCCTGGAAATGTCTTACAATTTAAAACCTGGTTCATAAATCTCTGTCTTACCATTATATAATCTATCTGATACCTTTTAGTATCTCCAGGATTCTTCCATGTATACAACCTTCTTTCATGACTCTTGGTCCAAGTGTGAGCAATGATTAAGTTATGCTCTGTGCAAAACTCTACCAGGCGGCTTCCTCTTGCATTTCTTAGCCCCAATCCATATTCACCTACTATGTTTCCTTCTCTCCGTTTTCCTACTCTCGAATTCCAGTCACACATGACTATCAAATTTTCGTTTCCCTTCACTACCTGAATAATTTCTTTTATCTCATCATACATTTCTTCAATTTCTTCATCATCTGCAGAGCTAGTTGACATATAAACTTGTACTACTGTAGTAGGCCTGGGCTTTGTGTCTATCTTGGCCACAATAATGCGTTCACTATGCTGTTTGTAGTAGCTTACCCACACTCCTATTTTTTTTATTCATTATTAAACCTACTCCTGCATTACCCCTATTTGATTTTGTGTTTATAACCCTGTACTCACCTGACCAAAAGTCTTGTTCCTCCTGCCACCGAACTTCACTAATTCCCACTGTATCTAACTTTAAATTATCCATTTCCCTTTTTAAATTTTCTAATCTACCTGCCCTGTTAAGGGATCTGACATTCCACGCTCCGATCTGTAGTACGCCAGTTTTCTTTTTCCTGATAACGATGTGCTCTTGAGTAGTCCCCGGCCGGAGGCCCGAATGGGGGACTATTTTACCTCCGGAATATTTTACCCAAGAGGACGCCATCATCATTTTCCATACAGTAAAGCTGCATGCCCTCGGGAAAAATTACGGCTGTAGTTTCCCCTTGCTTTCAGCCGTTCGCAGTACCAGCGCAGCAAGGCCATTTTGATTAATGTTGCAAGGCCAGGTCAGTCAATCATCCAGACTGTTGCCCCTGCAACTACTGAAAAGGCTGCTGCCCCTCTTCAGGAACCACACGTTTGTCTGACCTCTCAATAGATGCCCCTCCGTTGTGGTTGCACCTACGGTATGGCCATCTGTATCACTGAGGCACGCAAGCCTCCCCACCTACGGCAAAGTCCATGGTTCAGGGGGAAGGGTCTCTATTCTAACAGCCTGAAAATGTGTCGTGTTTTCTATGCGAGCGGACGATTAATTGCTTAAAAGCAGAATCTATACTTATATTTACATGTATTGAGCAATATGGGACATGATCACAAACCCATATACATTATAAAAATGTATGTATGTATGTTTATTCTACATGCCCTAAACCACTGGACTGATTTCATCCAAACTAGATGCCCACATCACTTACCCACTGTAAGGAATCAGTGGTTGTGTGTGTGTGTGTGTGTGTGTGATATCATCTATCCAGTATTTCAGAATGAGAGCACTTAGTCAACTGCAACGACTTCATGGTCATTCCAAATCCTTAAGAAACTTTTTCTCGCTGCCATCGCCACAAAACGATGAAAGGAAAAGAGTTTACCACTTGCTATATTTGTGCTGTTGATGCAGTAAAACGTCTGCATCAGTGATGACGTTTTTATCATTTCTTTACTATTAACTGTATTCATGACAAGTTTTGCAAACACAATTCACATATACTACTGAATATACCCGTAAAATTACTCAGATAATGTTAATTATGTTTAGAACGTCATTTCCTTCTACTCATTGCGTTGTATAACAGTGTGGGATTTTGGTTGGGTTGTAGCCCAAGGAAACACGTTACTGTAAGGCTCGGTATATTTCATTACAGACGTCAACATTGCAAGAAGTCGTAATGGCAACTCAACAAACAAGATGGCGTAAACTGTTGAGTTGAATAGTCAAAGAACTTGTGATGGCGGAGATATGTCATTCGTACTTGTCGACGCCACAACAGCCTTAATTTAATTTCATATTTCTTGCTGCAAATATCTACGGAATCTGAAGTTCATCATCCTTGTAATGCACATTCACGAATTCGCCTTACTTGTTTGAAATTTAAGAGGCACACTCCCTAAGAAGGCATCACCAATGGAAGACAAACATGCAAACATACTGCCTATCAATCCTCTTACTTCGCAGTGGTCCGGTCACTTATTGCTCTACCCCTGAGGTAAGTGGTCAGTTTCACTTGGCTCACTACTGAATTCGCACACAAACTAGAATTAAGTGTGTCGTCATTGTGTAGACTTCATACTTACTGGTATGAAGATGTGGGCTACAGAGTGGTGCAGCAACAGTCATTGTAGGAAAGCTGGACAGAAGCAGAACTGATTAGTGAACAAGTTAACACAGAAAACAGATTTACATAACTTGTATTCTCCAGCCGTATGAGTATTCATTACAAATAATAAAGCAAGAAATAAAGTCCAGCTCTCAATGTCAACAAGGATGAAGCTCTCTGTACTAAAGCACAAAAGATGGTGTTGGAGCCATGACTAGGCGGCATCTGTGTAGTGTCACGTGGCAAAGTGGCTCAGAGTGGAGTGGCTGCCACTGACCATCCTATATTGTGGTGGCAGAGGGTGCTTGTGGTCCAGAGCTACTGGAGGTGTGGGTCAGTGGGCAAGCACTATTGGGTCCGCAAGATCCCTGGTGACCACTATTGGCGTCAGATAAAAAATTTGAAATTCCATTGCCATCTTAAAGATGCCCACAGGGTGGTATTGATACGTGATACCATAGTCTTAAAGTATTACTGGCTCTGTGAGCCCACTCTAAGGGAAAAAAAATGCACCATGAAGATATTATCTAAATAGCGGAAATCGGTAAATGTGACGTACATGTGCAGACAAACAAATGGCTACAATTTCAGAAAAATTAAATGGTTTATTCAAGAGAAAGAGTGTAACAAGTTGGGCAAGTCAATAACACGTTGGTCCCCCTCTGACCCTTAGACAAGCAGTTATTGGTTTGACATTGACTGATAGAACTGTTGGACTGATAGAATTTTTGAATGTACTACTGAGCGATATTGTGCAAAATCCTGTCTGATGCATTAGATCATCAAAATCCTGAGATGGATTGAGGGCCCTTCCCATAATTCTCCAAACTTTCTCAATTGGGGGAGAGAGACAGCAGTTTTGCTGGCCAGGTTAGTGTTTGACAAGCAGCAGAAACTCTCGGGTGGGCATTATCTTCCCGAACTGTGTGCCCAGGATGGCTTCCCATGAAGGGCAACAGGGCATGGAATATAGTCAACACACCACTGCTTCGTAAGGGTGAAGCAGAGTACAACCATAGGAGTCTTGCTATGAAATGAAATGGCACTGCAGCCCGTCACTTCTGGCTGTCGAGCCATATGCCGGGCGACAGATTGGTAGCCTACTGATGTCCAGGGCCGCCCCAGATAAGTTCTCACTGCTCATCAGGGCTCACTTAGAAGCACGACTCATTGCTGAAGACAATTCTACTCTAGTCAATGAGAGTCCAGACTGATGAGACACACGGGACAGTGGCAAGATACCAAGCTGTCGGCTGTCATACAGGCCAACAACCAGGAGTGATGGACAGGATTTCCATCTCTTTTCTTAGCAGGACCACTTTGTCATGAGTGTCACTCTTACAGAACAGCAGCACGTCAACAATATTCTATGCCATGTTTTGTTGCCCTTTATGGCAAACCATCACGTTCCTACATTTCAGCAAGATAATGCCTGCCTGCACACAGCGACAGTTTCTACTGCTTGTCTTCATGCTTGTCAGACCCTGTTTTGGCCAGCAAGGTCACTAGATCTTTCCCCAGTTGATAATGTTCGGAGCATTATGGGTAGGATCTCCTCCAACCATCTCGGGATGTTGATGATCTAACGAGCTAATTGACAGAATTTGACCTCAGGATGACTTCCTATCAATCAATCTAAGCTGAATAACTGCTTGCATAAGGGTCAGCGATGGGCCAACACGTTACAGACTTTGTCAATTTGTACGCTTTTTCTCCTGAATAAATCATCCATTTTCCTGAAATTGTAATCGTGAGTCTGCACATGTACAGTATGTGATCAAAAGCATCAGGACACCTGTCTGAAAGTGACTCGAAAGTTCATGGTGCCCTCTATCGGTAGTGCTGGAATTCAATATGGTGTTGGCCCTCCCTTAGCATTGTTGACAGTTTCCAGTCTCGCAGGCATATGTTCAATCAAGTGCTGGAAGGTTCCTTGGGGAATGGCAACCCATTCTTCAAGGAGTGCTACACTGAGGAGAGATATCGATGTCGGTTGGTGAGGCCTGGCACGAAGTGTGCGTTCCAAAACATCCCAAAGGTGTTCTATAGGCTTTATGTCAGGGTTCTGTGCAGGCCAGTCCATTACAGGCCGTGCATTATGAACAGGTGCTGGATCGTGTTGAAAGGTGAAGTCGTCATCCCTGAATTTCTCTTCAACAGTGGGAAGCAAGAAGGTGCATAAAACATCAGTGTAGGCCTGTGCTGTGATAGTGCGATGCAAAACAAGGGGTGCAAGCCCCATCCATGAACAACACGACAGCACCATAACATCACAGCTTCTGAATTTTACTGTTGGTACTACACATGCTGGCAGATGACGTTCACCGGTCATTCGCCATACCCGCACACTGCCATCATATCGCCGCATTGTGTACCGTGATTCGTCACACCACGCAACAGTTTTTCCACTCTCCAATCGTCCAATTTTCAAGCTCCTTACATCAAGCGAGGCCTTGTTTAGCATTTACTGGCGTGATGTGTGTCCTATGAGCGGCCGCTTGACCATGAAATCCAAGTTTTCTCACCTCCCACCTAACTGTCATAGTACTTGCAGTGTATCCTGATGCAGTTTGGAGTTCCTGTGTGATGGTCTGCCTATAACACATTATCACCCTCTTCAACTATTGGCAGTCTGTCAGTCAACAGATGAGGTCGGCCTGTACACTGTTGTGCTGTAGGTGTCCCTTCATGTTTCTGCTTCACTATCACATCAGAAACAGTGGACCTAGGGATGTTTAGGAGTGTGGAAATATCGTGTACAGACGTATGACACAAGTGACACCCAATCACCTGACGATGTTCAAAGTCCATGAGTTCCGCAGAGTGCCCCATTCTGCTTTCTCACGATGTCTAATGACTACTGAGGTGGCTGATATGGAGTACCTGGCAGTAGGTGGTAGCACAATGCACCTAATATGAAAAACGTATGTTTTCGGGGGTGTCCGGATACTTTTGATCAGATAGTGTACATCGCATCTACTGAGCTGTCCTGTTCGGGTAATTCCTTTTTGGTGTGTAGTTCCTTTTCTTTCTCCCTTTGAGCGTATTTTAGTTTGTTACTGAGCACAACAACTACACACTAAAAAAATTGTTAATGTCAGGTGACGTTTTTGGATTCAGCTGTTGGCTGCTACATGCATATTATAAAATATGGTTGAGAACAGTAGGCCACGTGAATACTTGATTCAGGATGCGGTCTGATGACCAGTGATCTGGACCAACTCTTATTTCCAATTTTTGAAATGCTGTCACTTTCGTCCAGTCCAGTCCATCGATATTATCATTCCCTATTTAGCAGCAATTACATGCCGCAGTTTGAACCTTATTTTTCAGATCTGCCTATTTTAAATTGATAATCAACAAAAATCAGCATATGAAACAATGAAACTGAAATTCTCATTTCTTAATCTGCTCGTTTATGAATGCTGTCGACAAATAAAAGCTGAAAATATCTGGTAATAATGGATAGCCTTGTCTAGCTCCTTTGTTAATATCAGCAAATTCTGTCCCATTTCTTAAAATATGGATCCTCATTTTACTATTTTCATGTGACAGGAATGCCATAATCGGATATGCTGAAACACTTATTTACTTTAGTGATCTCCATAGCATTTTTCTTATCCGTTTTATCCGGTCAAACCTCTTTTCCTCTTCCATTGATCTGTCTGTCTAGACATGTTGTCGCTGTCCTCAATCCGAAGACTGGTTTGAAGCAGCTCTCCCAACTACTCTATCCTGTGCGTGCCTCTTCATCTTTAAGTAACTTTTGCAACTTACACCCTTCTGAATCTGCTTACTGTATTCATCTCTTGGTCTACCTGTACAATTACCCCTCCCCCCCCCCCCCCCCACACACACACTTCTTGTCCATATTAAATTGATGATCCCTGAATGTCTCAGAATATCTTCTGTCAACTGATCCCTTCTTTTGATCAATTTGTGCCACAAATTTCTTGTCTCCTCAATTCTATTCAGTACCTACTCATTAGTTACATGATCTACTCAGCTAATCTTCAGCATTCTTCTGTAGAACCACATTTCAAAAGCATCCAGACTCCTCTTGTCCAAACTGTTTATTGTCAATATTTCATTTCTATACATAGCTACACTCCATACAATAACTTTCAGAAAGACTTCCTAACATATAAATGTATGTTCAGTGTTAACAAATTTCTCTTCATCAGAAAACATTTTCTTCCCATTGTGTCTACATTTTATATTCTCTCTACTTTGCCCATCATCCGTTATTACGCTGCCATAATAGCAAAAAAAAAAAACATTTTTACTTTAAGTGTCTCTCTTCCTAATGTAATTCCCCCAGCATCAACTGATTTAATTCTATTTCATTCCATTATTCTTGTTTTGCTTTTGCTGATGTTCATCGTATATCCTCCTTTGAAGATGATGCCCATTCTGTTCAGCTGCTCTTCAAAGTTCTTTGTCTGTGTCAGAATCATCTCACCAGTGAAACTTAGTTTTTTTCCCCTCCTTGAACTTCACACTCTGCTTCAAATTTTTCTACAGTTTCAGTCACTGCTTGCTCAGTGTACTGATTGCATAACATCAGGGATAAGCTACAACCTGTCTTTCTCCCTTCTCAATCACTGGCTTCCTTTTCATGCCCTCGACCTTCATAACAGGTGTCTGGTTTCTGTATAAGTTGTAAATAGCGCTTCGCTCCCTGTATTTGACTCTTGCTACCTCCAGAATTTCAAAGAGAGTATTCTAGTCGACACTGTCAAAAACTTTCTCTAAGTCTACAAATTCTATAAATGTAGGTTTGTCTCTCTTTAACCTATGTTCTAAAATAAATCACAGGGTCAGTGTTGCCTTGAGTGTTCGTAGATTTTTGCAGAATCCAAACCACCTGTCCCCAAGGTCAGCTTCTACCAGTTTTGCCTTTCTTCTGTAAGGCATTAGTGTTAAGATTTTGCAGCAATGATTTATTAAACTGGTAATACAGGGTGTACATAAAGTCTGGGAACACTTTCATTTATTTATTCCACAAGAACTAAACATTGTAGAGATGTCAAACATATTGCATTTTGAAGAGAAAATCTGCAAGTTTTATTATTTTTTTTTTACAAACATTCACAGTGTGAACCATGAGTGACCCGGCAGACATCAATACAGCAATCGAATTATTTCCATACTTGTCCCAACATTGTATCGGCGACTGTGGTAGTCGCCTCCTGTATTGTCTCCCGCAGTTCTACTACATCACGTGGTAGAGGTGGTACATACACCAGATCTTTAATGCGTCCCCACAGAAAAAAGCCACACGGAGTGAGATCTGGTGATAAGGGAGGCCATTTCATGAAACAGCTGTCCCCTTCTGTAGCACATCCGATCCACCGATGTGGCAGCTCCGTGTTCAGGTATCCACGAACTTCACGATGAAAATGGGGTGGAGCCCCATTTTGCTGAAAGATCAACAGAGAGTCCGATTGTATTTGAGGCATCAGCCACAGCTGCAACATGTCCAAGTAGGAATATCCAATGACAGTGTCTCTTGTACACACTCCACATTCACTTCACTCACACTGGGACGTCCACTACTCTTTGCCGGGCACAAGCAACCAGTCGTAACGAATTTGTTGTGCCAGTGGTAAATGGCCTTCCTTGTTGGTGGCTTCTTACCGTACTTGGTTCTAAACATCCGTTGAACAGCTGTAGTAGACTTGTTTTTGTCGAACTCCAACACACAGAATGCTCACTCCACACCTAAACTAGCCATGTTTGCGACTAACACTGACTATCGGAAAATTACCGAACTACGCTGTGGCCATATACATGAAAAAAACTTTCAGGGTTTTTCTTCAAAATGACATACGTATGATACCTGTACAATGTTTGGCTCTTGTGCAATAAATAATTGAAAGTGTTCCTGGACTTTATGTACACCCTGTATTTATACCTGTTAGCACTTGTTTTCCTGGGAATTGGAATTATAATATTTATCTTGAAGTTCGAAGGGATTTCCCTCTCACACTAGATGGAAGAGTTTTGTCGTGGCTGGTTCTCCCAGGGCTGTAAGTAGTTCTGACAGAATGTTGTTTACTCCTGGAGCCATGTTCAGCCTTAGGTCTTCCTGTGTTCTGTCAAATTCTTCTCCTAGTACCATATCTCCCATCTTGTCTTCATCTGTGTTTTCTTCTGTTTCTGTAACAGTGCCCTAAAGTCCATCTTCCTGTACGAACCCTCCATATACTCCTTTCAGCTTTCCCTTCTTTGCTTAGGACTGGTTTACCATCTGAGTTTTTGATATTCAGACACATGGTTCTCTTTCCTCCAAAGCCCTCTTCAATTTTCATATGGGCAGCACCTCTTTTTCCCTAGTAATATGTTTCTAAATTCTCACAGCTGTCCCAGACATGTGTAAATTAAAGTCCCCACCGCAGTGCTTTAGTTGGTGAGAAGCTTTTTTAATCAACTCCACACATAGATTATGAATGTCTAGCGACTTTTTACATTTTTAATCACTTTTTCCAGTTCTTGCATTGTTGTCGGACCTAGAGTCAATGGTGTTGGTGTTTATATCTGCTTCTTCTCGATTGTCACTCCATAAACATCTAAAGAGCTTCAACCATTCCTTGTTGGATATTACATTTAGTTCTAAAGTATCTCATTCCTATTTGTTAAAGTGCTCCATAATTTACAAACTTTGTTTTGTCTTCCATGAAAACCATATAAAGATAACAACAACAACAATAAACGATTTGTTAAGCTCATTTTCCTCACTGAATTAATACATTATCTTCATTTTTAGCTAAACTTCTTATCCAATTCCTAATTTCTTATACAACTTAATTATGTCCTTTGCTTTATACCTATGGCTACCAAATTTTATGTATGGTTAATATGCCTACAACTGCACCTAGATTTGGAGCTACACAGACCAAACATTGCTGTTGATGCAGTCTTCTCCAGGGACTGGGCTGATGGACCTCCACGCTAGTCTCTGTGCAAGCACGTTCATTTCAACTACTGAAACCTACTTCTATTGGAACCTGCTCCCTCGGTCTCTTCCTACAATTATATTCACCACAGTGTCCTCCTTTATTAAGCTGATGATTCATTGGTCCTGATCCCTTCTTTTGGTCAATTTCTGCCATAATTTTTTTCCTGCCCAATTCAATCCAGAGCCTCATCGTTCATGCAATGTACCCATCTTATTTTCAATATTCTTCTATAGCAACATGTTTCAAAAGCTTCTATTCTGTTCCTGTCTTAACTGCATCATCTACGTTTCACTTCTGTACAAGGCTACATTCCAAATACCTCCACAAAAGATTTCCTAACAGTCAAATTTACATTCAATGCCAACAAATTCCCTTTTTTAGAAATGCTTTTCTTGTTACAGCAAGTCTGCATTTTATATCCTCTCTGGTCGTTAGTGCCTTTGTTCCCCAAATAGCTGAACTCATCAACTACTCTTAGTGTCTCATTTCTTAATTTAATTCCCTCACAAACAAGATTTAATTGGACAAAATTCTATTATCCTTGTTCTCCTTTTGTTGATGCTCTTCTTATAACCTTTTTACAAGACACTCATTCTATTCAACTACTGTTCAAACATCTATACTATCAGACTAAATTACACTGACATCTGCGAAACCCAAAATTTTTTCTTCTTTTTCCTGAACCTTAAATTCCTCTCTAGATATCTCTTCGGCATCCTTTGTGATACAACATGGCAATTCTGCACCACAATAAGTTCCACTTAGACTAATGAAAGATGTTTGTGGAAACCAGAAATGCTGTTTAGGTATTTAAGTGTGGAAGATCCTACTGTGCACACTTTGGTTTGCCATATGTGCAGACATGCTGTAAAAGATGTTAGCTCAGATTATCAACAAGGCATGATGGCGAATGTGTGTCTCCAACTCCTGTGAAGCTCCTGTGAAGGTCCACTTATGTTTTGGAGTCTCGGTTTTGCAATGCCTTGGAAGCCACAGAGCAACAGGCTTGGACGATAATGTCAACATGTGAACAGTTGATCGTACATAAGAACAGTCATTCTCAAATGTCAAATGAATAAAGCAGTATATGTTACCTATTGTCATTTGTTTGGAGCCCTTAGTTAAGACAGATGTGTTCACCCCCAGTTATAACAGAAGCTGTTGATGGAAACATTGCATGCAAAATACAGGTGTTACCACAAAATTCGTGATGCCATTTAGTTGCCTGCATATCTTGGCATTCTTCTGGCACCTGCCCATTGCAGAAGATGAAGTCACATGTCATGGTACAATGGCACTGCCCAGCAGGATCACTACAAAGAATACCTTCAAGAACGGCGACTGCAAGACAATTATAAGATAAAAGTCGGCAAGTAAATCAGCTGGCTGACAAATCATCCATGCAGTGCAGAAGAACATACTAAAACCATTCATATACAACACTCCACCTTTACTGTTTATCCAGTGTAGACTGAATATCATTGGGGAGAGGTTACAATGCTCTCAAACTCCATTCTCAATCTATGCTTCTGTTTCAAGTCTTTCGATTCTTAATATTCCAGACTGGTATCCATAAAGTATTATACAACTTTTCACTCCCTATATTCTATCCCCGATACCTTCAGAATTTCTGAGAGTTTATTCCAACTGTCATTGTCAAAAATGTAGGAAAAGACAGACTGCTACTTACGATAAAGAAGATACATTAACTTACAGATAGGCACAATTAAAACACTTACATAGAGCTTTCAGTCACAACCTCCATCAGTAAAGAGACACAAACACCGTTCACATACACAAACAATCACATCTCGTGCATCCTTTCCTGCCAACTCCAGCATCTCGGGCCAGAATGCAATTATCAACCAGCAATCTGGATGGGGACGAAAATGGATAGCTGCTTCACCAACCAAGCCATCTGGATGCTTCCCTCCACCATCAGCTTTTCAGAACTGCACAGATGGGAGTTATCCATACTCCACTCCTGTAATTATCCCAGTCTCAACCTACTGTAGCATATTGTCCTCACACACTCCATCCAACAGTTTCTACCCCCTCTGTCCTGTCATCTCCTCCCCGTTCTCTCTTCCCACTCTGTTTATTTCCAGCCCTCTGCCAATGCATCTGCCTGTCTTTCCGCACTCCTCTTCTTTTCTCCCCACCTTCCTGTCTCACAACACTGTGTCTGTTGACATTCTAGTCCCTGCACACTCTACCACAGAGCGTTTGTCCCTCTCCCCCCCTATACATGACTACAAATGATCAGGGTCATAAGTATTATACTCAAATGTTTTGTGTTATACTTTCTGGCATATTCCACACCCACGAGAATCATCTAATTTTTTGTGTCTAAGGAATGAAAACTGAATCTAATGTAATTTCATGGTTGGCTCTGCTATAGATCTCAATAACTATGAGGGAATGTAGTGTACTCCAGTGGCCTACTTTCTGCTCAGGTCTTTCAACACTCTGACCAATTCGTTTCACAGTATCATCTCATCTACTTCTTTTCCCTTCCTATAATATTTTCTTAAAGTTCATTTCACTTGTATAGCCCCTCTATATATTCCTTCCACATTTCCTGTCTCTGCTTAGTATTGGCTTGTCATCTGAGCTCTTAATACTCAAACAATTGCTTCTCTTTTCTCAAAATGTGTAATTTTACTATAGATATTCCATCTTTCCCATATTTATGCATGCTTCCATAGCCTTTAATTTATCCATCAACCATTACTGCTTAGCCAGTTAGCACTTCCCATCAATCTCACTCTTTAGTTGTCTGTATTTCTTATCGCCCAATTCATTTTCAGCACTGTTATATTTTCTTTTGTCAATTAGGTATCTCCTGTATTACAAATGGATTTATTCTAGGCTTTACCTTCTTACTTGTATGACCCTTTGCTGCTTTCATATCTAACAGCTCCCAACCGTCTTATGCTGCTTTTCTTCTTCTGTTTCAGTCAAACACTGTGTAATGCTCCTTTTGAAACTTGACAACCTGAGCTGTGGCTACTCTAATCTTAGAAGTTTGGCATTCCACAGGTGCCACTAACTACTTACGTTGCCAGTTTGATTCGATCATGTGTCACGAGCAAAGGTCTTAGATCAAGGTATGTGTACCGTTGGTTTGGCGGGGCCTGGAGAAGCAGTTGGCAGAGGGGCACATGGCTGGCAAATTGTGGCCTTTGGGAGACTCCAGCTGTCTAGCACCAGTCTTGAGAAGTGGAAGGTTAAATCAGTTGGTGGGCAAGCCTGGCTAGCTCGCTTAACAATTGACGGGGGAGGGGGGGGGGGGGAGCACAAACACAGAAGGACATTGCGTGCAACCTGGTCAGCACGTGACCAGGCCCAGTGGACCGCACGCATCTACAAGTTTCCTCCTCCACTGTATTCTGTCCATGGCTGCTATCCGCCATCCATTCACATCTATTGACACTTTAAATCTTCATGGAGTCCATCCCTCCAACGCTTCTTGGGTCTCCCTGGCGGTCTCTTTCCTGTAGGTGTGAAATCCAGGAGCTTCCGAGGCTATCTGTGATCCTCCGTCTGGGCCACATGGCCGGCCCACTGCATTCGTTTGGCTTTGACAGTTCCTGCTATGTTGGGCTGCTGGTATAGTTCCTCAAGCTCTTGGTTGTATCTGATCCTCCATTCTCCTGTATCTGCATCCAGAACCGGACTGAAGATCTTCCGAAGCACTTTTCTCTCAAAAACAAGGAGCTTATGGAAGTCCTGTTTCTGGATACTCCATGTCTCAAAGCCATGTAGAACAACAGGCTGGTTCAGGGTTTTGTACAGTCGTATTTTGAACTGGGAGGCCGACAGGGAAGGAGAAAGAAGGAGTCTCACACAAGTAAGTGGAAGCAATGTCAGACTCAGCTCGGGTCCCCACGGTCGCCACTCGTGTACTTCTAGCTGAATTCCCCTGGGGGAACGTCCCCACTTACTCTGGAAAATTAAGGTTTGTGGCACCTTGACGATCGCCTGTGTGGATTGGAGGGTGGAATCCTGCAAGTCGTGGCTCCTTCGCACCTGAGTGAAGTTAAGTGTTGTTTTCTTTTTTTCAGTACTTGATGTTGTAAGGCTATGCCTGTGTTGTATAGAATGGGACCAGAATGAGATTTTCAGTCCCGAGTTCGAGTCTCGGTCTGGCACATAGTTTTAATCTGCCAGGAAGTTCCATATCAGTGCACACTCCGCTGCAGAGTGAAAATCTCATTCTGGAAACATCCCCAAGGATGTGGCTAAGCCATGTCTCTGCAATATCCTTTCTTTCAGGAGTGCTAGTTTTGCTAGGTTCGCAGGAGAACTTCTGTAAAGTTTGGAAGGTAGGAGACGAGATACATGCAGAAGTAAAGCTGTGTGAATGGAGCGTGAGTCATGCTTGGGTAGCTCAGTTAGTAGAGCACTTGCCTGTGAAAGGCAAAGGTCCCCGCTTCCAGTCTCAGTACGGCACACAGTTTTAATTTACCAGGAAGTTTCAGAATTGGACCAGTTGTATTAACACACCTACCAGTGTTTGAGCACATTACTGTTGGTCAGTGTTACTAAATGCAATTTGTGTTCTAGGCCATATGTTGTCAAAGTAAGAGAATTCTCTGTGATAGGTTTCTTGAAGGGAATTAATTGTGGTTGTATCTGTGTATGTTCATGTTATTGTGCAGCAGACAGTGATATGATCACTCCTGAATTCTAGCAATTTTTAAGGAGTGTTGGGTTCGACCATATTAGTACCCACTTTGCAATTTATTTATTTATTTATTTAATTTTATGCCCTGGAGATTCTTGTGTGAAATTTTATTTGCACAGGTTACTCTTCTCTTTTCATGTGTGTTGGCAGGGCAGCTTTGGCGGCAAATGACATATTGCTGTTCCCTAGCCCCAGAGAACAGGCATGTTTGTTGGCGTGGTGGCATTTCTGTCATCACACTATACCAATGCCTATCTATAGTGTTTCTCTTCTTCTTGTTTATTCTGGCTTCTTGAGATCTCTCATGAAGAGACACAAGTTCCGTAGTAGTGTTGGACAATCAATGATGTTATACAACAGTTAATAATTTAACTTTTGAAACTGCCAGTTTATTGGCATTTATGGCAACAAAAACACTCTTATACTCTCATGTGGTCAGCAAACTTCGTGTAACATTTTGTATGTGTAATGGGCCTTACTACGTCGCAAATCGTTCAAATAAATTAATTAAGCTGCTTTACAGTGTTGCTAGGCAACGTAATCAACAAGATGATACGTGTCTCAGTTAAAACTGGACCTCGGTATTTTGAATAAACTTTTGATTCATTTTTTGTCGAAATCAGCAGTTGTCTCAAAATTAATTTCCAACTCTGTGCATTAAGTCCAAACGCATTTACGTGATTTACAGGACAACTCGATCACCCACTGGCGTGTAACGTATTTCAATTCGAGCGCGCAGGTTTCAGGTTTCCCCAATGGGCTAAACAACTCTTTTGTAGTAACGTGATGTGTCTGTTGTGTGTAAAGTTTAAATGAAGCTGGATTTATTCTCCATTCGGGTCAAGATCACAAAATAAAATTCACCAGATAGGGCAGCGAACGGTACTGGCGCAGTTTTAGCACTCTAAGTGATAACTCGTCTCAGAGTAAAAGCCGCACATAAATTCACACTTTTTTTTATGCATACAAAATTCAAAATACCTTTATATTACTAGGCGCTCAGTCCGGAACCGCGCGGCTGCTACGGTCGCAGGTTCGAATCCTGCCTCGGGCATGGATGTGTGTGATGTCCTTAGGTTAGTTAGGTTTAAGTAGTTCTAAGTTCTAGGGGACTGATGACCACAGATGTTAAGTCCCATAGTGTTCAGAGCCATTTGAACCATTTTGAACCTTTATATTAAACAAATAAATTATGGCATGTAATTATTAATTAAACATTTCCGATTCTGAATAAACTTCAAGAACTTATATTTCATAATCAATAAAATTTTATCGTCTGAGAGAAATTATTAGTTTGCTAAAACGGATTCAAATTACAGTCAGCTGTGTCTGGCTGATGACGTCACGAATCGACACTTGCTTGGAATGAACGAAATACCTGCACTGAAAAATACTGTCCGTTGAGTAATTTTCTGTTTTTTATAACATATTTGGTACTCCCTGCATCCCTACACTGTCCCCCCCAATCTGTAATGTTGCGGTATGATTGAAGACGTTACAGGATTAACTGGAGCGTGCTAGAGTTGTGTACTCTGCTGTTACTCCTTAGTTCAGCCATCCCAAGAATCATACCACAAGTTGTAACATACACTTTACATCAAATTTTACAAGAATAATTGTAAATGGGGGCCTAACAGAAATTGCCCGTTTAACTGAATCTCCAAAAGTCAATGAATTTGTTCGAATTTCACTTTCTGACACAATGCACTTCACACTCACTACACAATACACACACAACACTTCACTACTGGGTGAGAAGCCCTTTCTACTGGATGCACAAGGCAGGGATTGCAGCCAATTTCGATAGAAAATGGATAGAACTGCAACCTCCACCGAGCTGTATACATAGCTATAGTCAGCTCAGTCATCTTCTACTTTCTTGCTTGCTTTTCAAGTGAGCTGTGTACAGTGTTGGGTTGAATGACATATCAGCTGGTAACATCATCTCTGCTTCTCCACTGTGTCTCTTGCGATTCTCTCTGGAGCAAGTCTTGTTTCACCTGATATTCTTTTGTCACCAGAACAATAAAGTGAATGCGCAATTCTTCCAGTTATTCGGCGAATGTGCTTCATAATTTGTTTAATAAAGATTATTTTCTTGAAATTTGGATTACAGCATTTTTTGTCTGTTTTACGGCTTGAAGCTGATTACTGAGAAGTGAGAAAGCTGGGAATATTCTCATTGATGTTTGTATCGTGATATATTGTTGTGTTTAAAAGTTTTCATTCGTTAACTGTCAAGTGCTGGTTTATTGTTATAAAAGTGTGTTACAGATTTGCTTATGCGTTTTTCCCTTATTTTGTGCAGATTTGCGTCTTCATCACAAATACTGTGAGAATTGTTCACCTGTGCTTGTTTTGTGCATTTTTTGTTGTTGTGTACATTGTCATCCAATACTGAGGTTTGTTCCATAACATTATTGTAGTCAGTTTGTATTAGACACTAGTCCTTGCATCTTCCTACCATAGTACATTCTTGGAATTTGTATTCCTTTTCCCTACCATAATGGTTATTGGTTCATCGTGAAATTCAAATAATTATTTCCGTATGTTTCATACCATACTTTCATTGTCTTCAGCACCTGGTTTTCTTCTTATTATGTTTCCCAGATTATAACGTCGATTTGACAGTTAGATTAGTTTCCTTTTCATTCCTTTCTCATATTTCCTTTAGCTTTGATCATGCCCATTATACATACATGAAATATACTTTTTACCATTAATACATATAAAATTCCTTCAGCAATTCATAAACATAAAATACTTATGCCTCTAGGGTAGCATTCTTTTAAACTTAACTAACCATCTTGAAGTCAGTTATTCTTGCTTTCTCTTGTACTTCAATCTATTAATTGCTTTATTCTCTTTTCAGAAATTATCTTTTCTGTGAACGTTTTCATTTTAATCTTCTTAAATTATATTATTGTGGTATGTTTGCCATAATGCATACATTATATTTAATAATAATGGAATAAAATAATCCTCATAACTATATATAAAATAATGAACAAAATAATACAGCTTGTAGCTCATCCTGTGGTTTAAGTTTAATATCGGTGTTGTGTTAGTAAATACTCTTCTCATTCTCTTTTCCTTCATTTTCTCTTCGTAAATGGTACACATCTTCTTATTGATGATATTGCTTTATCTCTGTGTGGTGGAACAAACATTAGAATTACAGTGAGCAAGTAAATAACTTCCTTCATGGGGAATTTGTATTATTCTGTATGGTCCATTATATACATACTGCCATTTCATATTTAACTTTTTCTTTATCAAGGCCTTTGGATGGTTTCTCACCAATATTTCTTCTCCAACAGCATAGGTTATTACCTTCTTCACTTTTTTATCGACTTCTGCCTTTCGTAATTGAGCTTCATGTTGTAGATTTAAGTAAACTTCCTTCGAGATGTCCTCCTTAGTGAGATTGTCTCCTTTAATTTGTGGCCATCCTTTTAGCCAGTCTAGAGAATCATCCTTTCCATACATCACTTGGTTGGGCGAATATCCTGTAGAAATATGAGACAAGTCGTTATAAATCCTTTCAAATTCTGATAACCACTTGATCCATTTGTAATGTTGGTGTGTGGTATAGATATGTAGAAATCGATTTACTTCATGGAACAATCTTCCGATTGGATTCTTACAGGGATAAAAGTTTAATATTGTATTCCTCCATAATCTCTCTCCAGATTTTGCTGATGTAATAGGCAGCATTGTCTGTCAATATCATCTTACATTTTCCAATCTCTGTTATGAAATCATTGACAAATTTCTTTAACATAGGACCCACATGTAGTTTCCTCAAAGGGTACAATTTCACATACTTCGAAAACATATCGTAGAATTCCAAAATATACTTAAATATTCTATGAGTATTAGGACATGGTCCACACGCATCACAAGATATCAATGTCAAATGGTGGTGTGGTATGACTGGATGTAATTCAATTTTTTGGCAATAGTTGATAGGTTTAGTTTTCTGGCAGATCTTACATTTCTTCAGAATGTCACTAGCCAAGCTTTCTAAGTTCGGATGGTAGCAATATTGGGCTATCTTGATTTGCATTTTAAAGAACCAAAGTGTCCCCACTTCAGATGTGTACACCACAGTAAAGAGTCCAGATGTTCCTTTGGAACACATACTTTCCATGGTTCATCTTTAGTTTTTCTTTGAAATAATATATTAGATGGTAAAGTATATAGACTACCAGAATAATTTGTAGCTCCTGGGATGATTACATCTGAAATAGATTTCCAATAAGGATCTTGTTCTTGCAACTGTGACATAATATGACACAACTTTGAAATTTGTTTCTCACATAATGCAATAGACAGATTCATTACTTTAAAATCTAAAGTCTGTTCCTCAACTTCTTCACTATCCTATCTACTAGATAAACGAAATAGAGCATCTACTACAACGTTGTCCTTCCCTTTTATACATTGCACTAAACTGTTATATTCTTGAAGTAACAAGGCCGATCTGGTTAACCTTGCATGAAACATTCTTCCCATAAAATATAAGACAAAGCTTTATGGTCACAAAATATGGTTATTCTTTTTCCATAGACAAAATATCTAAACCTTTTAAGCGCCCATACTACAGCTAGTACCTCTAATGCTGTGTTAGAGTATGCCCTTTCATATTTAGAGAGCGTTCTGCTTGCAAATCCTATAATCTTAATGGTATTCATATCTTCTGGATCATCCATTTGGATGTTTCAGAAGCATCAGTGGCAATCCAAAAATCCTGTTTAAGTTTTGGATGACGTAACAATGGGGCGTTAACTAAAGCGTCTCAGATTTTGTCAAATGCTTGATTACACTCAGGGGTCCATTTCCACATGATGTTCTTTCACAATTATTGTAATAAACATTCATGGCTGATTAATTGATTAGGCAAAAATCGGCGGAAAAATGAAGCTAATCCCATAAAAGATTTTAAGTCCTTTTTATTTTTAGGATAGGGACACTCTTTGATAGTATGGCGAGTATTATACTTATAACACAGAAAACACCATTTACTTTCACTACGTAATATTTTATTGGCACACGATAAGTCGAAACACAAAGAAGTAGATTTCGACAATCACGGTAACAGTCATGACGAATGTCTCACACCAACTAGTCAACAACCAAAGTAAAGTAAAACGAAGTACAAAAAAGCAAAGATATTAATATTTTCTTGCAGTTCTGCCACAATAGCACTCATTTTCTTAGAATTCGGCATAATACCGTCCAGCGGAATTATATGTCCTAGGAACTTCAGTTGACTTCTGGTGAATCTAGATTTCATTAAATTTACTGTTACTCCATACTCTAAGAATTTCGCAAACCCTTTTCCAAGCAGATCGAGATGGTCCTCCCATGGTTTGGTAGCAATCAATAAGTCGTCCACATACAAGGTAACTATCGAGCAAATCACGTCCAAGTACAGTGTCTAGCGCCAATATAAATACACCTCCACTAATATTTAGTCCAAATGGCATAACAGTGAATTGGTAACTTCTGCCCATAAAAATAAAAGCAGTATACTTTCGAGATTCAATAGAGATTTTCGTTTGCCAGTATGAACTCATATCAAGGGATGTCAGGAAGTGACCACCACAGAATTTCTGAATTAACTCATCCACATTCTCAGGTCTTGCCTGCCGTCACCATTCACTTTGAGGACTGCCAAAAGAGGGCTACAATATTCGGAATGAGAGGGCTCTATAATTCCCCACTCTAACATTTTTTAATTTCTTTGATAATGCTTCTCTCTTTGACCAAGGAAAAAATAGGAAGTGCGACAAAAAGATTCGTGTGGATACATCTTAGTGTCGTATTCAAAACCTTTGATTATTCAGGGATGTTTGCTAATTACGGACAGATAATTACTTAAGAAGGAACATAAATCTTCTTGCTGACTTGCAGATTCGGATTCGAAGATTTTCTCCTGAAGTGTAACGTGACTTATTTATTTTCCAGTATATTCAATATAGAAAATATCACCAACTAAATTATGGTCAATACCAATATAGCTAATCATTAACTTCATGCAACGCTGATTTGGGACTATTTTGCCCTTTATCATAGACGGTCAAAACGTCGCCTTTGCAGTCCAAGGTACACGTTCCTTCTTTTAAATTGATGGCTGCTCCAGAATTACATAATTACAAACACATACTTGGAACAATCAAGAAGGTACTTTCTACTGAAGCCCCCCACTTTATAATGTTGACTCGTGTCTGCTTTGAGACCTTTTGCACTTTTGCACTACGTGCTCCAGATACAGTACATCCAGTAACAGGAAATTGAAGCACTTTTCCTCCTTGACTAATTTGTTTAAAACAATCTTGCATCATTACGCTAACAGTTGCTCCAGTATCAATCAAAATTTCAACATCAATACCATTTATGGCTGCTTGAACTACTGCCTGCAAAATTCGTCCACACTTCTTCGAAATGTATGGTGTTTCTACAATCAGTTCCTCCCTCAGATCCAAATCATCATTATACCTCAGTACATTCACTTTAAAATGATACCTGCCGTCCTCATCCTCTCCAGCCATCCTAGGAAGGCTTTTGGTTAGTATTATTATTATTACATTGTGAGGAGGACTTTTAATTATTATTCCATTCTCGGGCATCTTCTAGTATCATATCGATCGAATCGACCACGGACATGAGCTGTTCCACATCATAGTCAGGGACATTTATAAGTTTCTCACATATATGAATAGGCAATCTTCCTTTCAAAGTATGTATCACTTCTCTATGGGAAATTGGATCACTCCAGTTCCTCGTTTTATTAATGTATTTCTCGAAATACTGTCTTAATGAACCACGTTTACTCTTATAAAATTCCGATAGATACACCTCTTTTCGTAGCCTCTCCTGTTTGCTACTCAACCAGTGTTTCGCTAAGAAAAGTTGTTCAAACTCTGCCACATGTATTACACTTCTCACTCGCTTCTGCAGCCTACAATGCTGCTTCACCTGTGATCTTGGGCACAATAAATTGAAGTCTATAATGTTCAGACCCACTGCAAGGAAACATACGCTTGAAATTGTTGATGGAAAATTTTGGATGGATGTCATCTTTTTCAGTCGAAAAGGTAGGAAACTGTCTGCTTTTGAGTGTGCTTGTCTCAACCTTTGAAGCTGACAATTACCCCCTTTGGACAAAAGTGTCATTTTCATAAGTCACAAAATTTATCAGGTATATTCTCACCACAGTTACATTTTACTTCACTACAGGATTTATTATTCCTAAGCCTGTCTTTGCAGTAGTTGCCTTTGGTCAAAAAATTTTGTTAAGATTTTTGTCCTAATTCTGACAATTTACAGTCTGTTTCACTTTGCCTCTTAGGTAATTCTTCAATTACCTTATCTTTCATACCCAGAAACTCACTAGTAAATAACTTGATAAGTTCATCATTTCCCATCTGTTTTTCCTTAACCACCTCAGCTTGTTTAAACTCGAAAGTGGTATTGACTTTCTCTTGATTTCCTTATTTTTAACCTCTATCCACTCAGAACGATCATCATCTAATTTTTCGAGTTTGGTCCTTTAAATGTTTATCTATGCCCTTGCAAGTGTTTATTTCGAATTCTGACATCTTTTTGGACAGATCCTCAATTTGCACATTAGCCTTCAAGTAACTACTTTCACAATTACAGATTTTATCTGACAAATAACTGTGCCCTTCTGAAATAGTTTCACATTTATTCTCCACCTATTTAAATTTATTCATTAATTTGGTGTGTAGGTTAGTCATGTTCATGGAAACATTTATTTCTAATTCACTAAATTTATTATTTAATCGTTATTCCCACTCCACTTTTAACTTACCATAAACCTGGATGACTTTGTGCCACTTTTTAAAGTTTTCTCCAAAAATCTTTTTTCTAGTTACGTATTAGTGAAAATCTGTGAAGCTGTCTATAAGATGAATACATGCCTCATCCAATAGAGGTATTATTTATTTCCTGAAATAAAATTTTCTACCATAGATAATGTCATAAACTTGGCACAAAGTCATCCCATAGGGGGGGGGGGGGCTGACTTTGTGCCACTGATTTCTTCTTGGTATTTTCAGTGCTAAACAGTGGGTGGCCTAATGACACTAACCTTCAATGTATCTTTGTGACAATACAAGGTAAGAAGATCCAAAATAATTGTATTTTATTATATAATTAACACATTATTACAATTTTCAATTTACAAAGTTACTGATTCCATACTTTTTTCAATTCAGGGATACAGAAGAGTCCTCTTTTTGTCTTTTTCTCTGGAGTCTCAATTTTTTGAAGAATGTCTGCATATGAATAAAATATTTCATCTATCTCTTTTGGCCATTTCCAAAACAAACCACATTATTGAAAAACATTCATACAAGCAGAGTCAGTTTCGGTTGTTGTAATTTGCCCAGGAAACAGCTCTCCCTCATACTGCACAATCACATAGTCCCCTGTAAAGAGAGTTTTACAAGACATTGCAGATAATGCATGATTACTATAGGATTCATGCACAGATGCAGACTCTGTTGTAAGGGCTGTTTCGGTTTCACTGTCTATGGACATGCCACTGCTGCTATCCTGGTACATAATGTTTTCTTCTTCACTGCTGTCACTTGAACAGTCTTTCTGATGGTCTATTCTTTTTTTTTTACCCACTTATTTGCTAGATGTTGAAGCCTCTGGTGTGGGTGACAATGACTGTGTGTCACAATCTCACTTAGCCTCGACCAATTCTTCATATGAAATACTTTTACCGGGGAGGAGATGAACATCGAGGCATTTCCACCTTTTTGTAGTTGGTGTTACTATTTCACATCTCGTGTTCTGAAAATGGTCTTTAAAACTCTCTTCTACCAAGCTTTGAATGTTACCAACCTCAACGTTGGAAGATAAACGAGACAGCACAACATTTCTGTCTAGTGGAAACATACCACCCTTCCTAAACCAATTTTTAAACTGTT
The DNA here is from genome assembly GCF_021461385.2 of Schistocerca piceifrons. Lineage (NCBI taxonomy): Eukaryota > Metazoa > Arthropoda > Insecta > Orthoptera > Acrididae > Schistocerca > Schistocerca piceifrons. Next base: position 146,367,956 of record NC_060145.1, read on the forward strand.
GCATAAAGACCCCTCAATCTTTTGCATTAGCTTCTTCAAAAGAGAAGGGAAGCTCTCCTTTGGTATAGTACTACATCTAGAGCCACTTGTATCTTTCCAGTCATCTAAAATTTGTCTCCACTGACGTTTTAGTGGTCTAAGGAAAGCAACTTCAAGAGGTTGAAGAAGGTGTGTGGAGTTGGGAGGCAGAGCAGTGAAAGCAATGTTATTATCTCTAAACAACCTTAAGACCTCTGCATTTAAATGGGAGCTCAAGTTGTCGACAATTACAATTTTTTTACCATCCTGCTTTTTTTACAATTGGCAGCAACAGATGAGAAAACCAATCCTCAAAGCATTCATAATCGAGCCACACAGGTTTTGTCCTGTTATATCTGGTATGGGAAGGGCCATTTTCTGTCCAGATAGTCCATAGCTTCTCTGACTTGTAAACAATGGATGGTGGCGCTAGTGTCCGTTCAGCATTACCACACATCATTAGAGATGTACATGCCTTAGATGTGTTGCAAATCCTTTCTGGATATTTGGCACCACGTTTTGTAATAACTCTTTTGGTCCCTGGATCATCTACCAAGTTCGTTTCATTGTAATTCCATACATGTGATGGAGGAATGCCTTCTAGCTCCCTTGAAAGTTGATCAAAATATTCATTGATTGTCACTTCATCAACAGCTGCTCTAGCCCTAGTGATGTTTTGGGCAAATCTGCTACTTATTTTATCACTGTGGCGTGCCAGAAAAGACTTGGCAAGTAATTTGGAGAAGATAACACTCGGCGTCCACCTCTGTCAAGATATGCTTTTAGAGTAAACCGTAAATCGAGCAATGAAAGTGGGAAACCATAATCACACATCGTGACAGCAAACATATCATCCTCTTCTTTACTAAACACAGTTTGTGCACCAATCTGTGCATTATGTTTCCCATGTAGCTTATTCATGAGGGTATTTCGGTAAATACCGTATTAATTTGCTGCTGCATGAACTGAAATTTTCTTATCACGAAATTCTGTAAGCGCATTCCCAACATATCATTAGTGTAGTTGGCATAGGGACGACAACTGGCGGCCTTTTTTTGTTATGTTCGTGGAATTTGCTGCAACAGAATCGTATACAGAAAATGTCTTATGAATGTCGGTGCAGTATGTAACAGAAAAATTACCCAGAGCCTTCAGCGACAAAACGATCACACTGTGGCAGCAGACTAATAAATGAAGTAGGAAAACAATATACTAACGTCAGTTAGCTTAAATTCTTCCTTCTGTAAGACACAATATAAATTTTTCTACGAACACGCTCACACTGCAAAACACTCAAGACAGTAGAGACGATCAGCCGGGAATCTCAGAAGCATGACGTAAATAACGAATACACCAGCAGATGGTACTACTATCCATCTATGTTCAGAGTACATCAACACCTCTGGTGGAAACACCCGGAACTGCTAGGACACATTTGTTCGAAAGAAAAGCGGTTGGCACAAATTAACCTGTGCGGAACCAAGTCACATCGGTTTACGGTATCGAATTTCTCATATAATTGTCTATTATCATCTTTAAATGACTCGAACTTGTCAAATTTTTCATTGAGTAAACCCGTTTGGGTGTCGAATTTTTCAGTTTGGGAATCAAATTTAGAGGTGGTGTGGCAGTCTATGTTAACAAGTCACTTAGCGGCACAGTCAATAGATTAGATCTAGATTTTCTGTGTGATGAACAAAACTTTGAAGCTGCTGGTATAGTAATAGACAGATTTAAGTTAGTTGTAATTTCCCTATACAGGTCACCTAAGGGTATAAACCAATGTATTTTTAGAAAAACTGGACCTGCTGTTACATGTACTTACAGATACTAGATGGATACATTATGATATTGTGATAGGTGGAGATGTGAATGCTGAATTCGATGATACAACACAAAAACGTACTATCACTGAACTCCAAAACCAACAGTGCAACTTACATTCAATCAATAACAAGCCTGCAAGACAACATGCATGTGTTGACAATATTTTTGTGAATTTTAAAACAACAGAAGAATCATGTTTTGCGACAGTATTTCCATATTTTGATCATGATTCAATATCTTTAAATTATACAAGTAGGCTCCCTCTTGATAAGAGTATCGGTAACGTAAATAAGCCTGTCCCAGAAGTTCTGGTCACTAGACCAGTGACAGATGAGAAAATTGACAGTTTTGCACGTCCCTTTCTAACAGAGATTGATGGCACACATTTTACTCTAAGCAATTATCTGCCAGCAAAGGCAGGTACCAACAATTATCTGTTTACATTGGTAACATAGGATTAATAAGTGGATCACAGTACGGATTTAGGAAAAACCTGTCAACCATTGATACCATAGACAATGTTGTTAAACACATTCATCAAGTATTTGAAGATAAATGCTTTGCTCAAGTGACTTTTTGTGACCTAAGCAAAGCCTTTGACTGTGTAGAACATACACTACTACTAAAAAAAAAAGGACTTTTATGGTGTTAAAGGTAACAGCCTTAAGCTATTAAGATCATATTTACAAAACCGTAAGCAAGCCATCTGTGTTGGGAAAGAAATGTCCAGTATAGAACAAGTTAAGGTAGGTGTTCTGCAGGGATCTGTGCTGGGCCCTTTCCTTTTCCTAATAATGATAAATGACCTGCCATCATTTATTAAATCCAGAACAGTACTCTATGCTGATGATACAACGTTTCTGAACAGCAGTAATGATCTTAATAGCCTTAAAACATGCGTTACAGAGACAATTGAGCAAGCTTCACTCTGGTTTAAAGCAAATGGGTTCTTTCTTAATGAAAGCAAAACCCAGCAGGTGGTATTTAGTTTAAAAGACAAGTTTCCATCAGATGATCCTTGTTGCATTAAATTTTTGGGGGTATATTTGGATGATAAACTTTCTTGGAATCCACATATTAAATATATTAGTGGTAAATTGTCTAGTGTAATCTATTTGTTAAGGCGATTAATGCACTGTGTCCCTGAAAATTATGTTAGAGTATCTTACTACTCATTTTTTCAAAGCGTCATATCCTATGGCATTATTTTATGGGGAAACTCCATTTGTGTGTATGATATACTATTGCTGCAAAAGAAAGCTATTAGAATAATTACAGGCTCACCATGCAAGGCTCATTGTAAACCTTTGTTTACTCAACAAAAAATAATGACAGTAGTAAACCTATATATTTATTATGTCTTAATCTACACAAAAAAGAACTTACATAAAGTAAAACAGAGTGCAAATATACATTGTTACAACACTAGGACAAACAGTTGTATCTATATGTCCTACCACAGACTGTTCAAATCAGTCAACAGTTATGAACTTATGGGCCACAAATTATTTAACAAACTTCCACAAGCTATACAAAATTTACCAGAGCAACAATACGAACAAACACTTTATGACTGGTTAGCTGTAAACCCATTCTACAATCTAAAGGATTTCATGACCTGTGATATTAAACTGTAACGTTAATAACAATTCTGTTCTTTTATAGCATGTACTGTATTGTATTATGTGTATGACTTTGTCTATTGCTGTAATGGCTTGAAGACAATAAAATTGTTATTACTATTATCATTTAAACGTCGTATCATACATTCTCAGTTAACTGACATTGCATGCTCGCCATGAATTTAATAATATCATCGTTAAGCTCAGTAACATTTGATGTAAGATTCACACTTTCCTGTGTAACTTTGGTATGTTACTATTTCTACTTGTACTTGGTCTTCTGCTACTGTCACCTCCACATCAATGATATTACTGTGATAAATTATGTGATTGGTGTCTTACATTTGGGAGTCTTTCGCCAAGATTTGCCTCACTCAAATTATGCGATTGCTGGTCCATAATTGGTTCCCTAGTACCTCCTCATGAGGATTATATCCACTTTCACCCCCCCCCCCTCCCCCACCCACCTGTCACTTACAAACTCTGGGTTGCATTATCTCATGCTCTCCTTGTTCGGATGCGCATTTCCCCTAACATCTTTATACACAGTTAAAATATCAACTCAAAATATACTTTCACCAGCCGTAGAAATGTAGTTTTATACTATGTCTAACCTACTCATACCTGCGAGTATCTCACATTAGCTGTGAGTACTTATCCTTTCCAATGGGCCGAAGTTTGAGCCTTGGGCCTGAAGTCGTTAGTATATCCTTTTCAAGCCCCAAGTTGCGGCACCAAATATACTGATGCCTCATCTATAGTCTTTCTCTTCTTCTTGTTTATCCTGGCTTCTTGAGATCTCTCATGAAGAGACACGATGCAACAAGTTCCGTTGTGGTGTAGGGCAATCAATGATGTTACACAACATTTAATAATTTTACTTTTGAAACTGCCAGTTTATTGGCATTTATGCCAACAAAAACACTCTTGTACTCTCATGTGGTCAGCAAACTTCGTGTAACATTTTGTATGTGTAATGGGCCTTACTACGTCGCAAATCGTTCTAATGAATTAAGCTGCTTTACAGTGTTGCTAGGCAACGTAATCAACAAGATGATACGTGTCTCAATTAAAACTGGACCTCGGTATTTTGAATAAACTTTCGGTTCATATTTTGTCAAAAACAGCACTAGTCTCAAAATTAACTAATGTACGCTATTTACTGGACAGCTCGATCACCCACTGGCGTGTAACGTATCTCAAATCGAGCGCGCAGGTTTCAGTTTTCCCCAATGGGCTTAAGTCTAAACGACTCTTTTGTAATAACGTGATGTGTTTATCTTGCGTAAAGTTTAAATGAAGCTGGATTTATTCTCCATTCGAGTGAAGATCACAAAATAAAATTCACAACATAGGTCAGCGAACGGTACTGGCGCAGTTTTTGCACTCTAAGTGATAACTCCTCACAGAGTAAAAGCCGCACATAAATTCACACTCTTTTTTATGCATACAAAATACCTTTATATTAAACAAATAAATGATGGCATGTAATTACTAACTAAACATTTCCGATTCTGAATAAACTTCAAGAACTTGTATTTCATAATCAATAAAATTTTATCGTCTGAGAGAAAGTATTGGTTTGCTAAAACGGATTCAAATTAGAGTCAGCTGTGTCTTGACGATGACGTCACGAATCGACACTTGCTTGGAATGAACGAAATTCCTGTACTGAAAAATACTATCCGTTGACTAATTTACTGACTTTTATAACAAATTGGGCGCTCCTTACATCGCTACAACATGGACTGACTGGCCGTCTGCCGCCCCTATTGGTAATGGTGGCTCAAGTTGACCCTGCGGCGGGCGCGTGGCGGCGTACAGTGCCGCCAATTTTGTTTTCGTTAAATAATTACGTCAGCGCACCGAGCACGCAATAGTGGTGCTAGATGTGCTTCGATTGTTTAGTCACGCGCCAAACTGCACTACTGCGCCGTCATTATACCCACCATAACAGCTGCGACTCACCTGTGAAGTGGACGGCTGCACCGAGACGGCACTGCGTACCGCATGCGCCCGGTAATGTAAGTACATGTAGCCGTACCACTGTCGAATGTTTTGATGATTAGAAACTTTGCTTTACAACTCTGGGTGAATGATGATTTAGTTATTAACATTGCTTTGGTATTAGAATTATTTTATTGTCTCCCAGGTCCGTACAAAGGAAAAGACTAACACCAGAAGCCGACAGCGTCTTCTTCTGCAATCATCAGACGAAGAAGATTACGTAGATTTCTCTGACTGCGATGAGGAAGCAGAAATAATTGAAACTGCAGATCATTCCAGCGAATCTGAGCAGTCATGCGTTGACGGGAATGAAGTGAAAGGAATGCCACATGATGACTGCCATTTTTATATTGGTAAGGACAAAGAAACTTTGCGGATAAATAATCCGTTAGCACTACCAAGGGAACCAAAACGTAAGAATGTAATCAAAGTCCTACCTGGCCCGAAATGCAATGGTAGCGAAGCTAAAAGTGAAATTGAAAGTTTTCTCAAATTGTTTGATCCTGAGATAATTGATTATGTCGTTGCAGACACAAACAAGTACACAAATAAGAAGAAATCGTCTGTGAATTACTCAAGGGCTAGAGATTGCAAAACTACTTCTGCTTCTGAAATAACGGCTCTTTTAGGAGCACTGTTTCTCATTGCTGTACAAAAAGGAGGACGCACAAATGTATTAAAACTGTGGGCATCAAATGGAACAGGAATGATTATTCTAAGGGCAGCATTTTGCTACAAACGCTTTCTGTTCTTGCTCCGGTCACTCAGGTTTGACGATACTTCTACAAGAAAAGAACGACTAGCAACTGATAAACTTGCTGCCATCCGCGATCTCCACTCAGCATTTCTGAAAAACTGCAGAAATAACTACAGTCCAGGGGAGTTCACAACCACAGACGAAATGTTTGTCCCATTTCGCAGACGTTGTGTTTTTGTTCAGTACATGCCCAATAAGCCCGCTAATTATGGATTGAAGTTGTATGCATTGTGTGATAGCAAGACATTTTATATTTTTAATTTTGAAGTGTACTGTGGCAGACAGAATCCTGGACCATATGTTGCATCTAACCAGCCAATGGATATTGTGAAGAGATTGGTTGAGCCAATCAAGGGAACGCACAGGAATGTAACTACGGACAACTACTACAGTAGTTACCCTGTAGCCCAGCATCTTTTAGAAAATGGGCTAACGTTCATTGGAACATTGAAAAAGAACAAGGAAATTCCTCCGGAATTTTTGCTCAACAGATCGCGAGAAATTGGAAATTGTCTTTTCGGATTTCAAGATGACTGTTTCGTGCCAAACAAAAAGGAACAAGGCTGTGCTTTCCCTGTCGTCAATGCATGATACTGCTGAAATCGACATTGCTACAGGCAAGTCTGTAAATTTGGACTACAATGCAACAAAAGATGCAGTCGATACTGTAGATTATATGTGTACATCCTACTCTACACAAAGGACCACAAGAAGATGGCTCATAGCTTTGTTTTTTCGTTATCTGCATATTTTTGGGATAAATTCCCAGGTCTTGTTTTTTGCAAACAATCCAGAGAAAAGATTCATAAGAAGAACCTATCTAACAAACCTGGCATTGGCTCTGATGGACTGAAAGAAAGGGCTCAGCTCTCTACTCTACCATGAGATATTCAAGGATTTCTGTCACCTCATCAATCAATTCCCGCCAATCACGATGAGACTGTAAGCAGGTGTGGGAAGTGCCATCTTTGTGGTGGTAAAAAAAAAATAAATAAAACTACTGTCACTTGCAATAGCTGCAAAAGATTCATTTGCAAGCAACATTGCTACAATGTTGTCACATGTAATGATTGCAGAGCTTCTCCGGAGGAAGAAAGTGTGCGATTCTTTATATGTATTTAATGACTGCCTTAGTCTTTATTATTACTACGAAGTTGTTATACATATTACACATTTCTGTAAAACTTACTTTAACAATGGTAAACAATCACATCATATCTGTGGTTATAATTTATTTGTTATTAAAGTAGCACTTAGGAAATATCCTGGAAATATATGTCAGGTATTCTGTAACAATTTTAATTTTCCCATGCACCTTGGATATATGTATACAGATCATATTAAAAGTTGCTGTTAAGAATGATGTTATAAACAATAAATAATTAATTCCACCAAAAAATTAAAAAAACTGCTTTTTTATGTATTTAAATGTAGGCGGCACTGAGTGCCGCACGTGCCCGCTGACTCAACAATCTTAAGCGCGCCTGCCGCAGGGATAAGTACACCTGGAAGTTTCATATGTGCCATGGCGGAGTGTCACTGCTTATGTGGGAACCAATAGTTAGATCTGTTTGGTGAATGTAAAGAGCTCAGAAGATTAAGGTGTGTTTGCGAATCCTGAGGTTCTTCCTCATTATACCTCTGCAACTGTTCTTTTAAAGCTGGCATGCTTATTACTACTTCTCAGTTCATTAAGAATAAGATCTGTTACTTACCATTATAAACTGCAAAACCGTGCCTTGATTCGCAGTCATTAGCTACTACACTTGCAGTGAAACATTGCTGCTCGCAGCTTGTTGGCTGTTAAGTGGCCCTCTGACAGCTACAATTAGTGGTGGTGTATCTTATGATCACTCCCATATTTGCATGAATGTTATCCGATTGTGTAACAGTTACCTAAGCTTACAATTTGTTAGTCCATTTAACAGTTATTATTGTAAATCATTTGGTTGATAAAATTGTTTGTTGAACCTGCTTACACCCACACTCAGTTGATGTGACTCTTCTGGTTTTGGGAGCTCTGTACTTCCGACCTTCATGTCCGATCTGGTGCAATCGTTAAGATCGTCTTTTTAAAGATTTGAACCTGTTCAAGCTTTGGTGACAACTCTGTTTATTTTCATAAGTTTTGAATTGTAATGTTAATGTTGCTGTAAGATAATAAATTATATTACATGCAACAACAAAGGGCAAAACGTGTGGGTCCACCTTCCACATTTTTCCCTTAAGGGTATCCCAAAGCTAGTTGTGAGATATCAAACCTTTATATCAACGAAAATAAACATTTTTTGAAAAAAAAATATAATTACATTGAAAGGTTGGAGGGAAAAGGAGAATTAAGGAACTCCTCAAAATTCCTAAAATACACCAGTCCGTTCTTTTCATCCTCTTCCTTCTCCTTATACCCTTCTGCCAGAAGAAATCAGTGCCTATGAAAGCTTCCACATTTCCTTATCTTTTGCGTTTTGTGAGATTTTATCTATCTGATTTTAAAAACCTTTGGTTCTCTCTACTTATTCAGCTCACATCTCCTTAATTTCCAGTCTTTGAGCAGTTTCTGAGTCTGAGGTATCATTATGTAAATCAGTCTGAAACATTGGTGTCCACAAGTGTCTTCCATGTATGCAGTCTTATTATGTGATTTTTAAACAAACTGTTACCTAATACTAAGATATGCTCTATGTAAAATTTTACCAGGCAGATTCTCATTTCATTCCTTTTCCCAGTCCATTTTCTCCTACTATTGTTCCTTCTCTTCCTTTCCTAATAATCAGATTCCAGTTCCCCATCAGAATTACAATTTTGTCACTGTAAACTAACTGAATAATTTCTTTTCTCTTCATACATTCTTTCAGTCTCTTTATCTGCAGAGCTATTTTGTTTATAGACCTCTATGATGGGTGATGGCTTTATATAGCTATCATTTTAGAATGGATAAGAGATGGAAGTACCTTCAGCCAGCTTTTAAGGACAGCACTGTATGCACATGGGCCCATTCAGTGGCAAATAATTTAATCAAAGTATAGATTGCAACTAAGATTTGCTCAGTTTGTGAGGCACAATTTATTTTATTTATTTATTTTTTTAAATTCACACTGTAATTAGTGAACTCCAATTGCAGAACTTGCAGGAAAATTTTGATGTTAAATTGCAAGAACCGTAATTCAATTTACATTAAGAAACCTGTAATTATACTTACCAACATATGATTAATACTTGATAAATGTGAAAGTTTATAAATGTCTTTATTTTCTGTTTCAACAATCATATGTTTCTCACTAGAACAGTACACCCATAATAGTCTCAGTGGCTAGTGTAGATGGTTATGTTAATCAAATAACTTTATTCATACATAACTCATCACACTATAACGAAAATTTAAAAAGTAACTTCTTTCACAGAATTAGACCTCGAATGGTCCTTCAATTCAAAATTTGTTCAGTTTACAATATGGACATATCTTTCCAGAATTATACGACTCCAACTGCTGTGTTGCCCATTTGCAAGTGGATCTAAGGCACTAACTGTATGTTATCAGGAAATAGATAAAATGAATATCAAGAATTGCATGTCATTTGTGTTGTGTCCCTACATGCAGCACATTTCCAGTACTAAAATGGTAGTTGGAGACAGAGAAATAAATAATAATAATATTAATAACACACCTCCAAGACAGGCGAGTTTACTGTCTTAAAGGCTGTGAACTTGCCTGGACTGATTAACCTACACATTATGGCTTGCTCAGGTTTGACACTTGTCACTTCAGATGGGAGGGACAGCACATTTGTACAAAGTTATTGTAAAAGACATGAATCTCTCTGACAGTTGGAATGTTTGAGCCACGGTTCATGTAACTGATAATTCTATAAATTACATGAATGACACATTACATGGTGATATCTAATAAAATTTCCCACTTGGTACTATCACTCATGATATACAAGTAGTTTCAAATGGAAAACGATGTGCTTTCAGCCTCAACAGGAGGAATAAAGAACTATAGGATGTTTAGCGAATTGTAAATTGCACATCAGTGGCACACATGGTTTCATACTAAATGAGTACAACCAAGCGACAGAGATGTGACAAACCACAAAAAACCTTGATACAGGTGGTGCACCTGTGTGGCCATTCCTCTATGCAAATCCACTTATGGCCATAGAGAATTAAAGGCTTGAGAATGCCTTGTTACAAATGACATTCTTGTACAAGGACATTTTTCTAAGTGAATTTGCTCATGCGTATGGTAATGAGAGACATTACAAAAAAGGCTTCTTACAGGTGGTGGATTTGGATGAACATTCCCCTGTGTGATTTTGCTCATGCCTATGGAGATTTGCGGCTCGAGAGAATGCCTTGTTACAGATGGTGCACTTGTATGGACGTTCCCCTGTGTGAATTCGCTCATGGCTACGGAGATAAGAAGCTGGAGAGAATGCCTTGTTACAGGTGTTACACTTGTATGGACGTTCCCCTGTGTGAATACGCTCATGGCTACGGAGATTTGAAGCTAGAGAGCATGCCTTGTTACAGATGCCGCACTTGTATGGACGTTCCCCTGTGTGAATTCGCTCATGGCTGTGAAGAATTGAGGCTTGAGAGAATGCCTTGTTACAGGTGGCGCACTTGTATGGACGTTCCCCTGTGTGAATTCGCTTATGGATATGGAGATATGAGGCTTTAGAGAATGCCTTGTTACAGCTGGTGCACTTGTATGGACATTCCCCTGTGTGAATTCGCTCATGGATATGGAGATATGAGACTTGAGAGAATGCCTTGTTACAGGTGGTGCACTTGTATAGATGTTCCCCTGTGTGAATTCGCTCATGCCTATGGAGATTTGAGGATTGAGAGAATGCCTTGTTACAAGTGGTGCATGTGTATGGATGTTCCCCTGTGTGAATTGGCTCATGCCTACGGAGATTTGAGGCATAAGAGAATGCCTTGTTACAGGTGGTGCACTTGTGCGAACGTTCCCTTGTGTGAACTCGCTCATGGTTATTGAGAATTGAGGCTAGAGAAAATGCCTTGTTACAGGTGGCGCACTTGTATGGACGTTCCCCCATCTGAGTTTGTTCATTGCTATGAACATTTGAGATACAACCATTAGTATTTTCTGTACACTTTATACTGACCATGAAATGACTGTCAAGTGGTAGTGAAGTGTTATCTAAGTCGTTCTCTGTGGATAATAGCAAGTCATTCTTGCTATCCCAAATATTATCATGTTTAGTGCATGTTGCAGCCAAATTCTTGTGTTTGAAGTTCTGTTTACCAAGCAGAGTCTCACTGGAAGTGATCGACCCAGTGTACAAAACCTGATTCATATTATTCCCTATTTTAGAAGCAGAGTTCTTTGTTGTATCATGCCTCAAGTCAGTGCTACTAGTACTGTTATTGTTCTTGCCTAGGTCTTCTTCTATAAGTTCGATTGCAGTGGTACCTTTGGAAGGCATGCATCGTCTCCAGCAGTATGACAGATTTCGATTCCGATATGCTGCACTGGAGAATGCCTTCTTACAGGTGGTGCACTTGTATGGACGTTCCCCTGTGTGAATTCGCTCATGGCTATGGAGAACTGAGGCTTGAGAGAATGCCTTGTTACAGCTGACGCACTTGAATGGCAGTTCCCCTGTGTGAACTCGCTCATGGCTATGGAGAACTGAGGCTTGACAGAATGCCTTGTTACAGGTGATGTACTTGTATGGCCACTCCCCTGTGTGAATTCGCTCATGGCTATGGAGATATGAGGCTTGAGAGAATGCCTTGCTACAGGTGGTGCACTTGTATGGATGTTCCCCTGTGTGAATTTGCTCATGCCTATGGAGAATTGAGGCTTGAGAGAATGCCTTGTTACAGGTGGTGCACTTATATGGACGTTCCCCTGTGTGAATTCGCTCATGCCTAAGGAGAACTGAGGTTTGAGAGAATGCTTTGTTACAGGTGGTGCACTTGTATGGACGTTCCCCTACGTGAATTCGCTCATGGCTACGGAGATATGAAGCTACAGAGAGTGCCTTGTTACAGGTGGCGCACTTGTGTGGACGTTCCCCTGTGTGAATACGCTCATGGCTACGGAGATTTGAAGCTAGAGAGCATGCCTTGTTACAGATGCCGCCCTTGTATGGACGTTCCCCTGTGTGAATTCGCTCATGGATATGGAGATACGAGACTTGAGAGAATGCCTTGTTACAGGTGGTGCACTTGTATGGATGTTCCCCTGTGTGAATTCGCTCATGCCTATGGAGATTTGAGGATTGAGAGATTGCCTTGTTACAAGTGGTGCACGCGTATGGATGTTCCCCTGTGTGAATTCGCTCATGCCTACGGAGATTTGAGGCATCAGAGAATGTCTTGTTACAGGCGGCGCCCTTGTGCGAACGTTCCCCTGTGTGAACTCGCTCATGGTTATGGAGAATTAAGGATAGAGAAAATGCCTTGTTACAGGTGGCGCACTTGTATGGACGTTTCCCCATCTGAGTTTGTTCATTGCTACGAACATTTGAGATACAACCAAGAGTACTTTCTGTACACTTTATACTGACCATGAAATGGCTGTCAAGTGGTAGTGAAGTGTTACCTAAGTAGTTCTCTGTGGATAATAGCAAGTCATTATTGGTATCCCAAATATGAGCTTGTTTAGTGTATGTTGCAGCCAAATTCTTGTGTTTGAAGTCCTGTTTACCAAGCAGAGTCCCATTTGAAGTGTTCGACCCAGTGTACAAAATCTGATTCATATTATTCCCTATTTATTTCATTATGCTTTAGAATACAGATATAATTACACATTCTGGTGACTTTGGATTGCGCTAATGATTGCACTATTTTTTCGTTAGCAGGTTGACAAGAGATGTGTGGGAGTGGCGACTTATTCTAGAAGAAAATCGCTAGTGCTGTGCACATAGAATTCCTCACTCCGAATGTATCTATGTACAGGGGATGACTGCGCGAATAATTAGCATTTGGGAAGTAACAGCTCGATGCTTAAATTTTTTTCATCAAGCTTCAAGAATACAGATAAAATTACACATTCTGGTGACTTTGGAGTGCGCTAATGTTTACATTTTCTTTCGTTAGTAGGCTGACAAAAGATGTGTGGGAGCGGCGACACATTCTACAAGAAAATCGCTAGTGCTGTGCACATAGAATTCCTCACTCCGAATGTATCTATGTACAGGGGATGACTGCGTGAATAATTAGTATTTGGGAAGTAACAGCTCGATGTTTAAATTTTTTTCATCAAGCTTTAAAGATAGAGATAAAATTACACATTCTGGTGACTTTGGAGTTCGCTAATGTTTACATTTTTTTCGTTAGCAGGTTGACAAGAGATGTGTGGGAACGGCGACATATTCTACAAGAAAATCGCTAGTGCTGTGCACATAGCATTCTTCACACCGAATGTATCTACGTACAGTGGATGACTGCGTGTATAATTAGTTTTTTCGTAAGTAACAGCCCGATGTTTTAATTTGTTTCATAATGGTTTAAGAATACAATTAATACTACACATTCTTGTAACTTAGGATTGCGCTAATGATTGCATTTACTTTCGTTAGCAGGTTGCCAAGAGATGTGTGGGAGCGGCGACATATTCTAGAAGAAAATCGCTAGTGCTGTGCACATAGCATTCTTCACTCCGAATGTCTCTACGTACAGGGTATGACCACGTGAATAATTAGTTTTTGGGAAGTAACAACTCGATGTTTAAATTATTTTCATAATGCTTTAGAATACAGATATAATTACGTATTCTGGTGACTTTGGATTGCGCTAATGATTGCATTTTCTTTCGTTAGCAGGTTGACAAGAGATGTGTGGGAGCGGCGACATATTCTAGAAGAAAGTCGCTTGTGCTTTGCACATAGCATTCTTCACACCGAATGTATCTACGTACAGGGTATGACCGCGTGTATAATTAGTTTTTTGGGAAGTAGCAGCTCGATGTTTAAATTATTTTCATAATGCTTTAGAATACAGATATAATTACGTATTCTGGTGACTTTGGATTGCGCTAATGATTGCATTTTCTTTCGTTAGCAGGTTGACAAGAGATGTGTGGGATCGGCGAGATATTCTACAAGAAAATCGCTAGTGCTGTGCAGATAGCATTCTTCACACCGAATGTATATACGTACAGTGGACGACTGCATGAATAATAAGTTTTTTGGTAAGTAACAGCACGATGTCTTAATGTTTTTCACTATGTTTTAAGAATACAGATAAAATTACACATTCTGGTGACTTTGGACGGCCTAATGTTTACATTTCCTTTTGTTAGCATGTTGACATGAGATGTGTGGGAGCGGCGACATATTCTACAAGAAAATCGCAAGTGCTGTGCACATAGCATTCTTCACACCGAATGTATCTACGTACAGTGGATGACTGCGTGTATAATTAGTTTTTTCGTAAGTAACAGCCCGATGTTTTAATTTGTTTCATAATGGTTTAAGAATACAATTAATACTACACATACTTGTAACTTAGGATTGCGCTAATGATTGCATTCACTTTCGTTAGCAGGTTGACAAGAGATGTGTTGGAGCGGCGAGATATTCTAGAAGAAAATCGCTAGTGCTGTGCACATAGCTTTGTTGACACCGAATGTCTCTACGTACAGGGTATGACCACGTGAATAATTAGTTTTTTGGGAAGTAACAGCTCGATGTTTAAATTACTTTCATAATGCTTTAGAATACAGATAAAATTACACATTCTGGTGACTAGATTGCGCTAATGATTCCATTTTCTTTCGTTAGCAGGTTGACAAGAGATGTGTGGGAGCGGCGACATATTGTAGAAGAAAATCGCTAGTGCTTTGACATTGCATTCTTCACACCGAATGTATTTACGTACAGTTGATGACTGCATGAATAATAAGTTTTTTGGTAAGTAACAGTTCGATGTTTTAATTTGTTTCATTATGGTTTAAGAATATAATCAGTTTTTTGGGAAGTAACAGCGCGATGATTTAATTTATTTCATTATGCTTTAGAATACAGATATAATTACACATTCTGGTGACTTCGGATTGCTCTAACGATTGCATTTTCTTTCCTTCACAGGTTGACAAGAGATGTGTGGGAGCGGCGATATATTCTACAAGAAAATCGCTAGTGCTGTCACATAGCATTTCTCACACCGAATGTATCTACGTACAGGGGATGATTGCGTGAATAATTAGTTTTTTGGGCAGTAACAGCATTTTGTTTAAATTTTTTTCATTATACTTTACGAATACAGATAAAATTACACATTCTGGTGACTTCGGATTGCGCTAATGATTGCATTTTTTTTCGTTAGCAGGTTGACAAGAGATGTGTGGGAGCAGCGACATATTCTACAAGAAAATCGTTAGTGCTGTGCACATAGCATTCATCATACCAAGTGTATCTATGTACAGGGGATGACTGCGTGTATAATTAGTGTTCGGGAAGTAACAGCTCGATGTATAAATATTTTTCATCAAGCTTAAAGAATACAGATAGAATTACTCATTCTGGTGACTTTGGAGTGCGCTAATAATGAGATTTTCTTTCGTTAGCAATTTGACAAGAGATGTGTGCGAGCGGCGACATATTCTAAAAGAAAATCGCTAGTGCTTCGCACATAGAATTCTTCACACCGAATGTATCTTCGTACAGGGTATGACCGCGTGAATAATTAGTTTTTTGGGAAGTAACAGCTCGATGTTTAAATTATTTTCGTAAAGCTTTAGAATACAGATAAAGTTACACATTCTGGTGACTTTGGATTGCGCTAATGATTGCATTTTCTTTCGTTAGCATGTTGACAACAGATTTATGGGAGCGGCGACATACTCTAGAAGAAAATCGCTAGTGCTTTTGACATAGCATTCTTCACACCGAATGTATCTACGTAAAGGGGATGACTGCGTGAATAAATAGATTTTTGGGAACTAACAGCTCGATGTTTAAACTTTTATCATTGTGCTTTAGAATACAGATAAAATTACACATTCTGGTGACTTAGAAATGCGCTATTTATTTCATTTTCTTTCGTTAGCAGGTTGACAAGAGATGTGTGGGAGCGGCGACATATTCTACAAGAAAATTGCTAGTGCTGTGCACATAGAATTCCTCACTCCGAACGTATCTACGTACAGGGGACGGCTGAATGTGTAATATGTTTTTTGGTAAGTAACTGCTTGATGTTTTAAATTGTTTCATTATGGTTTAAAAATACAGATGGAATTACACATTCTGGTGACTTTGGATTGCGCTAATGATTGCATTTTCCTTCGTTCGCAGGTTGACAAGAGATGTGTGGGAGCGGCGACAAATTCTAGAAGTAAATCGCTAGTGCTGTTTGTGCACATGGAATTCCTCACTCCGAATAAATCTACGTACAGGGTATGACTGCGTGCATAATTAGTTTTTTGTGAAGTAGCAGCTCGATGTCTAAACTTTTTTCATTATGTTTTAGAATACAAAAAAAATTACACAATCTGGTGACTTTGGAATGCGCTATTGATTGCATTTTCTTTCGTTAGCATGTTGATAAGGGATGTGAGGGCGCGCCGACATATTTTACAAGAAAATCGCTAGTGCTTTGCACATAGCATTCTTCACACCGAATGTATCCACGTACAGGGGATGACTGCGTGAAAAATTACATTTTTGAGAAGTAACAGGTCGATGTTTAAATTTTTTTCATAATGCTTTAGAATACAGATAAAATTACACAATCTGAGGGCTTAGGAGTGCGCTAATGACTACATTTTCTTTCGTTAGCAGGTTGACAAGAGAAGTGTGGGAGCGGCAATATATTCTACAAGAAAATCGCTAGTGCTTTGCACATAGCATTCTTCACACCGAATGTATCTACGTGCAGTGTATGACTGCATCAATAATAAGTTTTTTGGTAAGTAACAGCTCGATGTTTTAATTTGTTTCATTATGGTATAAGAATACAGATAAAATTACACATTCTGGTTGCTTTGGATTGCGCTAATGATTGCATTATCCTTCGTTCGCAATTTGACGAAAGATGTGTGGGAGCGGCGACAAATTCTAGAAGAAAATCGCAAGTGCTGTGCACATAGAATTCCTCACTCCGAATGTATCTACGTACAGAGGATGACTGCGTGAAGAATTAGCTTTTTGGGAAGTAACAGCGCGATGTTTAAATTTATTTCATAAAGCTTTAAGAATACAGATAAAATTACTCATTCTGTTGTCTTTGGATTGCGCTAATGATTGCATTTTCCTTCATTCGCAGGTTGACAAGAGATGTGTTGGGAGCGGCGACATATTCCTGAAGAAAATCGCTAGTGCTGTGCACATAGCATTCTTCACACCGAAGTATCTACGTACATGGGATGACTGCGTGAATAATTAGATTTTTTGGGAAGTAACAGCTCGAAGTTTAAATTTTATTATTATTCCTTAGAATACAGAAGAAATTACACATTCTGGTGACATTGGAATGCGCTAGTGATTGCATTTTCTTATGTTAGCAGGTTGACAAGAGATGTGTGGAAGCGGCGACATATTCTACAAGAAAATCGCTAGTGCTTTGCACATAGCTTTCTTCACACCGAATGTATCTACATACAGTGTATGACTGCGTGAATAATAAGTTTTTTTTGTAAATAACAGCTCGATGTTTTAATTTTTTTTCACTATGGTTTAATAACACAGATAAAATTACACATTCTGGTGACTTTGGAGAGCTATAATGTTAACATTTTCTTTCGTTAGCTGGTTGACAATTGATGTGTCGGAGAGGCGACATGTTCTAGATGAAAATCGTTAGTGTTGTGCACATAGCATTGATCACACCGAATGTATCTACGTACAGTGGATGGTTGCGTGAATAATTAGAATTTTGGTAAATAACAACTCTATGTTTAATTTTTTTTATTATGCTTTAAGAATACGGATAAAATTACACATTCTGATGGCTTTGCATGCGCTAAAGTTTATCTTTTCTTTCGCAACAGGTTGACAAGGGATGTGTGGGAGCGGCGACATTCAACATGAAAATCGCTAGTGCTTTGCACATAGCATTCTTCACACCGAATGTATCTACGTACAGTGGATGGCTGCGTGAGTAATTAATTTTTTTTGAAGTATTAGTTCGATGTTGAAATTTTTCTCATATTGCTTTAAGAATACAGATTAAATTACACATTCTGGTGACTTTGGAGTTCGTTAATGTTTACATTTTCTTTCCATAGCAGTTTGACAAGAGGTGTGTGGGAGCGGCGACATATTCTAGAAGAAATTCGCTAGTGCTGTGCACATAGGATTCTTCACACTGAAGGTATCTACGTACAGTGTATGACTGCATGAATAATAAGTTTTTTTGCTAAGTAACAGCTCGGTGTTTTAATTTTTTCATTATGGTTTAAGAATACAGATAAAATTACACATTCTGGTGACTTAGGAGTGCGCTAATGATTGCATTTTCTTTCGTTAGCAGGTTGACTAGAGATGTGTGGGAGCGGCGACATATTCTAGAAGGAAATCGCTCGTGCTTTCACATAGCATTCTTCACACCGGATGTATTTACGTACAAAGGATGACTCAAGAATAACAAGTTTTTTGGCAAGTAACAGCTCGGTGTTTTAATTTTTTCATTATGGTTTAAGAATACAGATAAAATTACACATTCTGGTGACTTAGGAGTGCGCTAATGATTGCATTTTCTTTCGTTAGCAGGTTGACAAGAGATGTGTGGGAGCGGCGACAAATTCTATAAGAAAATCGCTAGTGCTGTGCACATAGAATTCCTCACACGGAATTTATCTACGTACACTGGATGACTGCGTGAATAATTAGTGTTTTGGGAAGTAACAGCAATTTGTTTAAATTTTTTTCATTATGCTTTAAGAATACAGATAAAATTACACATTCTGGTGACTTTGGAGTGCGCTAGGGTTTACATTTTCTTTCGTTAGCAGGTTGACAAGAGATGTGTGGGAGCGGTGACATATTCTAGAAAAAAATCGCTAGTGCTTTGCACATAGGATTCTTCACACTGAAGGTATCTACGTACAGTGTATGACTGCATGAATAATAAGTTTTTTTGGTAAGTAACAGCTCGATGTTTTAATTTTTTTTCATTATGGTTGAAGAATACAGATAATATTACGTATTCAGGTGACTTAGGAGTGCGCTAGTGATTGCATTTTCTTTCGTTAGCAGGTTGACAAGGGATGTGTGGGAGCGGCGACATATTCTAGAAGAAAATCGCTAGTGCTGTGCACATAGCATTCTTCACACCGAATGTATCTACGTACAGGGGAATACTGCGTGATTAATTAGTTTTTTGGGAAGTAGCAGCCCGATAATTAATTTTTTTTCATTATGCTTTAGAATACAGATGTAATTACACATTCTTGTGACTTTAGAGTGCGCTAATGATGGCATTTTTTTTCGTTCACAGGTTGACAAGTGATGTGTGGGACCGGCTACATTTTCTACAAGAAAATCTCTAGTGCTTTGCACATAGCATTCTTCACACCGAAACTCTACGTGCAGAGGATGACTTCGTGAAGAATTTGTTTTTTTGGGAAATAACAGCTCGATGTTAATAGTTTTATTCATATTGCTTTAAGAATACAGATTAGATTACACATTCTGGTGGCTTTGGAGTGCGCTAATGTTAATATTTTTTTTCGTTAGCTGGTTGACAATTGATGTGTCGGAGAGGCGACATGTTCTAGAAGAAAATCGTTAGTATTGTGCACATAGCATTCTTCACACCGAATGTATCTACGTACAGTGGATGACTGCGTGAGTAATTAGTTTTTTTAGAAGTAATAGCTCGATGTTCAAATTTTTTTCACATTGCTTTAAGAATAGTGATTAAATTACACATTCTGGTGTCTTTGGAGTGCGCTAATTTATGCATTTTCTTTCGATAGCAGGTTGAAAAGAGTGGTTAGTGCTGTGCTGATAGCATTCTTCACACTGCATGTATCCACGTACAGTCGACGACAGCGTGAATAATTAGTTTTTTGGTAATTAGCAGCTCGATGTTCAATTTTATCATTATGCTTTAAGAATACAAATAAAATAATACATTCTGCTGTCTTTGGAGTGCGCTCATTTACGCATTTTCTTTCGTTAGCAGTTTGAAAGGTGATGTCATAGTGCGGCGACATATTGTGGAAGAAAATCGCTAGTGTTGTGCACATTGCATTCTTCACAACGAATGTATCTACATTCAGAAATGACAGCGTTAGCAAGTAGTTTTTTGGTAAGTAACAACTCGACGTTTAATTTTTTTCAATATGCTTTACAGTACACATAAAATTACACATTCTGGAGGCTTAGGAGTGTTCTAATGTTTACATTTTGTTTTCTTAGCAGGTGGACAAGAGATGTGTGAGAGCGGCGACATATTACTATCAGCACTGCACTATCGACTTTTTTCTACTTTATGTCGCCGCTCCCATACTTATCTTGTTTACCGACTATCGAAGGAAAATGCATACATGAGCCCAGTCCAAATTCAGCGGAATGTGTATTTTTCACGCGTATTCTTAATGCAGAATATATTTCACCATCGAGCCGTAACTTTCCAAAGAACGAAATATCCATTCAGTCTTTCACTGTAGCTTGATAGGTTCAGTGAGATGAGTGCTACGTGTACAGCACTAGCGACGTCCTCCAGACGATGTTGCCGCTCCCAAATGTCTATTGTGAACCTGCTAAAGAAGGAAAATGTAAACAATGGCCCACTCCAATGTCAGCAGAGTGTGTAATTAAATCTGCATTCAAAAAGCATAATATAAAAATAATTAAAATTCTAGCTGTTACTTAGCAAAAGCTATTTATTCACGCAGTCATCCACTGTACGTCCATACATCTGGTGTGAAGAATGCTATGTGCGCTGCACTAGTGATTTCTTCTAGTATATGTCGCCTCTCCCAACCATCTCTTGTCATCCTGCTAACGAAAGAAAATGCATACATGAGCGCAGTCCAAAATTCAGCCGAAATTGTATTTTTTATCTGTATTCTTAAAGCAGAATACATCTCAACATCTAGCCGTAACTTTCAGAAAAAGAAATATCCAATCACTCATCGACTGTAGGTAGATAGTTTCGGCGTGAAGAATGCTATGTGCTCAGCACTAGAGATTTTCTTCTAGAATATGTCGCCGTTCCCACACATCCCTTGTCAACCTGCAAACGAAAAGAAATATAAACATTAGCAAATTCCAAACTGATCAGAATGTGTAATTTTATCTGTATTCTTAAAGAATAATATAAAAGTATTTAAACATTGAGCTGTTACTTGCATATTAATAATTATTCATACAATCATCCACTGTTCGTAGACTGATCCGGTGTGAAGATGATATGTACATAGTACTAGCGATTTTCTTCTAGAATATGTCGTCGCTCCCACACATCTCTTGTCAACCTGCTAACGAAATAAATTGCATACATGAGCCCACTCCAAAGTCAGTGGAATGTGTATTTTTCATCTGTATTCTCGAGGAAGAATATATTTCAACATCGAGCCGTAACTTTCCGAAAAACGAAATATACACTCAGTCATCCACTGTAGGTAGGTAGATTCGCCGTGAAGAATGTTATATGCACAATACTAGCTTTTTTCTTCTAGAATATGTCGCCGCTCCCACACCACCCTTGTCAACCTGCCAACGAAAGGAAATGTAAACATTAGCGCATTCCAAACTAACCAGAATGTGTAATTTTATGCGTATTTTTAAAACAATATAAAAATATTTAAACATCGAGGTGTTACTTACCAAAAACATATTATTCCCGCAGTCATCCACTGTACGTAGAGACATCTGGTGTGCAGAATGCCATGTGCACAGCATTAGCGATTTTCTTCTAGTATATTTTGCCGGTCCCACACATATCTTGTCAACCTGCTAACGAAAGAAAATGTAAATATTAGCGCACTCCAAAGTAACCAGAATGTGTAATTTTATCTGTATTCTTACAGCATAATATAATAATAATTAAACATCGAGCTGTAACTTACCCAAACAATAACTATTCACGCAGTCATCCAATGTACGTAGATACATCAGGTGTGAAGAATTCTATGTGCACAGCACTAGCGATTTTCTTCTAGTATATGTCGCCGCTCCCACACATCTCTTGTCAACCTGCTAACGAAAGAAAATGCACACATGAGCGCACTCCGAATTCAGCGGAATGTGTATTTTTCATCTGTATTCTGTGGGAGCGGCGACATATTCTAGAAGAAAATCGCTGGTGCTATGCACATAGCGTTTGTAAGTAGGCTGTTTAGGTTTTTTTATTGGTAACGCCACCTCTGTATGAAAATCACTGGCTGTGCTGTGGGCAGTCTGTGTCTGCTTTGCATTGTTGTAATACTCGCCATTGTAGTGTTGGGCAGCGGCAGCTGGATGTGAACAGCGCGTAGCGTTGCGCAGTTGGAGGTGAGCCGCCAGCAGTGGTGGATGTGGGGAGAGAGATGGCGGAGGTTTGTAATTTGTCATGAACTGCTATATTTATATATGATGATATCAAGGTAAATACATTGTTCGTTCTCTATTAATATCTTTCATTTTCTAACTATCCCTATCAGTAGTTAGTGCCTTCCATAGTTTGAATCTTTTATTTAGCTGGCAGTAGTGGCGCTCGCTGTATTGCAGTAGCTTGAGCAGCGAAGATTTTTGTGAGGTAAGTGATTTGTGAAACGTATAGGTTAATGTTAGTCAGGGCCATTCTTTCGTAGGGATTTTTTTGAAAGTCAGATTGCGTTGCGCTAACAAAATATTGTGTGTCAGTTTAAGGACAGTCGTGTATAATTGTTCAAAGGGGACGTTTCATATGTCGACCCTTAGCCGAGGATACCTCACTGGAATCTTCTGATTTTTTCTTGTAGTTTGTGTATTTAGTGTAGCTTTTGTTTATTGCTAGCGCGTAATTGTAGTTGTAGCCTTTCATTGTTGTACAGTAAAACAGTTGTGGCATGCATATAGATTTGCACCAAGTATTTCGCAGCTACGCTTTCTATTAAGTAGATATTATTTTCAGTGCTATGTTAATGTGTTCTCCTATTTTTGCACTTCAAATTGTGCTTTTCTGTGTTATCGTGTGAAATATTGTGACAATTATGGCGTGTGAAAAACGTAACACTAGGCTCCAAAGTAAATTGAGAAATGATAGTGACGACGAGCGTAGCTTGCCAGCACCACTGGGTAATGAATTAACTAATGTTCAAAGTAGTAATTTGGTAATTGCGCATAGGGAAATGGAGCGGGCGGCAAACAATGGTGTAGACAGTGAAACAGGTAGTGAACAGGGAAGCGTTATCGATCGATTGGTCGGCAACAGCTCGCCTCAGGAATCGGGAATGGCAGAACACAATATTGCAAATACTACAGACTCAGGTTTTGGGTTCTCACCGTTTTCTCAAATGAGTCAAGACACATTTTCCGCTTGTCAAAATGTGAATGTTGCCGGTGCAAATTCACTGCCGAAAAGCACTGAGGAACATGTTTCAGACACCAGTGCATTGTTATTACAATTAATGCAACAAATGGGACAAAAGCTTGAAAAGTTAGACACAATGGAACAAAATCAGAGACAAACACAGCAAAAGTTAGATACAGTGGAACAAAATCTTCAAAAGTTAGACACAATGGAGCAACACCAAAGACAAACACAGCAACAGTTAGACGCAATGGGACAAAATCTTCAAAAGTTAGACACCACACTTGAACAAACACGTGAAGATTTAACTAGTGAGTTACATAACATTGAATCGAAATGTCAAAAAGTCTGTAATGACATAAAAACACAAATTTGTGAGCATTTTCAACCCATTTTTTCGCGGCATGAAAATGTATTACAGAATCACGAAGCAGCCATAAAAGAACTGCAAACCATTGTTCATGAAAATCACAACACCTTGCAAGCTAAAATTGACTCAGTTGCATCTACCGATTCGGTTACGCAACTTGCAAAAACTCAGGAAAACTTAAAGAACACAGTAGATTCGATTTCAACACAAATGGACACTCTGAAACTTGGTTCAGAAAAACACATTGAGGAAATGTGTTCACTATCGGAGAAAGTAGCCGAACTTTCGGATCAGTTCACTAACTTATCTACGAAGGTAGATGATAATCTGAACGACACAAAACCGGTAGTCTTTAATGACACAGAAGAGTGCGAACAAATTAGGAAATTCAAACAAAATCAGAATCAAATTAATACGCAACACCAAAGAGAAATCCGGGAAGTACAAGATCAGCTGACTCAGGTAATACAAGAATTACGTATTTCAGAGGCCACTCGCGCTCCAATACGAGAAGAGGGACTTAGAAATACGGAACAACCACAAAATAATAACACAGGACAATTCAGAAGTTATGAAAGAAATTGGCAAGGTGCACCGAATTTTGAAATGGAACCGCCGAAACGACGTAACAATGACCGATATGCGACTCGCCGACATGATGACTTTGACTATAAGCTGTTCATTACTACACGTAAATTCAAAACATTTAAGAATTCTGGCAACGACATTCATCCACAAGCATGGCTCCATCAATTCTCTCATTGATTTCCTCCCAACTGGTCATTAGAGCACAGATTAGAATTTATGTGTGGCTACTTAGAGAATGAACCAGCTGTAAGAATGCGGTCGGTCATTCACGATTGCCATAGTGAAGGAGAGTTTTACCATGCCTTCCTCTCAGCATATTGGTCTCAGGCCACACAAGACAGAGTAAAACAAAGCATCATAATGATGAAACGTTTCGAACAATCTGAATTTTCCAGTATTATGAAATATTTTGAAGACATGTTGCACAAGAATCAGTACCTGTCAAACCCATACAGCCCCTCAGAACTTATCCGCATTTGCTTAATCAAATTGCCTGAACATTTACGACACATTATTTTGGCAGGACGTTGCAAAGACGACATTGAAGCTTTTCAGGGACTGTTACAAGAATTGGAAATTGACACTGACAATCGCGGAATGCGGAAACAGGAACACAACAATTACAGGTCACATCCGTCACAATTCCTCGATAATAACTGGACGCGACAAGGCTATTCTCACAACACAAATCGTGACCAAAACAGACACCACCCGTATGACAACCGTTGGCAGAGTAGTAATAATTACAGGGAAAGATCACCTCTCCGCGGTAATGACTATCACAGAGACAATCAGAGAAACAGACAATATGGGAACCAAAACAATTATTATTACGGGAGACAGAATAACTTGAGACGCAACGGTCCAGCGCGCAGTTACGATTCAGGGAGAAATTCTCCACCACTTAACCGACAAGAAAGAAACTACAGGAACTACCGACATGACGACAGACGATCTGATCGTAACGACAGACCTGAATTGCATCAGAACTGGCGGGATTCAAACAGAGCAGGGCCCTCTCGTCACGGTGAATTTGTAGAAGTTAGGTCTCCAAACCCCAATAACGACGCGCGCCAACAAAGAGACAATAGGCAATGACTCACACCGCTGGCAGCCACAAAACATACTTATGAAACTGACGACGCAGCTGCCGTAGCTAGTAATTACGTAAAAATGGAAGACATTAGGGACATCTTACTCCAGGAACACGACATAAAACATAACAAAATTGCATATCCTGTGATTCACATTACAATAAATGATGTAAAATTTACGGCAGTACTTGACTCTGGCAGTCCCATTTCAGTAATTAGTGAAACAGCCTTTAGCAAATGCAACAAATCGAACGATTGTCCCACACTTCCGTTACGTAAGATTAAATTACAAGGTGCAATCTTTGGAAAAAGTGTAGATGTACGCCAACAAACCAACTTAGAATTCTTTTGTCAAAGCCACAGCTTCTCTATGAGCTTTCTTATTGTTCCATTATTGTCGACGGAAATTATACTGGGAGTAGACTTTTTGAATGAATACAAAGCAATCTTAAGCTTTCACGATGCTGAAATAAGTTTAGAAAAAGAAGGTAAGTCAGTAGCTTTGAAATTTGAAGATTGGCTCTCAAACCATGACGAAGAAATTAATCGGCTTTACCTCCTGTTAGACAACAGTTTGGAATTTTCGATGGAACTTGACGCTAACAATCATTCTGCAAGTACTGACAGGGATGATATCGACGGCGCATTTGACACTAATAAGTTAATTCAGAATAAAATTCAAACAATTGAGAATTGTAATGACACTGATAGGCAGGACCTTTTTGAGATTTTACAAGCACATTCCACAGTTTTTACTCACAAAACAGGAACAATCAAGGGATTTCAATACCAATTTCGTGTTCGTGAGCATACTAAATTTTGTGTTAGACCATATGTAATTCCAGCACATTATAGGGACCGTGTTAGAACAGAAATACAATCTATGCTCGACGAGGGCATTATTGAGCCTGCAGTAAGCTCATACAACAATCCATTACATGTTGTTGAGAAGAAAAATGGATCGATCAGGCTTGTCTTAGATTCGAGACAAATCAATACGATCATTATTCCTGAAACAGACAGGCCGCAAACGTTGGAAGAACTTCTTCAAAATTTTAATGGTGTAAAAGTGTTGTCTTCCATTGATCTCAGATCCAGCTTTTATCAGATCGAACTTCATCCAGAATGTAGAAAATACACAGCTTTCCTTTGTTTCGGCGTTTGTTATTAGTTTCGGAAACTTCCCTTTGGTTTGAACATTTCTTCAGCAGCATTCATTCGCGGGCTAAATTCCATATTACCTGAGTTCTTAAAACGTCACATCACCTTATATGTGGACGATATTCTAATAGCAGAAGCTTCATGGGAACTACATAATCGCATCCTCAACAGTTTGTTACGTATTTTTGCAGAATCTGGAATTACAGTTAACTTGGAAAAGTCTGAATTCGGTAGGTCAAAGGTGAGGTTTTTGGGACATATTATTTCTTCTGAAGGCATTCAGCCGGATCCTGAAAAGTTAGAAGCAATCAGAGCCATTCCAGTTCCATCCACAAAAAAACAAGTCCGCAGTTTTATAGGTCTCGTAAATTTTTACCGTCGTTTTCTGAATATGCAAATTCTAGTTACACCAAAACTTTGTTCTCTCACTGGAAAAAATACTATTTGGAACTGGGACGAACAAGCACAGTTGGAATTCAGTTCTTTGAAAGAAGCGTTACTTAACGCGCCAATACTAGCTCATCCAGATCTGTCACAAGATTTCTGCCTTAGCACGGATTCTTCCAAAGTCGGTCTTGGTGCCCATTTATTTCAAGAAGCCATAGAAGATGACATTACTGTTCAGAAAACCATTGCTTTTGCTAGCCGAGTGCTAACAAAATCTGAAAAAAATTATTCCGTTACTGAATTAGAAGCTTTAGCTATCGTTTGGGCATTTAACAAATTCCGTTTCTTTCTTTCTGGTAAGCACGTAAAAGTATACAGTGATCATCGTGCATTACAATTTCTTATGTCTTCAAAATTAAATCATGACAGGTTAAAACGTTGGGCATTGTTTCTGCAAGAATTCCACTTTACAATAGTCTACATTCCCGGCAAGGAGAACATTGTTGCGGACTCGCTGTCACGCGCACCGGCTGGGCTTGAGAAAAGTAAACACACAAGGCAACCTCGAGAAAAATTTCAGTATTCTTTACATTCAGAAAGTCGCCTTTGAAAACTTCATCACCACATCTTTAAAGGACATTGCTCATGAACAAGATAAAGATCCGATTTGAAAAGACATCAAAAATAAATGGCATGAAAAGACATACACTCAGATTCGGCATTATTACCTGGTTAGAAACAACATACTCTTCAAACGCTGCACTGTTGATGACAAGCTATGGGTACTTTGCATTCCAGACGATTTTGTTAATAAGCTCATTTGGTACATTCATTTCAGCTACGCACATTTTGGTCCACGAAAATGTTATCATATTCTTCGAACGACTTGTTATTTTAACAATATGGAATTCGAAGAGTCTTGTCTATTTGTAAACTTTGTCAAAAGGCGAAACCATCTACTGTCTCACATCGTGCTCCGTTATTTCCTATTATTCCTTCTAAATTAAAAGAATTTGCTGCTGTTGATCTCTTGGGACCGCTTGTCAGAACATCTAATGGATTTTCGTACGTTTTAGTCGCTGTTGAACTTACTTCAAAATTTGTTTCTTTCACTCCGTTACGTAAAGCCACTGGACGATCTGTATCCAACGCCTTTGTTAAAAATTTCTTACGTGAAGTTGGACACGTTAGCAAAGTCATTTCAGATAACGGACCTCAATTCAGATCTGCTGTTTGGTCACGCATGCTTCGCAACCATAAAATCAAACCTGTTTTTATTTCATTGTACTCACCACATTGCAACCCGTCTGAATGGATTATGAAAGAAATCAATAAGCTTTGCAGACTTTATTGTCACAGAAAGCATCAGCATTGGGACAGATATCTACAATTATTTCAAAATGTGCTGAATGAAATGCCTCATGATTCCACTGCTTTACCACCTACTCTTGTACTAAAGAATGAAGAACCACCGAACAGAATCAGAGAGCTTGTACCTTTCCCGAATACACGTAAACTTCGACACAAAGACATAATTGATTTGGCTCTTAAAAATATAAAATCTGCAGCATACAAAAGGAGAGAACTACACGGTAGAGCAAATGCAAAGAAATTATATATTGGTCAGAAAGTTCTCATTAAAGCTCATTCATTGTCACATAAGAAGAAACACTTGAGTCACAAATTCTTTCTAGTTTACAATGGACCTTACAGAATCCGACGTATACCACATGATAATTGCGTTGAAGTTGAAACTCTGCGTACTAGGAAGAGTAAAGGTTTACACCACATTTCACATGTAAAACCGTTTATTGAAAGATAATCTGCTTTTTAACTTAGTCTTTGTCATAAAATTTTTCGCTTCACATTACTAATATGCTTTGTCAGACTTAGAATCTGTTAACATACAACAACGTTTGAAGTTAAATATCCAATCAAGAACCAAGAGAACTTATTTAAACAGAAATGACGAATGCATTGTTATAGTGAACAGACGTTACAGTGTTATTGTGTGTGTACATTCTTGCTTGTTTGTTGCACGATTACGTAACGACTATAAGGCTCACATACTTAGAACATTTACCAGTACTGCTAATGAGATTTTAATGCAACATTTTGGTTACCTGAAAATACATTCTGTATTTAAAGTACTTTCTGTGAGATACCAGATGACACAGTGGTTAGTTTATGGGACAGCTACACGATTTATATCACGACGTTACTAATGTGCGACAATTTACATTGTTGCTTTTGCGGAGTATCTGTTTTATATCTGCACAGTTTTTCTGTATTATTCTGGAAAGTAAAACATGTTTTAATAGTAACTTTTGTGATATAGCTACAATGAGACAGCCTTTTCCGTAGCACAACAATATGTTACAGCACAGTAATTTCTTCATCACAACAATAAGCGTAATAACTAAGATATCTATACGCAAAGCATTTCACTTTTGTTTATCATGAGGTAAGTACATTGGCTTCTGCAGAACTTAGCTTTTGGAGGACGATAACTACGACACTTCCACAGAGATTATCTTACAACAAGATGCACATTTAGCACTGCAGGACACGCATTTCAGTGATTAATGTTGTACTTAAAACATTTATTTTTAAACATTTTTGAATTACAAAGAAAGTTTTCCGTGATACATTTCATTCCATTGCTGTAATCTGTAACACCTGAGGGTATAATTACATTAATCCTCAGGGGGGTATAAGCCTACTTTGTGTACCATGTGTGTGGCAACCACAAGGAACCCTAGCTAATATGGTATTTGCTTATACAACTTTACACATCGGTACCATATTTCTCTAACACACAAATTACACAGCTGTCTGATTATTTACCTGAGAGAGACAAGCATTTATTTTACTACATCAGTGACAGACGTTTACGTAATTACACCATTGGATAACTTCACACTTACAAAATTGCATGTTGTTTGTACTTTGTGAACTGTTCATATATTTTCGGAACCATTGTTATACTATGAGAGCTTTGAATGATGTATTTGGTATGGATTCATGATTTTTAAAGTATGTTTGAGGCAGATGACACGATGAGTATTATGCTGTTGAGGTATGTTTATGATCAATAAGCTGATGCTATATGAGGAATTTGGTTATGCTATGTATTTATTATGATGAAATATTGAAGTGCTGTCGCAAGATTGACGTGTCGATGAATATATATATATGTGTAATAAGGTAAGGAGTAATGAATAGTGATTAGGGACTCTGACTTATGGAAAAGGATGTTGGAAACCAAGAATCATACTTTAGAATTATGAAATGTGTGTACATGTGTGAATCATGTGTGAATGTATCACAATGCCACTGAAAATTTTTTTGGCCACTGTTATATTCATAGGATTTTGTTTCTACAGATTTGCAACGCTAATTCTTGACCTGTGAAATATTTGTATGTGAGACTGTCACTGTAGCGGAAACTGCTGTCGTAAATATTTCCGTAAGAAAGTTAAGTGACCACCTGCACGTAATGCGTCGTGGGCACCCAGCTGTGTCAGACGCCTGGAGAAAAAGCCATTAGCGCGTGCCTTTCAGAGCACAGGAAAAAAAAAAGGGAGGCCATTATCCTGGCCATTGTCATTCCTTTAGAGAAAGCATCGCAAATCCGACACGCTGATTACTTGGAAACATATCGTACTTTCTGATATTTACTGAAATGCCTAATGAAATGACAAGAAATAGTTTGTCTACACACCTGACTATGACTACTGTCTTTCTAGATGAGAGATTTTTTTTACTACTTATGAAATGCCACATGACTATTGAACGATGTTCTTATGCTTTGCTTTGTGCATAGTTGCTTATTTCATTTGATATCTAGTTTCTAGCTGCACTGCAGCATTGGTTAAAATAAAATTTTATAGATGTACTAATATAAATATTTTCTGTCTACAGATCGAGTAAATAATAATTTTTTTTAAAAAATGAGGGAGCACAAAATGACATTTACCTTCACAGGAACTGCATTCATAATTTTCTTTTCAAGTAATTGGTAACTTTTTGGTAGAATAACTTCTTGTGGTGCACCACTTTAATTACTTAGACATTAAGATGTGATTATACATTTCCCTTATCTGCATTGTTATCTTTAGTGTACTATTTTTTCTGCTTGAGCTATGTCATGTTTAGATATAAGCTGCTGTTTGCCAGGCATAGTGCTACTGCACTTTAATTTGTGTTACTCTGCTAAGCCAGATTTATTTTTTTGTTGCTGCGCATTGCCTCATATTAGTTGTAATGTTGAATTGCTTGGTAATTTAGATTTACTGTAGCTTGCTTTGCGATTTTCCATTTTTTTGTCATTGCTGTTTGTGTTAATTGTTTTGTGCTGCTGCATTGCCTCGTCCCTTAGTTTAATATCTGAGCTCAGTAGATTTAAGTTAGCTTAAGAGGGGGTAGACTATATAAGAACCTAACTATGGAGAATAGGGAAAGAATGCTTTGAAAGTTATATGAAAACGATTTGGGCCTAAATGAGTAATGTACAATGAGCTATATTTCTTTTGAAAGAAATATGGTTAGAATACAGAAAAGAGGTACAGATAGGACTTTTTGGGAATAATGATGAACGAAGGGAGATCTCCAAGAACAAAAAAGGTTTTGTTCGCAAAATACTGCAGTACCAAAAGTTACACTGAAAACGAACCCTGTCCTTTCCATTGTGTTATCCCCCTATGTGTTTATGTACCCTTGTGTATTTGTCTTTTTCCTGTATTTATATGTTTATCTGATAAGACTTATGTTGTAGAATTTTTCTAATACTAAGCTACATTCACTATGATGAGGAATACTGTTATCCTCAAATACAATTGGCATTAATAATGTGTTATTTACTTTGTAAAGATGTTTAGACATTATTTATTCTGTTTTGTGTTAATGCTCATGTGTGAAGTTGATGTTTCGAAAGTTATTCTGATCTTTTATGTATGTACTCATGTCATAATTCCTGTAACACTGACGTATATGTCTATTTCTATTCTTTTGTAACGCCTGTTTTACTACAAATGTTATCTGTATTGTTATGTTCTTTAATGATGTATTTTGTACCTTTGTTATTGTATTTTTATGTTACCAAATTGTAATTGTTACCAGTTCTTCAAATTAAGTAACATTTCACTGCACACGTTTCTGTTGGTCATAGTACATGGACAATATGTGAGAAGTAGGGACTGATAGTGTTTGCACGTGTGTTAATAATTCAGCAAGGGACTGGATAACAGCATTGCTGGTTCTAAGGACAATTCCAAACACTTTGTGAGTGCACAAGTGGTGGTTTATGGACTTGCTATATTCTCTGCAAGACTCTTCGATGGTGATTGTGCACCTGCACAGTCGCAACAGATGGCTGCTGGCCATTTCTACAAGGACTACAGTGGGTCTACACCTTTGCTGACTCACCAGTACCATTATTTCTACAAGGCCTGCAGTGGGTCTGCACCTCTGGTGGCCCACCAATACCGTAATCTCTACCAGCACTACAGTGGGTCTTTTCTGTGATGACCTACCTACCAATATTCTTCAAAACGTCGACTGACTCTGCTGTGGGTTTACTCTGTTGTGGCCCATTACCTGTCTGCATGTCGAGTCAGCACTGTCTTTCCATTGGAAGGACAACACTACTTCTTCAAGACTGCATGGAAATCCACTACGTCTGTGTGCATTGTCTTTTACTGGTCAGACTTTGAGAAAAACACTGTAATTTTACTGTGACGAATGATGAGGACTGTCTTTATGGACTGTGAGAAATTTTTAGCTTTTGACCAACATTGTATCAAAAAGTGTGTGCATTTGATTTCTTTGTTATTGTAATTATGAAAATTTTTTTTTTCAAATCTGTATTGGCCACTGCCCAATCCAATTTGTAAAAATTTTTTGTGGGGAGCATGGGGGCTATGTAAGTAGGCTGTTTAGGTTTTTTTATTGGTAACGCCACCTCTGTATGAAAATCACTGGCTGTGCTGTGGGCAGTCTGTGTCTGCTTTGCATTGTTGTAATACTCACCATTGTAGTGTTGGGCAGCGGCAGCTGGATGTGAACAGCGCGTAGCGTTGCGCAATTGGAGGTGAGCCGCCAGCAGTGGTGGATGTGGGGAGAGAGATGGCGGAGGTTTGTAATTTGTCATGAACTGCTATATTTATATATGATGATATCAAGGTAAATACATTGTTCGTTCTCTATTAATATCTTTCATTTGCTAACTATCCCTATCAGTAGTTAGTGCCTTCCATAGTTTGAATCTTTTATTTAGCTGGCAGTAGTGGCGCTCGCTGTATTGCAGTAGCTTGAGCAGCGAAGATTTTTGTGAGGTAAGTGATTTGTGAAACGTATAGGTTAATGTTAGTCAGGGCCATTCTTTCGTAGGGATTTTTTTGAAAGTCAGATTGCGTTGCGCTAACAAAATATTGTGTGTCAGTTTAAGGACAGTCGTGTATAATTGTTCAAAGGGGACGTTTCATACGTTCTTCACACGGTATGTATCTACGTACAGTGGATGACTGCGTAAATAATTAGTTTTTTGGTAAGTAACAGTTCGATGTTTAAATATTTTTATATTATGCTTTAAGAATACAGATAAACCTACACATTCCGATGACTTTGAAGTGCGCTAATGTTTACATTTTCTTGCGTTAGCTGGTTGTTAAGAGATGTGTGAGAGCGGTGATATATTCTAGAAGAAAATCGCTAGTGCTGTGCACATAGCAATCTTCACACCGAATCTATCTACCTACAGTGGATGACTGAGTTAATATTTCGTTTTTAGGATAGTAACGTTTCTATGTTGCTTTCGGTTAGAACATTCACACAGTCTACTGGCACGAATAGGCAAACTTGGTAGCTGATTAGTCGGTAAGTATATCATGTAGAACGAAGTGGAAATTGTATAACGTTAGAAATAGTCACAATCGAGTTCCAATGGCCCATTACAGACAGTACTCCAAAGTACTTAAAAATGTTATAAATAACGCAAGAAGCATGTGGTATGAAAATAGAACAGCTGTTCTCAAGATTAGGTAAAAACCATATAGTTACCAGTGTAGGAAGTGTGTGGTCAGGAGCACTAGAACGAAGACATAGAGTCTATACGTAGTAAAAATCATTTTGTTATTGATAAATCATATATCTGTACAGTATTTGACAAGCTCTTTCTCGATACAGGAGGTGAATTAAATAACAAATTCAGCTATACAGGGAACTGCATAACTCTCTTAGAAAATAGCTTTACAAGACTGCTATATGAGATACAACTACGTGATAATCACGAGGAGAAAAGTAAGTCACAAACACTGAAGATCACGGGATCTCATGGATATGACGGGGTACCTTGCAGACCACTAAGGCAGTCTGCTGCATATGGTAGCTCAGTATGTAGCCATATTTGTAATTTTTCGCTTAGGTATAGTCAGTTTTCTGAAGGATTGAAGTATTTGGTAGTGAATCGGCTATATGAAAAAGAAGGGAGAAGGAACAAAATTTTAAATTTATTTCTGTGCCACCGGTTTTCTAAAATTATTGAATAGGCTGTGTATATAAAGGTAATTGATCAGTGCGGTTCACGTAATTTGCTGTCAACACAGTTCGTTTTGAGAAAAGGTTTAACAACTGAAAATGCTATATTCTCTTTTCCCCGTGAGACACTGGACGGAATAAATAAAATGTCCCGAACAGTAGATGTATTATTTGGTTTTACTAAGACGTTTGATTTGTTGATCATAAAGTATTACTGCAGAAGTTGCACCATTATGGAATAAGAAAAGTATCTCACAACTGATTCCTCTTCAAGGACAGACCGCTACAGGTCATTCTCTATAGCAATGACAATGGCTACGACTTGGCTGCAGGTGCACGGGTAAGTTGTGAGGGGGGGGGGGGGGGGGAAAGGAACTGATGTTAAACCACAATAAGATTCAGTGTTCGTAATTTCTAACACAAAATTCAACTAAAATGCCATTTCGACTACACGGAGTGGGCATCTAACTAATGAATCTGAACAATCCAAATTCCTCGGTGTTGAGGTAATAGTAAGCTATCATGGAAATACCATGTTTACGACCTTCTTCAGAAACGTAATGCTGCTGTAACTTCCGTCAGAATAATACCTGAAGAAGGTGACAGCACAATACCGAAATTGGTTTACTTTCCTTATTTACATTCGCCTATCACATGCGGTATTACGTTTTGGGGTAACTCTATCCATTACCAAAGGTTATTTTTGGCTGAGAAAAGGACAGTTCCAGCAATATGTGGCGTACGTTCGTGAGCATCTTGTCTTCCCCTGTACAGGAGTATGGGAATTCTGATATGAGTCTCTTAAAATATATTTTGTATAATGTCGTTTTTTGTTAACAGTATATGCTTATTCCGAAGAATTAGCAGCTTTCCCACAGTTAGTACTAGGCGGAAGTCCAACCGGCGTTTGAGCAGCATTTCCTCGACTCTTGTGCAGAAAGGCGTGCAGTATTCCGCTGCATTCATTTTCAATAAGCTACCACAAGAATTAAAACTCCTTAACACTAACCCCCGCACTTTCAACGCTAAACTGAAGTATTTCCTCATGGCTCACTCAATCTCAACTAGTGGAAAGTTACAGGACAAAAATTAAGAAAATTTATATGTTATATTGTTGATTACTCTAGTTTTTACTCATCGTCTTGTCACATGAATGCGTTTCGAGTAAATTTTGTCTTAACTGTTACTAACGTTTCTGATCTTAATTTCATGTACTGATTCGCTCCATGATCATGGACATTTGCTCCTCAGTTTGGTCCTACTGAACTAGACCTGTCAAGTGAAATGAAAATAAATAAATAGCTTTGATTACATTCACATACGGAAAGGGTTTTCTCGACTGATCGCGTTTTCTATTTTTATTTATTTTCTTTCGTATTTTAATGTCTCCTTATTTCTTGCCTTTGGCCGCCAAGGACATTATTCTCGCCGTCGTCGCCCCGGGCGCCACAGCCCGTTTACTCCTCGGTTATTACCACCAGTGGAGTCCGCCTGCTTAGCTGGGTGGTAACGTGCTTGCCTCACCTGCACTGGACACGGGTTCGAATCCCAGCCGGGTTTGAGATTTTCTCCGTTCATGGACTGGGTGTTGTGTTATCCCCATCATCGGCCGCAAGTCGCCCAATTGGGGGGGCGAAACCGAAGGGACAACCCGGCCAACAATGCCATACTATCGTTTCAATCACCAGTGGATAGTTTTTTTAATTGTATGGTGATAATTGTCCTCATACCCTTTTAGAGCCGACCGCTGTGGCCGAGCTGTTCCAAGCGCTTCAGTCCGGAACCGCGGTGCTGCTACGGTCTCAGGTTCGAATCCTGCCTCGGGCATGGATGTGTGTGATGTCCTTAGGTTAGTTAGGTTTAAGTAGTTCTAAGTCTAGAGGGCTGATCACCTCAGAAGTTAAGTCCCATAGTGCTTAGAGCCGCTAGAGCCATCCTCTTAGACTAAACCAGACAAAGCGCAACGTGACGCAGCTTTCAACAATACAGTGTTTCTCTCCAACACGTAACACGCGCTTCACTACAATTCTCGCAAACGTGACGTCATTTTGACTACCGCATGATCGGCTATCGGCTTCCATTAGCATTCGATACTCGCCTCTCACAAGATTTCAAGAGCCCATACCGGAGATTTACAAAAACCTGTCATTCTAGGGATGATTCATTATATTTACTGCTACAATTAAAAAAATTAATGATTTTTCGGCAGATAATGCCTTCATATAAGAGCGCCGATTTAGGAGAGAGTTGTTATCGGCAACAATTTACAAATTAAGAATGAAACACATTTGTTTTATAATTGTTAGTATGCCGTTTCAATGTAACGGTGCATTGAAAATATAACACAAACATTGCACCATTATCATTAAATGTCACTTAATAATGCATCAACGATACAAACTTTCAAAATCGTAGACCGTAGTTAAAAATCGCATGAATGACGTTGCGGTATCTGGAGTCCAAAGCTGTTACATGGATTTTTTCATACTAGCGATGTTAACTCCCCCAAGAACCATGGACCTTGCCGTTGGTGGGGAGGCTTGCGTGCCTCAGCGATACAGATGGCCATACCGTAGGTGTAACCTCAACAGAGGGGTATCTGTTGAGAGGCCAGATAAACATGTGGTTCCTGAAGAGGGGCAGCAGCCTTTTCAGTAGTTGCAGGGGCAACAGTCTGGATGATTGACTGATCTGGCCTTGTAACATTAACCAAAACGGCCTTGCTGTGCTGGTACTGCGAACGGCTGAAAGCAAGGGGAAACTACAGCAGTAAATTTTCCCGAGGACATGCAGCTTTACTGTATGATTAAATGATGATGGCGTCCTCTTGGGTAAAAT
This sequence comes from Schistocerca piceifrons, assembly GCF_021461385.2. Lineage (NCBI taxonomy): Eukaryota > Metazoa > Arthropoda > Insecta > Orthoptera > Acrididae > Schistocerca > Schistocerca piceifrons. Next base: position 146,405,582 of record NC_060145.1, read on the forward strand.
ATTCCGGAGGTAAAATAGTCCCCCATTCGGATCTCCGGGCGGGGACTACTCAAGAGGACGTCGTTATCAGGAGAAAGAAAACTGGCGTTCTACGGATCGGAGCGTGGAATATCAGATCCCTTAATCGGGCAGGTAGGTTAGAAAATTTAAAAAGGGAAATGGATAGGTTAAAGTTAGATATAGTGGGAATTAGTGAAGTTCGGTGGCAGGAGGAACAAGACTTTTAGTCAGGTGATTACAGGGTTATAAATACAAAATCAAATAGGGGTAATGCAGGAGTAGGTTTAATAATGAATAAAAAAATAGGAGTGCGGGTGAGCTACTACAAACAGCATAGTGAACGCGTTATTGTGGCCAAGATAGACACAAATCCCATGCCTACTACAGTAGCACAAGTTTATATGCCAACTAGCTCTGCAGATGATGAAGAAACTGATGAAATATATGACGAGATAAAAGAAATTATTCAGGTAGTGAAGGGAGACGAAAATTTAATAGTCATGGGTGACTGGAATTCGTCAGTAGGAAAAGGGAGAGAAGGAAACATAGTAGGTGAATATGGATTGGGGGGAAGAAATGAAAGAGGAAGCCGCCTTGTAGAATTTTGCACAGAGCATAACTTAATCATAGCTAACACTTAGTTCAAGAATCATAAAAGAAGGTTGTATACCTGGAAGAATCCTGGAGATACTAAAAGGTATCAGATAGATTATATAATGGTAAGACAGAGATTTAGGAACCAGGTTTTAAATTGTAAGACATTTCCAGGGGCAGATGTGGATTCTGACCACAATCTATTGGTTATGAACTGCAGATTGAAACTGAAGAAACTGCCAAAAGGTGCGAATTTAAGGAGATGGGACCTGGATAAACTGAAAGAATCAGAGGTTGTACAGAGTTTCAGGGAGAGCATAAGGGAACAATTGACAGGAATGGGGGAAAGAAATACAGTAGAAGAAGAATGGGTAGCTCTGAGGGATGAAGTAGTGAAGGCAGCAGAGGATCAAGTAGGTAAAAAGACGAGGGCTAATAGAAATCCTTGGGTAACAGATGAAACATTGAATTTAATTCATGAAAGGAGAAAATATAAAAATGCAGTAAATGAAGCAGGCAAAAAGAAATACAAACGTCTCAAAAATGAGATCAACAGGAAGTGCAAAATGGCTAAGCAGGGGTGGCTAGAGGACAAATGTAAGGATGTAGAGGCTTGTCTCACGAGGGGTAAGATAGATACTGCCTACACGAAAATTGAAGAGACCTTTGGAGAGAAGAGAACCACTTGTATGAATATCAAGAGCTCAGATGGCAACCCAGTTCTAAGCACAGAAGGGAAGGCAGAAAGGTGGAAGGAGTATATAGACGGTTTATACAAGGGCGATGTACTTAAGGACAATATTATGGAAATGGAAGAGGATGTAGATGAAGATGAAATGGGAGATAAGATACTGCGTGAAGAGTTTGACAGAGCACTGAAAGACCTGAGTCGAAACAAGACCCCGGGAGTAGACAACATTCCATTAGAACTACTGATGGCCTTGGGAGAGCCAGTCATGACAAAACTGTACCATCTGGTGAGCAAGATGTATGAGACAGGCGAAATACCCACAGACTTCAAGAAGAATATAATAATTCCAATCCAAAGAAAGCAGGTGTTGACAGATGTGAAAATTACCGAACTATCAGTTTAATAAGTCACGGCTGCAAAATACTAACACGAATTCTTTACAGACGAATGGAAAAACTAGTAGAAGCTGACCTTGGGGAAGATCAGTTTGGATTCCGTAGAAATATTGGAACACGTGAGGCAATACTGACCCAACGGCTTATTTTAGAAGCTAGATTAAGGAAAGGCAAACCTACATTTCTAGCATTTGTAGACTTAGAGAAAGCTTTTGACAACGTTAACTGAAATACTCTCTTTCAAATTCTGTAGGTGGCAGGGGTAAAATACAGGGAGCGAAAGGCTATTTACAATTTGTACAGAAACCAGATGGCAGTTATGAATCGAGGGGCATGAAAGGGAAGCAGTGGTTGGGAAAGGAGTGAGACAGGGTTGTAGCCTCTCCCCGATGTTATTCAATCTGTATATTGAGCAAGCAGTAAAGGAAACAAAAGAAAAATTCGGAGTAGGTATTAAAATTCATGGAGAAGAAGTAAAAACTTTGAGGTTCGCCGATGACATTGTAATTCTGTCGGAGACAGCAAAGGACTTGGAAGAGCAGTTGAACGGAATGGACAGTGTCTTGAAAGGAGGATATAAGATGAACATCAACAAAAGCAAAACGAGGATAATGGAATGTAGTCAAATTGAATCGGGTGATGCTGAGGGGATTAGATTAGGAAATGAGACACTTAAAGTAGTAAAGGACTTTTGCTATTTAGGGAGTAAAATAACTGATGATGGTCGAAGTAGAGAGGATATAAAATGTAGACTGGCAATGGCAAGGAAATCGTTTCTGAAGAAGAGAAATTTGTTGACATCGAGTATAGATTTAAGTGTCAGGAAGTCGTTTCTGAAAGTATTTGTATGGAGTGTAGCCATGTATGGAAGTGAAACATGGACGATAACCAGTTTGGACAAGAAGAGAATAGAAGCTTTCGAAATGTGGTGCTACAGAAGAATGCTGAAGATAAGGTGGGTAGATCACGTAACTAATGAGGAGGTATTGAATAGGACTGGGGACAAGAGAAGTTTGTGGCACCACTTGACTAGAAGAAGGAATCGGTTGGTAGGACATGTTTTGAGGCATCAAGGGATCACAAATTTAGCATTGAAGGGCAGCGTGGAGGGTAAAATTCGTAGAGGGAGACCAAGAGATGAATACACTAAGCAGATTCAGAAGGATGTAGGTTGCAGTAGGTACTGGGAGATGAAGAAGCTTGCACAGGATAGAGTAGCATGGAGGGCTGCATCAGCGTTTTTAAAACATTGTTACTTTCTTATGATTGTAATATAAGTGTGTTCTGCAATACTGGTTGTTATTTATATTGAGTGTGATTTGAGAACAATTGATGAAATAAATATTTAGCTATTTCCGAGTGTGTGGTCAGGCAGAACTGTAGGGGGACAGCTTAAATTGCTGCGACTGAAACGAGCACCAATAAAATTCTTATTCTTTCTTCTTGCAAATATTTGGTTCTTTATTTCCGAATATGGACGTCTTTCGAGTACGTAGTTAGCCAGAAACATAAGAGGACACGAGTGAAATGAGAAGCATTAACATTCATACTCTCCCTTGTCAATAATATTTCGCTGTTTATTCACGATTGTGTGGCGTTTCCCGAGTGTGTGGTTAGGAAGGAACCTAGGAGGACGGCTTAAATTGCTGCGAGTCGATCGAGGAGCAATAATAATTCATATTATTCGTTGAAACGAAGATGATAGCCGCGCATGCGCTCATCGATATTGCGCGTGACGTCAAAATGACGTCACGTTTGCGGGAATTTTTGTGAAAAGAGCATCGCCATTCTTCAAGGCCCTGTGACGTTGCTTAGAAACAGTCCGAGTCGAGTCGAAAGGCGAGCAACACGAATGTTCGTGTCCCGTTCAGCAACATCGTAAGAAACCGTGAGTTGCAGTAAGGGCACGCAGCAGCGATGGCGGTCTTTGGTGAGCCGCCAACCAGCATCTAATTTCTGCCAATCCGGATTCCGCCCGTCAGCTTCAACGAGTGACGTCCTGTGTAACGTCACGAGTTTACGATGTGAATGATGTAAGTGGCGTGTTATTAAATATTATCTGCGGTGGTCGTAGCAACTGATGTAAATTATGCTGTTTATTACAAATATGTCGCGATTACTGAGACTGTAGTTAGGGAGGAATCTGAGAGGGCAGCCTAAATCGCTGCGACTTGAACGATTAGCTAACGTATTTATCATCTTGCTTTTCAAAAATATTTGGCTGCTTATTTACCAAGACGTTGAGTGGGAACATAAGAGCACAGCTTGCGTTGATGTTAATGAAACGATCTGCAATAATATTTATAATCTAGGTTCTCGCATTTTTTTCCGAATGTGGCACGATTTTCAAGAGCGAGGTTTGGCATGAAATTAAGAGGACAGCTATGTAGGTCAGTTTTAGTTCTCCATTCCACGATTGGTTATTTTTGGTGACATTCCATTAAGTGTGTGTTCTTATTTTCTAGGATTTATTTTGTTGGTTTTTGCTTCTGCACTTGAGCTATGTAAGTCACTTCTAGTTGTCGATTCCAGATTTTGTTATTTTTTGCGGTTTTGCGGTTATATAGAGAGCGATACGAAAAAGTTAAATCCTTAACGAAATAATTCACAGCCAGTAAAAATCACGAAAAATAACGGAACGTGGAATCAATAATTAGATTGATTCTGTGCGTGACAGTTACCAAAGAGTGCACAGTACACACTGCTGCGTAGTACAGAAAGCACACACAAAAATAGCAGAAATCCTGTAACAAACCAGTCCACTCGCCTACTGTGCATTCTTTCAGAATTTTCAGGTGCGGTATCACCCTAATGCTCAGCTCCTCGTTCTTTTATTATGTGATTTTCATCTGATGTGGGTTGTTAATTCTGTAAGGACTTAACTGTGTAGTATCACTTCCACTACTGCTGCAAAAACGCGATAAATATCTAACCTTGGAATCAACAGCTAGAATTGACCTATGTAAGTCCATTGTAGTTACCAATTCCAAGATTTGTAATTTATCGCAGTAGTACAGAAAACAAAACCAAAATAGAAATCCTGTAATAAAGAACACTGCAAAAACACTGAAAATTATCAACCTTGAAATCGATAACTATGATTGACCTTATAGAGTCATTTTCAGTTACCCATTCCAAGATTTATATTCTCGTGAATTTACCTTACTTCTATGGTGCATTTTCTTTTAGGAATTTTTTGTTGCTATCTCCTTATTTCCTGCTTACGTCTTTCTTACGTTTCCTGTATGTTACTGTTTATTTCATTTTGCGGTTGTTGTATTAGATTTTAGTTTGGTCCCGCCCAAAACTCCCATTTCTCTGCGGTAGTCCTATAGACTCGGTACTTATAATTAAGAATTACCGCTATTCTATAATATTACGAGTTTACTATGCGTAATATTGGAGTGCACTTTAAAGATCGTTTGTTGTTTTTTCACTTACTCGAGTAAACTATGGTTACTTCAATTTCTGGACGATATAACTCGTACTATGTAATTAATCGGTTGAACTGCGATGATATTTTACCGAATGTATGTGTATTTTCTTTTATTCTACTGGTATATTCTCTTGTCTAGGAATAAGCCTCGTTTCTAGAATCTAAATACTGTGCTAAGACTATGCTCGTTGCCTTCATATCGCCTCCATGTAGCTTCTTTGGCTTAGGTATGAGGCCATTGGTCAAAGCTGGCAGGTGGAACTGGACAAAAGAATATTCGTGCTTTCTGAATTCGCTCGGAAAGAGTAGTACAACACGATGGTGTCTTGAAACATGTTTTCCATAGAGCTATTGTAAGAAAGTCTAAGAATTTATAACGGATTATAGAAGGATTTCAGGCATTAAGTTCTGTGTTTGACAATAGACTGATTTGCATCTTAAACCATCAGTGTGTTATTTGAGGAATGAAATGTGTTTTGAAATGGTTTTTTCTGCTTACGTAGTTATGATCAAATAAGGTGGGTCTGTATTATCGTGTTCGTGCCAGGTCAATTCATATCCTCAGTGCCACTTCAGTGCTCCCACACTTTCTTGGCTTTTCACCTCCGTAGTACTATATTGGTTGAGGTCGCACGAATTCGAGCTGTAATGCACAGATTGCAATGGGTCGAGTTATTCAAGACAAATCAAACCCATCCGTGCAAAATAAGAAATACAGAAAACATTATAAACAGAAGTTTATGGCAAATTTTATGTTCCAAAAAATGTACTCAGATTTCTTTAGCCGAAATTTCCATCGGAAAGGGGATACATGCGGGAAAAATGATTTTGCCGTGATTTCACCCAGTTTCTTCAACATGGGGACGCGCACACACGCGCTCGAGTGTCGAGAACTTTGATTTTACAACAGGGGACCAGCTCATATAACGGTTTAGAAGACTGGAACTATCGCAGTAATTCCGATCGAAGAACACTATTTGCACTGGCATATTCATTTGCATAGGTCAGTTATATTCTAGTGAAAAGAACTAACGCAAATAATATCATGCCAGACTCAATTCACACTACAGAATATATTTCAAGGTACTATTCTACCACTTGAGCATCACCAGTAAGACTTCAAGGCAGTCATTTCATTTACCACAGCGTTTTCAAATTCAGTTCATTAGCATGTCACACAATTTATAATGATCATATAGTTAAATTCTTTCCAGATATTTCCTGTCTGTCACATTGGTAAACCGGAAGCTATTCGAAAAGAATGAAATGGCACGCTTTTACGACATTAATTACAATGCTCCTAAATTTTACCTGTTGTGAAGCACAATCAGTAAACAGAAACACACTCCAGTTACTTTCTTGGTCCTGCTTTTGGGTGATTCTGACAGCTAACTATTGTGAAAGAAAGAAAACCGTAAAAACTGTTTGCGTTTAGAGCACATGTTTGATTCATACATGTTAACTAGCGTAATGTAAGTCCCAGGAACTAGGTGTGGGCATTTCATCACATTTCCCAGCTTACCTGAAACGAAGTACAACAGTCTCGCAACTGCTACTGATCACAAGCACAGCTGCGGGCGCTCTCTTACTGACTGCTGAATGTTACTCTTACCTTTGCGTCAAGGAACCTTCCTCGTGTACACTAAAATCGGAAAATCGAATCTCATGTTACTGATCTCTTTAAAAGGAAACGAGTAATTTCGACTTCACCTCTTATGCAGCTGTTGATAACAGAACAACCAAGGTGATTGCCGAAAAGGCGTAGCTAGAGTTATTATGTGTTTGTCCACAGTCTAGTCCACGTCTAGTCTGATAAATTCAGTCGCGACACTGCTGCTCAATGTTGATACACACTGCCACGACAGACCTCCAAGTTCGCAGTAAGCTACACGATATCGGATGAACGCTAACGGCATCGTTTATATTGATTTCCAACGTAGTTTTTACGAAAGGTAGCGTGTATATTGCATTAAAAACTGGCATTAACCAGAGAAATTATACCGCATTTGTCTTTCTTTAGTTTTCTAAGGATCCTGCGATGTATAAAACGGTACCTCACAGGCCAGTTAATTTACGAGTCTCTTGTAACGTACAGATATTTATATAGGACGACGCTTTCCTTGAAGAATAAAATATGACTGCTAAACAGTAGAAGAGCTGACTTTTCGCAGAACGACCTTTTATGACCATCTGACGACATGATGGTTTGTTCGCTACACTGCCAACCAAATCAGTGAATGTGGAACATAGGAAACTTCTATGGAATGGAGTATCCACTTTATCTGACGCACCAAATAATCCACCACAAGTGGTATCGAGGAAACCACACAGAAAACGTCAAAAGCTATCAAACTGTTTCCCCTAACTCAGAAGAAACGGATACTGCAATTGTTTCTGTCTCTGAGCCACACACAGCAAGGATCTTCAAAACAGTCGTCTTCTGAAGAAAAAATAAATACATTTACATAATATTGTTATGTTAGAAAGCCGAGTGAAGTGTAGAAAGCGCGAATCATTACACTCCGTACAAAATTGCCACGTGTCAAGGAAAGTGGCTATCGTAATAAGAACAGACAGTAGCAGAAACATACGCTTCTCTTGCAGTGCTTAATTTCGGCAGGATCAGCGTTCCGGCACCCTCCAGGGAAATGTTTTTGAACTGACTAGAAAAAGTAGGCACCAGAAATTTAAAATTATACACGTCTAATTAAATCACAAAGTAACTACAATTTGTCGCTGTGCCGGCACCAGTGAACGTGACAATGGTTGACTTAATGTTGTGGTTGGTTATTTGCAGTATTGAATATGAACTTGGATCAATTCAGTTGCAATACAACTCAGTGAGTAGAAGACAAACGACATTTAAAACATTTACTAAACACATAGCTCCGTGTCCTAGTCAAATCGTTTTTCTTTTCCTAGCTCTTTGAGAGTTCGGAATTGTACGTGACCCCGATGGGCTAGGAATATCTTCATCGTCATTGACCGCTAAATGCTCATTAATTGGATACTCGACTGTAGAAAGGTGCGAAGTGCCAAACTTATGAGCAGAAGTTATTACAAAAAACTGTCTGTAGTGCAGTGTTTTATTAATTATTCCTGAAACATTTCCAAGATACAAATGAGAGTCTACTATCATACATTAGTGGCAATTGCATGACAGATTTGGAATGTTTTGGTGCTGAAGGCAATTCAAACATAGACATTTATTTTAGGTGCCACGTCCAATGCAATTGTTCTAGGTGCCATGTTCTCAGTCATTTTCCACAGAGAACGCATCATAACCTTTAAATCTTTCTTATTTTCATCTGTAATTGTGTCAGATTGAGTCCAAAATTGAAGCAACAAACGGAAGTTTTGCAAGATTGCGCGTATTTTTCCACGAAACAATACAAACAGGTGATAGTAAAGTAGAAACAATGTGAAGAATGCAGAACGTAAACAACTGCTATAGGCATAACGGTAGACCACAATGTTCTTTGTTTTTTTTTTCAGCTTAACGGATTTCCACACAGATTCCGACAACTGGTTAATGTGCTCAGTATGGGGTGTGAACTGTCCACCTCTGGCAGCAATACAGACCCGACAATATGAATGATGTCATCAATCTCGTGTTGAGGCAATAACGCCCGTTCTGCTTGCAGAGCTGCTCGCAAGTCTTGGAGAATAGTTGATGGATGCTAACGTGATGGAACCTGTCTCCATAGTGCATCCCACACATGCTCTAGGGATTCAAACCGGGAGAACGAGCAGGCCACGCCATGCGTGCAACATTTTCCGTTTCCCAGGAAAACAATAACCATTTGTTCTCTATGAAGTAGAGCATTATCGTCCATCAATACGAAGTTTGGGTCCACACCACCTCGCAACAACCGCACTTGAGATACCAAGATCTCTTTACCGCGCCTTACAGCCGTTAAACCTTGCCGAATCACCCGTAGAATTTCATGAAGAGATATTACAGTGGTCAACATAATCCCTGCCCTGCATCATGACGGATCCTCGTCGATACAGGTCTCTTTCCACAATGCTTTCACTTTCCTTCCAGCTGCGAATGATTGGAAAATTACTCTCCAAACCAGATCGGGACTCACCTGTAAAAACATTTGCCCACTGTTCGACGTCCAGGTGGTATGCTGGCGACTCCACGATAGACGTTCCGTTCTGTGAAGACGCATCAGAGGTAAATGTACAGCAGGTCAAAGCTTGAATGCTAAAAAAATTGAACTATTTATGGAAATTACTGTGAAAGGGATCGGCTGGTAGGACATGTTATGAGGCATCAAGGGATCACCAATTTAGTATTGGAGGGCAGCGTGGAGGGTAAAAATCGTAGAGGGAGACCAAGAGATGAGTACACTAAGCAGATTCAGAAGCATGTAGGTTGCAGTAGTTACTGGGAGATGAAGAAGCTTGCACAGGATAGAGTAGCATGGAGAGCTGCATAAAACCAGTCTCAGGACTGAAGACCACAACAACAACAACAACTATCAAAGGTTTAAAAACTTTTGCTTCCTCGAGCATTTTGCAAAGGTCACTGAGTGGAAATTGCTTTGTCACTAACTTCGTTCTCAGTATCAAGAAAAACTAAGTCACAGGGAAGAAAGCTGCGCCCACTAACAAGAAACCGTTGTTCTATTGTTGTGAACATTTCCCACCAGGAAAACAAAAAGAATTACCATCATTCGATTCTTGTTTTGCGCAACACGGTTATCACTTCAAAAAAGAGGGTTTTTCTTCATTGCTATCCCGTATTATTTCTCGTTCTTGTTAAATGTTCGAGTATAGTATTAATTGTGTGCTGCCTGACACGTCGATTAAATATCTCGGCGTAACGTTACAAAGCAATATGAAATGGAGTGAGCATGTGAGAATTGTAGTGTGGAAGACGAATGGTCGACTTCGGTTTATTGGCAGAATTTTAGGAAAGTGTGGTTCATCTGTGAAGCAGACCGCATATAGGACACTAGCGCGACTCATTGTTCAGTACTGTTCTAGTGTCTGGGATCTGCACCAGGCCACAATGATGAAAGACACCGAAGGAGTTCAGAAGCAGACTGCTAGATTTGTTACTGATAGGTTCGAATAACACGCAAGTATTACAGAGCTGTTTCCGGAACTCAAATGGGAACCGCTGGAGGGAAGCCGAAGTTCTTTTCGGGGAGCGCTATTGACAAAATTTAGAGAACTGGCATTTGAGGCTCACTGCAGAACGATTCTATTGCCGCCAACGTACATTTCGAAAAAGGACCATAAAGACAAGAGTAGAGGAGGTTAGGCCGAGTACGTGGGCATATAGTCATTGTTCCACAGCTCTGTTTGCGAGTGGAACTGGATAGGAAACGACTGCTAGTGGTACAGGGCACCATCCGCCACGCACCATACGTTGGCTTGCGGATTATGTCTGCAGATGTTCATATAGATTTAGAGGTCAGGTAATTACAACAGAGCACATACACTGAACATGAAGGTCAGGAAATCAATAAGAGCCATTAGTAGACCGGCACTAAGAGTCATTTAAAGTTATTGAGGTGCAGTAGGGCAAACAACTCAGAAAAATGTCAGTTGTGAATAATGCGGACTGAAACAAAGGTAAAGTGAAATAAACGGTTCTTTTGCGTGCATGTTTATCTAGCTGTATGACTATCTGTCAGCTGTAAATTTCAAGCTGCACCGTGAAGTTCTTTGTTCTATATTATCGTCTCGAGTCCCGTAATCGGTAAAATGTTTACAGTACTCACATGCGAGAAGCAGTCACCAAATGAACTGAATAAGCTAAGCGTAACAGCAACTGAATAGCTGCGACGAAGAGGCTCAGTTTGATGCACTATCATGTGTGATCAACTGCGTAGAGCCGGCCGGAGTGGCCCAGCGGTTCTAGACGCTACAGTCCGGAACCGCGCGACCGCTACGGTCGCAGGATCGAATCCTGTCTCGGGCATGGATGTGTGTGATTTCCTTAGGTGAGTTAGGTTTAAGTAGTTCCAAGTTCTAGGGGACTGATGACCACAGCAGTTAAGTCCCATAGTGCTCAGAGCCATTTGAACCATTTTTTTTGAACTGCATAGAACAAATGAAAGAGCGACTCCTTAGTCAAAATAGTATCTGCCAGAATCTGCTGCATGTGTGTTCCGTTTAAGTGGATTAACGTTGTTGTTTGTCAGCTGAAACACTCCTTATCTCAGGATACGAAACACAATACGGGAAACGCTGTACGTAATTCGCCCTCCGTAGGAATCGCATGTTAGAATATTGAATAATATATGTTTATAATTAGCGTCTTATTAATCGCTGAAAATAACTGAGAGAATATTTCTGTAAACATACAGGTTTAGGGCAACCGGAGCTGCTATTTGCAGAACAATACATTGTATCAGTTTTTATTTGAGCTCGTCTCAAAATTCAGATCGACTGATACGTTCGCTACGAGATTGTTTTTCCCGCCACGTATTATTTACACTCTGTTTTCCCGCGACAAATAATTGTTCTTTGAAAGGCGTATACGAGTATGCTTGTTTTATCTGCCTTACATACACAGGCTAATTCGATACTCCCAGTTAGAGATCAGTAACAGAGGATTTTATTTTCGGTTCCCAGCGTCCAGCAGAAAGTTTCCTCGTCATAAAGGTACGAGATTTTCAACTTTCTTGGCGCAATATTAGACCGACGCCTGGTCAGCAGTGCTTGTGCTCAGAGATAGTCGCGCAAATTTGTGATGTGTCTTCTTCGGCAATATGAAGAAATGCTTGTGCTAAGTTTGTTACTTTTGGATTAGATGTAACAACAAATATGCGCTCAATGTGCATGCAGTTTTCGTGCTCTGTCGGTTTCACGACAGTGAAAATATCGCGATCACCCATGGCAGTATCCACATGGTAACTGATATGCTATCCATGTTTGTTGTCAGTGGCTTGTAAAAGATAGCAAGCTAGCTGTGTGTCATTGATACAGTAAGTCCATAGTAAGCTTCTAGTCAGTTTTACATTTATAATTTATTGTGCGACAAGCTTATGACTACTTTGTAAACATTCTGGTGGTGGAACAGAATGTCTTCTGTCCATTTAGTAACACTTAACTGGTGCAATTTTACATGGAATGCGTTTAATCAATCCGATTATCATTCACCGCGCGGGATTAGCCGAGCGGTCTCAGGCGCTACAGTCACGGACTGTGCGGCTGGTCCCGGCGAAGGTTCGAGTCCTCCCTCGAGCATGGGTGTGTGTGTTTGTCCTTAGGATAATTTAGGTTAAGTAGTGTGTAAGCTTGGGGACTGATGACCTTAGCAGTTAAGTCCCATAAGATTCCACACCCATTTGAATATTTTAATTATCATTCGCTTCATGGTTTGGATATACCGTTGACCATTGTTGTTAATCATACCAATATGTTTTACTGAAAACCGAAAAAGAATTCCTCGGTACTCATGACCTCCATTGCCCTGACGCTACCTGCAGTAAATCTAAAATATCTGTCAGCAGGTTGTGAAAGGTGCGTGCATGTTTGACAGTGTGAATTAGCGCTCGCCTGTGTATGTGCATGTGTGTGTGTATGTGTGTGTGTGTGTGTGTGTGTTTCTCTCAAGTTCGGAGAATTAATTTTGTGATTCCGCTCTTCCCAGTGTAAGATAGCCTTCGCATCCTGCGGCACGTAAATAAAATATTATGTCATCTTTATGGCAAATTTCGCGTCACAAATATAACGTTTGTTTCCACCAGTTGCGTAAATTCGTATCATAAAGAAGAAATAGTAACAGTTTCTGTTTTGCGAACATACATGTGACGGCGTATGTTAATGTGTGTTTGCAGTTGAGTTCTCTTAACGCCGAGTTGTAGAACGCATGGTAAGAAGCATTGTCCCCCAAATTCTCCGTTAGCTCCACCAGAACTGCCTACTCTGCTTGTTCTGTTTAGTCATTTTGATTCAGTGATCACTTTTCCTTGGCAGTATCCCACTGACACATACAATCGTTCTTGGAAGATACTCAAATTATACTCAAATTCCAGACTGAGTCTTTTAATGCAGACACAGCAGGGTCTACACCTGAACTTTCCAAAACAAGTAGTAGTTCTTGAAGTAGAATATTACAATTTCAGACAAATAACATCTACGCCTCCTCTTCTGAGGCTGTAGAATGTTACCACTTCAGGCTTATTCACTTTGTCACGTAAGCGTCTATACTATAGTCGCTGCACATCGTAGACACCATTCTCTCTCTCTCTCTCTCTATTCGTTTAGTCGGTTCCGACTCTTCGTGACCCCATGAACCAAATCACGCCACTTTTTCCAGTCTTGCACTTTCTCCCGTAGACCTTCCAGGTTGGAACACATTGCTTCTGTGATGCCATCGACCCATCTCATCCTCTGACGTCCTCTTCTTCTAGTTCATTCAATCTTCCCCTGCATTAATTTTTTTTCCAGCGAGGCATGCCTTCGCATTGTGTGTCCAAAGTAGGTCAACTTTTGTTTTAACATTAGACCTTCCAGGGAGAAATCTGGTTTTATTTGCTCCAATATTGATCTGTTGGTTCTCCTTGCAGTCCATGGGACTCTAAGAAGTTTCCTCCAACACCACAATTCGAAGGAGTCAATTCTTCGCCGTTCAGCCTTTCTAATGGTCCAGGTCTCACATCCATACATCACAATTGGAAAGACCATAGCCCTCACAATACGGATCTTTGTTGCTAGTATTATATCTCTGGACCTTATAACCTTGTCAAGGTTTGACATCGCCTGTCTACCGAGCAACAGGCGTCTCCGGATTTCATGGCTGCAGTCGCCATCAGCAGAGATCTGGGAACCGAGATAGCTGAATGCGGTCACTACCTTCATGGTTTATCCTGCTATATCCCACGAATTGGTAGGTGTAGTTGCCATAATTTTCGTTTTCTTCACATTCAGTATAAGACCGGCCTTTTCACTTTCGTCTTTCACCTTCAGTAAGAGTGTTTTCAATTTTTCTTCACTTTCTGCCAACAGGATCGTATCATCCGCGTACCTGAGGTTGTTTACATTTATTCCAGCTATTTTAATTCCTGTTAGTAAGTTTTCTTTATTTTTCTCGTTTGGGACATACCGGCAAAGCAGCTGCCACTTGATTTCTCTCCCAATGCGTAAATACAGGTCAACACTTTACTGACAGCAGATCTTACAGAGTTTCTCTCCTATTCTTCCGCAGGGTACCTACTACTGTGTGTCAATAGCTTACAATTCCTTCGCGACTGGTATAGAAACAAAATAGTTGTCCATCATCGCCACGTCTCTGTCTGTGTTGTCAGTGGGTCTAATTAGCAGTAACACCGCGTTCCCTGCATCAATGGGTATTTGACGTGGACCAGCAGGTTGTTTATCTGCATATACGTCCATATTTAGGGTGTAAAAGATTATATCATCGCAGATTGCGCAATCTTTTATACCGTATTTTGCCGAATTAATTGGAATGCACTATCTGACATCACAACCTTCACAAAATTCTTTCAACTTCTCGAATATTGTTGTCAATCTTCCTGCACATCTACTAACTCATAGAATATTTAATTGGCGTCACATTATCTGCGGCCTTCCTCTGCGCCTTGCTAGACTTGTTGACAGTATCAATGTTCCATAATCATCCGAACTGTGATACTGTGTACTTTTCACTCCAGCAGCGTATAAAACACCAAGAGAAGCAAATAATTCTTCACTATCTGTATGTGCGCAGTCTCGAGAACTTTGAGAATAAGCTTCTGTCATTCGTCTAGTTCTTCGTTTGTGTATTTTACAGTGCTGTCTGTTACACTGTCTGGGAAAAATAATGTACCAAATTCTGCCGAGCAGTTTTTGCTGGAGGGGCTCTATGCTTGAACCATTGTGTTTTTTCATCCATGCCTAGATACATGTTAGCCCAGGGAAACTAGGAAAACTGGGAAAATAATTTGTAAAGTTTTGAAATATTGGGAAACACTCATAGGGGATGTAGCAATAAGAAACAGAAAAGTTCCCACCCC
Source organism: Schistocerca piceifrons (assembly GCF_021461385.2). Taxonomy (NCBI): domain Eukaryota; kingdom Metazoa; phylum Arthropoda; class Insecta; order Orthoptera; family Acrididae; genus Schistocerca; species Schistocerca piceifrons. Next base: position 146,420,681 of record NC_060145.1, read on the forward strand.
TCCCCCCTACCCAGAGCAGGTAAACATTCGCCTCGCGCCAACCCTTAATACATTTTTTTTACCTTTTTCCATTTTTACAAAAAACAGTTCGCTTTCCGAAGTCTATTACGACGAAAATGTGTGTACTTAAATTCTTCTTAAAGGAGGTCATGCGCATCTTTAAGCAAGGAAACCAGTTTTCGAAAAATTATATTTGGAAGAGTAAAAATTAATTATTCTATGAGTTTGGCATAATTTTAAGCTTTTTTCCTTTGCTTCTGCACAACCACTTGGCTTTTTTTACGTGTAGAAAGATGTGTGTAACAGATACACTTCAATACTAAAATGTGAAGATAAAAGAAGGAGGGAGTGAAATTCCTTTTAAAACTGACATCTATTGATTCAGAACAATTCTGCTGTACATTGTTTTGCTCAGTGTTATGCACGGTACTGAAAGTAGTATGAAATGATCGTGTGGCAGGGAGGCCCCATCTACGGTTTTCCAGCTGCTTAGTGCAAGTCTTTTTATTTGATGCCACATCGGCGACTTGCTCCTCGATGATGTTGAAATGGTGATAACGACAACACAACGCCCAGTCCGTAACCGGAAACAACGTTCGACCCAAGCGGGAATCGAGCCAGTGTCCTCTGAATGGTAGTCAGCAGCACTATCCACTCAGCATTGGTGGCACCTAAATATTTATATTACGATCTAATTCATTGGTCGTGAGAATGAAGAATTAGTATAGAATTCATCAACAGTAAGAGTTTTTATAAGACGTTTAAAATCATCATATTTGCAACAACTTCACAACTAAAATGCCACAATATGTATTGAACGTTATACAATTATTTACAGAAAACCATACTCCAAATTTTCTGGCAAATCACTGGGAGTACGTTAATGCAGTTCGTCCTCGACAGCTTTTACACATTGTTGCACAGCGTAAGTCAGCCCTCATACAATTGCATTTTCTTCCACATCGTTCCGTGCGAAATCAGTAGTAATACACGTATCCTGTGCGGAGCGGCGGTCGTTTCACGGCAAGGGGAATAGTTTGATCCACGGCAAGCCCATTTTCTGGGCTCCAAGCTGTTCTGAAACCGCGGCTACAACTGTAGATGTACTCAGCAGGAGTGGAAGCTTACTGCGTCAGCAGTATATGACGAACGAGAAACTATGACAGCATTACTTGCCTGAAACACAAGTACATTTAGACGCTGGAATCTGATATTCACGCTACTGTAGGAAGAGCAGAAACCAATATTAGAGACAGTTTCAACGATGCTTTTTGATCCCATCTTAGAAAACAAGTACACTGCAAGCCCCATGTTGCAATGAGGAGGTGAATGAACGAGACCTCGAAGCTGACACAGACGTTTGGGATATTGCTGTACGTTTTCTCAAGTGGGAATGTTCACTAATTTCTTCTTCGAGACAACCAGAACCGCTATAAATTCTTGTAAATTTTCAGAAACCGTTACGTCACCATTCCCGGACAAGTCAGTGGTATCTGTATAAGCAGGACTGTGATGAGGACTCCATCACCGAAGTGGTCAGCCAATTTTTTTTTCAAATTTTTTATCATCAGTGTATCTCCTTCTGGAAAACACATTGATTTTCCGCAGTAAATCAAGCAGTAAAAATAAACATTCCTCCAGACAATCTACAAAACTGCATACTTCGTGGAAGACAACGGACTTCCGCACCTACTAAATTTAAAATACAGTACTGTTGTTGCGTTCTACAACCTTTCTACCGAAATCACTATCCCGTTTATCTAGTTTCTCAAGCAGTGTGTGTTTCAGAGTTAAGAAATCGCTAGTGCAGTGCATATAGCAATCTTCACATCGAATGTATCTCTGTACAGTGGATGACTGCATGGATATTCCGTTTTTGCAAGTAACAGCTCGATGTTTAAATATTTTTATGTTATGCTTTAAGAATACAGATAAAAATACACATTCGGGTGACTTTAAAGTCCGCTAGTGTATACTTTTTCTTTCGTTAGCAGGTTGACAAGAAATGTGTGGGAGCGGCGACGTATTCTAAAAGAAAATCGCTAGTGGTGTGCACATAGCACTCTTCACACCGAATGTATCTACGTACAGTGGATGACTGCGTCAATAATTAGTTTCCTGGTAAGTAACAGTTCCATGTTTAAATATTTTTATATTATGCTTTAAGAATACAGACAAAATTACACGTTCTGGTGACTTTGGAGTGCGCTAATGTTCAAAATTTCTTTCGTTAGCAGGTTGACAAGAGATGAGTGGTAGCGGCGCATATTCTAGAACAAAATCGCTAGTGCTGTGCACATAGCATTCTTCACACCGAACCTACCTACCTACTGTGGATGACTGAGTGGGTATTTCGTTTTGTGGAAAGTTACAGCTCGATGTTGAAATATATTCTGCTTTAAGAATACAGATAAAAATACACATTCTGCTGACTTTCGAGTTCGCTGATGTATGCATTTTTTTTCGTTAGCAGGTTGACAAGAGATGTGTGGGAGCGACGACATATTCTAGAAGAATATCGCTAGTGCTTTGCACATAGCATTCCTCACACCGAATGTATCTACGTACAGGGGATGGCTGCGTGAATAATTAGTGTTCCTCCTAAGTAACAGTTCGATGTCTAAATTTTTTTCATTATGCTTCAGAATACAGATAAAATTACACATTCTGGTGGCTTTGGATTGCGCTAATGATTGCATTTTCTTTCGTTAGCAGGTTGACAAGAGATGTGTGGGAGCGGCGACATATTCTAGAAGAAAATCGCAAGTGCTCTGCACATAGCATTCTTCACACCGAATGTATCTACGTACAGGCGATAATTGCGTGAATAATCAATTTTTTGAGAAGTAACAGCTCGATGTTTCCATTTTTCTCATTATGCTTTATAATACAGATAAAATTACACATTCTGGTGGCTTTGGATTGCGCTAATCATTGCATTTTCCTTCGTTAGCAGGTTGACAAGAGATGTGTGGGAGCGGCGACCTATTCTACAAGAAAATCGCTAGTGCTGTGCACATAGCATTCTTCACAACGAATGTATCTACGTACATGGGATGAGTGCGTGAATAATTAGTTTTTTGGTAAGTAACAGCTCGATGTTAAATTTTTTTTTCATTATGCTTTAAGAATACAGATAAAATTACACATTCTGGTGACTTTGGAGGGCGCTAATGTTTACATTTTCTTCCGTTAGCAGGTTGAGAAGAGATGTGTGGGAGCGGCGACTCAGTCTTCAAGAAAATCGCTAGTGCTTTGCACATAGCATTCTACACAACGAGTGTATCTACGTACAGCAGATGACTGCATGAATAATAAGATTTTTGGTAATTAACAGCTCGATCTGTTAATTTTTTTCATTATGGTTTAAGAATACAGATAAAATTACACATTCTGGTGACTTTGGAGTCGCTAATGATTGCATTTCCTTTCGTTAGCAGGTTGACAGGAGATGTGTGGGAGCAGCGACATATTCTAGATGAAGATCGCAAGTGCTCAGCACATAGCATACTTTACACCGAATGTGTCTACGTACAGTGGACGACTGCATGAATAATAAGTTTTTTGGTAAGTAAGAACTCGCTGCTATAATTTACTCATTATGGTTTAAGAATACACATACAATTACACATTCTGGTGCCGCAGGATCGGGCTAATGATTGCATTTTCTCTCCTTATCAGAATGATAAGAGATGTGTAGGAGCGGCGACATATTCTACAAGAAAATCGCAAGGGCTGTGCACATAGCATTCATCACACCGAATGTATCTACGTACAGGGGATGACTGCATGCATAATTAGTTTTTTGTAAGTAACAGCTCGATGTTTAGTTTTTTTTTCATCAAGCATTAAGAATACAGATAAAGCTACACATTCTGGTGACTTAGTAGCCGCTAATGATTGCATTTCCTTTCGTTAGCAGGTTGACAAGAGATGTGTGTTAGCGGCGACATATTCTAGGAGAAAATCGCTAGTGCTGTGCACATAGCATTCTTCACACCGAATGTCTATACGTACGGTAGATGACTGCATGTATAATTAGATTTTAGGGAAGTAACGGCTCGATGTTTAAATTTTTTTCATGAAGCTTTAAGAACACAGATAAAATTACACATTGTGGTGGCTTAGGATTGCGCTAATGATTGCATTTTCTTCGTTAGCAGCTTGACAAGAGATGTGTGGGAGCGGCGACACTTTCTACAAGAAAATCACTAGTGCTGTGCACATAGCATTCTTCACAACGAATGTATCTACGTACAGTGGATGACTGCATAAATAATTAGTTTCTTGGCAAGTAACAGATCGATGTTTAAAATTTTTCCATCAAGCTTCAACAATACAGATAAAATTACACATTCTGTTTACTTCGGAGTGCGCTAATGTTTACATTTTCTTTCGTTAGCAGGTTGACAAGAGATGTGTGGGAGCGGCGACACCATCTACAAGAAAACCGCTAGTGCTGTGCACATAGCACTCTGCACACCGAATGTATCTACATACAGTGGATGACTGCATGAATAATCAGTTTTTGGGAAGTAACAGCTCGATGTTTAGATTTTTATCATTATGGTTTAAGAATACAGATGAAATTACACATTCTGGTGACTTAGGAGTGCGCTAATGTTTACATTTTCTTTCGTTAGCAGGTTGACAAGGGATGTATGAAAGCGGCGACATATTCTACAAGAAAATCGCTAGTGCTGTGCACATAGCATTCTTCACACCGAATGTATCTACGTACAGAGGATGACTGCATGAATAATTAGTTTATTGGTAAGTAACAGCTGGAAGTTTTAATATTTTTCATTTTGGTTTGAGATTACAGATAAAATTACACATTCTGGTTGCTTTGGATTGCGCTAATGATTGCATTTTCTTTCGTTAGCAGGTTGACAAGAGATGTATGTGAGCGGCGACATATTCTACAAGAAAATCGCTAGTGCTGTGCACATAGCATTCTTCACACCGAATGTATCTACGTACAGAGGATGACTGCATGAATAATTAGTTTTTTGGGATGTAACAGCTGCAAGTTTTTATATTTTTCATTATGGTTTGAGAATACAGATAAAATTAAACTTTCTGGTTGCTTTGGATTGCGCTAATGATTGCATTTTCTTTCGTTAGCAGGTTGACAAGAGATACGTGGGAGCGGCGACATATTCTATAAGAAAATCGCTAGTGCTGTGCACATAGCTATCTTCACACCGAATGTACTTACGTATAGTGTCTGACTGCGTGAATAATTAGTTTTTTGGGAAGTAACAGCTCGATGTTTCAATATTTTTCATTAAGGTTTAAGAATACAGATAAAATTACACATTCTGGTGACTTTGGAGTGCGGTAATAATTTCCTTTCCTTTCGTTAGCAGGTTGACAACAGATGTGTGGGAGCGGCGACATATTCTAGAAGAAAATCGCTAGTGCTGTGCACATAGCATTCTTCACACCGAATGTATTTACGAACAGAGGATGACTGCATGAATAATTAGTTTTTTGGTAAGTAACAGCTAGAAGTTTTAATTTTTTTCATTATGGTTTGAGAATACAGATAAAATTACACATTCTGGTTGCTTTAGATTGCGCTAATGATTTCGTTTCTTTCGTTAGCAGGTTGACAACAGATGTGTGTGAGCGGCGACATATTCTACAAGAAAATCGCTAGTGCTGTGGACATAGCATTCTTCACACCGAATGTATCTACGTACAGAGGATGACTGCATGAATAATCAATTTTCTGGTAAGTAACAGCTGGATGTTTTAATTTTTTTCATTATGGTTTGAGAATACAAATAAAATTACACATTCTGGTTGCCTTGGATTGCGCTAATGATTACATTTTCTTTCGTTAGCAGGTTGACAAGAGATGTGTGTGAGCGGCGACATATTCTACAAGAAAATCTCTAGTGTTGTGCACATAGCATTCTTCACACCGAATGTATCTACGTACCGAGGATGACTGCATGAATAATTAGTTTTTTGGTAAGTAACAGCTGGAAGTTATAATTTTTTTCATTATGGTTTGAGAATACAGATAGAATTACACATTCTGGTTGCTTTGGATTGCGCTAATGATTGCATTTTCTTTCGTTAGCAGGTTGAAAACAGATGTGTGGAAGCGGCGACATATTCTACACGAAAATCGCTAGTGCTGTGCACATAGCATTCTTCTCACCGAATGTATCTACGTAGAGGGGTTGACACCGTGAACAATTAAGTTTTTGGGCAGTAATAGCACTTTGTTTAAATTTTTACATTATACTTTAAGAATAGAGATAAAATTTCACATTCTGGTGACTTTGGAGTGCGCTAATGATTTCCTTTCCTTTCGTTAGCAGGTTGACAACAGATGTGTGGAAGCGGCGACATATTCTAGAAGAAAATCGCTAGTGCTGTGCACATAGCATTCTTCACGCCGAATGTATCTACGTACAGAGGATGACTGCATAAATAATTAATTTTTTGGTAAGTAACAGCTGGAAGTTTTAATTTTTTTCATTATGGTTTGAGAATACAAATAAAATTACACATTCTGGTGACTTTGGAGTGCGCTAATGATTTCCTTTCCTTTCGTTAGCAGGTTGACAACAGATGTGTGGAAGCGGCGATATATTCTACAAGAAAATCGCTAGTGCTGTGCACATAGCATTCTTCTCACCGAATGTATCTACGTAGAGGGGTTGACACCGTGAACAATTAGGTTTTTGGGCAGTAACAGCACTTTGTTTAAATTTTTTCATTATGCTTTAAGAATAGAGATAAAATTTCACATTCTGGCGACTTTGGAGTGCGCTAATGATTTCCTTTCCTTTCGTTAGCAGGTTGACAACAGATGTGTGGAAGCGGCGACATATTCTAGAAGAAAATCGCTAGTGCTGTGCACATAGCATTCTTCACGCCGAATGTATCTACGTACAGAGGATGACTGCATGAATAATTAGTTTTTTGGTAAGTAACACCTGGAAGTTTTAATTTTTTTCATTATGGTTTGACATTACAGGTAAAATTACACATTCTGGTTGCTTTGGATTGCGCTAATGATTGCATTTTCTTTCGTTAGCAGGTTGAAAACAGATGTGTGGGAGCGGCGACATATTCTAGAAGAAAATCGCTGGTGCTGTGCACATAGCATTCTTCTCACCGAATGTATCTACGTAGAGGGGTTGACACCGTGAACAATTAGGTTTTTGGGCAGTAACAGCACTTTGTTTAAATTTTTTCATTATACTTTAAGAATAGAGATAAAATTTCACATTCTGGTGACTTTGGAGTGCGCTAATGATTTCCTTTCCTTTCGTTAGCAGGTTGACAACAGATGTGTGGAATCGACGATATATTCTAGAAGAAAATCGCTAGTGCTGTGCACATAGCATTCTTCACGCCGAATGTATCTACGTACAAAGGATGACTGCATGAATAATTAGTTTGTAGGTAAGTAACAGCTGGAAGTTTTAATTTTTTTCATTATGGTTTGACATTACAGATAAAAATTACACATTCTGGTTGCTTTGGATTGCGCTAATGATTGCATTTTCTTTCGTTAGCAGGTTGAAAACAGATGTGTGGGAGCGGCGACATATTCTAGAAGAAAAACGCTAGTGCTGTGCACATAGCATTCTTCTCACCGAATGCATCTACGTAGAGGGGTTGACACCGTGAACAATTAGGTTTTTAGGCAGTAACAGGACTTTGTTTAAATTTTTTCATTATACTTTAAGAATAGAGATAAAATTTCACATTCTGGTGACTTTGGAGTGCGCTAATGATTTCCTTTCCTTTCGTTAGGAGGTTGACAACAGATGTGTGGAAGCGGCGACATATTCTAGAAGAAAATCGCTAGTGCTGTGCACATAGCATTCATCACGCCGAATGTATCTACGTACAGAGGATGACTGCATGAATAATTAGTTTTTTGGTAAGTAACAGCTGGAAGTTTTAATTTTTTTCATTATGGTTTGAGAATACAGATAAAATTACACATTCTGGTTGCTTTGGATTGCGCTAATGATTGCATATTCTTTCGTTAGCAGGTTGACAACAGATGTGAGGGAGCGGCGACATATTCTAGAAGAAAATCGCTAGTGCTGTGCACATAGCATTCTTCACACCGATTGTTTCTACGTACCGAGGGTGACTGCATGAATAATTAGTTTTTGTGTAAGTAACAGCTGGAAGTTTTAATTTTTTTCATTATGGTTTGACATTACAGATAAAATTACACATTCTGGTTGCTTTGGATTGCGCTAATGATTGCATTTTCTTTCGTTAGCAGGTTGAAAACAGATGTGTGGGAGCGGCGACATATGCTAGAAGAAAATCGCGAGTGCTGTGCACATAGCATTCTTCACACCGAATGTATCAACGTACAGTGCATGACTGCATGAATAATTAGTTTTTTGGTAAGTAAACGCACGACGTTTAAATATTTTCCATCAAGGTTTAAGAATACAGATAAAATTACACATTCTGGTGACTTTGGAGTGCGCTAATAATTTCCTTTCCTTTCGTTAGCAGGTTGACAACAGATGTGTGGGAGCGGCGACATATTCTAGAAGAAAATCGCTAGTGCTGTGCACATAGCATTCTTCACACCGAATGTATCTACGAACAGAAGATGACTGCATGAATAATTTGTTTTTTGGTAAGTAACAGCTAGAAGTTTTAAATTTTTTCATTATGGTTTGAGAATACAGATAGAATTACATATTCTGGTTGCTTTGGATTGCGCTAATGATTGCATTTTCTTTCGTTAGCAGGTTGAAAACAGATGTGTGGGAGCGGCGACATATTCTAGAAGAAAATCGCTAGTGCTGTGCACATAGCATTCTTCACACCGAATGTATCTACGAACAGAGGATGACTGCATGAATAATTAGTTTTTGGGTAAGTAACAGCTGGAAGTTTTAATTTTTTTCATTATGGTTTGACATTACTGATAAAATTACACATTCTGGTTGCTTTGGATTGCGCTAATGATTGCATTTTCTTTCGTTAGCAGGTTGAAAACGGATGTGTATGAGCGGCGACATATTCTAGATGAAAATCGCTAGTGCTGTGCACATAGCATTCTTCTCACCGAATGCATCTCCGTAGAGGGGTTGACACCGTGAACAATTAGGTTTTTGGGCAGTAACAGCACTTTGTTTAAATTTTTTCATTATACTTCAAGAATAGAGATAAAATTTCACATTCTGGTGACTTTGGAGTGCGCTAATGATTTCCTTTCCTTTCGTTAGCAGGTTGACAACAGATGTGTGGAAGCGGCGACAAATTCTAGAAGAAAATCGCTTGTGCTGTGCACATAGCATTCTTCACGCCGAATGTATCTACGTACAGAGGATGACTGCATGAATAATTAGTTTTTTGGTAAGTAACAGCTGGAGGTTTTAATTTTTTTCATTATGGTTTGAGAATACAGATAAAATTACACATTCTGGTTGCTTTGGATTGCGCTAATGATTGCATTTTCTTTCGTTAGCAGGTTGACAACAGATGTGTGGGGGCGGCGACATATTCTAGAAGAAAATCGCTAGTGCTGTGCACATAGCATTCTTGACACCGAATGATTCTACGTACCGAAGGTGACTGCATGAATAATTAGTTTTTGGGTAAGTAACAGCTGGAAGTTTTAATTTTATTCATTATGGTTTGACACTACAGATAAAATTACACATTCTGGTTGCTTTGGATTGCGCTAATGATTGCATTTTCTTTCGTTAGCAGGTTGAAAACAGATGTGTGGGAGCGGCGACACATTCTAGAAGAAAATCGCTAGTGCTGTGCACATAGCATTCATCACGCCGAATGTATCTACGTACAGAGGATGACTGCATGAGTAATTAGTTTTTGGGTAAGTAACAGCTGGAAGTTTTAATTTATTTCATTATGGTTTGACATTAAAGACAAAATTACACATTCTGGTTGCTTTGGATTGCGCTAATGATTGCATTTTCTTTCGTTAGCAGGTTGAAAACAGATGTGTGGGAGCGGCGACATATTCTAGAAGAAAATCGCTAGTGCTGTGCACATAGCATTCTTCACACCGAATGTATCAACGTACAGTGCATGACTGCATGAATAATTAGTTTTTTGGTAAGTAAACGCACGACGTTTAAATATTTTCCATCAAGGTTTAAGAATACAGATAAAATTACACATTCTGGTGACTTTGGAGTGTGCTAATAATTTCCTTTCCTTTCGTTAGCAGGTTGACAACAGATGTGTGGGAGCGGCGACATATTCTAGAAGAAAATCGCTAGTGCTGTGCACATAGCATTCTTCACACCGAATGTATCTACGTACAGAGGATGACTGCATGAATAATTAGTTTTTTGGTAAGGAACAGCTAGAAGTTTTAATTTTTTTCATTATGGTTTGAGAATACAGATAGAATTACACATTCTGGTTGCTTTGGATTGCGCTAATGATTGCATTTTCTTTCGTTAGCAGGTTGAAAACAGATGTGTGGGAGCGGCGACATATTCTACAAGAAAATCGCTAGTGCTATGCACATAGCATTCTTCACACCGAATGTATCTACGTACAGAGGATGACTGCATGAATATTTAGTTTTTTGGTAAGTAACAGCTGAAAGTTTTAATTTTTTTCATTATGGTTTGGGGAAAACAGATAAAATTACACATTCTGGTTGCTTTGGATTGCGCTAATGATTTCGTTTCTTTCGTTAGCAGGTTGACAACAGATGTGTGGGAGCGGCGACATATTCTACAAGAAAATCGCTAGTGCTGTGGACACAGCATTCTTCACACCGAATGTATCTACGTACAGAGGATGACTGCATGAATAATCAATTTTCAGTTAAGTAACAGCTGGATGTTTTAATTTTTTTCATTATGGTTTGAGAATACAAATAAAATTACACATTCTTTTTGCCTTGGATTGCGCTAATGATTGCATTTTCTTTCGTTAGCAGGTTGACAATAGATGTGTGTGAGCGGCGACACATTCCACAAAAAAATCGCTAGTGCTGTGCACATAGCATTCTTCACACCGAATGTTTCTACGTACCGAGGATGACTGCATGAATAATTAGTTTTTGGGTAAGTAACAGCTGGAAGTTTTAATTTTTTTCATTATGGTTTGACATTACAGATAAAGTTACACATTCTGGTTGCTTTGGATTGCGCTAATGATTGCATTTTCTTTCTTTAGTTGGTTGAAAACAGATGTGTGGGAGCGGCGACATATTCTAGAAGAAAATCGCTAGTGCTGTGCACATAGCATTCTTCTCACCGAATGCATCTACGTAGAGGGGTTGACACCGTGAAAAATTAGGTTTTTGGGCAGTAACAGCACTTTGTTTAAATTTTTCATTATACTTTAAGAATAGAGATAAAATTTCACATTCTGGTACTTTGGAGTGCTCTAATGATATCCTTTCCTTTCGTTAGCAGGTTGACAACAGATGTGTCGAAGCGGCGACATATTCTAGAAGAAAATCGCTAGTGCTGTGCACATAGCATTCTTCACGCCGAATGTATCTACGTACAGAGGATGACTGCATGAATAATTAATTTTTTGGTAAGTAACAGCTGGAAGTTTTAATTTTTTTTCATTATGGTTTGAGAATACAGATAAAATTACACATTCTGGTTACTTTGGATTGCGCTAATGATTGCATTTTCTTTCGTTAGCAGGTTGACAACAGATGTGTGGGAGCGGCGACATATTCCACAAGAACATCGCTAGTGCTGTGCACATAGCATTCTTCACACCGAATGTTTCTACGTACCGAGGATGACTGCATGAATAATTAGTTTTTGGGTAAGTAACAGCTGGAAGTTTTAACTTTTTTCATTATGGTTTGACATTACAGGCAAAATTACACATTCTGGTTGCTTTGGATTGCGCTAATGATTGCATTTTCTTTCGTTAGCAGGTTGAAAACAGATGTGTGGGAGCGGCGACATATTCTAGAAGAAAATCGCTAGTGCTGTGCACATAGCATTCTTCTCACCAAATGTATCTACGTAGAGGGGTTGACACCGTGAACAATTAGGTTTTTGGGCAGTAACAGCACTTTGTTTAAATTTTCTCATTATACTTTAAGAATAGAGATAAAATTTCACATTCTGGTGACTTTGGAGTGCGCTAATGATTTCCTTTCCTTTCGTTAGCAGGTTGACAACAGATGTGTGGAAGCGGCGACATATTCTAGAAGAAAATCGCTAGTGCTGTGCACATAGCATTCTTCACGCCGAATGTATCTACGTACAAAGGATGACTGCATGAATAATCAGTTTTCTGGTAAGTAACAGCTGGAAGTTTTAATTTTTTTCATTATGGTTTGAGAATACAAATAAAATTACACATTCTGGTTGCTTTGGATTGCGCTAATGATTGCGTTTTCTTTCGTTAGCTGGTTGACAAGAGATGTGTGTGAGCGGCGACATATTCTACAAGAAAATCGCTAGTGCTGTGCACATAGCATTCTTCACACCGAATGTTTCTACGTACCGAGGATGACTGCATGTATAATTAGTTTTTGGGTAAGTAACAGCTGGAAGTTTTAATTTTTTTCATTATGGTTTGACATTACAGATAAAGTTACACATTCTGGCTGCTTTGGATTGCGCTAATGATTGCATTTTCTTTCGCTAGCAGGTTGAAAACAGATGTGCGGGAGCGGCGTCATATTCCACAAGAACATCGCTAGTGCTGTGCACATAGCATTCTTCACACCGAATGTATCAACGTACAGTGCATGACTGCATGAATAATTAGTTTTTGGGTAAGTAACAGCTGGAAGTTTTAATTTTTTTCATTATGGTTTGACATTACAGATAAAATTACACATTCTGGTTGCTTTGGATTGCGCTAATGATTGCATTTTCTTTCGTTAGCAGGTTGACAAGAGATGTGTGGGAGCGGCGACATATTCTACAAGAAAATCGCTAGTGCTGTGCACATAGCATTCTTCTCAGCGAATGTATCTACGTAGAGGGGCTGACAGCGTGAACAATTACTTTTTTGGGCAGTAACAGCATTTTGTTTAAATTTTTTTCATTATACTTTAAGATTACAGATAAATTACACATTCTGGTGAATTTGAAATGCGCTAATGATTTCCTTTCCTTTCGTTAGCAGGTTGACAACAGATGTGTGGGAGCGGCGACATATTCTACAAGAAAATCGCTAGTGCTGTGCACATAGCATTCTTCACACCGAATGTGTCTACGTACAGAGGATGACTGCATGAATAATCAGTTTTTTGGTAAGTAACAGCTGGAAGTTTTAATTTTTTTCATTATGGTTTGAGAATACAGATAAAATTACACATTCTGGTTGCTTTGGATTGCGCTAGTGATTGCAATTTCTTTCGTTAGCAGGTTGACAAGAGATGTGTGTGAATGGCGACATATTCTACAAGAAAATCGCTAGTGCTGTGTACATAGCATTCTTCTCACCGAATGTATCTACGTAGAGGGGTTGAAAGCGTGAGCAATTAGTTTTTTGGGCAGTAACAGCTCTTTGTTTAAGTTTTTTTCTTTATACTTTAAGAATACAGATAAAATTACACAATCTGGTGACTTTGGAGTGCGCTAATGATTTCCTTTCCTTTCGTTAGCAGGTTCACAACAGATGTGTGGGAGTGGCGACATATTCTAGAAGAAAATCGCTGGTGCTGTGCACATAGCATTCTTCACACCGAATGTATCTACGTACAGAGGATGACTGCATGAGCAATTAGTTTTTCGGTAAGTAACAGCTGGAAGTTTTAATTTTTTTTATGGTGGCTTGAGAATACAGATAAAATTACACATTCTGAATGCTTTGGATTACGCTAATGATTGCATTTTCTTTCGTTAGCAGGTTGACAACAGATGTGTGGGAGCGGCGACATATTCTACAAGAAAATCGCTAGTGCTGTGCACATAGCAATCTTCTCAATGAATGTATCTACGTAGAGGGGTTGACAGCGTGAACAATTACTTTTTTGGGCAGTGACAGAACTTTGTTTACATTTTTTTCGTTATACTTTAAGAACACAGATAAAACTACACATTCTGGTGACTTTGGAGAGCGCTAATGATTTCCTTTCCTTTCGATAGCAGGTTAACAAGAGATGTGTGGGAGCGGCGACATATTATACAGGAAAATTGCTAGTGCTATGCACATAGCACTCTTCACATCGAATGTATCTACGTACAGAGGATGACTGCATGAATAATTAGTTTTTTGGTAAGTAACAGCTGGAAGTTCTAATTTTTTTCATTATGGTTTGAGAATACAGATAAAATTACACATTCTGGTTGCTTTGGATTGCGCTAATCATTTCGTTTCCTTTCGTTAGCAGGTTGACAACAGATGTGTGGGAGCGGCGACATATTGTACAAGAAAATCGCTAGTGCTGTGCACATAGCATTCTTCACACCGAATGTATCTACGTACAGAGGATGACTGCATGGATATTTAGTTTTTTGGTAAGTAACAGCTGAAAGTTTTAATTTTTTTCATTATGGTTTGAGAATACAGATAAAATTACACATTCTGGTTGCTTTGGATTGCGCTAATGACTTCGTTTCCTTTCGTTAGCAGGTTGACAACAGATGTGTGGGAGCGGCGACATATTCTACAAGAAAATCGCTGGTGCTGTGGACATAGCATTCTTCTCACCGAATGTATTTACGTAGAGGGGTTGACAGCGTGAACAATTAGTTTTTTGGGCAGTAACAGCACTTTGTTTAAATTTTTTTCATTATACTTTATTAATACAGTTAAAATTACACATTCTGGTGACTTTGGAGTGCGCTAATGATTTCCTTTCCTTTCGTCAGCAGGTTGACAGCAGATGTGTGGGAGCGGCAAAAAAATTTTCAAGAGAATCGCTAGTGCTGTGCACATAGCATTCTTCACGCCGAATGTATCTACGTACAAAGGATGACTGCATGAATAATTAGTTGTTTGGTAAGTAACAGCTGGAAGTTATAATTTTTTTCATCATGGTTTGAGAATACAGATAGAATTACACATTTTGGTTGCTTTGGATTGCGCTAATGATTGCATTTTCTTTCGTTAGCAGGTTGACAAGAGATGTGTGTGAGCGGCGACATATTCTAGAAGAAAATCGCTAGTGCTGTGCACATAGCATTCTTCACACCGAATGTATCTACGTACAGAGGATGACTGCATGAATATTTAGTTTTTTGGTAAGTAACTGTTGGAAGTTTTAATTTTTTTCATTATGGTTTGAGAATACAAATAAAATTACACATTCTGGTTGCTTTGGATTGCGCTAATGATTGCATTTTCTTTCGTTAGCAGGTTGACAAGAGATGTGTGTGAGCGGCGACACATTCCACAAGAAAATCGCTAGTGCTGTGCACATAGCATTCTTCACACCGAATGTTTCTACGTACCGAGGATGACTGCATGAATAATTAGTTTTTGGGTAAGTAACAGCTATAAGTTTTAATTTTTTTCATTATGGTTTGACATTACAGATAAAGTTACACATTCTGGTTGCTTTGGATTGCGCTAATGATTGCATTTTCTTTCCTTAGTTGGTTGAAAACAGATGTGTGGGAGCGGCGACATATTCTAGAAGAAAATCGCTAGTGCTGTGCACATAGAATTCTTCTCACCGAATGCATCTACGTAGAGGGGTTGACACCGTGAACAATTAGGTTTTTGGGCAGTAACAGCACTTTGTTTAAATTTTTTCATTATACTTTAAGAATAGAGATAATATTTCACATTCTGTTGACTTTGGAGTGCGCTAATGATTTCCTTTCCTTTCGTTAGCAGGTTGACAACAGATGTGTGGGAGCGGCGACATATTCTAGAAGAAAATCGCTAGTGCTGTGCACATAGCATTCTTCACACCGAATGTATCTACGAACAGAGGATGACTGCATGAATAATTAGTTTTTTGGTAAGGAACAGCTAGAAGTTTTAATTTTTTTCATTATGGTTTGAGAATACAGATAGAATTACACATTCTGGTTGCTTTGGATTGCGCTAATGATTGCATTTTCTTTCGTTAGCAGGTTGAAAACAGATGTGTGGGAGCGGCGACATATTCTACAAGAAAATCGCTAGTGCTATGCACATAGCATTCTTCACACCGAATGTATCTACGAACAGAGGATGACTGCATGAATAATTAGTTTTTTGGTAAGGAACAGCTAGAAGTTTTAATTTTTTTCATTATGGTTTGAGAATACAGATAGAATTACACATTCTGGTTGCTTTGGATTGCGCTAATGATTGCATTTTCTTTCGTTAGCAGGTTGAAAACAGATGTGTGGGAGCGGCGACATATTCTACAAGAAAATCGCTAGTGCTATGCACATAGCATTCTTCACACCGAATGTATCTACGTACAGAGGATGACTGCATGAATATTTAGTTTTTTGGTAAGTAACAGCTGAAAGTTTTAATTTTTTTCATTATGGTTTGAGAATACAGATAAAATTACACATTCTGGTTGCTTTGGACTGCGCTAATGATTTCGTTTCTTTCGTTAGCAGGTTGACAACAGATGTGTGGGAGCGGCGACATATTCTACAAGAAAATCGCTAGTGCTGTGGACACAGCATTCTTCACACCGAATGTATCTACGTACAGAGGATGACTGCATGAATAATCAATTTTCTGTTAAGTAACAGCTGGATGTTTTAATTTTTTTCATTATGGTTTGAGAATACAAATAAAATTACACATTCTGGTTGCCTTGGATTGCGCTAATGATTGCATTTTCTTTCGTTAGCAGGTTGACAAGAGATGTGTGTGAGCGGCGACACATTCCACAAGAAAATCGCTAGTGCTGTGCACATTGCATTCTTCACACCGAATGTTTCTACGTACCGAGGATGACTGCATGAATAATTATTTTTTGGGTAAGTAACAGCTGGAAGTTTTAATTTTTTTCATTATGGTTTGACATTACAGATAAAGTTACACATTCTGGTTGCTTTGGATTGCGCTAATGATTGCATTTTCTTTCCTTAGTTGGTTGAAAACAGATGTGTGGGAGCGGCGACATATTCTAGAAGAAAATCGCTAGTGCTGTGCACATAGCATTCTTCTCACCGAATGCATCTACGTAGAGGGGTTGACACCGTGAAAAATTCGGTTTTTGGGCAGTAACAGCACTTTGTTTAAATTTTTCATTATACTTTAAGAATAGAGATAAAATTTCACATTCTGGTACTTTGGAGTGCTCTAATGATTTCCTTTCCTTTCGTTAGCAGGTTGACAACAGATGTGTCGAAGCGGCGACATATTCTAGAAGAAAATCGCTAGTGCTGTGCACATAGCATTCTTCACGCCGAATGTATCTACGTACAGAGGATGACTGCATGAATAATTAGTTTTTTGGTAAGTAACAGCTGGAAGTTTTAATTTTTTTTCATTATGGTTTGAGAATACAGATAAAATTACACATTCTGGTTACTTTGGATTGCGCTAATGATTGCATTTTCTTTCGTTAGCAGGTTGACAACAGATGTGTGGGAGCGGCGACATATTCCACAAGAACATCGCTAGTGCTGTGCACATAGCATTCTTCACACCGAATGTTTCTACGTACCGAGGATGACTGCATGAATAATTAGTTTTTGGGTAAGTAACAGCTGGAAGTTTTACCTTTTTTCATTATGGTTTGACATTACAGACAAAATTACACATTCTGGTTGCTTTGGATTGCGCTAATGATTGCATTTTCTTTCGTTAGCAGGTTGAAAACAGATGTGTGGGAGCGGCGACATATTCTAGAAGAAAATCGCTAGTGCTGTGCACATAGCATTCTTCTCACCATATGTATCTACGTAGAGGGGTTGACACCGTGAACAATTAGGTTTTTGGGCAGTAACAGCACTTTGTTTAAATTTTTTCATTATACTTTAAGAATAGAGATAAAATTTCACATTCTGGTGACTTTGGAGTGCGCTAATGATTTCCTTTCCTTTCGTTAGCAGGTTGACAACAGATGTGTGGAAGTGGCGACATATTCTAGAAGAAAATCGCTAGTGCTGTGCACATAGCATTCTCCACGCCGAATGTATCTACGTACAAAGGATGACTGCATGAATAATCAGTTTTCTGGTAAGTAACAGCTGGAAGTTTTAATTTTTTTCATTATGGTTTGAGAATACAAATAAAATTACACATTCTGGTTGCTTTGGATTGCGCTAATGATTGCGTTTTCTTTCGTTAGCAGGTTGACAAGAGATGTGTGTGAGCGGCGACATATTCTACAAGAAAATGGCTAGTGCTGTGCACATAGCATTCTTCACACCGAATGTATCAACGTACAGTGCATGACTGCATGAATAATTAGTTTTTGGGTAAGTAACAGCTGGAAGTTTTAATTTTTTTCATTATGGTTTGACATTACAGATAAAATTACACATTCTGGTTGCTTTGGATTGCGCTAATGATTGCATTTTCTTTCGTTAGCAGGTTGACAAGAGATGTGTGGGAGCGGCGACATATTCTACAAGAAAATCGCTAGTGCTGTGCACATAGCATTCATCTCAGCGAATGTATCTACGTAGAGGGGCTGACAGCGTGAACAATTACTTTTTTGGGCAGTAACAGCATTTTGTTTAAATTTTTTTCATTATACTTTAAGATTACAGATAAATTACACATTCTGGTGAATTTGAAATGCGCTAATGATTTCCTTTCCTTTCGTTAGCAGGTTGACAACAGATGTGTGGGAGCGGCGACATATTCTACAAGAAAATCGCTAGTGCTGTGCACATAGCATTCTTCACACCGAATGTGTCTACGTACAGAGGATGACTGCATGAATAATCAGTTTTTTGGTAAGTAACAGCTGGAAGATTTAATTTTTTTCATTATGGTTTGAGAATACAGATAAAATTACACATTCTGGTTGCTTTGGATTGCGCTAGTGATTGCATTTTCTTTCGTTAGCAGGTTGACAAGAGATGTGTGTGACTGGCGACATATTCTACAAGAAAAACGCTAGTGCTGTGTACATAGCATTCTTCTCACCGAATGTATCTACGTAGAGGGGTTGAAAGCGTGAGCAATTAGTTTTTTGGGCAGTAACAGCTCTTTGTTTAAGTTTTTTTCTGTATACTTTAAGAATACAGATAAAATTACACAATCTGGTGACTTTGGAGTGCGCTAATGATTTCCTTTCCTTTCGTTAGCAGGTTCACAACAGATGTGTGGAGTGGCGACATATTCTAGAAGAAAATCGCTGGTGCTGTGCACATAGCATTCTTCACACCGAATGTATCTACGTACAGAGGATGACTGCATGAGCAATTAGTTTTTCGGTAAGTAACAGCTGGAAGTTTTAATTTTTTTTATGGTGGCTTGAGAATACAGATAAAATTACACATTCTGAATGCTTTGGATTACGCTAATGATTGCATTTTCTTTCGTTAGCAGGTTGACAACAGATGTGTGGGAGCGGCGACATATTCTACAAGAAAATCGCTAGTGCTGTGCACATAGCATTCTTCTCACCGAATGTATCTACGTACAGAGGATGACTGCATGGATATTTAGTTTTTTGGTAAGTAACAGCTGAAAGTTTTAATTTTTTTCATTATGGTTTGAGAATACAGATAAAATTACACATTCTGGTTGCTTTGGATTGCGCTAATGACTTCGTTTCCTTTCGTTAGCAGGTTGACAACAGATGTGTGGGAGCGGCGACATATTCTACAAGAAAATCGCTGGTGCTGTGGACATAGCATTCTTCTCACCGAATGTATCTACGTAGAGGGGTTGACAGCGTGAACAATTAGTTTTTTGGGCAGTAACAGCACTTTGTTTAAATTTTTTTCATTATACTTTATTAATACAGTTAAAATTACACATTCTGGTGACTTTGGAGTGCGCTAATGATTTCCTTTCCTTTCGTCAGCAGGTTGACAGCAGATGTGTTCGAGCGGCAAAAAAATTTTCAAGAGAATCGCTAGTGCTGTGCACATAGCATTCTTCACGCCGAATGTATCTACGTACAAAGGATGACTGCATGAATAATTAGTTGTTTGGTAAGTAACAGCTGGAAGTTATAATTTTTTTCATCATGGTTTGAAAATACAGATAGAATTACACATTTTGGTTGCTTTGGATTGCGCTAATGATTGCATTTTCTTTCGTTAGCAGGTTGACAAGAGATGTGTGTGAGCGGCGACATATTCTAGAAGAAAATCGCTAGTGCTGTGCACATAGCATTCTTCACACCGAATGTATCTACGTACAGAGGATGACTGCATGAATAATTAGTTTTTTGGTAAGTAACAGTTGGAAGTTTTAATTTTTTTCATTATGGTTTGAGAATACAAATAAAATTACACATTCTGGTTGCTTTGGATTGCGCTAATGATTGCATTTTCTTTCGTTAGCAGGTTGACAAGAGATGTGTGTGAGCGGCGACACATTCCACAAGAAAATCGCTAGTGCTGTGCACATAGCATTCTTCACACCGAATGTTTCTACGTACCGAGGATGACTGCATGAATAATTAGTTTTTGGGTAAGTAACAGCTATAAGTTTTAATTTTTTTCATTATGGTTTGACATTACAGATAAAGTTACACATTCTGGTTGCTTTGGATTGCGCTAATGATTGCATTTTCTTTCCTTAGTTGGTTGAAAACAGATGTGTGGGAGCGGCGACATATTCTAGAAGAAAATCGCTAGTGCTGTGCACATAGAATTCTTCTCACCGAATGCATCTACGTAGAGGGGTTGCACCGTGAACAATTAGGTTTTTGGGCAGTAACAGCACTTTGTTTAAATTTTTTCATTATACTTTAAGAATAGAGATAATATTTCACATTCTGTTGACTTTGGAGTGCGCTAATGATTTCCTTTCCTTTCGTTAGCAGGTTGACAACAGATGTGTGGAAGCGGCGACATATTCTAGAAGAAAATCGCTAGTGCTGTGCACATAGCATTCTTCACGCCGAATGTATCTACGTACAGAGGATAACTGCATGAATAATTAGTTTTTTGGTAAGTAACAGCTAGAAGTTTTAATTTTTTTTCATTATGGTTTGAGAATGCAGATAAAATTACACATTCTGGTTGCTTTTGATTGCGCTAATGATTGCATTTTCTTTCGTTAGCAGGTTGACAACATATGTGTGGGAGCGGCGACATATTCCACAAGAACATCGCTGGTGCTGTGCACATAGCATTCTTCACACCGAATGTTTCTACGTACCGAGGATGACTGCATGAATAAATAGTTTTTGGGTATATAACAGCTGGAAGTTTTAATTTTTTTTATTATGGTTTGACATTACAGATAAAATTACACATTCCGGTTGCTTTGGATTGCACTAGTGATTGGATTTTCTTCCGTTAGCAGGTTGACAAGAGATGTGTGTGAGCGGCGACATATTCTAGAAGAAAATCGCTAGTGCTGTGCACATAGCATTCTTCTCACCGAATGTATCTACGTACAGAGGATGACTGCGTGAACAATTACTTTTTTGGGCAGTAACAGCATTTTGTTTAAATTTTTTTCATTATACTTTAAGATTACAGATAAATTACACATTCTGCTGAATTTGGAGTGCGCTAATAATTTCCTTTCCTTTCGTTAGCAGGTTGACAACAGATGTGTGGGAGCGGCGACATATTCTAGAAGAAAATCGCTAGTGCTGTGCACATAGCATTCTTCACACCGAATGTATCTACGTACAGAGGATGACTGCATGAATAATTAGTTTTTTGGTAAGTAACAGCAGGAAGTATTAATTTTTTTCATTATGGTTTGAGAATACAGATAAAATTACACATTCTGGTTGCTTTGGATTGCGCTAGTGATTGCATTTTCTTTCGTTAGCAGGTTGACAAGAGATGTGTGTGAGCGGCGACATATTCTACAAGAAAATCGCTAGTGCTGTGCACATAGCATTCTTCTCACCGAATGTATCTATGTAGAGGGGCTGACAGGGTGAACAATTACTTTTTTGGGTAGTAACAGCATTTTGTTAAAATTTTTTTCATTATACTTTAAGATTACAGACAAATTACACATTCTGGTGAATTTGGAGTGCGCTAATGATTTCCTTTCCTTTCGTTAGCAGGTTGACAACAGATGTGTAGGAGCGGCGACATAATCTAGAAGAAAATCGCTAGTGCTGTGCACATAGCATTCTTCACACCGAGTGTATCTACGTACAGAGGATGACTGCATGAATAATTAGTTTTTTGGTGAGTAACAGCTGGAAGTTTTAATTTTTTTTATTATGGCTTGAGAATACAGATAAAATTACACATTCTGGTTGCTTTGGATTGCGCTAATGATTGCATTTTCTTTCGATAGCAGGTTGAAAACAGATGTGTGGGATCGGCGACATATTCTACAAGAAAATCGCTAGTGCTGTGCACATAGCATTCTTCTCACCGAATGTATCTACGTAGAGGGGTTGACAGCGTGTACAAATACTTTTTTGGGCAGTAACAGCACTTTGTTTAAATTTTTTTCATTACACTTTAAGAATACAGATAAAATTACACATTCTGGTGACTTTGGAGTGCGCTAATGATTTCCTTTCTTTTCGTTAGCAGGTTGACAACAGATGTGTGTGAGCGGCGACATATTCTAGAAGAAAAACGCTAGTGCTGTGCACATAGGATTCTTCTCACCGAATGTATCTACGTAGAGGGTTTGACAGCGTGAACAAATACTTTTTTGGGCAGTAACAGCACTTTGTTTAAATTTTTTCATTACACTTTAAGAATACAGATAAAATTACACATTCTCGTGACTTTGGAGTGTGCTAATTATTTCCTTTCTTTTCGTTATCAGGTTGACAACAGATGTGTGTGAGCGGCGACATATTCTAGAAGAAAAACGCTAGTGCTGTGCACATAGCATTCTTCTCACCGAATGTATCTATGTAGAGGGGTTGA
Organism: Schistocerca piceifrons; assembly: GCF_021461385.2. NCBI lineage: Eukaryota > Metazoa > Arthropoda > Insecta > Orthoptera > Acrididae > Schistocerca > Schistocerca piceifrons. Next base: position 146,443,561 of record NC_060145.1, read on the forward strand.
AAGCGTGAACAATTACTTTTTTGGGCAGTAACAGAACTGTGTTTAAATTTTTTTCTTTATACTTTAAGAATACAGATAGAATTACACATTCTGGTGACTTTGGAGTGCGCTAATGATTTCCTTTCTTTTCGTTAGCAGGTTTACAACAGATGTGTGTGAGCGGCGACATATTCTAGAAGAAAATCACTAGTGCTGTGCACATAGCATTCTTCACACCGAATGTATCTACGTACAGAGGATGACTGCATGAATAATTACTTTTTTGGTAAGTAACAGCTGGAAGTTTTAATTTTTTTCATTATGGTTTGAAAATACAGATAAAATTACACATTCTGTTTGCTTTGGATTGCGCTAGTGATTGGATTTTCTTCCGTTTGCAGGTTGACAACAGATGTGTGTGAGCGGCGACATATTCTAGAAGAAAATCACTAGTGCTGTGCACATAGCATACTTCACACCGAATGTATCTACGTACCGAGGATGACTGCATGAATAATTAGTTTTTGGGTAAGTAACAGCTGGAAGTATTAATTTTTTTCAATATGGTTTGACACTACAGATAAAATTACACATTCTGGTTGCTTTGGATTGCGCTAATGATTGCATTTTTTTTCGTTAGCAGGTTGAAAACAGATGTGTGTGAGCGGCGACATATTCTAGAAGAAAATCACTAGTGCTGTGCACATAGCATTCTTCTCACCGAATGTATCTACGTAGAGGGGCTGACAGCGTGAACAATTACTTTTTTGGGCAGTAACAGCACTTTGTTTAAATTTTTTTCATTATACTTTAAGATTACAGATAAATTACACATTCTGGTGAATTTGGAGTGCGCTAATGATTTCCTTTCCTTTCGTTAGCAGGTGGACAACAGATGTGTGGGAGCGGCGACATATTCTAGAAGAAAATCGCTAGTGCTGTGGACATAGCATTCTTCACACCGAATGTATCTACGTACAGAGGATGACTGCATGAATAATTAGCTTTTTGGTAAGTACTCGTAACAGCTGGAAGTTTTAATTTTTTTCATTATGGTTTGAGAATACAGGTAAAATTACACATTCTGGTTGATTTGGATTGCGCTAATGATTGCATTTTCTTTCGTTAGCAGGTTGACAAGAGATGTGTGTGAGCGGCGACATATTCTACAAGAAAATCGCTAGTGCTGCGCACATAGCATTCTTCACACCGAATGTATCTACGTACAGAGGATGACTGCATGAATAATTAGTTTTTTGGAAAGTAACAGCTTTAAGTTTTAATTTTTTTCGTTATGGTTAGAGAATACAGATAAAATTACACATTCTGGTTGCTTTGGATTGCGCTAATGATTGCGTTTTCTTTCGTTAGCAGGTTGAAAAGAGATGTGTGGGAGCGGCGACATATTCTAGAAGACAATCGCTAGTTTTGTGCACATAGCATTCTTCACACCGAATGTATCTACGTAGAGGGGTTGACAGCGTGAACAATTAGTTTTTTGGGCAGTAACAGCACTTTGTTTAAATTTTTTTCATTATACTTTAAGAATACAGATAAAATTACACATTCTGGTGACTTTGGAGTGCGCTAATGATTTCCTTTCTTCTCGTTAGCAGGTTGACAGCAGATGTGTTGGAGGGGCGACATATTCTAGAAGAAAATCGGTAGTGCTGTGCACATAGCATTCTCCACACCGAATGTATCTACGTACAGAGGATGACTGCATGAATAATTAAATTTTTGGTAAATAACAGTTGGAAGTTTTAATTTTTTTCATTATGGTTTGAGAATAAAGGTAAAATTACGCATTCTGGTCGCTATGGATTTCGCTGATGATTGCAGTTTTTTGGTAAGTAACAGCTGGGGAAGTTTTAATTTTTTTCATTATCATTTGAGAATACAGATAAAATTACACATTCTGGTTGCTTTGGATTGCGCTAATGATTGCTTTTTCTTTCGTTAGCAGGTTGACAAGAGATGTGTGGGAGCGGCGACATATTCTACAAGAAAATCGCTAGTGCTGTGCACATAGCATTCTTCACACCGAATGTATCTACGTACAGAGGATGACTGCATGAATAATTAGTTTTTTGGTAAGTAACAGCTGGATGTTTTAATATTTTTCGTTATGGTTTGAGAAAACAGATAAAATTACACATTTTGGTTGCTTTGGATTGCGCTAATGATTGCATTTTCTTTCGATAGCAGGTTGACAAGTGATGTGTGTGAGCGGCGACTTATACTAGAAGAAAATCGCTAGTGCTGTGCACATAGCATTCTTCTCACCGAATGTATCTACGTACAGAGGAGGACTGCATGAATAATTAGTTTTTTGGTAAGTAACAGCTGGAAGTTTTAATTTTTTTCATTATGGTTTGAGAATACACATGAAATTACACATTCTGGTTGCTTTGGATTGCGCTAATGATTGCATTTTCTTTCGTTAGCAGATTGACAAGAGATGTGTGGGAGCGGCGACATATTCTACAAGAAAATCGCTAGTGCTGTGCACATAGCATTCTTCACACCGAATGTATCTACGTACAGAGGATGACTGCATGAATAATTAGTTTTTTGGTAAGTAACAGCTGGATGTTTTAATATTTTTCGTTATGGTTTGAGAAAACAGATAAAATTACACATTTTGGTTGCTTTGGATTGCGCTAATGATTGCATTTTCTTTCGATAGCAGGTTGACAAGAGATGTGTGTGAGCGGCGACATATTCTAGAAGAAAATCGCTAGTGCTGTGCACATAGCATTCTTCTCACCGAATGTATCTACGTACAGAGGATGACTGCATGAATAATTAGTTTTTTGGAAAGTACCAGCTTTAAGTTTTAATTTTTTTCGTTATGGTTTGAGAATACAGATAAAATTACACATTCTGGTTGCTTTGGATTGCACTAGTGATTGGATTTTCTTCCGTTAGCAGGTTGACAAGAGATGTGTGTGAGCGGCGACATATTTTAGAAGAAAATCGCTAGTGCTGTGCACATAGCATTCTTCTCACCGAATGTATGTACGTAGAGGGGCTGACAGCGTGAACAATTACTTTTTTGGGCAGTAACAGCATTTTGTTTAAATTTTTTCATTACACTTTAAGAATACAGATAAAATTACACATTCTCGTGACTTTGGAGTGTGCTAATGATTTCCTTTCTTTTCGTTATCAGGTTGACAACAGATGTGTGTGAGCGGCGACATATTCTAGAAGAAAAACGCTAGTGCTGTGCACATAGCATTCTTCTCACCGAATGTATCTATGTAGAGGGGTTGAAAGCGTGAACAATTACTTTTTTGGGCAGTAACAGAACTTTGTTTAAATTTTTTTCTTTATACTTTAAGAATACAGATAGAATTACACATTCTGGTGACTTTGGAGTGCGCTAATGATTTCCTTTCTTTTCGTTAGCAGGTTGACAACAGATGAGAGTGAGCGGCGACATATTCTAGAAGAAAATCACTAGTGCTGTGCACATAGCATTCTTCACACCGAATGTATCTACGTACAGAGGATGACTGCATGAATAATTACTTTTTTGGTAAGTAACAGCTGGAAGTTTTAATTTTTTTCATTATGGTTTGAGAATACAGATAAAATTACACATTCTGGTTGCTTTGGATTGCGCTAGAGATTGGATTTTCTTCCGTTAGCAGGTTGACAAGAGATGTGTGTGAGCGGCGACATATTCTACAAGAAAATCGCTAGTGCTGTGCACATAGCATTCTTCTCACCGAATGTATCTACGTAGAGGGGCTGACAGCGTGAACAATTACTTTTTTGGGCAGTAACAGCACTTTGTTTAAATTTTTTTCATTACACTTTAAGAATACAGATAAAATTACACATTCTGGTGACTTTGGAGTGCGCTAATGATTTCCTTTCTTCTCGTTAGCTGGTTGACAACAGATGTGTGTGAGCGGCGACATATTCTGGAAGAAAATCGCTAGTGCTGTGCACATAGCATTCTTCACACCGAATGTATCTACGTACAGAGGATGACTGCATGAATAATTAGTTTTTTGGTAAGTAACAGCTTTAAGTTTTAATTTTTTTCGTTGTGGTTAGAGAATACAGATAAAATTACACATTCTGGTTGCTTTGGATTGCGCTGATGATTGCGTTTTCCTTCGTCAGCAGGTTGTTATGAGATGTGTGGGAGCGGCAACATATTCTAGAAGACAATCGCTAGTGCTGTTAACATAGCATTCTTCACACCGAATGTATCTACGTAGAGGGGTTGACAGCGTGAACAATTAGTTTTTTGGGCAGTAACAGCACTTTGTTTAAATTTTTTTCATTATACTTTAAGAATACAGATAAAATTACACATTCTGGTGACTTTGGAGTGCGCTAATGATTTCCTTTCTTCTCGTTAGCAGGTTGACAGCAGATGTGTTGGAGCGGCGACATATTCTAGAAGAATATCGGTAGTGCTGTGCACATAGCATTCTCCACACCGAATGTATCTACGTACAGAGGATGACTGCATGAATAATTAGTTATTTGGTAAGTGACAGCAGGAAGTTTCAATTTTTTTCATTATAGTTTGAGAATACGGATAAAATTACACATTCTGGTTGCTTTGGATTGCGCTAATGATTGTATTTTCTTTCGATAGCAGGTTGACAAGTGATGTGTGTGAGCGGCGACTTATACTAGAAGAAAATCGCTAGTGCTGTGCACATAGCATTCTTCTCACCGAATGTATATACGTACAGAGGATGACTGCATGAATAATTAGTTTTTTGGTAACTAACAGCTGGAAGTTTTAGTTTTTTTCATTATGGTTTGAGAATACACATGAAATTACACATTCTGGTTGCTTTGGATTGCGCTAATGATTGCATTTTCTTTCGTTAGCAGATTGACAAGAGATGTGTGGGAGCGGCGACGTATTCTAGAAGAAAATCGCTAGTGCTGTGCACATAGCATTCTTCTCACCGAATGTATCTACGTACAGAGGATGACTGCATGAATAATTAGTTTTTTGGAAAGTACCAGCTTTAAGTTTTAATTTTTTTCGTTATGGTTTGAGATTACAGATAAAATTACACATTCTGGTTGCTTTGGATTGCGCTAATGATTGCTTTTTCTGTCATTAGCAGGTTGACAAGAGATGTGTGGGAGCGGCGACATATTCTACAAGAAAATCGCTAGTGCTGAGCACATAGCATTCTTTACACCGAATGGATCTACGTACAGAGGATGACTGCATGAACAATTAGTTTTTTGGTGAGTAACAGCTGGAAGTTTTTATATTTTTCATTATGGTTTGAGAATACAGATAAAATTACACATTCCGGTTGCTTTGGATTGCGCTAATGATTGCATTTTCTTTCGATAGCAGGTAGACAAGTGATCTGTGTGAGCGGCGACATATTCTAGAAGTAAATCGCTAGTGCTGTGCACATAGCATTCTTCACACCGAATGTATCTACGTACAGAGGATGACTGCATGAATAATTTGTTTTTTGGTAAGTAACAGCTGGCAGTTTTAATTTTTTCATTATGGTTTGAGAATACAGGTAAAATTACACATTCTGGTTGCTTTGGATTGCGCTAATGTTTGCATTTTCTTTCGTTAGCAGTATGACAAGAGATGTGTGTGAGCGGCGACATATTCTAGAAGAAAATCGCTTGTGCTGTGCACATGGCATTCTTCACACCGGATGTATCTACGTACAGAGGATGACTGCATGAATAATTAGTTTTTTGGTAAGTAACTGCTGGAAGTTTTAATTTTTTTCATTATGGTTTGAGAATACAGATAAAATTACACATTCTGGTTGCTTTGGATTGCGCTAATGATTGCATTTTCTTTCGTTAGCAGGTTGACAAGAGATGTGTGGGAGCGGCGACATAATCTACAAGAAAATCGCTAGTGCTGTGCACATAGCACTCTTCACACCGAATGTATCTACGTACAGAGGATGACTGCATGAATAATTAGTTTTTTGGTAAGTAACAGCTGGAAGTGTTAATTTTTTTCATTATGGTTTGAGAATACAGATATAATTACACATTCTGGTTGCTTTGGATTGCGCTAATGATTGCATTTTCTTTCGTTAGCAGGTTGACAAGAGATGTGTGGGAGCGGCGACATATTCTACAAGAAAATCGCTAGTGCTGTGCACATAGCGTTCTTCACACCTAATGTATCTACGTACAGAGGATGACTGCATGAATAATTAGTTATTTGGTAAGGAACAACTGCAATTTTTAATTTTTTTCTTTATGGTTTGAGAATACAGATAAAATTACACATTTTGGTTGCTTTGGATTGCGCTAATGATTGTATTTTCTTTCGTTAGCAGGTTGACAAGAGATGTGTGTGATCGGCGACATAATCTAGAAGAAAATTGATAGTGCTGTGCACATAGCATTCTTCACACCGAATATATCTACGTACAGAGGATGACTGCATGAATAATTAGTTTTTTGGTAAGTAACAGCTGGAAATTTTAATTTTTTCGTTATGGTTTGACAATACAGATAAAATTACACATTTTGGTTGCTTTGGATTGCGCTAATGATTGCATTTTCTTTCGTTAGCAGGTTGACAAGAGATGTGTGTGAGCGGCGACATATTCTAGAGGAAAATCGCTAGTGCTGTGCACATAGCATTGTTCACACCGAATGTATCAACGTACAGAGGATGACTGCATGAATAATTAGTTTTTTGGTAAGTAACAGCTGGAGGTTTTAATTTTTTTCATTATGGTTTGAGAATACAGATAAAATTAAACATTCTGGTTGCTTTGGATTGCGCTAATGATTGCATTTTCTCTCGTTAGCAGGTTGACAAGAGACGTGTGGGAGCGGCGACATATTCTACAAGAAAATCGCTAGTCTGTGCACATAGCATTCTTCTCACCGAATGTATCTACGTATAGGGGTTGACATCGTGAACAATTAATTTTTTGGGCAGTAACAGCACTTTGTTTAAATTTTTTCACTATTCTTTAAGAATACAGATAAAATTACACATTCTTTTGACTTTGGAATGCGCTAATGCTTTCCTTTCCCTACGTTAGCAGGTTGACAACACATGTGTGGGACCGGCGACATATTCTAGAACAAAATCGTTAGTGCTGTGCACATAGCATACTTCACACCGAATGTATCTACGTACAGAGGATGAGTGCATGAATTATTAAATTTTTGGTAAGTAACAGCTGGAAGTTTTAATTTTTTTCATTATGGTTAGAGAATACAGATAAAATTACACATTCTGGTTGCTTTGGATTGCGCTAATGATTGCATTTTCTTTCGTTAGCAGGTAGACAAGAGATGTGTGGGGGCGGCGACATATTCTACAAGAAAATCGCTAGTGCTGTGCACATAGCATTCTTCTCTCCGAATGTATCTACGTACAGAGGATGGCTGCATGAATAATTAGTTGATTGGTAAGTAACAGCTGGAAGTTTTAATTTTTTTCATTATGGTATAGGAATACAGATAAAATTACACATTCTGGTTGCTTTGGATTGTGCTAATGATTGCATTTTCTTTCGTTAGCAGGTTGACAAATGATATGTGTGAGCGGCGACATATTCTACAAGAAAATCGCTAGTGCTGTGCACATAGCATTCTTCACACCGAATGCATCTACGTACAGAGGATGACTGCATGAATAATTAGTTTTTTGGTAAGTAACAGCTGGAAGTTTCAATTTTTTTCATTATGGTTTGAGAATACAGATAAAATTACACATTCTGGTTGCTTTGGATTGCGCTAATGATTGCATTTTCTTTCGTTAGCAGGTTGACAAAAGATGTGTGGGAGCGGCGACATATTCTAGAAGAAAATCGCTAGTGCTGTGCACATAGCAATCTTCACACCGAATGTATCTACGTACAGAGGATGACTGCATGAATAATTAGTATTTTGGTAAGTTACAGATGGAGGTTTTAATTTTTTTCATTATGGTTTGAGAATACAGATAAAATTACACATTCTGGTTGCCTCGGATTGCGCTAATGATTGCATTTTCTTTCGTTAACAGGTTGACAAGAGATGCGTGGGAGCGGCGATATACTCTAGAAGAAAATCGCTAGTGCTGTGCACATAGCGTTCTTCACACCGAATGTATCTACGTACCGAGGATTACTGCATGAATAATTAGTTTCTTGGTAAGTAACAGCTGGAAGTTTTAATTTTTTTCATTATGGTTTGAGAATACAGATAAAATTACACATTCTGGTTGCTTTGGATTGCGCTAATGATTGCGTTTTCTTTCGTTAGCAGGTTGGCAAGAGATGTGTGGAAGCGGCGATATATTCTAAGAGAAAATCGCTAGTGCTGTGCACATAGCATTCTTCACACCGAATGTATCTACGTACAGAGGATGACTGCATAAATAATTAGTTTTTTGGTAAGTAACAGCTGAAGGTTTTAATTTTTTTCATTATGGTTTGAGAATACGGATAAAATTACACATTCTGGTTGCTTTGGATTGCGCTAATGATTGCATTTTCTTTCGTTAGCATGTTGACAAGAGATGTGTGGGAGCGGCGACATATTCTAGAAGAAAATCGCTAGTGCTGTGCACATAGCATTCTTCACACCGAATGTATCTACGTACAGAGGATGACTGCATGAATAATTAGTTTTTTGGTAAGTAACAGCTGGATGTTTTAATATTTTTCGTTATGGTTTGAGAAAACAGATAAAATTACACATTTTGGTTGCTTTGGATTGCGCTAATGATTGCATTTTCTTTCGATAGCAGGTTGACAAGTGATGTGTGTGAGCGGCGACTTATACTAGAAGAAAATCGCTAGTGCTGTGCACATAGCATTCTTCTCACCGAATGTATCTACGTACAGAGGAGGACTGCATGAATAATTAGTTTTTTGGTAAGTAACAGCTGGAAGTTTTAATTTTTTTCATTATGGTTTGAGAATACACATGAAATTACACATTCTGGTTGCTTTGGATTGCGCTAATGATTGCATTTTCTTTCGTTAGCAGATTGACAAGAGATGTGTGGGAGCGGCGACGTATTCTAGAAGAAAATCGCTAGTGCTGTGCACATAGCATTCTTCTCACCGAATGTATCTACGTACAGATGATGACTGCATGAATAATTAGTTTTTTGGAAAGTACCAGCTTTAAGTTTTAATTTTTTTCGTTATGGTTTGAGAATACAGATAAAATTACACATTCTGGTTGCTTTGGATTGCACTAGTGATTGGATTTTCTTCCGTTAGCAGGTTGACAAGAGATGTGTGTGAGCGGCGACATATTTTAGAAGAAAATCGCTGGTGCTGTGCACATAGCATTCTTCTCACCGAATGTATGTACGTAGAGGGGCTGACAGCGTGAACAATTACTTTTTTGGGCAGTAACAGCATTTTGTTTAAATTTTTTTCATTATACTTTAAGATTACAGATAAATTACACATTCTGCTGAATTTGGAGTGCGCTAAGAATTTCCTTTCCTTTCGTTAGCAGGTTGACAACAGATGTGTGGGAGCAGCGACATATTCCAGAAGAAAATCGCTGGTGCTGTGCACATAGCATTCTTCACATCGAATGTATCTACGTACAGAGGATGACTGCATGAATAATTAGTTTTTTGGTAAGTAACAGCAGGAAGTATTAATTTTTTTCATTATGGTTTGAGAATAAATATAAAATTACACATTCTGGTTGCTTTGGATTGCGCTAGTGATTGCATTTTCTTTCGTTAGCAGGTTGACAAGAGATGTGTGTGAGCGGCGACATATTCTACAAGAAAATCGCTAGTACTGTGCACATAGCATTCTTCTCACCGAATGTATCTACGTAGAGGGGATGACAGGGTGAACAATTACTTTTTTGGGTAGTAACAGCATTTTGTTTAAATTTTTTTCATTATACTTTAAGATTAAAGATAAATTACACATTCTGGTCAATTTGGAGTGCGCTAATGATTTCCTTTCCTTTCGTTAGCGGTTGACAACAGATGTGTAGGAGCGGCAACATAATCTAGAAGAAAATCGCTAGTGCTGTGCACATAGCATTCTTCACACCGAGTGTATCTACGTACAAAGGATGACTGCATGAATAATTAGTTTTTTGGTAAGTAACAGCTGGAAGTTTTAAATTTTTTTTTATGCCTTGAGAATACAGATAAAATTACACATTCTGGTTGCTTTGGATTGCGCTAATGATTGCATTTTCTTTCGTTAGCAGGATGACAACAGATGTGTGGGAGCGGCGACATATTCTAGAAGAAAAACGCTGGTGCTGTGCACATAGCATTCTTCTCACCGAATGTATCTACGTAGAGGGGTTGACAGCGTGAACAAATACTTTTTTGGGCAGTAACAGCACTTTGTTTAAATTTTTTCATTACACTTTAAGAATACAGATAAAATTACACATTCTCGTGACTTTGGAGTGTGCTAATGATTTCCTTTCTTTTCGTTATCAGGTTGACAACAGATGTGTGTGAGCGGCGACATATTCTAGAAGAAAAACGCTAGTGCTGTGCACATAGCATTCTTCTCACCGAATGTATCTATGTAGAGGGGTTGAAAGCGTGAACAATTACTTTTTTGGGCAGTAACAGAACTTTGTTTAAATTTTTTTCTTTATACTTTAAGAATACAGATAGAATTACACATTCTGGTGACTTTGGAGTGCGCTAATGATTTCCTTTCTTTTCGTTAGCAGGTTGACAACAGATGAGAGTGAGCGGCGACATATTCTAGAAGAAAATCACTAGTGCTGTGCACATAGCATTCTTCACACCGAATGTATCTACGTACAGAGGATGACTGCATGAATAATTACTTTTTTGGTAAGTAACAGCTGGAAGTTTTAATTTTTTTCATTATGGTTTGAGAATACAGATAAAATTACACATTCTGGTTGCTTTGGATTGCGCTAGAGATTGGATTTTCTTCCGTTAGCAGGTTGACAAGAGATGTGTGTGAGCGGCGACATATTCTACAAGAAAATCGCTAGTGCTGTGCACATAGCATTCTTCTCACCGAATGTATCTACGTAGAGGGGCTGACAGCGTGAACAATTACTTTTTTGGGCAGTAACAGCACTTTGTTTAAATTTTTTTCATTACACTTTAAGAATACAGATAAAATTACACATTCTGGTGACTTTGGAGTGCGCTAATGATTTCCTTTCTTCTCGTTAGCAGGTTGACAACAGATGTGTGTGAGCGGCGTTATATTCTGGAAGAAAATCGCTAGTGCTGTGCACATAGCATTCTTTACACCGAATGTATCTACGTACAGAGGATGACTGCATGAATAATTAGTTTTTTGGTAAGTAACAGCTTTAAGTTTTAATTTTTTTCGTTATGGTTAGAGAATACAGATAAAATTACACATTCTGGTTGCTTTGGATTGCGCTGATGATTGCGTTTTCCTTCGTCAGCAGGTTGTTATGAGATGTGTGGGAGCGGCAACATATTCTAGAAGACAATCGCTAGTGCTGTGAACATAGCATTCTTCACACCGAATGTATCTACGTAGAGGGGTTGACAGCGTGAACAATTAGTTTTTTGGGCAGTAACAGCACTTTGTTCAAATTTTTTTCATTATACTTTAAGAATACAGATAAAATTACACATTCTGGTGACTTTGGAGTGCGCTAATGATTTCCTTTCTTCTCGTTAGCAGGTTGACAGCAGATGTGTTGGAGCGGCGACATATACTAGAAGAATATCGGTAGTGCTGTGCACATAGCATTCTCCACACCGAATGTATCTACGTACAGAGGATGACTGCATGAATAATTAGTTATTTGGTAAGTGACAGCCGGAAGTTTCAATTTTTTTCATTATAGTTTGAGAATACGGATAAAATTACACATTCTGGTTGCTTTGGATTGCGCTAATGATTGCTTTCTCTTTCGTTAGCAGGTTGACAAGAGATGTGTGGGAACGGCGACATATTCTACAAGAAAATCGCTAGTGCTGTGCACATAGCATTCTTCACACCGAATGTATCTACGTACAGAGGATGACTGCATGAATAATTAGTTTATTGGTAAGTAACAGCTGGATGTTTTAATATTTTTCGTTATGGTTTGAGAAAACAGATAAAATTACACATTTTGGTTGCTTTGGATTGCGCTAATGATTGCATTTTCTTTCGATAGCAGGTTGACAAGTGATGTGTGTGAGCGGCGACTTATACTAGAAGAAAATCGCTAGTGCTGTGCACATAGCATTCTTCTCACCGAATGTATATACGTACAGAGGATGACTGCATGAATAATTAGTTTTTTGGTAACTAACAGCTGGAAGTTTTAGTTTTTTTCATTATGGTTTGAGAATACACATGAAATTACACATTCTGGTTGCTTTGGATTGCGCTAATGATTGCATTTTCTTTCGTTAGCAGATTGACAAGAGATGTGTGGGAGCGGCGACGTATTCTAGAAGAAAATCGCTAGTGCTGTGCACATAGCATTCTTCTCACCGAATGTATCTACGTACAGAGGATGACTGCATGAATAATTAGTTTTTTGGAAAGTACCAGCTTTAAGTTTTAATTTTTTTCGTTATGGTTTGAGATTACAGATAAAATTACACATTCTGGTTGCTTTGGATTGCGCTAATGATTGCTTTTTCTGTCATTAGCAGGTTGACAAGAGATGTGTGGGAGCGGCGACATATTCTACAAGAAAATCGCTAGTGCTGAGCACATAGCATTCTTTACACCGAATGGATCTACGTACAGAGGATGACTGCATGAACAATTAGTTTTTTGGTGAGTAACAGCTGGAAGTTTTTATATTTTTCATTATGGTTTGAGAATACAGATAAAATTACACATTCCGGTTGCTTTGGATTGCGCTAATGATTGCATTTTCTTTCGATAGCAGGTAGACAAGTGATCTGTGTGAGCGGCGACATATTCTAGAAGTAAATCGCTAGTGCTGTACACATAGCATTCTTCACACCGAATGTATCTACGTACAGAGGATGACTGCATGAATAATTTGTTTTTTGGTAAGTAACAGCTGGCAGTTTTAAATTTTTTCATTATGGTTTGAGAATACAGGTAAAATTACATATTCTGGTTGCTTTGGATTGCGCTAATGTTTGCATTTTCTTTCGTTAGCAGTATGACAAGAGATGTGTGTGAGCGGCGACATATTCTAGAAGAAAATCGCTTGTGCTGTGCACATGGCATTCTTCACACCGGATGTATCTACGTACAGAGGATGACTGCATGAATAATTAGTTTTTTGGTAAGTAACAGCTGGAAGTTTCAATTTTTTTCATTATGGTTTGAGAATACAGATAAAATTACACATTCTGGTTGCTTTGGATTGCGCTAATGATTGCATTTTCTTTCGTTAGCAGGTTGACAAAAGATGTGTGGGAGCGGCGACATATTCTAGAAGAAAATCGCTAGTGCTGTGCACATAGCATTCTTCACACCGAATGTATCTACGTACAGAGGATGACTGCATGAATAATTAGTATTTTGGTAAGTAACAGCTGGAAGTGTTAATTTTTTTCATTATGGTTTGAGAATACAGATATAATTACACATTCTGGTTGCTTTGGATTGCGCTAATGATTGCATTTTCTTTCGTTAGCAGGTTGACAACAGATGTGTGGGAGCGGCGACATATTCTACAAGAAAATCGCTAGTGTTGTGCACATAGCGTTCTTCACACCTAATGTATCTACGTACAGAGGATGACTGCATGAATAATTAGTTATTTGGTAAGGAACAACTGCAATTTTTAATTTTTTTCTTTATGGTTTGAGAATACAGATAAAATTACACATTTTGGTTGCTTTGGATTGCGCTAATGATTGTATTTTCTTTCGTTGGCAGGTTGACAAGAGATGTGTGTGATCGGCGACATAATCTAGAAGAAAATTGATAGTGCTGTGCACATAGCATTCTTCACACCGAATATATCTACGTACAGAGGATGACTGCATGAATAATTAGTTTTTTGGTAAGTAACAGCTGGAAATTTTAATTTTTTCGTTATGGTTTGACAATACAGATAAAATTACACATTTTGGTTGCTTTGGATTGCGCTAATGATTGCATTTTCTTTCGTTAGCAGGTTGACAAGAGATGTGTGTGAGCGGCGACATATTCTAGAGGAAAATCGCTAGTGCTGTGCACATAGCATTGTTCACACCGAATGTATCAACGTACAGAGGATGACTGCATGAATAATTAGTTTTTTGGTAAGTAACAGCTGGAGGTTATAATTTTTTTCATTATGGTTTGAGAATACAGATAAAATTAAACATTCTGGTTGCTTTGGATTGCGCTAATGATTGCATTTTCTTTCGTTAGCAGGTTGACAAGAGACGTGTGGGAGCGGCGACATATTCTACAAGAAAATCGCTAGTCTGTGCACATAGCATTCTTCTCACCGAATGTATCTACGTATAGGGGTTGACATCGTGAACAATTAATTTTTTGGGCAGTAACAGCACTTTGTTTAAATTTTTTCACTATTCTTTAAGAATACAGATAAAATTACACATTCTTTTGACTTTGGAATGCGCTAATGCTTTCCTTTCCCTACGTTAGCAGGTTGACAACACATGTGTGGGACCGGCGACATATTCTAGAACAAAATCGTTAGTGCTGTGCACATAGCATACTTCACACCGAATGTATCTACGTACAGAGGATGAGTGCATGAATTATTAAATTTTTGGTAAGTAACAGCTGGAAGTTTTAATTTTTTTCATTATGGTTAGAGAATACAGATAAAATTACACATTCTGGTTGCTTTGGATTGCGCTAATGATTGCATTTTCTTTCGTTAGCAGGTAGACAAGAGATGTGTGGGGGCGGCGACATATTCTACAAGAAAATCGCTAGTGCTGTGCACATAGCATTCTTCTCTCCGAATGTATCTACGTACAGAGGATGGCTGCATGAATAATTAGTTGATTGGTAAGTAACAGCATTAAGTTTTAATTTTTTTCATTATGGTATAGGAATACAGATAAAATTACACATTCTGGTTGCTTTGGATTGTGCTAATGATTGCATTTTCTTTCGTTAGCAGGTTGACAAATGATATGTGTGAGCGGCGACATATTCTACAAGAAAATCGCTAGTGCTGTGCACATAGCATTCTTCACACCGAATGCATCTACGTACAGAGGATGACTGCATGAATAATTAGTTTTTTGGTAAGTAACAGCTGGAAGTTTCAATTTTTTTCATTATGGTTTGAGAATACAGATAAAATTACACATTCTGGTTGCTTTGGATTGCGCTAATGATTGCATTTTCTTTCGTTAGCAGGTTGACAAAAGATGTGTGGGAGCGGCGACATATTCTAGAAGAAAATCGCTAGTGCTGTGCACATAGCAATCTTCACACCGAATGTATCTACGTACAGAGGATGACTGCATGAATAATTAGTATTTTGGTAAGTTACAGATGGAGGTTTTAATTTTTTTCATTATGGTTTGAGAATACAGATAAAATTACACATTCTGGTTGCCTCGGATTGCGCTAATGATTGCATTTTCTTTCGTTAACAGGTTGACAAGAGATGCGTGGGAGCGGCGATATACTCTAGAAGTAAATCGCTAGTGCTGTGCACATAGCGTTCTTCACACCGAATGTATCTACGTACCGAGGATTACTGCATGAATAATTAGTTTCTTGGTAAGTAACAGCTGGAAGTTTTAATTTTTTTCATTATGGTTTGAGAATACAGATAAAATTACACATTCTGGTTGCTTTGGATTGCGCTAATGATTGCGTTTTCTTTCGTTAGCAGGTTGGCAAGAGATGTGTGGAAGCGGCGATATATTCTAAGAGAAAATCGCTAGTGCTGTGCACATAGCATTCTTCACACCGAATGTATCTACGTACAGAGGATGACTGCATAAATAATTAGTTTTTTGGTAAGTAACAGCTGGAAGTTTTAATGTTTTTCTTTATGCTTTGAGAATACAGATAAAATTACACATTTTGGTTGCTTTGGATTGCGCTAATGATTGCATTTTCTTTCGTTAGCAGGTTGACAAGAGATGTGTGGGAGCTGCGTCATATTCTACAAGAAAATCGCCAGTGCTAAGCACATAGCATTCTTCGCACCGAATGTTTCTACCTACAGAGGATGACTGGAGGAATAATTAGTTTTTTGGTAAGTAACAGCTGGAACTTTTAATTTTTTTCATTATGGTTTGAGAATACAGATAAAATTACACATTCTGGTTGCTTTGGATTGCGCTAATGATTGCATTTTCTTTCGTTAGCAGGTTGACAAGAGATGTGTGGGAGCGGCGACATATTCTAGAAGAAAATCGCTAGTGCTGTGCACATAGCATTCTTCACACCGAATGTATCTACGTACAGAGGATGACTGCATGAATAATTAGTTTTTTGGTAAGTAACAGCTGGAAGTTTTAATGTTTTTCATTATGGTTTGAGAATACAGATAAAATTACACATTCTGGTTGCCTCGGATTGCGCTAATGATTGCATTTTCTTTCGTTAACAGGTTGACAAGAGATGCGTGGGAGCGGCGATATACTCTAGAAGAAAATCGCTAGTGCTGTGCACATAGCATTCTTCACACCGAATGTATCTACGTACAGAGGATTACTGCATGAATAATTAGTTTCCTGGTAAGTAACAGCTGGAAGTTTTAATTTTTTTCATTATGGTTTGAGAATACAGATAAAATTACACATTCTGGTTGCTTTGGATTGCGCTAATGATTGCATTTTCTTTCGTTAGCAGGTTGACAAGAGATGTGTGGGAGCGGCGACATATTCTACAAGAAAATCACTAGTGCTGTGCACATAGCATTCTTCTCACCGATTGTATCTACGTAGAGTGGTTGCCAGCGTGAACAATTAGTTTTTTGGGCAGTAACAGCACTTTGTTTAAGTTTTTTCATTATACTTTAAGAATGCAGATAAAATTACACATTCTGGTGACTTTGGAGTGCGCTAATGATTTCCTTTCCTTATGTTAGCAGGTTAACAACAGATTTGTGGGAGCGGCGACATATTCTACAAGAAAATCGCTAGTGCTGTGCACATAGGATTCTTCACACCGAATGCATCTACGTACAGAGGATGACTGCATGAATAATTAGTTTTTTGGTAAGTAACAGCTGGAAGATTCAATTATTATCATTATGGTATGGGAATACACATAAAATTACACATTATGGTTGCTTTGGATTGCGCTAATGATTGCATTTTCTTTCGTTAGCAGGTTGACAAGAGATGTGTGTGAGCGGCGACATATTCTAGAGGAAAATCGCTAGTGCTGTGCACATAGCATTGTTCACACCGAATGTATCAACGTACAGAGGATGACTGCATGAATAATTAGTTTTTTGGTAAGTAACAGCTGGAGGTTTTAATTTTTTTCATTATGGTTTGAGAATACAGATAAAATTACACATTCTGGTTGCTTTGGATTGCGCTAATGATTGCATTTTCTTTCGTTAGCAGGTTGACAAGAGATGTGTGGGAGCGGCGATATATTCTAGAAGAAAATCGCTAGTGCTGTGCACATAGCATTCTTCACACCGAATGTATCTACGTACAGAGGATGACTGCATGAATAATTAGTTTCTTGGTAAGTAACAGCTGGAAGTTTATTTTTTTTTCATTATGGTTTGAGAATAAGGATAAAATTACACATTCTGGGTGCTTTGGATTGCGCTAATGATTGCGTTTTCTTTCGTTAGCAGGTTGACAAGAGATGTGTGGGAGCGGGGACATATTCTAGAAGAAAATCGCTAGTGCTGTGCACATAGCATTCTTCACACCGAATGTATCTACGTACAGAGGATGACTGCATGAATAATTAGTTTTTTGGTAAGTAACAGCTGGAGGTTTTAATTTTTTTCATTATGGTTTGAGAATACAGATAAAATTACACATTCTGGTTGCTTTGGATTGCGCTAATGATTGCATTTTCTTTCGTTAGCAGGTTGACAAGAGACGTGTGGGAGCGGCGACATATTCTACAAGAAAATCGCTAGTCTGTGCACATAGCATTCTTCTCACCGAATGTATCTACGTATAGGGGTTGACAGCGTGAACAATTAATTTTTTGGGCAGTAACAGCACTTTGTTTAAATTTTTTCACTATTCTTTAAGAATACAGATAAAATTAAACATTCTTTTGACTTTGGAGTGCACTAATGCTTTGCTTTCCCTACGTTAGCAGGTTGACAACACATGTGTGGGACCGGCGATATATTCTAGAACAAAATCGTTAGTGCTGTGCACATAGCATACTTCACACCGAATGTATCTACGTACAGAGGATGAGTGCATAAATTATTAAATTTTTGGTAAGTAACAGCTGGAAGTTTTAATTTTTTTCATTATGGTTTGAGAATACAGATAAAATTACACATTCTGGTTGCTTTGGATTGCGCTAATGATTGCATTTTCTTTCGTTAGCAGGTAGACAAGAGATGTGTGGGAGCGGCGACAAATTCTACAAGAAAATCGCTAGTGCTGTGCACATAGCATTCTTCTCTCCGAATGTATCTACGTACAGAAGATGGCTGCATGAATAATTAGTTGATTGGTAAGTAACAGCTGGAAGTTTTAATTTTTTTCATTATGGTATTGGAATACAGATAAAATTACACATTCTGGTTGCTTTGGATTGTGCTAATGATTGCATTTTCTTTCGTTAGCAGGTTGACAAATGATATGTGTGAGCGGCGACATATTCTACAAGAAAATCGCTAGTGCTGTGCACATAGCATTCTTCACACCGAATGCATCTACGTACAGAGGATGACTGCATGAATAATTAGTTTTTTGGTAAGTAACAGCTGGAAGTTTCAATTTTTTTCATTATGGTTTGAGAATACAGATAAAATTACACATTCTGGTTGCTTTGGATTGCGCTAATGATTGCATTTTCTTTCGTTAGCAGGTTGACAAAAGATGTGTGGGAGCGGCGACATATTCTAGAAGAAAATCGCTAGTGCTGTGCACATAGCATTCTTCACACCGAATGTATCTACGTACAGAGGATGACTGCATGAATAATTAGTATTTTGGTAAGTTACAGATGGAGGTTTTAATTTTTTTCATTATGGTTTAGGAATACAGATAAAATTAAACATTCTGGTTGCCTCGGATTGCGCTAATGATTGCATTTTCTTTCGTTAACAGGTTGACAAGAGATGCGTGGGAGCGGCGATATACTCTAGAAGAAAATCGCTAGTGCTGTGCACATAGCATTCTTCACACCGAATGTATCTACGTACAGAGGATTACTGCATGAATAATTAGTTTCTTGGTAAGTAACAGCTGGAAGTTTTAATTTTTTTCATTATGGTTTGAGAATACAGATAAAATTACACATTCTGGTTGCTTTGGATTGCGCTAATGATTGCGTTTTCTTTCGTTAGCAGGTTGCCAAGAGATGTGTGGAAGCGGCGATATATTCTAAGAGAAAATCGCTAGTGCTGTGCACATAGCATTCTTCACACCGAATGTATCTACGTACAGAGGATGACTGCATAAATAATTAGTTTTTTGGTAAGTAACAGCTGAAGGTTTTAATTTTTTTCATTATGGTTTGAGAATACAGATAAAATTACACATTCTGGTTGCTTTGGATTGCGCTAATGATTGCATTTTCTTTCGTTAGCAGGTTGACAAGAGATGTGTGGGAGCGGCGACATATTCTAGAAGAAAATCGCTAGTGCTGTGCACATAGCATTCTTCACACCGAATGTATCTACGTACAGAGGATGACTGCATGAATAATTAGTTTTTTGGTGAGTAACAGCTGGAAGTTTTAATGTTTTTCATTATGGTTTGAGAATACAGATAAAATTACACTTTCTGGTTGCTTTGGATTGCGCTAATGATTGCGTTTTCTTTCGTTAGCAGGTTGAAAAGAGATGTGTGGGAGCGGCGACATATTCTAGAAGACAATCGCTAGTGCTGTGCACATAGCATTCTTCACACCGAATGTATTTACGTAGAGGGGTTGACAGCGTGAACAATTAGTTTTTTGGGCAGTAACAGCACTTTGTTTAAAGTTTTTTCATTATACTTTAAGAATACAGATAAAATTACACATTCTGGTGACTTTGGAGTGCGCTAATGATTTCCTTTCTTCTCGTTAGCAGGTTGACAGCAGATGTGTTGGAGCGGCGACATATTCTAGAAGAAAATCGGTAGTGCTGTGCACATAGCATTCTCCACACCGAATGTATCTACGTACAGAGGATGACTGCATGAATAATTAAATTTTTGGTAAATAACAGTTGGAAGTTTTAATATTTTTCATTATGGTTTGAGAATACAGATAAAATTACGCATTCTGGTCGCTTTGGATTTCGCTAATGATTGCAGTTTTTTGGTAAGTAACAGCTGGGGAAGTTTGAATTTTTTTCATTATCGTTTGAGAATACAGATAAAATTACACGTTCTGGTTACTTTGGATTGCGCTAATGATTGCATTTTCTTTCGTTAGCAGATTGACAAGAGATGTGTGTGAGCGGCGACATATTCTACAAGAAAATCGTTAGTGCTGTGCACATAGGATTCTTCACACCGAATGCATCTACGTACAGAGGATGACTGCATGAATAATCGGTTTTTTGGTAAGTAACAGCTGGAAGTTTCAATTATTTTCATTATGGTTCGAGAATACAGATAAAATTACACATTATGGTTGCTTTGGATTGCGCTAATGATTGCATTTTCTTTCGTTCGCAGGTTGACAAGAGATGTGTGTGAGAGGCGACATAATCTAGAAGAAACTCGCTAGTGCTGTGCACATAGCATTCTTCACACCGAATGTATCTACGTACAGAGGATGACTGCATGAATAATTAGTTTTTTGGTAAGTAACAGCTGGAGGTTTTAATTTTTTTCATTATGGTTTGAGAATACAGATACAATTACACATTCTGGTTGCTTTGGATTGCGCTAATGATTGCATTTTCTTTCGTTAGTAGGTTGACAAGAGATGTGTGGGAGCGGCGATATATTATAGAAGAAATGCGCTAGTGCTGTGCACATAGCATTCTTCACACCGACTGTATCTACGTACAGAGGATGACTGCATGTATAATTAGTTTCTTGGTAAGTAACAGCTGGAAGTTTATTTTTTTTTCATTATGGTTTGAGAATACAGATAAAGTTACACATTCTGGGTGCTTTGGATTGCGCTAATGATTGCGTTTTCTTTCGTTAGCAGGTTGACAAGAGATGTGTGGGAGCGGCGACATATTCTACAAGAAAATCGCTAGTGCTGTGCACATAGCATTCTTCTCACCGAATGTATCTACGTACAGAGGATGACTGCATGAATAATTAGTTTTTTGGACAGTAACAGCTGGAAGTTTTAATTTTTTTCATTGTGGTTTGAGAATACAGATAAAATTACACATTCTGGTTGCTTTGGATTGCGCTAATGATTGCATTTTCTTTCGATAGCAGGTTGACTAGAGATGTGTGGGAGCGGCGACATATTCTACAAGAAAATCCCTAGTGCTGTGCACAAAGCATTCTTCACACCGAATGTATCTACGTACAGAAGATGACTGCATGAATAATTAGTTTTTGGTAAATAAAAGCTGGAAGTTCTAATGTTTTTCATTATGGTTTGAGAATACAGATAAATTTACACATTCTGGTTTCTTTGGATTGCGCTAATGATTGCAGTTTTTTGGTAAGTAACAGCTGGAAGTTTTAATTTTTTTCATTATGGTTTGAGAATACGGATAAAATTACACATTCTGGTTGCTTTGGATTGCGCTAATGATTGCATTTTCTTTCGTTAGCAAGTTGACAAGAGATGTGTGTGAGCGGCGACATATTCTAGAAGAAAATCGCTAGTGCTGTGCACATAGCATTCTTCACACCGAATGTATCTACGTACAGAGGATGACTGCATGAATAATTAGTTTTTGGGTAAGTAACAGTTGGAAGTTTCAATTTTTTTCATTATGGCTTGAGAATACAGATAAAATTACACATTCTGGTTGCTTTGGATTACGCTAATGATTGCATTTTCTTACGTTAGCAGGTTGACAAGAGATGTGTGTGAGCGGCGACATATTCTACAAGAAAATCGCTAGTGCTGTGCACATAGCATTCTTCACACCGAATGTATCTACGTACAGGGGATAACTCCTTGAATAATTAGTTTCTTGGTAAGTAACAGCTGGAAGTTTTAATTTTTTTCATTATGGTTTGAGAATACAAATAAAATTACACATTCTGGTTGCTTTGGATTGCGCTAATGATTGCATTTTCTTTCGTTAGCAGGTTGACGAGGGATGTGTGTGAGCGGCGACATAGTCTACAAGAAAATCGCTAGTGCTGTGCACATAGCATTTTTCACACCGAATGTATCTACGTAGAGGGGTTGACAGCGTGAACAATTAATTTTTTGTTCAGTAACAGCACTTTGTTTAAATTTTTTTCATTATACTTTAAGAATACAGATAAAATTACACATTCTGGTGACCTTGGTGTGCGCTAATGATTTCCTTTCCTGTCATTAGCAGGTTGACAACAAATGTGTGGGAGCGGCGACATATTCTAGAAGAAAAACGCTAGTGCTGCGCACATAGCATTCTTCACACCGAATGTATCTACGTACAGGGGATGACTGCATGAATAATTAGTTTTTTGGTAAGTATTAGCTGGAAGTTTTAATTTTTTTCATTGTGGTTTGAGAATACAGATAAAACTACACATTCTGGTTGCTTTGGATTGCGCTAATGATTGCATTTTCTTTCGTTAGCAGGTTGACAAGAGATGTGTGTGAGCGGCGACATTTTCCACACGAAAACCGCTAGTGCTGTGCACATAGCATTCTTTACACCGAATGTATCAACGTAGAGGGGTTGACAGCGTGAACAATAAGTTTTTTGGGCAGTAACAGCACTTTGTTTAAATTTTTTTCATTATACTTTAAGAATACAGATAAAATTACACATTCTGGTGACCTTGGAGTGCGCTAATGAATTCCTTTCCTTTCGTTAGCAGGTTGACAACAGATGTGTGGGAGCGGCGGCATATTCCAGAAGAAAATCGCTAGTGCTGTGCACATAGCATTCTTCACACCGAATGTATCTACGTACAGAGGATGAGTGCATGAATAATTAGTTTTTTGGTAAGTAACAGCTGGAAGTTTTAATTTTTTTCAATATGGTTTGAGAATACTGATAAAATTACACATTCTGGTTGCTTTGGATTGCGCTAATGATTGCATTTTCTTTCGTTAGCTGGTTGACAAGAGATGTGTGTGAGCGGCGACATATCCTACACGAAAATCGCTAGTGCTGTGCACATAGCATTTTTCACACCGAATGTATCTACGTACAGGGGTTGACAGCGTGAACAATTAGTTTTTTGGGCAGTAACAGCACTTTGTTTAAATTTTTTTCATTATACATTAGGAAAACAGATAAAATTACACATTCTGGTGACCTTGGAGTGCGCTAATGATTTCCTTTCCTTTCGTTAGCAGGTTGACAACAGATGTGTGGGAGCGGCGACATATTCTAGAAGAAAATCGCTAGTGCTGTGCACATAGCATTCTTCACACCGAATGTATCTACCTGCAGGGGATAACTCAATGAATAATTAGTTTCTTGGTAAGTAACAGCTGGAAGTTTTAACATTTTTCATTATGGTTTGAGAATACAGATAACATTACACATTCTGGTTGCTTTGGATTGCGTTAAAGATTGCATTTTCTTTCGTTAGCAGGTTGACGAGAAATGTGTGGGAGCGGCGATATATTCTACAAGAAAATTGCTAGTGCTGTGCACGTAAAATTCTTCACACCGAATGTATCTACGTACAGAGGATGAGTGCATGAATATTTAGTTTTTTGGTAAGTAACAGCTAGAAGTTTTAATTTTTTTCATTATGCTGTGAGAATACAGATAAAATTACACATTCTGGTTGCTTTGGATTGCGCTAATGATAGCATTTTCTTTCGTTAGCAGGTTGACAAGAGATGTGTGTGAGCGGCGACATATTCTACACGAAATTCGCTAGTGCTGTGCACATAGCATTTTTCACACCGAATGTATCTACGTAGACGGGTTGACAGCGTGAAAAATTAGTTTTTTGGGCAGTAACAGCACTGTGTTTAAATTTTTTCCATTATACTTTAAGAATACAGATAAAATTACACATTCTGGTGACCTTGGAGTGCGCTAATGATTTCCTTTCCTTTCATTAGCAGGTTGACAACAAATGTGTGGGAGCGGCGACATATTCTAGGAGAAAATCGCTAGTGCTGTGCACATAGCATTCTTAACACCGAATGTAATTACGTACAGAGGATGACTGCATGAATAATTAGTTTTTTGGTAAGTAACAGCTGGAAGATTTAATTTTTTTCATTATGGTTTGAGAATACAGATAAAATTAAACATTCTGGTTGCTTTGGATTGCGCTAATGATTGCATTTTCTTTCGTTAGCTGGTTGACAGGAGATGTGTGTGAGCGGCGACATATTCTACACGAAAATCGCTAGTGCTGTGCACATAGCAATTTTACACCGAATGTATCTACGTAGAGGGGTTGACAGCGTGAACAATTAGTTTTATGGGCAGTAACAGCACTTTGTTTAAATTTTTTTCATTATACTTTAAGAATACAGATAAAATTTCACATTCTGGTGACCTTGGAGTGCGCTAATGATTTCCTTTCCTTTCGTTAGCAGGTTGACAACAGATGTGTGGGAGCGGCGACATATTCTAGAAGAAAATCGCTAGTGCTGTGCACATAGCATTCTTCACACCGAATGTATCTACGTACAGAGGATGACTGCATGAATAATTAGTTTTTTGGTAAGTAACAGCTGGAAGTTTTAATTTTATTCATGATGGTTTGAGAATACAGATCAAATTACACATTCTGGTTGCTTTGGATTGCGCTAATGATTGCATTTTCTTTCGTTAGCAGGTTGACAGGAGATGTGTGGGAGCAGCGACATATTCTACAAGAAAATCGCTAGTGCTGTGCACATAGCATTCTTCACACCGAATGTATCTACATACAGAGGATGACTGCATGAATAATTAGTTTTTGGGTAAGTAACAGTTGGAAGTTTTAATTTTTTTCATTATGGATTGAGAATACAGATAAAATTACACATTCTGGTTGCTTTGGATTGCGCTAATGATTGCATTTTCTTTCGTTAGCAGGTTGACAAGAGATGTGTGTGAGCGGCGACACTTACTACAAGAAAATCGCTAGTGCTGTGCACATAGCATTTTTCACACCGAATGTATCTACGTAGACGGGTTGACAGCGTGAACAATTAGTTTTTTGGGCAGTAACAGCACTTTGTTTAAATTTCTTTCATTATACTTTAAGAATACAGATAATATTACACATTCTGGTGACCTTGGAGTGCGCTAATGATTTCCTTTCCTTTCGTTAGCAGGTTGACAAGAGATGTGTGTGAGCGGCGACATATTCTAGAAGAAAATCGCTAGTGCTGTGTACATACCTTTCTTCACACCGAATGTATCTACGTAGAAAGGATGACTGCATGAATAATTAGATCTTTGGTAAATAACAGTTGGAATTTTTAAGTTTTTTAATTATGGTTTGAGAATACAGGTAAAATTACACATTCTGGTTGCTTTGGATTGCGATAATGATTGCAGTTTTTTGGTAAGTAACAGCTGGAAGTTTTAGTTTTTTTCATTATGGTTTGAGAATACAGATAAAATTACACATTCTGGTTGCTTTGGATTGCGCTAATGATTGCATTTTCTTTCGTTAGCAGGTTGACAAGAGATGTGTGGGAGCGGCGACATATTCTACAAGAAAATCGCTAGTGCTGTGCACATACCTTTCTTCACACCGAATGTATCTACGTAGAGGGGTTGACAGCGTGAACAATTAATTTTTTTGTTCAGTAACAGCACTTTGTTTAAATTTTTTTCATTATACTTTAAGAATACAGATAAAATTACACATTCTGGTGACCTTGGTGTGCGCTAATGGTTTCCTTTCCTGTCATTAGCAGGTTGACAACAAATGTGTGGGAGCGGCGACATAATCTAGAAGAAAAACGCTAGTGCTGCGCACATAGCATTCTTCACACCGAATGTATGTACGTACAGAGGATGACTGCATGAATAATTAGTTTTTTGGTAAGTATTAGCTGGAAGTTTTAATTTTTTTCATTGTGGTTTGAGAATACAGATAAAACTACACATTCTGGTTGCTTTGGATTGCGCTAATGATTGCATTTTCTTTCGTTAGCTGGTTGACAAGAGATGTGTGTGAGCGGCGACATATCCTACACGAAAATCGCTAGTGCTGTGCACATAGCATTTTTCACACCGAATGTATCTACGTACAGGGGTTGACAGCGTGAACAATTAGTTTTTTGGGCAGTAACAGCACTTAGCTTAAATTTTTTTCATTATACTTTAAGAATACAGATAAAATTACACATTCTGGTGACCTTGGAGTGCGCTAATGATTTCCTTTCATTTCGTTAGCAGGTTGACAACAGATGTGTGGGAGCGGCGACATATTCTAGAAGAAAATCGCTAGTGCTGTGCACATAGCATTCTTCACACCGAATGTATCTACGTGCAGGGGATAACTCAATGAATAATTAGTTTCTTGGTAAGTAACAGCTGGAAGTTTTAACATTTTTCATTATGGTTTGAGAATACAGATAACATTACACATTCTGGTTGCTATGGATTGCGTTAAAGATTGCATTTTCTTTCGTTAGCAGGTTGACGAGAGATGTGTGGGAGCGGCGATATATTCTACAAGAAAATTGCTAGTGCTGTGCACGTAAAATTCTTCACACCGAATGTATCTACGTACAGAGGATGAGTGCATGAATATTTAGTTTTTTGGTAAGTAACAGCTAGAAGTTTTAATTTTTTTCATTATGGTGTGAGAATACAGATAAAATTACACATTCTGGTTGCTTTGGATTGCGCTAATGATAGCATTTTCTTTCGTTAGCAGGTTGACAAGAGATGTGTGTGAGCGGCGACATATTCTACACGAAATTCGCTAGTGCTGTGCACATAGCATTTTTCACACCGAATGTATCTACGTAGACGGGTTGACAGCGTGAACAATTAGTTGTTTGGGCAGTAACAGCACTCTGTTTAAATTTTTTCCATTATACTTTAAGAATACAGATAAAATTACACATTCTGGTGACCTTGGAGTGCACTAATGATTTCCTTTCCTTTCATTAGCAGGTTGACAACAGATGTGTGGGAGCGGCGACATATTCTAGAAGAAAATCGCTAGTGCTGTGCACATAGCATTCTTAACACCGAATGTAATTACGTACAGAGGATGACTGCAAGAATAATTAGTTTTTTGGTAAGTAACAGCTGGAAGTTTTAATTTTTTTCATTATGGTTTGAGAATACAGATAAAATTACACATTCTGGTTGCTTTGGATTGCGCTAATGATTGCATTTTCTTTCGTTAGCTGGTTGACAAGAGATGTGTGTGAGCGGCGAAATATTCTACACGAAAATCGCTAGTGCTGTGCACATAGCATTTTTACACCGAATGTATCTACGTAGAGGGGTTGACAGCGTGAACAATTAGTTTTATGGGCAGTAACAGCACTTTGTTTAAATTTTTTTCATTATACTTTAAGAATACAGATAAAATTACACATTCTGGTGACCTTGGAGTGCGCTAATGATTTCCTTTCCTTTCGTTAGCAGGTTGACAACAGATGTGTGGGAGCGGCGACATATTCTAGAAGAAAATCGCTAGTGCTGTGCACATAGCATTCTTCACACCGAATGTATCTACGTACAGAGGATGACTGCATGAATAATTAGTTTTTTGGTAAGGAACAGCTGGAAGTTTTAATTTTATTCATGATGGTTTGAGAATACAGATCAAATTACATATTCTGGTTGCTTTGGATTGCGCTAATGATTGCATTTTCTTTCGTTAGCAGGTTGACAGGAGATGTGTGGGAGCAGCGACATATTCTACAAGAAAATCGCTAGTGCTGTGCACATAGCATTCTTCACACCGAATGTATCTACATACAGAGGATGACTGCATGAATAATTAGTTTTTGGGTAAGTAACATTTGGAAGTTTTAATTTTTTTCATTATGGATTGAGAATACAGATAAAATTACACATTCTGGTTGCTTTGGATTGCGCTAATGATTGCATTTTCTTACGTTAGCAGGTTGACAAGAGATGTGTGTGAGCGGTGACACATTCTACAAGAAAATCGCTAGTGCTGTGCACATAGCATTTTTCACACCGAATGTATCTACGTAGACGGGTTGACAGCGTGAACAATTAGTTTTTTGGTCAGTAACAGCACTTTGTTTAAATTTCTTTCATTATACTTTAAGAATACAGATAATATTACACATTCTGGTGACCTTGGAGTGCGCTAATGATTTCCTTTCCTTTCGTTAGCAGGTTGACAAGAGATGTGTGTGAGCGGCAACATATTCTAGAAGAAAATCGCTAGTGCTGTGTACATACCTTTCTTCACACCGAATGTATCTACGTAGAAAGGATGACTGCATGAATAATTAGTTCTTTGGTAAATAACAGTTGGAAGTTTTAAGTTTTTTCATTATGGTTTGAGAATACAGGTAAAATTACACATTCTGGTTGCTTTGGATTGCGATAATGATTGCAGTTTTTTGGTAAGTAACAGCTGGAAGTTTTAGTTTTTTTCATTATGGTTTGAGAATACAGATAAAATTACACATTCTGGTTGCTTTGGATTGCGCTAATGATTGCATTTTCTTTCGTTAGCAGGTTGACAAGAGATGTGTGGGAGCGGCGACATATTCTACAAGAAAATCGCTAGTGCTGTGCACATACCTTTCTTCACACCGAATGTATCTACGTACAGTGGAGGACTGCATGAATAATTAGTTCTTTGGTAAATAACAGATGGGAAGTTTTAATTTTTTTCATTATGGTTTGAGAATACAGGTAAAATTACACATTCTGGTTGCTTTGGATTGCGCTAATAATTGCAGTTTTTTGGTAAGTAACAGCTGGAAGTTTTAGTTTTTTCATTATGGTTTGAGAATACAGATAAAATTACACATTCTGGTTGCTTTTCATTGCGCTAATGATTGCATTTTCTTTCGTTAGCAGGTTGACATGAGACGTGTGGGAGCGGCGACATATTCTACAAGAAAATCGCTAGTGCTTTGCACATAGCATTCTTCACACCGATTGTATCTACGTACAGAGGTTGAC
The DNA here is from genome assembly GCF_021461385.2 of Schistocerca piceifrons. Classification (NCBI taxonomy): domain Eukaryota; kingdom Metazoa; phylum Arthropoda; class Insecta; order Orthoptera; family Acrididae; genus Schistocerca; species Schistocerca piceifrons. Next base: position 146,472,745 of record NC_060145.1, read on the forward strand.
TGCATGAATAATTAGTATTTGGGTAAATAACAGCTGGAGGTTTTAATGTTTTTCATTATGGTTTGAGAATACAGGTAAAATTTCACAATCTGGTGGCTTTGGGTTGCGCTAATGATTGCAGTTTTTTGGTAAGTTTCAGCTGGAAGTTTTAATTTTTTTCATTATGGTTTGAGAACACATATAAAATTACACATTCTGGTTGCTTTGGATTGCGCTAATGTTTGCATTTTCTTTCGTTAGCAGGTTGACTTGAGATGTAGGGGAGCGGCGACATATTCTACAAGAAAATCGCTAGTGCTGTGCACATAGCATTCTTCACTCCGAATGTATCTACGTAGAGGGTTTGACAGCGTGAACAATTAGTTTTTTGTGCAGTAACAGCACTTTGTTTAAATCTTTTCATTATAGTTTGGGAATACAGATAAAATTACACATTGTGGTGACTTTGGAGTGCGCTAATGGTTTCCTTTCCTTTCGTTAGCTGGTTGTCAACAGATGTGTGGGAGTGGCGACATATTCTACAAGAAAATCGCTAGTGCTGTGCACATAGCATTCTTCACACCGAATGTATCTACATACAGAAGATGACTGCATGAATAATTAGTTTTTGGGTAAGTAACAGTTGGAAGTTTTAATTTTTTTCATTATGGTTTGAGAATACAGATAAAATTACACATTCTGGTTGCTTTGGATTGCGCTAATGATTGCATTTTCTTTCGTTAGCAGGTTGACAAGAGATGTGTGTGAGCGGCGACACATTCTACAAGAAAATCGCTAGTGCTGTGCACATAGCATTTTTCACACCGAATGTATCTACGTAGAGGGGTTGACAGCGTGAACAATTAGTTTTTTGGGCAGTAACAGCACTTTGTTTGAATTTCTTTCATTATACTTTCAGAATACAGATAATATTACACATTCTGGTGACCTTGGAGTGCGCTAATGATTTCCTTTCCTTTCGTTAGCAGGTTGACAAGAGATGTGTGTGAGCGGCGACATATTCTAGAAGAAAATCGCCATTGCTGTGTACATACCTTTCTTCACACCGAATGTATCTACGTAGAAAGGATGACTGCATGAATAATTAGTTCTTTGGTAAATAACAGTAGGAAGTTTTAAGTTTTTTAATTATGGTTTGAGAATACAGGTAAAATTACACATTCTGGTTGCTTTGGATTGCGCTAGTGATTGCAGTTTTTTGGTAAGTAACAGCTGGAAGTTTTAGTTTTTTTCATTATGGTTTGAGAATACAGATAAAATTACACATTCTGGTTGCTTTGGATTGCGCTAATGATTGCATTTTCTTTCGTTAGCAGGTTGACAAGAGATGTGTGCGAGCGGCGACATATTCTACAAGAAAATCGCTAGTGCTGTGCACATACCTTTCTTCACACCGAATGTATCTACGTACAGAATAGGACTCCATGAATAATTAGTTCTTTGGTAAATAACAGTTGGAAGTTTTAATTTTTTTCATTATGGTTTGAGAATACAGGTAAAATTACACATTCTGGTTGCTTTGGATTGCGCTAATAATTGCAGTTTTTTGGTAAGTAACAGCTGGAAGTTTTAGTTTTTTCATTATGGTTTGAGAATACAGATAAAATTACACATTCTGGTTGCTTTTGATTGCGCTAATGATTGCATTTTCTTTCGTTAGCAGGTTGACATGAGATGTGTGGGAGCGGCGACATATTCTACAAGAAAATCGCTAGTGCTTTGCACATAGCATTCTTCACACCGATTGTATCTACGTACAGAGGTTGACTGCATGAATAATTAGTATTTGGGTAAATAACAGCTGGATGTTTTAATGTTTTTCATTATGGTTTGAGAATACAGGTAAAATTACAGAATCTGGTGGCTTTGGGTTGCGCTAATGATTGCAGTTTTTTGGTAAGTTTCAGCTGGAAGTTTTAATTTTTTTCATTATGGTTTGAGAATACATATAAAATTACACATTCTGGTTGCTTTGGATTGCGCTAATGATTGCATTTTCTTTCGTTAGCAGGTTGACTTGAGATGAAGGGGAGCTGCGACATATTCTACAAGAAAATCGCTAGTGCTGTACACATAGCATTCTTCACTCCGAATGTATCTACGTAGAGGGGTTGACAGCGTGAACAATTAGTTTTTTGTGCAGTAACAGCACTTTGTTTAAATCTTTTCATTATAGTTTGGGAATACAGATAAAATTACACATTCTGGTGACTTTGGAGTGCGCTAATGATTTCCTTTCCTTTTGTTAGCAGGTTGACAAGAGATGTGTGAGAGCGGCGACATATTCTACAAGAAAATCGCTAGGGCTGTGCACATCCCTTTCTTCACACCGAATGTACCTACGTACAGAGGATGACAGCATGAATAATTAGTTTTTTGGTAATTAACAGCTGGAAGTTTTAATTTTTTTCATTATGGTTTGAGAATACAGGTAAAATTACACATTCTGGTGGCTTTGGTTTGCGCTAATGATTGCAGTTTTTTGGTAAATAACAGCTGGAAGTTTTAATTTTCTTCATTATGGTTTGAGGATACAGATAAAATTACGCATTCTGGTTGCTTTGGATTGCGCTAATGATTGCATTTTATTTTTTAGCAGGTTGACAAGCGATGTGTGGGAGCGGCGTTATATTGTACTAGAAAATCGCTAGTGTTGTGCACATAGTATTCTTCACACCGAATGTATCTACGTAGAGGGGTTGACAGCGTGAACAATTAGCTTTTTGGGCAGTAACAGCACTTTGTTTAAATTTCTTCATTATACTTTAAGAATACAGATAAAATTACACATTCTGGTGACTTTGGAGTGCGCTAATGATTTCCTTTCCTTTCGTTAGCAGGTTGACAACAGATGTGTGGGAGCGGCGACATATTCTACAAGAAAATCGCTAGCGCTGTGGACATACATTTCTTCACACCGAATGTATCTACGTACAGAGGATGACTGCATGAATAATTAGTTTTTGCTAATTAACAGATGGAAGTTTTAATTTTTTTCATTATGGTTTGAGAACACAGATAAAATTACACATTCTGGTTGCTTTGGATTGAGCTAATGATTGCATTTTCTTTCGTTAGCAGGTTGACAAGAGATGTGTGGGAGCGGCGACATATTCTACAAGAAAATCGCTAGTGCTGTGCACATAGCATTCTTCACACCGAATGTATCTACGTACAGAGGATGACTGCATGAATAGTTAGTTCTTTGGTAAATAACAGTTCGAAGTTTTAATTTCTTTCATTATTGTTTGAGAATACAGGTAAAATTACACATTCTGGTTGCTTTGGATTGCGCTAATGATTGCAGTTTTTTGATAAGTAACAGCTGGAAGTTTTAGTTTTTTTCATTATGGTTTGAGAATACAGATAAAATTACACATTCTGGTTGCTTTGGATTGCGTTAATGATTGCATTTTCTTTCGTTAGCAGGTTGACAAGAGATGTGTGGGTGCGGCGACATATTCTACAAGAAAATCTCTAGCGCTGTGCACATACTTTTCTTCACACCGAATGTATCTACATACAGAAGATGACTGCATGAATAATTAGTATTTGGGTACATAACAGCTGGAAGTTTTAATGTTTTTCATTATGGTTTGAGAATACAGGTACAATTACACATTTAGGTGGCTTTAGTTTGCGCTAATAATTGCAGTTTTTTGGTAAGTAACAGCTGGAAGCTTTAATTTTTTTCATTATGGTTTGAGAATACAGATAAAATTACACATTCTGGTTGCTTTGGATTGCGCTAATGATTGCATTTTCTTTCGTTAGCAGGTTAACAAGAGATGTGTGGGAGCGGCGACATATTCTACAAGAAAATCGCTAGTGCTGTACACATAGCATTCTTCACACCGAATGTATCTACGTTGAGGGGTTGACAGCGTGAACAATTAGTTTTTTGGGCAGTAACAGCACTTTGTTTAAATTTCTTCATTATACTTTAAGAATACAGATAAAATTACACATTGTGGTGACTTTGGAGTGCGCTAATGATTTCCTTTCCTTTCGTTAGCAGGTTGACAACAGATGTGTGTGAGCGGCGACATATTCTAGAAGAAAATCGCTAGTGCTGTGCACATAGCATTCTTCACACCGAATGTATCTACGTACAGAGGATGACTGCATGATTAATTAGTTTTTTGGTAAGTAACAGCTGGAAGTTTTAATTTTTTCATTATGGTTTGAGAATACAGGTAAAATTACACATTCTGGTTGCTTTGGATTGCGCTATTGATTGCATTTTCTTTCGTTAGCAGATTGACAAGTGATGTGTGGGAGCGGCGAAATATTCTACAAGAAAATCGCTAGTGCAGTGCACATAGCATTCTTCACACCGAATGTATCTACGTTGAGTGGTTGACAGCGTGAACAAATAGTTTTTTGGGCAGTAACAGCACTTTGTTTAAATTTCTTCATTATACTTTAAGAATACAGATAAAATTACACATTCTGGTGACCTTGGAGTGCGCTAATGATTTCCTTTCCTTTCGTTAGCAGGTTGACAACAGATGTGTGGGAGCGGCGACATATTCTAGAAGAAAATCGCTAGTGCTGTGCACATAGCATTCTTCACACCGAATGTATCTACGTAGTGAAGTTGACAGCGTGAACAATTAGATTTTTGGGCAGTAACAGCACTTTGTTTAAGTTTATTTCATTATACTTTAAGAATACAGATAAAATTGCACATTCTGGTCACCTTGGGCTGCGCTAATAATTTCCTTCCCTTTCGTTAGCAGGTTGACAAGAGATGCGTGGGAGCGGCGACATATTCTACAAGAAAATCGCTAGTGCTGTGCACATAGCATTCTTCACACGGAATGTATCTACGTACAGAGGATGACTGCATGAATAATTAGTTTTTTGGTAAGTAACAGCTGGAACTTTTAATTTTTTTCATTATGGTTTGAGAATACACATAAAATTACACATTCTGGTTTGCTTTGGATTGCGCTAATGATTGCATTTTCTTTCGTTAGCAGGTTGACTAGAGATGTGTGTGAGCGGCGACATATTCTAGAAGAGAATCGTTATTCTTGTGCACATAGCATTCTTCACACCGAATGTATCTACGTACAGAGGAAGACTGCATGAATAATTAGTTTTTTGGTAAGTAACATCTGGAAGTTTTAATTTTTTTCATTATGGTTTGAGAATACAGATAAAATTACACATTCTGGTTGCTTTGGATTGCGCTAATGATTGCATTACCTATCGTTAGCAGGTTGACTAGAGATGTGTGTGAGCGGCGACATATTCTACAAGAAAATCGCTAGTGCTGTGCACATAGCATTCTTCACACCGAATGTATCTACGTAGTGGGGTTGACAGCGTGAGCAACTAGATTTTTGGGCAGTAACAGCACTCTGTTTAAGTTTTTTTCATTATACTTTAAGAATACAGATAAAATTACACATTCTGGTGACCTTGGAGTGCGCTAATGCTTTCCTTTCCATTCGTTAGCTGGTTGACAACAGATGAGTGGGTACGGCGACATATTCTACAAGAAAATCGCTAGTGCTGTGCACATAGCATTCTTCACACCGAATATATCTACGTAAAGAGGATGACTGCATGAATAATTAGTTTTTTGGTAAGTAACAGCTGGAAGTTTTAATTTTTTCATTATGGTTTGAGAATACAGATAAAATTACACATTCTGGTTGCTTTGGATTGCGCTAATGATTGCATTTTCTTTCGTTAGCAGGTTGACGAGAGATGTGTGTGAGCGGCGACATATTCTACACGAAAATCGCTAGTGCTCTGCACATAGCAATTTCACACCGAATGTATCTACGTAGCGGGGTTGACAGCGTGAACAATTAGTTTTTTGGGCAGTAACAGCACTTTGTTGAAATTTTTTTCATTATACTTTAAGAATACAGATAAAATTGCACATTCTGGTGACCTTGGAGTGCGCTAATGATTTCCTTTCCTTTCGTTAGCAGGTTGACAAGAGATGTGTGGGAGCGGTGACATATTCTACAAGAAAATCGCTAGTGCTGTGCACATAGAATTCTTCACACGGAATGTATCTACGTACAGAGTTTGACCGCATGAATAATTAGTTTTTTGGTAAGTAACAGCTGGAAGTTTTAATTTTTTTCATTATGGTTTGAGAATACAGGAAAAATTACACATTCTGGTTGCTTTGGATTGCGCTAACGATTGCATTTCCTTTCGTTAGCAGGTTGACAAGAGATGTGTGTGAGCGGCGACATATTCTACAAGAATATCGCTAGTGCTGTGCACATAGCAATCTTCAAACCGAATGTATTTACGTAGAGGGGTTGACTGCTTGAACAATTAGCTTTTTGGGAAGTAACAGCACATTGTTTAAATTTTTTTCATTATACTTTCAGAATACAGATAAAATTGCACATTCTGGTGACTTTGGAGTGCGCTAATGATTTCCTTTCCTTTCGTTAGCAGGTTGACAAGAGATGTGTGGGAGCAGCGACATATTCTACAAGAAAATCGCTAGTGCTGTGCACATAGCATTCTTCACACCGAATGTATCTACGTACAGAGGATGACTGCATGAATAATTTGTTTTTTGGTAAGTAACAGCTGGAAGTTTTAATATTTTTCATTATGGTTTGAGAATACAGATAAAATTACACATTCTGGTTGCTTTGGATTGCGCTAATGATTGCATTTTCATTCGTTAGCAGGTTGACAAGAGATGTGTGTGAACGGCGACATATTCTACAAGAATATCGCTAGTGCTGTGCACATTGCATTCTTTACACGGAATGTATCTACGTACAGAGGATGACTGCATGAATAATTAGTTTATTGGTAAGTAACAGCTGGAAGTTTTAATTTTTTTCATTATGGTTTGAGAATACAGATAAAATTACACATTCTGGTTGCTTTGGATTGCGTTAATGATTGCATTTTCTTTCGTTAGCAGGTTGACAAGGGATGTGTGTGAACGGCGACATATTCTACGAGAAAATCGCTAGTGCTGTGGACATAGCATTCTTCACACCGAATGTATTTGCGTAGAGGGGTTGACAGCGTGAACAATTAGTTTTTTGGGCAGTAACAGCACTTTGTTTAAATTTTTTTCATTATACTTTATGAATACAGATAAAATTACGCATTCTGGTGACTTTGGAGTGCGCTAATGATTTCCTTTCCTTTCGTTAGCAGGTTGACAAGAGATGTGTGTGAGCGGCGACATATTCTACAAGAAAATTGCTAGTGCTGTGCACATAGCATTCTTCACACCGAATGTATCTACGTAGAGGGGTTGACAGCGTGAACAATTAGTTTTTTGGGCAGTAACAGCACTTTGTTTAAATTTTTTTCATCATACTTTAAGAATACAGATAAATTTACGCATTCTGGTGACTTTGGAGTGCGCTAATGATTTCCTTTCCTTTCGTTAGCAGGTTGACAAGAGATGTGTGTGAGCGGCGACATAATCTACAAGAAAATCGCTAGTGCTGTGCACATAGCATTCTTCACACGGAATGTATCTACGTACAGAGGATGACTGCATGAATAATTAGTTTATTGGTAAGTAACAGCTGTAAGTTTTAATTTTTTTCATTATGGTTTGAGAATACAGATAAAATTACACATTCTGGTTGCTTTGGATTGCGCTAATGATTGCATATTCTTTCGTTAGCAGGTTGACAAGGGATGTGTGTGAACGGCGACATATTCTACAAGAAAATCGCTAGTGCTGTGCACATAGCATTCTTCACACCGAATGTATCTACGTAGAGGGGTTGACAGCGTGAACAATTAGTTTTTTGGGCAGTAACAGCACTTTGTTTAAATTTTTTTCATCATACTTTAGGAATACAGATTGAAATTACGCATTCTGGTGACTTTGGAGTGCGCTAATGATTTCCTTTCCTTTCGTTAGCAGGTTGACAAGAGATGTGTGTGAGTGGCGACATATTCTACAAGAAAATCGCTAGTGCTGTGCACATACCATTCTTCACACGGAATGTATCTACGTACGGAGGATGACTGCATGAATAATTAGTTTATTGGTAAGTAACAGCTGGAAGTTTTAATTTTTTTCATTATGGTTTGAGAACACAGATAAAATTACACATTTTGGTTGCTTTGGATTGCGCTAATGATTGCATTTTCTTTCGTTAGCACGTTGACAAGGGATGTGTGTGAGCGGCGACATATTCTACAAGAAAATCGCTAGTGCTGTGCACATAGCATTCTTCACACCAAATGTATCTACGTAGAGGGGTTGACAGCGTGAACAATTAGTTTTTTGGGCAGTAACAGCACTTTGTTTAAATTTTTTTCATTATACTTTAAGAATACAGATAAAATTACGCATTCTGGTGACTTTGGAGTGCGCTAATGATTTCCTTTCCTTACGTTAGCTGGTTGACAAGAGATGTGTGTGAGCGGCGACATATTCTACAAGAAAATCGCTAGTGCTGTGCACATAGCTTTCTTCACACGGAATGTATCTACGTACAGAGGATGACTGCATGAATAATTAGTTTATTGGTAAGTAACAGCTGGAAGTTTTAATTTTTTTCATTATGGTTTGAGAATACAGATAAAATTACACATTCTGGTTGCTTTGGATTGCGCTAATGATTGCATTTTCTTTCGTTAGCAGGTTGACAAGGGATGTGTGTGAACGGCGACATATTCTACAAGAAAATCGCTAGTGCTGTGCACATAGCATTCTTCACACCGAATGTATCTACGTAGAGGGTTTGACAGCGTGAACTATTAGTTTTTTGGGCAGTAACAGCACTTTGTTTAAATTTGTTTCATTATACTTTAAGAATACAGATAAAATTACGCATTCTGGTGACTTTTTAGTGCGCTAATGATTTCCTTTCCTTACGTTAGCAGGTTGACAAGAGATGTTTGTGAGCGGCGACATATTCTACAAGAAAATCGCTAGTGCTGTGCACATAGCTTTATTCACACGGAATGCATCTACGTACAGAGGATGACTGCAAGAATAATTAGTTTATTGGTAAGTAACAGCTGGAAGTTTTAATTTTTTTCATTATGGTTTGAGAATACAGATAAAATTACACATTCTGGTTGCTTTGGATTGCGCTAATGATTGCATTTTCTTTCGTAAGCAGGTTGACAAGGGATGTGTGTGAACGGCGACACATTCTACAAGAAAATCGCTAGTGCTGTGCACATAGCATTCTTCTCACCGAATGTATCTACGTAGAGGGGTTGACAGCGTGAACAATTAGTTTTTTGGGCAGTAACAGCAGTTTGTTTAAATTTTTTTCATTATACTTTAAGAATACAGATAAAATTACGCATTCTGGTGACTTTGGAGTGCGCTAATGATTTCCTTTCCTTACGTTAGCAGGTTGACAAGAGATGTGTGTGAGCGGCGACATATTCTACAAGAAAATCGCTAGTGCTGTGCACATAGCTTTCTTCACACGGAATGTATCTACGTACAGAGGATGACTGCATGAATAATTAGTTTATTGGTAAGTAACAGCTGGAAGTTTTAATTTTTATCATTATGGTTTGAGAATACAGATAAAATTACACATTCTGGTTGCTTTGGATTGCGCTAATGATTGCATTTTCTTTCGTAAGCAGGTTGACAAGGGATGTGTGTGAACGGCGACACATTCTACAAGAAAATCGCTAGTGCTGTGCACATAGCATTCTTCTCACCGGATGTATCTACGTAGAGGGGTTGACAGCGTGAACAATTAGTTTTTTGGGCAGTAACAGCACTTTTTTAAATTTTTTTCATTATACTTTAAGAATACAGATAAAATTACGCATTCTGGTGACTTTGGAGTGCGCTAATGATTTCCTTTCCTTACGTTAGCAGGTTGACAAGAGATGTGTGTGAGCGGCGACATATTCTACAAGAAAATCGCTAGTGCTGTGCACATAGCTT